>NC_138047.1:92322995-92922995 GCF_964194185.1 Rhinolophus hipposideros | reverse complement strand
TCTGCAAGTGAAACTGTATAAAGTTTATAAAATGACTGTGGATAGGGGACTGTTTTCACTTTTAGATCAAATGGGTTTTTAAGTAGAACCTAGGGTTTCTAATTGACTCGATTTCTGGAAATGAAAACCCACGCTTTTATTATGGGAAGCTTCTTTAAATGCATTTAATATTATAAAGTTTCAAGTCCTGCTGTAAAGATCATGTTGTTTTGTTTTTCCCAGGGCTTTCACTGTGATTTACTGCACTGCAGGCTGTATGATAAATATAAATAATTTAAAGAGAGAAGGCTCTTGATTCCTTATGCAAGTGGAAGTTAAAACTTGATTGAAGGACTTCAAACATTCACAAGCTTAAACTGAGGTGGGGGTTGTGGGGTTTCAGACATTTGTTTACAGACTTTGAATACCTGCAAAGGATTTACGGTTTGTGAAAAATTTGTACTGTGGAAAAGATAATAAATCGGAGACATCATTGTGTGGGACTGTGCTGATTTTCGTTGATAATACTCCACTAAAAACACTACATGTTTCTGGAGAGCTATGTAAGCTGTCTTGTTGCTTAACTGCAATATAAGAAAGGAATAGTGATGTTTTGGAAGTAAGTTGTCAACAAATTTCTTTCTATTTTATATTGTTTGTCATATTTTTTATGTAGTTTAAATGTTCTAATACCAAGATTAACAAATATAAATTTATGGTGCATTTAGATTGTGTTGTATTAATTTGTAAAGTTTGGGGTTTATTAAATGGGTAGGCTATTCTATGGGTAGTTTTTACTGTGAAGATCGTCTCATAGAGCAAAAGAGTATATTAACATCGGGGGGAGTTTCTGCTTAAACTACTTCTTTTAAAAATGCAATCATAAATGATCTGGATAATACAATGCGGATGGATATTTGACTGAACAACTGATAACATAATAGCTAGAATAATCATTATGGCTTAGATATAGAATGTCCATCCCAGTCTTATTTAGATGAAAATGTTGAATTGATAAACAGGAAGGTTATTTGAGATTTGCTCCAAAGAAATACTTTATTAACAATATGAACAGTTTCCTGAAGTGTGTAAATGTTGATTGTTTATTCTTTTTAATACTCTTCTTAAAAACTGTTAAGGTCTTGAATGCTGTTTTTATACATGGATGTTAATATTTTTAATAGTGACGTAAGGACAAAAATTTATTGAAACCAACACCGTGTTTCGGATTAAGAATAAGGTAAAATAATCTGAAAGCTCAAAAGTTGAGGAGCATAGGTTTTTAAAACTGTTTATGAAGAGGAAAAGTTGTACATAAAGAATTGAAAAGCATTCTAGAAAGCTTCTTCAGAGTGAAGGGAATACTTTTATCTTTTTTCTCCTTTTTACAACCAGACAGGAGTTCTTCCCTTTGAAAACTGCAGAAGGGGTAAGAACTTTATAGTTTGCCAGATACTAGCAAAGGGAAAAGCCGCTGGAGCACGGAGTGAACCTGGGAGGAGGAATGGCTCTAGGAGCTCCAGCGTGGCTCGCGACTTGTCTAAGGTTAGAAGGGAATTCCGGGTCAGAACCACTGGGTGCTAGAACTTGTGGTGGGGGGTCGGAGAGGCTGGCCTAAGTACAAGGTGTGCCGTCTGAAGTCAGCGAATGCATTGTTTGTGCTAAATTTCACATTCTCGTTTATAAACCAAGGAATACTTAACTGCTTTATGTTTCTTGTAGTATTTACTTCGCATTAGTACAATGCTCGATATTTGTAAATTCAACAAAGTAAATGAGTTTTGGAAAGCCACGATAACTTCTGTTACATCATTTACATGTGAAGAATTGGACATTAATATACATTTTTTAAGTTACCTATTTGTTACCTTATTTTAATTATAAAACTGTGGGTGTTCTCTGATTTTTAAAGCAATACCTCCTTATTATAAAAAACAATTCATGATAGAAAACTATAAAGAAGAAAAACAATAGCAAACAGGTGTGATTCTACTGCCCAAATAATTGCTCTTAATATTTTGGTATGTTTTCTACTAGATCATTTTCTATATGTTTAATTTATAACATGATTTTTCATTTAAGCATTTCTCCAATGTCATTAAGAACTCTTCATGAACAACATTTTAATGACTATAATATGCCATTTTATATATTAGCCAAGTCTGTTTAATCATTCTGTTACTAATCATGGGGCTATTTCTAAATTTCTGATATGTGGACTGACAGCGTTTAACATTTATTGAGCATGCTGTGTTCCAGGCACTGTTCTAAACTCATTAATACATATTTTCATTTAATCTTTACACCAACCTTGTAAGGTAGGTGCTTTATTTTATCTTTGCTTTTTAAAATTACTGTTATATTGATGAGGAAACTGAGCCCAGAAAATTAATAATTTACTGAAGGCAACACAGCTAGTAAGTAGTAGAACCATGTTGTTAATTTACAAGTTATGTCACATCAATTCTGGTCAACATTTGATTCCTTAGAATATATAGTTTTAGAAGTGTATATAAAAGCATAAAAATACTTTTAGTTTATAAGTACACATGAGTCTATGTACACACATACAGTCTCGCATACTGGAGTATAACTGTTTTTAAGGTTCCTTATCCACATAGCTATGTTTACGTCTTACCCAGTGCTTGAGTGTACGAGCGCCCTTTTACTTCACACCGTCATTTCTGAATTACCAGTTGGTTCAAACTGCTAATTTAATAAGTAAATAATGTCTAGTATGGTTGGAAAGTTTTTCATGTTACATATTTTTCATTTCAATGAGGTGTCTGTTCATGTCTTTTGCCCATTAAGTTCTTGGAGTCCTAGTGTTTTTCTAAGTCTTTAACACAGTCTTTCAAATGTAGCTATTCTTGTATTCTTTATTTACCAACTAAAACTGAGTTTTAAAATCATACGTATTTTTCATTTTTATTTTTTTAAAAAATCTAGGTTTTGAAAGAAAACTTTAGATTTAAGTTTTAATCTTATTATTATGCAATTTTTAGGTCTTGAATGAGAGAGTAAATTTTCCCCCAAAAGTTACAGTTAAGAGACAGTACAGAATCCACTTAATTCATTGCACAGATGTTTAATGGCCTACCGTGTACCACACATCACGATGAGCTCTGGAGGTACAGAGACTAATGTGACAGATACTTGCCCTAAAGGAACTCAATATCTAATTGGGATGAGAGAGTAAACAAAAATCCTTAAAATAAGGGCAATAATGGAAACAGAAACCAAATGTTGGGGAGATAGGAGCTAATAGGTAGAGGGATTATGTAGCTCATAAGTATATATTAAGAATAATTTGGGACGGCCTGGTGGCTCAGGTGGTTGGAGCGCCACACTCCTAACGCCCAATTCGCACATGGGCCAGTGAGCTGCGCCCTCTACAGCTAAGATTGTGAACAACAGCTCTCCCTGGAGCTGGGCTGCAGTGGAGGTTGGTGTGTGTGAGCTGCCAGGGCTGCTGTGTCCTGCCATGAGCAGCTGGCAGCCAGCATGAATGGCCGGCAGCCATCGTTGAGCGGCCGACGGCTGATTGGCGCTGTGTCCTACACAACTAGACTGAGAAACAATGGCTTGAACCAGAGTTGGGGGCAGGGGGAGGGGGAAGAAAGGGGGGAAAAAGAATAATTTAAAGGTGCTAATTTGCTAAAGATGTGGAGAGAATTGCTATGGCAGAAACATACAGGCTGTGTTTCTGCTATGGCAGAAATGGGCATGTTGGTTTTAGGGCTTCTACGAAATAGTAGTCTAGTTGTAGCAAATGAGTTTGCAATTCCTGAGTTCCAGTCATTGCTGTAAGCTTGCTTATTTTGAGCTAAATTGTTTACCAGAGACAAACACAGCATTTGAGCAACCCTACATAAGCCTCATAGTCCTGATAAAAGCCTCCTTCTCCACATCCCCAGCCCTAAATCAGGATACTCTCTGTTGAAAGATACTCTCCTTCAGGTTTACCCAAGTCGCTGTGATCCTATCTTGAATCAATTCTAGATCCTATCTTGAAATTTGGCTTCAGGACAAGTTTCAGGATTTACCTTGGTCCTGTGATTGGGATTCTCTTGAAGTTACCTACAGGTCTCCGAAGTGGCCCTTTATCTTCGTCTGTGTGACAGTATTTGCTGCAGGCCCAGCGAGAACATTGCAGGGGAGCCTCAGTCCAAATCTTGATTTCTTGTCCGTGTGAAGAGATTGAAACAGAATGCCCAGGATCCTTTCATGAGTTACAGAGTTTTGGTTGCCAGGTTCTCCATTTACCCTGATGTTCCATTTTTCACTGGGTATGTTGCAATGTCTTGATCAGCCTCCAACAGTTCCAGAGCAGTGAGCAGAAGGTAAGGCAGGTGGCTCCATCTACCTCATGAGAGCAGCTCTGTCCGTACGTACGAAGGAGCCCCAGCGGCTCAACCATTCTGCCCGCAGACCTTGAGCAGTGGCAGTGCTCCTACTTCCCATCTCACATTCCTCACAGTTTGCCCAGGCAGGTGCCCGTTCCCTGTGAGCAGGACTCTTATCTGGGTCAAAATTGGTCCCAGCTCTTGCTTCAGATTGACACATTTTAGTTTCCAATAGCAGCTATCCCAGTGTCACAGTTCTGTTAGTAATATCTTGTGTTTATTTCTTAACTACCACCTCTTTAACGGAAACATCTTAGCACTAAAATATCCTCATGGGCTAATTTCCACGTGTGGGAATGCTAATTTCTGAACTACTCTTACAGACTTGTGGTTCCTGAGAAATGATGGCACTTCCAGGGCTTCTAAGGAGAGTGAAGGATGCCACCACTTAGGAGCTGGAAAAGGTTTCTGGAATGTGAATGTAGCTTTTATGTTTTGTTTTCCAAGTACCAGCTATTCTGCTTGAATTCTTCTCCTTGAGAAAGGTTTCTGTTAACACTCAAGATACGCATCTGTAGCCAAAAAGTACAGTGACAAGAAATTAAAAGAAAGGTAGGGTTGGAGGTGGATAAAATGAAACCTGGGTGCAACAGTGAACTACTATACCCGAGGTTGCCTTTGACCTTTAAAGTAAATGTAAGAAAACAAACGTGGAAATGGGATGGCCATAGGAGCCATGCTTCCCCCCAAATAAGACCTAGCCGGACCATCAGCTCTAATGCGTTTTTTGGAGCAAACATTAATATAAGACCCGGTCTTATATAAGACCTGGTGTGATAGTAATATAAGACCGGGTCTTATACTATATTATGTAAGGCGGGGTTTTATAGTAAAATAATACCGGGTCTTATATTAATGTTTGCTCCAAAAGCCGCGTTAGAGTTGATGTTCCAGCTAGGTCTTATTTTTGGGGAAACACGGTATTTGGGAAAGGAGGGGAGGTAGGGAGGAAAAGTGTACATTTATTGTCAAATCACCAAATGTTGTCCATTTAATCCCTGAGTCTCAGCTAATGCCTGTCTACTGCTCAGGGCCTTGCCTTCTTCATTTTTCATTTTATTCACTTCAACAAGCTAACAACCCAGCCTCACCCCTTTCATCCTCGTTAGTGAGCTTTCTTAACCTCATGATGGATTTTCTCGTTAAAATCTTTCTATGCCTTTCCATTGCCTGTGGATAAAATATAAACTTAATAGCCACTAGCAAAAGACCATGATGTTCTGGGCTCTGCAGCCTCCAGCGTCGTGGCCAGCTTGGACGTAACCTAACCTGTGACTCGGTACTTTGGGCCGCTTCCTGAACGAGCCATGCTGCTCCCACCCACCTCCCTGTCTGCACCAGCTGCTGCTTTTACCTGGACTGTCCTCTCCATTCTTGGGCTACTAACTAAACCTTTAACTCAACTCAGGTATCTCCAGGAAGCCTTCCATACACGTCCCCAGCCTGGGTGCGATACCACTTCCAGAACTTTGTGTTTATTATGCACTTGTCTCGTCATGTCACAACGACCTATTCACTTGTTTGTCCAATAAACTGAACTGCTTGAGTACAGGCACTGCTTTGTCTAGCTATGAACTCCCATGGACGGGCATTGAATACATAACATGACTGAGGAAGGAACAAATGAATAACAAACCCTGCTGCCTACAAGGTTCAGATTGTTGAGGGATTTCCCACATTCAATGATTAGAAAACAGTTCAAGATTATGGCCCAGTACAAATGAGCGTTGTAGGCTTTCTTTCCATTGTCTTCTACAGAGGTTCCAGGGAAGGAAGAGACCGAGTATGGCATGGAGTCAGTAGTATGTTTTCTTTGGGAAACATTCTTCGAGCTGGACTCTGAGTGATGAATGTGGTCTGAATAGGCCTAATAGGACAAACAGATTCTTTCCTTTCAGGCTGCACTGAGGTGTTTGTTCTGTACCATTACTTAGCCTCCGCTCCACTGCTTCTCCTGAGCTCAGCGTTTAATGGCTCTACTGCATATCTGGCAATTAATGTGATTTCTGTGTTATTAGATCTTATTCTTTCAGTAATTATACAGCGAAAACAGAATGTGCTGAGTGCTGGACATATAACAGTAACTAAGATAAACATAGCCCTTGCCTACCTTATGAACAAATCTCTACTAAGTAATTACTTAAATTACAGTGAGTGTTATTAGTTCTATGAAGAAAAAGTGCATGAGGCTATGGAATTATTCAGTGGAGGTCTAACTTCACTTGAAGGTCAAGATGGGCCTTGCTAAGAAAGTGACATTTGCACTTAACCCTGTAGAATTAGTAGGAAGCAGACAAAGAAGAGAACAGGTTTCTGAGTGGCCCGTGTGGTGATAACAGCATGTGTAGAGAAGGCTCCCAGAGGGAAAGATGCTGGAGTGTTCAGGAAACTGAATGAAGGCTGGTAGGACTGGATTGTAATGGAGCGAGAGAAAGGGACAAGACTGCAGTGCCGTGCAGGCCGTATTGAAGAGTTTACACTTGAACCTGAGATCAATGGGAAATGATTGACAGGGGTAAGCGTGGGGAAAATAATTCCTTTAATTATACAACTCTATCGCTTCCAGATAGTTTCAGGGGTAAACACGTTGGTTTATATGTCCTTAAATTCCCTTTTAGCACCTGTCACTAAATTAGATTCTCAGTAAATATTTAGCAATTTGATTTCTAAACAGAGGGAGATGTGTATGAGGTTGAGAATGAGCAAGATCTTCCTGGAGACGAGGAAGGAACTTAGAATGTGGGGAGCAGTGGGAAGTAAAGTAAGCAGGGTGGTCACCACCTTCAGTTAGAAGCTTTGTCGCCTAGGGCTGCCATCACTAAATACCACAACCTGGGTGTCTTCAACAACAGAAGCTTAATTATTTCCTGGTTTTGGAGGCTGGAAGTTGAGATCAAGGTGTCAGAATGGTTGGTCGGGTGCTTGTGAGAGTCCTCTTCCTGGCTTCACACAGCTGCCTTCTTGCTGTGTCCTCACATGGAGGTGTAGCACGTGTGTGTGCAGCAGAGGGAGGGAATTGGGGGGAGAGAGAGAGCACATGCTCCAGTCCTATCGGATTAGGACCCCACCTTATGACCTCATTTAATCTTAATTACCGCCTTGGGGGCCTTATCTCCAAATAGAATCACATTGGGGCTTAGAGCTTCAACATGAACTTTGGGGAACACAATTCATCCCCTAACAGGTTTCATGAAACCACTAGAGCAGCGGTTCTCAACCAGGGTATAATTCAGTAGCACTAGGGAGCTTTCTTCAGATTGGCATTTAGGTGACTGCTCTTGGGAGTTTCTATTTTATTCAATTTTAGGCTAGGGAGTCAGAATCTACACATTTCAAAAATTTTCCTGAGATGATTCTGATTGTCTCTGCATTTTATTCCTTGCCTGTAAACCTAGGGACTTGCCCCTCTCCCCTCCCCTCACTTCTCTTCCTCTCCCCATTTGGGAGATATTTCATCCCCTCTTCCTGCTTTCTGTGGGATTTTTTTTTTTCCTGATGAGAGAAATTTGAGAGAATCCAACATTTTGTAGGCCTGCACAGGAAAAGCAGCTCTTGTACTCTATATTACTTGTCCTGCCATGACTGGTGGGTTGTTAAACCACAATCTTCCATATAGTTGGCTGGGTGGATACCAAGCACACCTAACTTTCCCACGAGTGCATTGCAAGGACTACATGTGGAGAAGAGGAAAGTAGGGAGCATCGTGCTCCTAATGCTGAGGTCGCCGGTTCGATTCTCACATGGGCCAGTGAGCTGCGCCCTCTACAGCCAAGATGGTGAACAACAACTCTTCCTGGTGCTGGGCTGTCGTGAGCAGCCAAAGGTTGGCGTGAGCTGCCATGTGCTGCCATAGGCTCCTCTGCTCTTTCCACTTGGCCATCCTGAGCTGCCACATAGCCCAAGGTAACTGCCACCTCTGGCATCACAATCACACGCCAGGCAGGCAGAAGGGCAAAGCACAGTGGTGTGTGCCAGTTGACCGCTTTGTGAAGAGCTTTTCAAGAAGCCTCACCAGCAACCTCCTTTTCCAGCTCAGCAGCCAGAACGATGCCACATAGCCATCCTCAGCTCGAACGCTGGGAGATAGAGTGGTTTAGTATATATATAGGTATGTATGTACAGGTAACCCCCGTATAACACAGTTGTTAGGTTCCTTCAAAAATGCCATGTTATGCGAATCCATGTTATACGAAACAAAGAACTAGTACAAAAAAGGAGGTTAGGTTCCAAAAATTTAAAAAACTATACTATTATATTTTATAATTAAGAGAAATTATTAAAGCAATTTCCACCAAAAGTATAACATGTTAATATATATTAAACATTAATGTTTTCATCATCACTACTAAGTACCATTAAGCGAGGGCATTTTATTTTTGACAAGATATCTTCATGTTCTGAACTTAATACTCCACGAACAAAATGGATTTAAAATTCTAATAAATTTTAAAATTCTACACTCAAATCTGATATGACATCCACGCTCGAATGAAAAATTTCAAATGAGGTATCTTTTGCTCTTAAAAGATCTTATTACATTCCGTGTTGTTCAGGGATTTTCCTAATTTCAAATGAGGTATTTTTTGCTCGCAAAAGCTCTTATTATGCTCCGTGTTGTTCGGGGATTTCTCTAATTCTCAAACTGTGTTAGAGCGAAACTGTGTTATAGAAGTATGCTGTTATGGGTATCTGTATTTAATTTTCGTATGCTGCTGCCCTCAAACACAATTCTACTGATAAGAAAGAGGTGGGTGGATTTTGAGTAAAGAATTAGAAATACCTGCCACAGGGACAAGCTGAATTCTCATGTCTAGCTTTACCCGGGAACTCTGTTCTCTAGGACAGGTAAGTGTGAATGTAGGGCGGTGTCATTGGGCACTTGCTTGACCTTGAGATAAATTTTAAACTATTTGAGTTTCTACCATGTGCCAGAAACCATTCTAGATGCTGGGAATATGGCAGTACATAAATAAATAAATAATAAAAAGAAGCAGATAAAGCTTCCACCCTCGTGGAGTTTATATTCTCGAGGAGGATGCAGTAAACAAATGAAGTGTGCGATACCTTAAATGAAGGGATGGTTGAGGTGGTGGGTTGCAGTTTTCATTGGGTGCTCAGGGAAGACCAACCTTAAGAAGATGGCATTTGGGTAATGACATGAAGGAAGTGAGGGACAAAAATATGCAAACCCCTGGAAAGGAGCGCCAGAGGCAGTTAGGAACAACAGCTATAAATCCCTGGCTCGTCTTTGTATTTCCAACGTATGTTTGTTTTATGGATTCCCAATATTTTTATCTTAATTTCTTCATATGGACATTGATATGTACAGTCATGGTACGTGGTACTTCTTTCCCCTTTGGAAAAAACAGGATGCCTGAGTATACATCTTTTTTTAAGTTTTATTAAGTCTCTTGGGGTGTTATTGGTTAATAAGTTTATATAGGTTTCAAGTGTATAATTATATAATGCATCATCTGTATATTGCATTGTATATTCACCACCGAGAGTCAGTTCTCCTCCCATCACCATATATTTGACCCATTTACCCTCTTTTTACCCTTTTTTACCCTCTTTTTACCCTCTTTTACCCTCCCCCCATACCCTCTAATAACCGCTGTACTATTGTCTGTCTATGTGTTTTTGTCGTGTTTGTTTGTTGCTTTCCGTTTTATGTCTTGAGAAATTAAGTACCTTTTCCCTCTTCTCTCCCTCTCCTGAATCCTGTTTCCTTATTTCCTTATTCTTTGGAGGACTATATGCTGTAGTAATTATGAAATGGACTTTGGAGTCTTGATAGCTCTCAGTACAAGCCCTGACATTTCCTACCTGTGATACAGGGCAGATAACATCCTCTCAGAGCCTGTTTGCTCATCTAAGTCTGGATGCTAATACGTCCTTCATCACTGTGCTCTTAAATGAGATAATGTGTATAGAGCAGCTACCACACACACACCTATCAGCTGTCTCCTCTTCACGGTATCTTCACTATCTCTCTTTCCAGGGCTTTTATTTGTTTTACATTGTGAAACAGGCTCCAATCTTTATTATCTTAAAAGAAAAATGAAACAAAATCCTTAACTCTCTCTTGCTTTCCCATCTTACCCAAGCATCTAGGAAGGTAGTCGACTATATATATATATTTGAGTCTGTGTCAAAGATTTATTAACTCATTAATGCAGGACTCAGCAGAATGGTGAAGATGGTTCAAAGAAAATATGAAGGAGCAGGTATGTAAAGTCACTGAAAGGATGCTGGGATAAGCTTGGTAAATTATGTATAAAATAAACCATAACCATAACTTTTGGGTTATAATATTTTCATTTGCATCTCTCCAGGGACACATTTCGTTTTCATTCCTGTTGAACAAGTATAATTTACATTTCTATCTGTTTACTAGGAGTTAACATCTACCCTTACAGAGTTGAAAAATATCCTAAGTAGGAAATAGCAAGTCAAATAAAGGTGCACACGCCTAGAGAATCGAAATAACTGGGCGGGCTGCTAGAGAACGTTCAACACAAAACTGAAACAACGGGTGGGAATCCCTTCACCTTTTTCCAGGTTTTGGACACTTTCTAACAGGTATCATCCTCTGTGATCATAAATAATTCCTGAAGATTATTCTTCATCACAAAGGCTAGTCTTATTTTGTTCTGATTCATTAACACTGGGGCAGAAGTGTTAATTAAATATATAAATTTCCTTGAAGTATGGTCTGCAAATCAAGTACCATGAGGTATTAAGCAAATACTAAGGCCAAAAAATTAACCTCTGGCTGGAGAACTTACATGGCATCTATATTTTCTTTTGCATAAGCCAGAGAAGTTTTTATTACTCTTTTTGGCACCCCTGTTTTGAGACTAGAAACAAACCCAAGAAATTCATTTTTACCCGTTTTGCCTGTAATACCTGTAAATGTAAATGAATTTCTCTCTCACTGTGAGGTTTCATAAAGCTGCTGAGGTACTTTGTCTGCCAGGAAATTATTCTCTCCTCTACCTTAAATTTCTGGACCTCAAAAGCTGTAGAACAGGTACCAGAACAGTCTCCTAGGAGGGTTTTGTGAGCCTTAGTTCCAAATATGAAGCATAACCCCAGGTCCCCAATGGGAGCTGTATCATACCTGATGAAATGAGATTTATTTTCATATGATACTTTAAGTACAGATTTGGATACAAATTTGATTTTTTTTCTAACAGATATCCTGCTTAAGACAAAAGCCACTTATTGATACCTTAAAAACTACCTTGCTTTTGAAAGCAAAGAGACAATAATATCTACAAATTTTGAGGTGTCAGAGAACAAAACACTATTTAAATAAGGTTTCATTTCAGTTTGCAAAAGCATAGTCTGAAACAGGGAGCAGCCACCTTTTTCTGTAAAGGACCAGATAATAAGTGTTTTAGTTTTGTGGACCATGGGTCTCTCTTGCAAGATCTGTGCTCCAATCTGCCACGTAACATGAAAGAAGCCATAGACAACATGTAAACAAATGGGTAAGCCGTGGACTAGATTTGACGTGTGGTGAGCTGGATTTCAATCATGTACCATAAGTTTGCTAATCCCCAGTTTAAGAAAGGTTAGAAACAGATCGGGAAGGAGGAGAAAGGGCTCTATCATATGCCTATAAGAAAACAGAACATTAAAAATAATACCAATACACACTTAGTAGACAAAGAATATCCCCATACAAATAGCCACAGTTATATTCACCTTTTCAGTTCATGGAGTCCCATATAACTAATACTTGTTGCACTGGATGTCGCGTCTACAGTCTGCTTTTACAAAGTGGTTGATTTACAACTAAAAAAGAGTCCTGGAAATCCTGACCCAGTCCCCTGCTGATCTGCAGTTGTCTACTTGATGTCAGTTTGAAGTTTGTACCCAGGACTCTATTACTTAAATGTCAATAGGTAAGAATACCTTGTCCTTTTCATTGAAGTTCTGAGGATGTCCATTTGTGCTGAACACCTACATTTTAGCCTATAGCTTATAGCATAAATTCTTATGCTATACCCTACATCCCCAGAATTGCTATGTAAGCATGAGAGGAAAGCCAGAAGTTGATGAAAAGAGTGAACGGTGGTGGTACTTTTTATTTTTATTTTTTTCGGTACTCGACAATTAGGATGGAGGAGAGCAATATCTGCAAGGATGATGTAATGAATAACTATTTTATAAGATTTGGATCAATGCTTTTCCTGGGGGTAAGAACATTTTACACACAATGAGGACACGGACCACTCTTTGGGACATTCCTAAAATGTACGACCTCAGAGAGAAAATTACCCCAGGGAAGGCTGAGCTGCCCCTTTCACTTGACAGCTCTTTGCATTTAGCTCTCACCTTTGTTTTTTCCCCTTGACTCAATCTTTTGCCCTTTTATCATTTGTGTGTTTTCTCGGAGTAATTTTTCTCTCTTGATTTAATATCAAGTGTCACAGACTAGCAATTTGTGTTTTTGAAATCATGCCCATCCTCATACTCAGCCCCTTAGACGTCTCCACCTGTAGGTCTCAGAATTATTGAAAATTTATCATGTTTAAAATGGCACTTGTTGGAACATCCATTTTTGACCCCGATGTAGTAACTGATCTGCCATAAGCGAATATAAAACATGTCAAATACATATAAGGAAATTAGTTTCAGGCATTGAAAACTAAGTAATGCCAGACTGTTCCTTGACAGAAGAGAAACATTGAGTGAACCACAGTCACCGGCTTTCTGCCTGGGGCACTCCTTGGGCTTCAATGGGGTACGGTGGAGCCTCGGGGTTTCTTATGGGTCCATAGCTGAGAGCTGGGCTGTAGGTGAACAGGGAGGCTTCCTGAGGCTTCGGACAGAATGGCTGCTGATGGGCTTGCAGTTGTACAGCATTGTGAGACTCTGAAATTTTGCCAGTCCAAAATGGAATGTCGTTATGCTGTGCATTGCATCTGCGTGACGTAAGTGTTTTATACCTTGAAATTTGAACCTCTTATTCCCCTTCACCTTCACCCCCTTTTAATTTTTCAATTACAGTTGCATTCATATTATTTTATATTATTTCAGGTGTACAGCATATGGTTAGACATTTATATAATGTAAGAAGTGATCCCCCTGACTAGTCTAATACCCACCTGGCACTACACACAGTTATTACCATATCATTGACGATATTCTCTATGCTTTACATCCCAATGACTATTTTGTAAGTACCAATTTGTACTTCATAATCCCTTCACCTTTTTCACCCTGTCCCCCACCCCACCTCCCATCTACCACTCCAGTAAACCTAGTACCCATCTGACACCGTACAGAGTTATTACAATATTATTGACTATATTCCTTATGCTATACCCTACATCCCCAGAATTACTATGTAACAACTAATTTGTACTTCTTAATCCTTTCCCCTTTTTCACTCACCCTAACCCCCTCCCATCTGCAACTATCAATATGTTCTCTATATCTATGAGTTTGTTTCTGTTTTGTTTATTTTGTGCTTTAGATTCCACACATAAGCGAGATCATATTGCATCTGTCTTTCTCATCTTATACTCCAGGACCATCCATGCCACCACAAATGGCAAGAATCCATTCCTATCCATGGCTGAGCAATATTCCATTGTATATATGTACCACCTACTCTTTATCTATTCTTTCATTGACAGACACGTAGGCTGCCTCCACGTCTTGGCCATTGTAAAGTGCTGTAATGAACATAGATGTATATGTCCTCTCAAAATAGCATTTGGGTTTCTTCAGATAAATACCCTGACGAGGAATTACTGGGTCCTTCTTTATCTCTTATTATAACCTTGGTTTCAAAGTCTATTTTGTGTGGTATAAATATTGCTACCCCAGCTTTTTTTTTTTTAATATCATTTTCATTTTCATGAAATATCTTTTTCCATTCCTTTACTTTCCGTCTGCGTGTGTCTTTCAATCTGAAGTGATTCTCTTATAGGCGGCATATGTAAGAGTTTTGTTTTCTTATACATTTGGCCCTCCTGTGTCTTTTGATTGGAACATTTAATCCATTGACATTGAAAGTAATTATTGATGTATGGCCATTTTATTATTAATAATTTTGATCTTCCCCCCCCCCCCCGTACCCCTCCTCCCCCATCTTACAGAAGTCCCTCTAAGATTTCTTGTAACACTGGTTTGGTGGTGATGAACTCCTTTAGTTTTTTCTTGTCTGGGAAGCTCTTTATCTGTCCTTCGATTCTAAATGATAGCCTTGCTGGGTAGAGTAATCTTGATTGTAAGTCTTTGCTTTTTCCTCATGTTGACTATTTTGTGTCAATTTCTTCTGGCCTGCAAAGTTTCTATTGAGATATCAGCTGACAATCTTATGGGATCTCGATTATAAGCTACTAGTTGCCTTTCTTTTCCTGCTTTTAGGATTCTCTCTTTGTCTTTAACCTTTGCTACTTTAATTATAATGTACCTTAGTGTGGGCCTGTTTGGGTTCATCTTGTTTGGGACTCTCTGTACTTCCTAGACTTGTATGTCTGTTTCCTTTACCAGGTTGGGAAAGGTTTCAGACATTATTTGTTCACATAGGTTCTCAATCCCTTGCTTTCTCTCTTCTCCTTCTGGTACCCCTATGATGAGAATGTTGTTATGCTTGATGTTGTCTCAGAGGCCTCTTAAACTATCCTCATTTTTTTAAATTCTTTTTTTCTTTTTGCTGTTCCAATTGGATATTTTCTGCTACCTAGTTTTCCAAATTGCTGATTCAATTCTCTGCTTCATCTAATCTGCTGGTTATTCCTTCCAGTGCATTCTTCATTTCAATTATTGTACTGAGTCTGGGGTAGCTCTGCAATATGCCAGGAAACCCCAAGGTTTGCTGCCACGTGCCAGCTCCCTTAAGATTCAGCCACTGATAAAGCCTTGTGTGGTGCTCAAGTTGGGTGAGGTAGGGTCTCAGGGAGTCACTAGAGTGGGACAAGTTGTGGTCAACAGATTAATGTGGACTCTGATTTGGTACCAGAGTTGAGCATAGAGCTATTCAGCAAAAGTCTCAGAGCACACTGAGGCCAATTGTCACCCACCTGGAACCTGTGGAATCGATAATTTTCCAAGAAAGAGTGCAATGCAGGGCGGGCCTGGTTGCTCGCAGAGAAAGTACCTCTGGTGTTGGTGAGTTGGGTGGAGCGAGGTCCCAGTGAGTCAGCAAGGTGGAGCAGCAGAGCTCACCAGGCCAATCACATTCAGATTTGGCCATGTAGGGGTGGGCTCAACACAAGAAAGATGGTACCCACCTGCCAGCTGCACAGGAGGAAGGCACCACACAGGGAAAATGGCGACTGTCTTCCAGCCCTCGCTTCAAAGCCTCACACTTCAGTCTCCAACACCCCTTGAGTTACTGTCCCTCTGCTGGAGTGCAAGATGAGTACCTGTGAGTGAGAATCTGTGCGTAGGCCATTTAAGAGGATGTCTGGGTTTCCTGCAACCTTTCGTCCCACCCGGGTGGTAGGAATCCCCACTGATTTTCAGAGGCAGTTGTTTTGGGGGCTCCTCTTCCCAGCACCAGTACTCCAGGTTGGGGAGACTCATTTGCGGCTGGGGTCCCTGGCTTCTCAGGGAGCTCCCACAGCCAAGATAGCCTTCCCAGTTCTCAACCTCCACATGGAGGTTTGGGACTAGCCTGTTTTGCATCTCCACCCCTCCTCCCAGTCTCAATGTGGCTCCTTCTTTATATTCTTAGTTATAAAACTTTTGCTCAGCTAGACTTCAGATGATTCTCCAGGTTGATTGTTCTATAATGTAGTTGTAATTTTAATGTGTTCAGGGAAAGAAGCAGGCACTCTGCCATCTTGGACTCTTTGTCAGAACTTTACTCTTGAAAGGATCTTACATGTCACATGTAGTGGTTCAGTATTAACTCTATGTAGTATGTGATATGTAAGGATGAATATTGTAGAGCAGCCACTATAAAGAATAAGATATAGCTAAGACCTCAATGAAGGTAGTAAATAGAATACTTAAAATTTGACTAATTCAAAAGGAAATAAGCAAGGTGAAATGGAGGAACAACAAGAACAAACAAGAAAGATTGGAAAAATAGAAAACAAATAGCAAGATAGTAGACTCACACCCAATCTATTAATTACTTAAAGTGAACTGACTAAACCTTTCAGTTAAGAGGCAGATTCTCTGACTGGATTTTAAAATGTAAGACTCAACAACATGCTATCTAAATGCATTTAAATATAAAATCTATCTAGATGCAATTTAAATATAAAAGTATATGTGCATTTCTAATGTTAACAAAAGGAGGGAACATTATATATCATGAAATTGTAAGCATGAGAAAGCTGCTGTGCCTATTTCAGTGTCACACAAAGTAGACTTCAAGACAAAGATATATCTAAGGATATTTCATACTCATGAGTTAATTCACCAGGAAGGTGCAGGAATCCTAAAAATGCATGTATGCACATGCTACTAGAGCTTTAAAATACATGGTAGGAAGTGTCACAGAATTAAAGCAAGAACTAGAAAAATCTGTTCTAATTGGAGATTTTAACACCTTGTTTTTATAAATTGATGAAGACAAAAAAACCAAAAAAACAAAAACAAACAACCGCCCCCCTCTAAAAAAAACAGCACAGAAAGAAAAGAAAGTTGGAGGGGAGGTAATCTCCCTCACCTACACTGCCGTGACCTTCCTTTTCCTGATCTCTCCCTTACATATATTTGAAATATTCTTTATCCCTCTGTTTATCAAAAGTATGTGGAATCAGCTAAAGAAATTATGAAACGTGTCATGGCTCCCTTTGTTCTGTGACAGTATAAACCTGCGATTATTTAATCAAGAGGGAAAACACAGAACATTCAGCCCTTTGGAACAAGTCAGCTGAAGAGAGCAAATCAATTGTAATGTCCCAGCTTGCCTGGTATTTTGCTTGACACCTGCAAAAATGTATTTGCTCTATAAAGACACTTGCAGAGCTTGGCCTTACTTTGTATACAATCTTTTTTGTTTTTTAACTCTCTTTTGGTCATTTGATATTGTGGCCATAGTTGGGGTTTTTAACTTGTTCATTGCAATTATTTGAAAACAATATCAGAACAAAAACCTGTTTTCTTCTTTGGCCCATGTTTTCTCTGCCTTTGGTATTTTTCTTTTCTCTTTTTATTGGCATCTTTTTTCTCTTTTTAAAAAACTTTTTATTTATTTTAAGTGTGTTTTTCCAGGACCCATCAGCTCCCAGTCAAGTAGTTGTTTCAGTCTAGTTGTGGAGGGCGCAGCTCACAATGGCCCATGTGGGGTTCGAACCAACAACCTTGTTGTTAAGAGCACTGCGCTCTAATCAACGAGCTAACGGGCCACCCCCAGCATTTTTTTCTTCTAAGCTTTCTTCTTCTTTTCTTACCCATTGTGTCTTCTATCACCTGGTTTGCAGTTCTTGAGGGAGATTTCTCAGATTTACCAGGGTTAGGAGAAAGGCCTGGGCTAACACACTCATAATTCAGCATTATGGGCACTTTTACACGTGTGACAAAATGGGTAAATAGATGTTGCATTTGCATGTAGAAGCCTGTGCACATTTCATGAAGGCCTTTACCACAGAAGTCAATGGCTGACAGAGTGGGATAGCTAAAGCTAATGCTATGTTAGAATATTATCTTCCTAACTGACTGGCATTTCTTGGATATGGCACAAATTCTCACTTTATAAATCTCCAGGCTGATAATAAGAGAGACAAAAAAAACCAAAAAAGGAGAGAGGCTCATACCTTCTCTCTTGTTTTCTTGTTTGGTCAGTGGTCACCAGTAATATATTTTTATCCATTTCAAGTGTCATAAACACACTGCCCTTTGAGCCAAAGTTGGCCCTCAGACATGTTTTATCCAGATTAAACAGTTACATTTTTTAAAAGTTGCCAAATCAAAGTATCTTGAGGTTTCATGTTACAAACGCAAATTTTCAGCTTTCCTTAAACAAACGAACAAAAACAGAGGAACACCAAGCGTTTGTATCCTGGATCTGCCATTCATTTAGGTTCCTGCCCATGCTGCTGGATGTCAGAGTTTGTGACTTCTGGTCAAAACCTCTGCCGGTTGTCAACCTCTCAAATACCCCAGGGTTCATGGAAGTGAAAAAAAGTTTAGAGAGCTCTGATTTAATCCGTGTTAGAATAATAGAGATCTCATTATGTATAAATTCAAGTCTCCTTTTCCTGTCATTATCAGATATGCCAGCAAAGTCCTTTTTTGTGCTTCTTTTACGTCTCTAGAACAAAGCATTCAGAAAAATAAAAAAGAGGCTGTAGTTTCTTATCATTTCCTCTAGATGGCAGCATTGCACCGGTATTATCTCTGCTATTTCCCATTCCAGCCACCTTCAAAATGTTAATTACATAATTTTTCAGTGGAAATAATTTTTGTTTCTAAATTTATTGCTGTATTTTTTCAATAATGTAAAACTTATCAGTAAATTGCTAGGGTCCATGAGATGCAATATTTAAAAGAATAAAAAGACAGTCTCTGTCTCCCCCACACCCCCTTTTCTTGGAGCTTCCTGAATTGATTAGTGGAAACAGAACATATTGCAATGTATAATTGTCACGATTATGCAGGCTGTTCATTTGGAGTGTGCGTGTGCACATGCATTCAGCCGCCACATCTGCAGTGCACGTTGGAAAAATAGCCCTTCTCTGTGCATTTTGAAACATCAAATGTTTCTCATTTGGAGCAATTTCTTTATTTTATTTTGTGGATAATGAATGTTACCCACAATTATGGCAGGCAAGGGAGCAGAAAATAGTCTGTACTACAAAGGGGAGGCTCTTAGAGATATACATATACATAAGTAGACAAATGTGAGCTGTGTGTCGGCCTCATACATAAACAAGGCAAGTGCTGCAAAACGGAAGTTTTGTGTGTTAATTAGATTAATGGTTTGAGGACAAATCCATTTCAGAGCAGCTAATTAAATATTTCATTTTGAGTTATTCTGTGTAATTTGCTTTGGTATGCGACAGACAAATATTAAGTCCTCCATTTTTATCTTCAAGCACAACCCACTAATATTTCACTGATTTAATTATTTGGTTTTGTTGCTTTGGGTGTTAAAAGCTCTTTTTCGTTCTGGTTAATCCACTTGACAGCTGAGTGTGAAACAGGGAGGCTGCGGACCCCTTTTGTACAAGCTTGGTCAATTACGTCTTGGACCAACCTAAGGAGGATTTAAGCTTTCTTGTTGTCATCCCCTTGATTACATCCTAAAATGTTAGTGTTGGAAGAACTCCATGGGGTCCTCTCTCATCCAGCATTCAGGTGTTTTACTTTTCCCAACAGACTGGTTCTCTCATCTCTGCAGGGGCCCCTTCATCTACACCAGCCCCAATGAGGGACAGAACTGAGGGCGTTTCTCCTCACACCTTTTTCCTCAGGGAGCCAAGGGGAAGGCAGCCATAGGAAGGAAATGCAGGCAGACAGCGGGAGCAGGAAGCTGCATGTAGAGAGAGCCCTGCAGGCCACCTCCAGGATTTGGGACCGTCCCATACAGCCCCCCAGGCAGTTACTGTGATTTCACTGGAAATGGCACAGTGGGATGGAACCCACCGGTCTTCCTGGGCTGATGCAGCCTCAGCTTGCAGAGTCCTCTGTGATCTGCTCCTACTGGATGAGAGACACAGCTTTACTCGAGGGGCCAGACTCGCCCCCACCCCTGAAATGAATGCCTTCGATCTTAGATCCAAGTGCTAGCTTTTGCCATTGTTCCACCACTGGCGTACCCCTCTTTGCACATGCTGTGTGGAATCTGGCTTTTTTTTTTTTTTTTAAGGCGGGCACAGCTCACTGTGGCCCATGTGGGGATTGAACTGGCAACCTTGGTGTTATTAGTACCATGCTCTAACCAACTGAGCTAACCAGCCACCCCGAGTCTGGCTTTTGGGTCAAGCTTGGCAGCGCCCGTGTAAGATGTCCAGAGGAAAGATCAGGAGTAGCTGCGGCTCTCAGGCCTCTCCCCTGTTAGCAAGAGATGGATCCTACCCTGTGAAATCAGAGAAGCAGCCTGACTTCCTTGTGTACAGCTCCCAGCCCCGCCGAACCCGGAATCAATCCTGACTTTGCTACCCCCGCCCCTTCCAAACACCCTTCCTGCATCTTTCCCTCCTCTCCCTTCTGTGTCCCTCAGCACCTTGCATGTCTTTCACCAAGCTTTCCTGGACACACCTTTCTCTCCACAACATCATTTTCTCTTTTTTAGAATGTCTCCAGGTCCGCGATCTACCCCGTTAGAAATAATTTGAAAGAGTGCCCAGTCAGGTATGAGGCCTGACTATGTTTTTGTCCAGGTTTTTAGTGGCTCTAACCCCTGGGTAAATGGAATCTAAATGAGAGCATATAAATATCTACCTTCTCCCGAGCACTTAAAATTCTGGCAACCTTTCTAGTTTCAAGAAAAACTTCAAGACAAGTCACCTTTTTATACCTACCTTGTTTCCCCGAAAATAAGACCTAACCAGAAAGTAAGTCCTAGCATGATTTTTCAGGATGACATCCCCTGAACATAAGCCCTAATACGTCTTTTGGAGAAAAAATTAATATAAGACCCAGTCTTATTTTCTGGGAAACACGCGGTAGCATGTGTTTTCAACACTATAGCCTTTGGCTAATGGAATCTTGTTAGAGGAAGCATGAGGTCTACATTGCCACTTTGGGATAATCTGGTCTCGCCTCAGGTCTGGACGTCCTGTGTTAAACCATGGTCTCCTGTCAAATGCTCATGGTGTAATTGACAGAATTTGCCGAGGCTGAATGACTTGAGGGAACAGAAAGGGAAGAACTGGGCTGAGAGGCAGGCCTGGTGGGAAGGTGGCCTGACTGTAGACTCAGAGATTCTTAAAGGAGAAGAGGTGATTTCCAAGAAGATGAAATGAAGAGGGGGCTCCAGGTAGAAGGAATAGTATGTGCTGACATGGAAATATGAAGCAGCTCACTATCTACACATTCCCTTTGTTTCAAGGCTCAGCTAAATACATTCCTGCCTTCTTCTGAAAGCTTTCACTGATAATCTCAGGACACAGATGAGCACCGCTGTTGCCTAAATCTTACAGAGCGAGACTGGAAGCCCCTGGAGACCAGTTCCATCCTTTCCTGTATCCCTGGCTTGTCCCCGGGGCTGTGCTCCATAACTGCTCAGAGGCTGACATGCTGTAGCCGGAGTCCAGGATGAATGTAATAAAAATTTCCAGGTTGCCAGCTTGTTACCGATTTTGCAACAAAAGGAAAAAAAAAAAAAATCTTCCTTCATAGAATGTCAAGGGTGAAAAAAATGCCCGAGTTTCTGTTGGTGGAAAACAAAGGGAAGTTTGCTTAAATATGACTCTGCCTTTTCAGCATGTAAAGTGTTGTTTTTCTGCAAAATGGGGGTTTTAATATTTCATACGTTTTTGAGAACACTGCGCAGTAGCAACTCTGAATTGTTGGGCTCAGTTCAAAGGCATGTATAAATATTTCTAAAAAAGAGTCATATTAAAGAGCCCAGCTTCCCAGATTTGCACTTTAACTTCATTTGCACATAAATCTTCAGAAGAGTTTCTCGTCTCAACTTCACATTCCGGACTCTAATGCTGGCCTTTTTATGGACTCGAACTCTGGCCAATTTGTATTCTTCCAGTAGCTTCAACAATAAAGCCACCTTCGTCATTGAACAAAATTTAAAACTGCCTCCCAATTCTGCAGTTGATTTGAATGAAGTCTATTGTGTTTGTCCCACTACAGTGTAGTTGGTGATAGATGGCAAGGGGCCTGTGGGCACTCCGGGGATTTTGACACTGGGCACCGTAACTGGAGCTGCAATCACACAACCATCCATCATTACGGGGACTGAATGAAGGTCTGCCCACCTGAAGCTGGCACGCGCCCTTACCGAGATGAGGCTGAGTTTGCCCAGATTCATCACAGGAAGCCTTCAAGGCAAAAGGTGGGAGAGGTCTGAATTTGCTGAGAAAAATCAGAGTGTTTTTATTTGTGGACATCTCTTTAAAGAAAGTATTTCTGGTGTGTGTGTAGCCCAATCTTCTTTACCAACACAAATATCCTGATTTTGCCCACCATGTGTATTGCTTGTGGGAAGGATGTCTGTCACCTGTGTGGCCCTGTCTCCCTGGTCAACTACAAATACAGCTCTGGGGACGAACAGCTACTGTTTCCTGCCTTTTCTGCTTCTCTTTTTAAAATCAGAGAGGGGTCACCTTCGCCTGGTGTGGTGACCTTTGGGCTGGTCTGTCTCTCTCACTGTTTTTCCTGATTCCTGCTTGGTGAGAGAGAGTGCGAGGCTAGGGCTGGCTTAGGATTCTAACATGTTTTCTGCCCCCAGAGTCTGTAGTGCCATTAATTAAGCCATACCCTGTTGCTTAATGGGGAAGGAGGGGACAGTGAGTAATCATTTTTTCGATTTGCCCAAAGTGTATTTGCCTCAACATAAAATTCAGGGGAAGATGCATTTCTTTCCCTCAGAGCACAGAATTATAGAAATATTGTTGTGGTGAGCAGGGCTCACTGCAGGAGGATAGGTAAAGATTGGCTTCTGGTTTTGCCCCAGCTGGTCACTCGGAGAGGGGTGGATCATTTAGATGCTGGCTAGTCAGTCCTTCTCTGGCACTTTTGTAGCTTAGGTGCCATACACTGTTTTGGTAAAGAGCTAGAATTTCTCTGTGCTTCTTATAGGCTCTTCTTTTTGATCCTCCATTTCCAAATAGGTCAGAAAAAATAGAGTTGTCTCCAAGTAGAGTATGCGTTAACTCAGTATCCACCAGTTGCTACTTCTCAAATGTCTGCCAAACTTGGCTTTTTATGTGGCACATGTTTTATTAATTTACATATAAATTGATATTGACAGTCACTCAAAGATCTACCCAAAGCCAGCAAAGCCTTTCCCAATTTTTCACAAATTGATTCTCTCTTGGATTCTTTTGTATCATATTGATATCCCCTTTGGTAGCAACTTGTTTTTCCCATTATCTGTCATTTCCCTTTGTCTCTCTAAATATAGAGTGAAATTTTTGTGTGCAAATTTCTGGAAGATTACCTTCTAAAATACAGTTGTGTTGATTTGATACATGCTTTGTAAATATTTGAAATTATAGGATTGGATAATAAACAAATGACTGGTTTCTGGCTCCCTGGTAAATGTGCATGTGTAAATCAAATATGATTCCTGTCCCCACTCCCCCCACCCTGCCCAGACTGTGCCTCTTATTTCTATCTTTGTTACCTTATAGTCAATATAGATTTTACTTCCTATTTCTTGAAATTATTCATCATCAATTTAAAGGGCTAGTTGTCACTAACATTTCTAAAATGGGTCTATCACCCAAGTCAAATATAGTTGTATGAGTAACTTGCCACAGGAACACAGAGAAAGAAGTTGGAAAGCGGATAAAAAGAATTAACATTTACTGATGGCAGATTCTGTGCCAAGTGCTCGACACAGGTGATTTCATTTCTCTTTCACAATGACCCTGTAAAACAGATACTAGATGCAGCCCTGGGACTCAGAAGTTAAATCTTTCACCCAGGGTCATGCAGTGGACGAGTTGAGATATTTTTGTTTTTTAATTTTTTTTTTAAATTGGGGAATATTGGGGAACAGTGTGTTTTTCCAGGACCCATCAGCTCCAAGTTAAGTCGTTGTTTTCAATCTAGTTGTGGAGGGCGTATCTCACTGGCCCATGTGGGAATGGAACCAGTGACCTTGGTGTTATGAGCACTGCACTCTAACCAACTGAGCCAATCAGCTGCCCCTGAGTTGAGACTTGAACCAGCCAAATATGGTTTTGGGATATAATCAAGAGGATTTAGGAAGTGAGGGCAGATGGGAGGGAAGAGGATGGGTTGAAGATAATAAATTTCACTCAGTAATGAGCAATTAGTTAAAACACATGTGAGGTATACAGTCACCTGTCATACACAGATATATGCAAGATTAATTTGAGGACTCAGGAATAAAAAAGACGTGTTGTAGCTCACAGTGAGAAAGTATGAAGGTATGCTGGTATGATCACATAGGAACCTCGTGATACGAGCCAATCACTGCAAGTTACAGGCCAATCCCGACACAGTGACACACTCCCTCCCCACGTCTCTCCCCACCATGCAGCCCAGGCAGCTGAGGTGCTCCTACCACATCTAGACTCATGGGTGACCCCACTTCTGTTCTACAAAAAGGGCAGCACTTCTAACTGCCACTCCCTCACCATGGCCTCCTTCTTTTGAGACATGAAGTATTTGGGACTTTCACGAAGCCTTAGTAGATTGTTTCCTAGGACACGGTTCTTTTTTACATCGTAAGCTGCCAGGAATGGGACTAATACCATCCGCAGGCAGAGCCCAAAAGACACACAGGCCTGAAGGGACAGGAGTGGGAGGAAGAGAGAAACCAAGAATATTAATTCATTGAATGTTCTATTGCAGGCTGCTGGCTTTGGGTGCCTAAGTCCAGAGGCGCAGAACAGGGACTTCAACAAAGTAAGTGTTCACTACATATTTAATGAACGAGTAAAGGATGGAAGGAAAGAAAGAGTCCCATCAGTTGTCACAACTTTGTTTCAAACCCAGGGAGTCTTTCTCAAAGTTCCGAGCATGACGAAGCTTTCTTCTGTTAATTGACCCTAAAAGGTGGCATGCTTAGTACATACTCCTTAGTGGCTCCTAGGTTTTTATGTCACCCACAGTGCCCACTCTCACGTGCCAGCAGCTGGGGTTGGACAGCTCAGCAGGGTGGCGGGGGCTCTCGCTGCCTCATCGTCAAGTTGTTTACCTCACAATTTCTGGGTTTTCAACGGACTGTGTGCCATTTCTTGCAATGTGATGGGTTCTTCCTTCCCGATGCAAAATCAAGCCCACTCTGGTTGGTTTAGTTTGCGTATGTGGAAAAACACATACTTAGTTAAGAGGTCCTTTGAAAATAAATGGGAAACAAATGCCTGAAAGTAATCTCACAGACTCCTCCGTAGCTAGTAGCTTTTTCTGCGAATGTGTTCAGCTGCTAAGGGAAGTGCATTCTGTTTAGAACAGCAAATCTTCTATGAGGAGTGTTTACCTCCTCACTGCACGACGCTGTGGAAATGTACGGTCCCGGTATAGACCACGCGTGCCTCGCTCCTCCTCCTCAGTCCCTCTTGCACCCGCTGTGAGCTGTCATGGCATGAGGTGGGACCTCACAGCCTCCCTGAGTAAGTGACGTGTCTGAACAAAGTGCAAAAGAAATGCAGTTAGAACCAACTCTTCATGGACACCTACACGGTGGATTTAAAGCTGTTCGTATCGACACCAACACCAAAAGCAGAACAGGAAAAACGACCCGACGCCCACCCATGAAGTGGAACCACATCCTCACGTTTGATCTAAAAACTTCAGGCTTTTCTGAAATGGCCAGAACCCAGCCCCGAGGAGTTCTCGTGCGGCTGTGGGAGAGGCTCGCCAAATGAATGGTGAGGTCCGAGGAGCTGGGAAGGTGTCCAGTGAGTCTGACAACGTAGTGACCTTGGGCAGAAGCTTAATGTCACTTTGTCTCCCTTTGCTCACTTCACACATCTGTCAAAGATGCGTAATAACCCATCCTTCGCTCATGTGGGGGCTGAGGATTAATTAATAAGTGATTGTAAATTACTTGGCACTCCTCAGAGGAAACGCATTCTGTAAGTGCAGAGAATTGTTATTATCAAGCAGTCCGGCTGGCTCTGAAGCAATAATGACTTCAGGGAGGCTGTGGGAACACATGCCGTGGAAACCAAAGGTTGAGGGACAGGCTACATGGAGCTTTATTTCCCGTCAACCCTACTATAAACCGGCATTCTCCCCCACAACAATGTCTGCCCCCCTCGATGGTGTTCCATTCCTTAATTTATAAAAGCAGATCTGTGCCTTGATTCTGGCTGGGGAGTCACAATAGGTCGAGTGGTGTCCCCTGTGACAATTCTCAGAGCACCAGGCCCACGGGAGGCACAAAACCTAAAGGGCTTTGTGGGGACACTACACATATCCTCTTTTGAGATGAAAATCTACTTTTATGTGCTAAAGGCCTGTGAGGGGTTTTAAAGACATGGTGAACTGTATTACTCTACTTCCAAAATTATTTGATGCGTCTTGTAGAAGTTTACAAAATGTATACATTCTGCTCCGTGTACGTGCCCCTCCCCTCCATTGCAAGGTGACTCCATTGGCCCCTCTGGTCAGTAGGTGAGTGGATTTCTCAATCCTTTTAAATCTGGGCAGGGCTGTGACTTACTTTGGCCAATAGAATGTGCCTGAAATGACGTTGTCCCATTTCTGAGCCTGGGCACCAAGAGTTTTTGCAACTTCTAGTCACACCCTTGGAAGCCTGCCAGCCTCCAGAAGAATGAACCTGGGCTAATTTGCTGGAGAATGAGAGATATGTGGCCCTGTGTCCCCACTGCCCCATCCAGAAACCAGCTAATGCCCCCACCCCCAACAGAGTCATCTGAATTCTTGGAAGGAAGCTGATCATAGACAAATGAGAGAGGCCAGCTGTGCGCAGTCCAAATTGTGGACCAGAAATGTGTGAGCCAAACAAATGGTTGTTGCTTTAAACCACGAAGATTGGGGTGGTTTGTTATGCAGCAACAGATTAATAATATACTGATGGCATCCATTTTAAAAAGCTCCTTTTAATAGTCCCAGGTATATACACATTGGGGTTATAAATTGGTGACCTGTGGACTATCTAGTGCTTTGGCTGGATTGGCTGTGATCGGCTCAGTATCATTGCTGCCTCTTTATCCATTCGCTTCTGTGTTGTGGGAAGAAGTGGGGACTTACATGCCCCCTAATTCCTGTCCACATACGGTTCTGGCTTATGTTCAGCCAATCAGAGGTACATGAGTGAGATTTGGAAAGTGGAAGAGAAGGCGAAGCTATTGTCCTTCAGGGCAGTTGTGGGCAGAAGTGTGGGCAGATGCTGGCATGAGGCTTGTAGCAGTTTCTGGGCGGAACCCTTAGAAATCACCCCCCTGGGGGCTGTAGGCAGCTACTCCACAGCCCTGGCACTTGCTGGGTTTATGAGCTCCAGCAGCTGCTTCACTGACCTTTGCTTCCCCAGAGACGTGTAAACCTCTGGTTGGGGGGATATCCAATTACATCAGACATTAGAATGTGATGACTGTTATAATAAGGGAATTTCTAGGGTATGGCACGCGTCTGTGACTGATGTCTCTGCAGAACCAGACTCCAGTAGAAGGTTTCACTTTGCTGCTTTCTTTTTCTCTAATGTTTACTGGTTTGTTATAAAGGGTACAGTTCAGAGAAAGCCAAATAGAAGAGATGGACAGACAGGATATTGAGGGGAGGGGCATGGAGCTTCCATGCCCTCCCTCCTGGGGTGTGCCAACCCTCGAAGCACCTGGATGTGTTCACAGACCGGGGAGCTTTGCCATACTACATTTTAGCTCGGTGACCTGGGGAAGGGGCTGGACCTTTTGCCTCATTTTATTTACCTGTAACATGGGAATAACAATTATTACCTGAAAGAGTTGTGAGGAATAGATGAGGTCCACACATGTAGGTTTGGTGGCATGTAGTCACCCTCTCAATGGCAGTTGTCTATTCAGGCTATGTCCAAAATATCAGTGATGGACTCTAAATTATTGAGTTGTACTCTTTCAAATTTGACTTTCGTGTCAAATATGGCACATTCGTACATCTCAAGAAATTATCAACAATGTTCAGAACGACTCTGTTTGGCCCCCTCCTCCCTGATCTCCGCATCTTATGCATGGCTTCCTCCTGTTGCAAAGATTGTTTTCTAATAAGCAAAAAGATTTTACTCAGGTGAATTTGAACACAATTGCTGTGATATTTCCCAGGGATTTGCCTCTGAAATCAACAAACAAATCAAAATGTCTCATTCCCCTGTAAACGTCTCAGTAGGATTGTATCAGAACTCAAAGGCAGGGAGGGTGGGGCAGGAAAAACAACACCAACAAAAAAACAATCATTCATTTTCACTTGTACAGTAGTAGTTGCTGTGTTGAGAAAGCCCCACAAGGAATCAAAACTGTATTAAACACAAAAAAATCAAAAATTGTTATCTAGTGTATTGCTGCTCTTAGCCCTTAGCTTGCTGTTTGCTTACTTGTGGGGAGGCGTGGTGTAGTGGGGGAAGTATTATGCTTCTTGAACTTTTTTATGGCGAAAACTTCAAGGGCAATTTAGAGGAAACCCATCTCTCCAGAGATTTCAATGTGTGGCCCAATCCTACAGACCAAAAGCATGCATTTATCTGGTCTTAACAATACATATTAATTTTTCCTGTGCATAATATATTCATGTTTATTTTAACACAGAAATTATATTTTCCCCCAAATCTTTATAGATAACTGACGTTTCAGTAAGATTTGTGTATCAACTTTATTTCTTGAGTGGTAATATTGTAGAGAGAATGGACTCAGGATTCAGACAGATATGGGTTTGAATTCTGGCTTCCCCGTTTTAGAACTGTATGATCTGTGGAAAAACAAATTGATTTCTCTGAGCTGGTCATCTTATCTGGAAAGTAAAGATAATATTTCTCCGGCAAGGTAGTTGTGAGGATCAGAATTAAATGAGATAATGTATGTAAAGTGCCTAACCAAGTTAAGTGACAATAGGTACAGAAGAAACAGTAGCTGTTGTTAGGTCAGCTACGGGCATGGTCAAAGCGGCCGGGAGCCAAGCCAAACCCCTCTGCCAAGTCAGACCCCGCTTTGCAGGACGGAAACTGGGGCCCCTGGTGTCTCCCCGAAGAGGCAGCGGACCTTTGGTGCAATAAACACCTCCAGATGCAGCCGCAGGCGCCCAACTGCCGGGCCTGCCCAACTGCCACCTCACTTAGCCAACCCCCACCCCAAAATCGCATATATGCCTCTCTCGCTCTGCCCTGGGCGCGACTTCACCGGCTCCGTCTGCGGGGCAGTGAACCTTGCTCGCCCAGGAGCGCAGAATAAAGCACTCGCCTTTTTCAACCTGCCGGACTCTCTTAGCTTCATTATCTCGCCACAAACCTTACAGCTGTTATTTTTAATTACTCATTCTTATTGTGAACAATGTTTTTATCTTGATGCTAGAAGACCACTTAACTTTAGTCTTAATCAAGGCTGAGATCTCAGAGTGGACAGGGTGACACTTTTGCTGACGTGGCAGTGAGTAAGGAGCCTGGAATAGCCAGAGAGAAGAAAATATATGTCTACGGACTCCATAGAATGGACTCCATTTATGCAGTGACTTTGGTTTTCTTCAGCTAATGTCTTTCAATTCTGTTCCTGAAAGACTTGCCAAGATGTTTATGTGGATCTAAATATTTACTCAAATAGTCATGTGCTCAGAACCATGGAGTATTTATGGCACATGTTTTGGCAGTCCCTATTCACTAGGTTCATCTTATCTGTTCGATTTCTTTGCTTGAACAACTAGATTTCAGACACCCAAAATGCCTTGTCAAGTAAATATGGTACGATGAAATTAGAAGATTTTTCTTTCTGGTTCTTGTTTTGTTTTTGTCACAAAGTTTTCATTGCCTCCCGGGGAGGAGTGGGATACAGGGGAGCGTTAAGACATCACTGAATGGTTTTCAAACAACTTTGTGAATGCAATTTCAGAGATCGTAGTGGACACAGTTGTCTGATAGCCAGGTTTTCTCCTGCAAGAGTTTTGTTTTTTGGTTTTATTTTTGACAAAAGGTATTTTGAAGGCAGAGTTTGTCAAAAGCCTTAGAGTGATGTGGTGGTTTTAAGGCCACATCCTTCAAAGGAATATGGCACAGAGATCAAATAGAATAGAATATGGCAGAAGTGATGTGATGTCACTCCAAGCACATAGTAGAGAAAGATTGTGGCTTTCATTCTTGGAACTGTCTCTCACTCTCTCTCCTGGATTACACGCTCTGCAGGAAGCCAGCTACCCTGCCATGAGGCCGCCGTGTGGAGAGGCCATGTGCGTGGCCTTGGAAGTGGTCTTTGAGGCCTGTCACATCCACCTGAGGGAGCTTGGAAGCAGATTCTCCTCCAGTTGAGCCTTGAGATGACTGCAGCCCGGCTGACAGCAATGTGATTGTAGTCTTGGGAGAGACTGTGAGGCAGAGACACCCAGTTAGCCATGCCCAGGTTCCTGACCCATAGAAAGTGCAAGATCATAAGTGTTTGTTTGGCTGAGCTGTTAAGTACAGGATCATTTGTTATACAGCAGTAGCTAACGAATACACGTGGCCAATGCATGAGAATGTACAATCAGTTTTCTTGAACAGAGAGGGGACGTGATCTGATGGCTTACTGGTGGTAGGGGATAAGCAGAGAGAATGTCATCAAGGTTAAGACAAGACAGACCTTTGTCTTGGGACATGGACGAATGCCCTGCCTTCCTAGAGGGGTGGATGGAAACTCTAGGTATGTTTGGGGGTTCTACAAAGCAGAGAAGACATAAGCCTTGCTTCCTCAGGGGGCAGGAAACTTGCCAAAGAAGAAAAGAACATCTACTGCACTGAAATAATAGTAGGTAGAAGTAACAGCCAGTGTGTCTCGGCCAGGGGTTGGCAAACTTTTTCTGCAAAGAATCAGATAAGTCTTTTTGCTTGTGGGCCATACGTTCTCTGTCACAACTACTTACCTCTGCCATTGTAGAGTGAAAGCAGCCATGGACAAAGTGTAAATAAATGGGTCTGACTGTGTTCCAACAAAAGTTAATTTATAAAAATAGGCAGGGGGCCAGATTTGGTCCTTGGGCATGTTTGCTGTTCCTCTGGTCTAGGCTACGAGATGAATCAAACCCCTGAGTCCCCAGCACCCAGCAGCTGCAGGAGAAGTGAGAAGAGGCTGAGGGAGGCTCCTGGGCCCTGAAGGGCTTCTCAGTGAGCATGAAGAGATGCAGAAGGAGCTGTGTAGATTGGAGGGCAGGGTGGGCCTCCAACACTTCAGCTACCTCCCTGGAGGAATGAAGACTGGAGAGGTGAACGCTAGTGATGGCTTTCCAGGAATTTCTTCCCAGATTTTAATCCCTCCCTGGGGAGGTGTGTGTGTGTGTGTGTGTGTGTGTGTGTGTGTGTGTGTGTGTGTGTGTAGTTTGCAGGGAGAGTATACTGAATTGGTTGAGTTCAAACCTCAAAGTCACTGAGTTTCCTTACATCGGCAATTTTTCTCCACCATCAGTGGTAAATCAAATCTCAAGAACTAAGTTTGTATCAGTTATGGAGATATGAAAAAGGTGACATTTCACACCCCTGAGCACTGCGATTATGTAAACATTTGCGTTTGCTATATACATGTAAATAGTTATAAGAAATGATATCAGGGAAATCCAGATTTTGGAGTTGGGGAAAAGCCAAAAGTTCAGAGCACCTGAGTAGAAATATTATTTCCTGCAGTACTTGGGTGATTCTAAAACTGGGCCAGCTATGTAATTTGCAGGCCCAGTGCGAAATGAAAATGCAGGTTTCTTTACTTTTTATTTTTCAAAGCAAGAAAAGAGTGCCATTAAAGGTAGTAAAATAAAAAGGTTTTTTTCTTTCTTTCATGGTCTCTTTTTCAACTTGTCATGGTGTTTTATATATGCTCTTAATGTTGTTCTAAGTAAGTTAAAATTAAACTTTTAATTATCAACATGAATTTTACTGTTCATGTTTATAGTGTACAATGCCTCTTTTAAATGCAAATATAAGGAGGATTTAACTCATCTAATCACCGAAATTACATAATTCCTATTTTGTAGCTTATATCTGCATATATATTTTGTTCCGACCAGAACAGTAGAAATGCTATGCAAACCAATTTAAAATTGGTATTGGTATCAGCTATTTTAAAATTTCACTTCTTGGTACGTGTCCATTGTACCAACACTCTCTACCTTTGGCCTACTGATGAGTAAGGAAAAATGGAAAGGAAAAGGAATTATGAGCTGCCTATCTTTCCTTCTGTGTAATCATTTTCAGCCTTAGTGGTTGACTCACAAAGGGAAATAATGTGAAGAAGAAAGGCTAAGATAGGGCTCTGGTTTACTCTGCTGGGGCTGCCGTAACAAAGGACCACAAACCAAGTGGCTTGAATAACAGACATGTATCGTCTCACAGTACTGGAGGTTAGAGGTGTGAGGTCAAGGTGCTGGCAGTGCCACCCCCCTCTGAAGGCTCTAGGGAAGGGTCTTCCAAATCTCTCTCCTGCTTCTGATAGTTGCTTGGCTTTCGACAGCATCGCTCCAGTCTTCACATGGCTTTCTTCCTGTGTGCATGTCGGTGCCCAAATGTCCCCTTTATATAAAGACACCAGTTATACTGGAGTAGGGCCGACCCTACCCTAGTATGACCTCATGTTAATTACTTACATCTACAAAGACCCTATTTCCAAATAGGGTCACATTCTGAGGGTTAGGATTGCAGCACATGCATTTTGGGAGGGAGTATACACATTCAACTCATTGTTCATGTTTCTTAGCACTCACTGCCTTCTTTCTGTATTTGAAGCAAGTTCTGGTCTGAACAGAAAGCATAACCTCTCACGGCTGTCACTGCCCCTCTTACTCAGTCATAAACATGAGTCGTGCTAACGTCCCCACACCTTTGGTTAACTGACATTCTGTGCTCATGGGGAACCATGAGCATTATGTGAATATGGCATCAAGGAACTGTGTAGATCTCTGCTCATTGTCCCTTTGGAGTTTGCTTACAAAACCCAAGTTCAAAGATACAATTATTAAGAATTTCAAGATGGGTGACTGGATGGCTCTGTTGGTTAGATCGCAAGCTCTAGGGAGCAGGGTTGCTGGTTCGATTCCCACATGGGCCAGTGAGCTGCGCCCTCCAGAACTAGACTGAAGACAATGAGCTGCCGCTGAGCTTCCGGAGGGGCAGCTGGATGGCTCAGTTGGTAAGAGTGTGAGCTTTCAACAACAAGAATACCGGTTCAATTCCCGCTTGGGATGGTGGGCTGCGCCCCCTGCAACTAGATTGAAAATGGCGACTGGATTTGGAGCTGAGCTGTGCCCTCCACAACTAGATTGAAGGACAATGACTTGGAGCTAATGGGTCCTGAAAAAAACATACTGTTCTCCAATATTCCCCAATAAAAACTTAAAAAGAGAGAATAAAAAAGAATTTCAAGACGACAACAGTTGAGCATTATACTAGTTGTGGGGCTCTTCTGGGCCTGGGATCTGTGCGGCTGCGTGGGTGGCACACCCACAATGCCAGTTCCCAGAACTGCGGCCCAGATCTCATAGCTGAGCTTCATGCCCCATTCTCCAGATCCCTAGAAACTTGTTAGTGAACGAATCCAACCACAGAAGACCTGGAATCCAGGGACGTTGAGTGCCTATCCCAGTTCCCAGTGGGAACAGGCAGGACTGCTTTCCAGAACCCTGGTCCCTTGCTTGCTCTACTCCATCACCTTCCCACCTGCTTCTCAGCTACCACATTTGCTAAGAATCAGCCCACTGCAGAGAGTTCTTCAGGGTTCAGTTATCCACAAGACAGTGCAGGACACTTCTTTGATGTGTGTGTACAGGGAACTGAGCCGCTTTGCCTTCTTAGATGGCAGCAGAGACAAGTGATGAAATGGCAGCTGCATCCCGTCTAAACTGAACTGAGGACTGAGTTCAAGGTAATGGGACGAGGAATGAGCAAGGCTGAGGCGTTAGAAAGATCTGATTTTCCTGTTCACCACTGAATGAAAACCTTTGAATTTGAGGGTGGGGAGTAGGTGTGGGGGAGCCCGAAGGCAGCCTCATCATACAGCAGGCGCCTAATACTTAGATCTGGACTAAGCAAAATGCTCCAGTGATGGAACTGGGTTTCGGGGTCCCCCTGACACTTCCTGGCCTCCCTTCTGTCTCAGTTAACTTTTGCGATGTAACAAACCACCCCAAAATGTGCTGGTTTAAAATAGCAGTCATCCCTTTAGCACATGATTCTGCAGGTAGTTTGAACTGGGCTCAGCAGAGCAGTTCCAGTCTGGCCCACATTTCTCAGGCATTTGTGGTCTATGGCTGGTGCTTATTGGTTTATCAGGATTAGAGTGGCTTTTGACTAGGGCTTCTTCTTGTGGTCCCTCATCTTCCAGCCCACTGGCTGGCCTTGTTCTCAGGATGACAGCAGAGTTCCAAGTACAGCATGAAGGGAACCTGTCAGGCCTGTGTGAAGCGCAGGATTGGAATTTTCCGAGTCCCTTCTGCCACTTTCTGTTGATCAAAGTCGGTCATAGGCCAGCTCAGAGACTAGGGGTTTTCCACCCCTGGAATACATTCCACTTCTTTTAGGAGGTGGAGCTACAAAGTATTGTGGCCATTTTGCAATCCACCGCATTACCTCCGGACACTTCTCAGTATCTCATGCCTCCTGTCCAGGCTTTCTAAAATGTACCTTTCCTTGGTTTCACTGCTTTTTTATAATCTCCTCCCTTGTGATTCCAGAGCTCTTTATTCAGGATGCTTTATGGGAAAGAACCAGCTTAATTTGGAATAATTTGTGCCAGATAATACATAACAGAAGTGGGAGCTGTGGGGACAGAGCCAGGAGAGCAGTTTGCAGGCTCTTGGCCTCACGTGGAAAGGTGCTGGCTCAGGTAGCAAATGGCCATCAACTGTGACTAGATGGCCATCAACTGTGGCTAGTTGGCCGTCAGCTGTAACCAGTGAGCCGTTGGCCACTAATATAACTGCTGTGGCTACGCCAGCAGGAAATGGGGGCTAGCAAGAAGATGGTGGCTGAACTAGCAAGTGTGGATTGCATTTAGCATGGAGGATTGCAGCTGGCAAGTAAGGTTGGTTGGCAGAGAAAAGTGGAAGGCAGTTTGCAGATAGTGTGGCCCCTGCTTCCTGTGTCTCCAACCCAGCTGCCAGCGAGAATATAGTGGTATGGCTCCCCCACCTATGGCTCCGTGGGTGTTCCTTTTTGGCCTCACCGTGTCCTGCATTCTTCTGTGGGGAGTAGGACTAGAGACCCCTCAGGCTGTCCCGCACGACAGGAGCACTCATGGGTTACCCTGCGACCTCTATTGTAGAAGAAATTCTGAGCTTACTGGAAAACCAGACCTTCAGTCAAGTCTGTCTTAAATGTTCACTACCCTAGGCATTCTGGGGCTTTGTTGAAAATGCAGATTCCAGATACCATCAAAGCCTACTACTAATTCTGCATTTTCTAGGAGGCGCCTAGCAGGCTATATATTTTCAAGCTTTCTGAGTGGTTGTGCTGGAAACACGACCTTATCTCAAAAGCATAAGAAGCATCTTGGCAGGAGGCAGGGAAGGTGTTTGGCTGTCAGGTCCCTAGACGGATAGGTGCTGTCTTATTTATTTATCTGTCCCCACAGTGCCTGGCAGCCATATGGTACTTGAGTCTTACCAGGTTTAATTGAATTGACTGGGGCCACCATTCTCATGGGTGGTTCGTGCTCCAGCTGCATCACTTTTTTGGGAACACGGTAGGAATCCAAATTCCTAGGCCTCCCCTGCTTGAACCAGTGACTCTGAGCTGGGGCCACAATCTGCTTTAACAAGCCCTGCACAGGATTCTGGCGGCTGCTCAAATCTGAGAGCCGCTGGGTCAGAGGCATATGCACCTGTGAGAAGGAACTCCTGGGCACCTGCCCGTGTGAGTGGGGAGGGCCACCCAGGCCTTGGTGGCCTGACTGTGTCCCAGTCAGGCTTGACCTGCTTGTCCTTGGGCAGGCAGCTCCTGAGCTCTTTGAGCGAGCCTGTCCTGGGCCCTCCTCGCCTGTTCTCCCACACTCGCAATTTGTGGCAATTCATTTTTCCTGCATTCTGGACAGGGCCTCTGAACCCATCAGGCCAGGTCTCTATGCCGACAGCAAAGGATGATTCCTGCTGGGCGAGTAGAGCTTTGAAGTTGGTGTCAAGATTTTTCCTCCTTTTCTGAGCAGCTTTCAAAACCCAGTGCCTTAGATAGAATGCTGAGGGGTTAGGAATTAAAAAGGAATTGACATGAGGGGGTCACTATTCCTGTAGAGTTTCAGATGCACGCTTAATTATTAAAGGGGGTATATACCACACACACACATACACACACACACACACACACACACACACAGAGCCTGGGTAGCAAGTTCCTTGAAGCCAAGTTCTGCTTTCTCTGTGGTTTCCTGGACAGCCCTTAGCAAAAAGAGCATCATGGTAAGGCCTTGTCAGCCACATTGGCCACTGGATTTTAGTTCCCTGAGCCAGAAGGCCCAGATGAGAGGAGGGAGACGTCTCCTAAGGGCATTGGTGGGGGCTTTAGGACTGCGCCGTTCCAGGCCCCCGCGTTCCAGCCCCCCACACACCACAGAATCTTGAACACATTTCCTCATTGCCCTGAGGTGCAGCTCCTTGTCTGTAAATGGGACATATATTGAGAGTTTACCTTCCCCTAAAACATTTTTGAAGATGCTTATAAATATAAATGCACGTAAAAGAGCAGTTAGGAAAGCATAAACAGAAATTAGGAACTCTGTAGGAGAATTGAACAGATTTAGTGGTAGGCACTTAGAATGAGAAAATCGGAACATTGTATTAGATTGTGAGAGTTCATGAAGCCAGGGCAGGCCTGGAAGAGGTAGAATGGTAAGTTCTCTCTTGCCCTATTAGGTAAAAGAAGAAAGTGAGTGCCGTGGGTAGGGAGGGAGAAGGTGGGGCTTGGGGAAGCCCCTGGTGGGAGGCGGAGGAAGCCGGGCCATGCTGCTGCAACCCCCATCCCTGTTGGCTATTGATCTGACGTCTGACATTTCCTGACGCTGTGTGTACTGTGGCTTTCCCTGGGCAACTTCTACTTTACTGGGGGCAGGTGGCATTTCAGCAGACTATTTCCCCTTCCAGGCGAGGTTCAGTGATGACACTGAAATTGTCTTCTGGATGCAATTGTGTGAATGGCACATCTGTTTTCAGATGAGCTTCAAAAAGAAAGTGAGTCTTTCTGTGAGGAGAAATACAAAACATCCCATCCTTTGCTGAATGTGCAAATTAGAAGGTGAGAGAGGCTTTGAGTGGGTTCTCTAGTAAAGCAAGCAGCCAATGTGGTGTCGACGGGCGGGAAAGATGAATGGGAATAGTGGTGCCTCTGCATTGATGCTAACAAACACTCCGAAGGGGAAGAGCAAGGTGGGGACTGTCCCTGCCAGCTCTCGAAACTGACTGAGAGGATAAGTAAGGACAGTGTGGCATGGGCACAGGCACCTGGCAAAGAGACCCAAAGCCTGTGCCCAGACCTGCGCCAAGCATATCTGGCTGGCACTGCAGCTCAGTGGGAAAATGGCGCTATTCGCTTAATGTGTTTTTTATTTATTGACAACTGGTTATTAATATGGAGAAAAATACAGTGATATTCCCAGCATCATGTGGTTAAAGCCCCAATTGTAGAAAGACTGAAATATGAAAATCTAAAAACTTTTACAAGAAAATATAGAGCATCTGTATGAACTTGATGGAGAAAAGGATTTCATAATGTTCCAAACTCACAAACCATAGTAAAAATCGAAAAATTCAATTTGTGTTAAAATGAAAAAGTTTTTATTCATCAAAAGATACCTTTAAGAACATGAAAAGATAACCCACAGCCAGGAAGAAATAAAGTATGAATATCCAGAATACATAAAGAACTTCTTTAATTCAAAGAGAAAATGTCAAACAGGTTAGCAAAAATGGACAAAATGGCTCAGACATAACTGGAATGGGAACATCAATTGCCAACACACAGAAAAAGATGCTTAACTTCATTATTAATAAGGGAGATGCAAATTAAAACTAAAATTAGGTGTTGTTTTACACCATGAGATTGGCAAAAACTAAAACATCTGACAGTATCAAGTTCTGGGTAGGATGTGGAATAATGGGACGTCTTGTCCATTGCTCTTGGAAATGAAAATTGGTACAATCACTTTGGAAAAAAAATTGGCAACATCCAATAAAGTTGAAATTATACCTATATTATTACTCAAAATTATTATTCTAGATATATATCTAGATGAATTCATATATATATATACACATATATATATATACAGTTATATACATATATACATATGTATATGTATATACATACATATATGCATATGCCTGTGTATACATACACACAAATACACTCGTCAGGAGACATAAAAAATAATCATAGAAGTATTGTTTATAATTGTAAAACTGGAAACTTCCCAATATCCAGAGCAGCAATAAATTGTGTTATGTCTGTAATGGAATCCCACATAGCAGTGAAAAGGAATGAGCTAGAGCAACATGAATCGATATGGATTAATTCCACAAACATAATATTGATCAAAAGAAAGCAATTTGCAAATGAGTATTTGTAGTATGAGATCTATATGAAGCTTCAGTACACGCACCAGTTCTATAAATTGAACAGGATCTATCTATCTATCTATCTATCTATCTATCTATCTATCTATCTATCTATCTATCATCTAGAGAGAGAGAGAGAGAGAGAGAGAGAGAGAGAGAGAGAGAGAGAGAGAGAGAGAGGAAGAAATGAGAAACCTCTAAAATCAGGACAGAAGTTTCTCCTGGGTAGAAAAATGGGAGGGGGGAGAATCTTGGAGGGTCCAATCAGGGGGATTTAACTATGTTGGCAATGAATTATTTTTTATGCTGGGTAAGAGTTATTATTCTTCATGCTGTTTTGCAGGTCTCAAACATTAGTAATAAAAAATTTTATCACTATTAGTTACAGACCCAACTGTGTGTCCTTCCTCAGGGGTGAATCAAGTTTTATTCAATCCAGTCGTGGAGATGTTACTCACTTTTCCCACTTCCCTTATAAATGAGGTTGGGCACATAACCTATTTTCAGACTTAAGAGGAAGTCAGCTGGGGGGCATCGTTCTGGAAAGCGTTTGCTTTCTGGTAAAAAAGATTCCTTTGGCGCCTGCCTCGTCCTTCCTTTTTGAGGGCACTAGATGACTAAGTGATGTCTGCAACTGTGACAGCCACATCATGAGGTGACACGCACCAGGGCAGAAGGCCAGTGCTCTGAAGGTGGTAGAAGAGAAGGGTGCTCAGAGCTGCAGTATTTGATGACATAACCGAGCCACGGAATGAACCCTGGAAACATCTAGAAACTACAGATTGTTAATTAGTTAATTAATTAAGTCTGGGTTTCTGTTACTTGTGGACAAATTCAACAAATCATTTTTGTTTTGAATTAATGTTGGGCTTGCCATTCTATGCAAACAGTAGCACTTTCTCTCTTTCAAGTCTCTCCTCTTTCCTCCATGTACCGGGCCCCTTCTCTCCTGATAAACTCCTGAGCCCTAAAAGCTCTTCTGAAATGTGTTCTCTGTCATGCTTTCCCAGAGAACCCGAGTTAACAGCACTCTTCCTTCTCTGCGGCCCCCGACCTCCCCTCTCTCCATGACAGCCCTTCCCACGTTCTGCAGCACATTCCTCCTGAGTCCCAGTAAGGCGTCTACATCTCTGTCTCCAGAAGTTGGCACAGTTCTGGGTACATCACAGGGACCCAAAAGAAGCTGGGGAGAATGAACGATGCCTGCCTTGTATCTGTGTCTTAGAGGGAAAACAAATCGAGTACTGAAGTGGGCAACTGAGGAGGAGAGGTGTGAGGAAAGAGAAGTGTGAATGGCCTTCCCACAGATGAACGGTGCGAAGTGACCCCTTTCCTGAACAGCTTTTGATGCAATATTCCGTTAGTCACATTCACGTTTGCTAATGATTCTGTGTGTTCCATAGAATCGCATTGAAGCTCACCAGCCTGTTTAAATCCTGGCTCCCTTTCATTTCCCCATCCCAATCAGGTTTAAGTGACAATTGCTAAGGATTTATTTTCTAGGAGATAAATGAATGCACAGGCGACGCTGGGCACTTACAAGGTGATTGCTATCCTAGGACTTGAACTGTGAAAGCGTGGGCAACTTTTATCATTAGACAGAGACCCCTGTGTACTAGGTAATACAGAGACATGGGCAAGGCATTGTTTAATTTTAATGGGCTTAAACATTTGCTCTAGTGTATTTCTCTGTATCTGTAATCATGAGAACAGAATAGGGATTACATTAATTTTTCTGTCTTCTGAAAGCCTGCTTTTTCTTTTTTAAGTAGTTGGTGTGGAGTAAGAGGGGAGTCAGACATGAATAAAAGACAAGGAGCATCAATCTGCAGAATAACCTGGAGACAGCAAGGCTTTGAAAGGTTGGCATTAACTCTTTATGTAGCAAGAATGCGGAGGCTGATAATTGGTGTTTAAGCAGAGGAGGGCAGGCTTTTGTTGAGGGGGCATTCCAGCTGCAGCAGGCGTCTCCTGGGACAGAAGGACAGGTTAAAGCAGATCTTCATTCTACAGAGGTTATTTGAAAAACCTTACTTATGCGAATGTAGGTGAATAGCAACATTTTACAGGATATTTATTATTTACCTAGTGTGCTCCATGCTTTACATGCATTCTGTCATCTAAATTTACAGCTACCAGATGAAGTTGGTACTATTATTATTTTCATTTTGCAGAAAACAGAAAACTTGTCCAGGGATCACAGAACCAGTATGGCCAGGAGGTTCTCATTTTCCTGGCAATAGGAAATATTGTTTTGTGGTTTGACAAATGTTGCCTCTCCCTTTGAGGTCTAGGAGGGAGGGGACCTCTCTGAATAAGGAGCCCGGGAGCCTTGAGGGCTTACAAGAGCCTCCACCTCCGAGGGATAGAAGTTGACATTAGGGCAGGGGGAGCCCAGCCAGGGCACAGGGCAATGAAGGCAGGCAGAGTCCCTGAAAGATTTGCCATCAGACTGGAGACCTGGAGCACATGAGAGGCCTGGCCCCTGTCCAGAGAGAAAGAAGTTGGCGCCGTGGTCCTGGACTGTGGCTGCTGGAACCTGGGCTGGAGTTTGTATGGCACTTGTAGAGGCATCTTCTGTCTTCTTACTGGGGATTGTAAGAAGTGGTTTTCTTTCCTTGTAAAAACAAGACCTGGACCACTTGCAATCAGTGAGGTCGCGAACTATAGTAGTCCCAGGAGTCGCCCCTTATTCACAGTTTTGCTTTCTACAATTTCAGTTACCTGCAGCCAACTGTGTTCTGAAAATAGTAAATGGAAAATTACAGCAATAAACAAGACATCAGTTTTAAATGGCATGCCGTTTGGAGTAGCGTGGTGAAATCTTGTGCTGTCGTGCTCCGTCCCACCGGGATGTGAACCATCCCTTTGTCCAGCATACCCACACTGTCTGTCCAGTGCAGTAAGATATTTTGAGAGAGACCCCACGTGCACATAACATTGATTACTGTATACTGTTATAATTGTTTTATTTTATTAGTAGTGTTGTTGTTCATCTTTGTGCCTAATTTATAAATTAAACTTTATCACAGGGATGTATGTATAGGAAAAGCCATGGTATGTATAGAGTTAGGTACTATCTGCAGTTTTAGGCATCCACTGGGGGTCTTGGAACAGATCCACCTTGGATAAGGGTGGGACTCTGTATAAAGCATTCCGGACACTGTTTCCATCCTCTGAGGTGGGGACAACAGTAGCCCTGTTCACTTCATGTCAGAGAGAAGAGAATGAGGGGATGTATGGCAATCACCAAGCATCGTCAGTTACTGCAGGGTCCTTGTCACAGAGATGCTGTGGACGGTCAGAGGTCTTCAGTAAGTCTCGTATTCTCTGTGTCTCTTCAGCTGGGGTAGTCGCCAGGGTCCTCGTGGGTCTCAGATGTGATCATCTCCATCTGCACGGACACAGGAAGACTCCTGACATCAGACTCTTCTGTGTGCCTCAGGGTGAACTCAGGACGTCATGCTTCGAGCCAGTCTTCTCCCATTGTTACGTGGGAGGTACAACTTCCTGTGACTGCTGGCCCCCATTTTCTGTCCATCAAAATATGTGTTGCTTTGTTTCCCTTGGGGTCCTAGCTCTTGTAGTGTTCAGAACCTTCATATACACAGTGCTTTAATTAAAAGGAGCTTGTTAAAGGAATGGTACCCAGGAATTTCGGAGCAAGAAAGCAAAGGAAAATAACTTTCCAGAGCAACACGGAGGGCAACTTCCTGTCTTGTACGCTTAAGGTCCAATTGTACAGAGTATCTGTGCAAAATAGGACGGAACAGGGCCTAACAGTGTGCATCTCCTGTCATCCCCATGCATGCAGCCTTGACGCTGAGACATAACAAATGCGGCGATTGGGCACAAGAGCTTAGCTTGTAGCCTGTGTAGGTTTGGGAGAAAAAACGATTTTCTCATGTTCTACCAGCCCAAGCTTCCCCCAGTAAAAGTTAACTAAAAGAGAACTGAAGGCAGGCTGTCTTGAAGACACTGGAAACAAAAAGGTTTGGTGACTGGAGTGGACAGTTCTAACTTTTCCTCGGAAAAAAGGATATATAAATTTCTATGGATATATTTTCTAGTTCCTGTCTAGGTCTGGCAGGTACAGCTCATCAGTTAGCTCAACATGACTGAACAAGCCATGATTTCAGCGGCCCCAAACAGCTGAAAGAGGCTTGGGGACTCGTTTGTGTTTTAAATCAGATGAAATGGAGCAGCTGTCTGCACTGCAGACCCTGCCCATGCTTCTCGGCAAGGTCACTACAATTCTGTTGCCCAATTCCAATGTGTGTTTTCTCCCCACACCAGGCACTTCTCGGATACTAGCTGGGTGTCCTACAAGTCAACCAAATTCTAACACTATCTACCTGGAGAGAGCATCAGATCCCACAGCATAAGGGCTCAGCCCCACATGACTGTACTCTCCTCACCTCTTCAGATGCTACCTCCCTACAAGTTGTCACCTAATAACTGGCTATAGACTAGAGCTTCCAATGACCTTCCTCCTTGGGTTCCATTAATGTGCTAGAGTGGCTCACAGAACTCAGAGAAACATTTTACTTTTATAATAAATGATCACCATTTTATGATAAAAGGATATAACTTAGGAACAGCCAGATGGAAGGGATGTTTACGAAAGGGCTCAGAGCTCCCTTCCATGTTGTCTCCAAGCTTGCCACTCTCCCCAAATCTCCACATGCTCACCAACCCAGAAGCTCTCTGAACCCCAAACTTAGGGTTTTTATGGAGGCTTCATTACCCTTGAATCAGGGTTGGTTTCCCTGGTAAACAACCCCAGGTCTTAGGTGATTTTCAAAAGTAACCTCATTTGCATAACAAAAGACACCTTTATTGCTCTCATCTTATAAAATTCCAAGGGTTTTGGGAGCTCTGTACCAGGAACAAGGACAAAGACCAAATATATATATTTTATTATGAATCACAATACCACAGTCACCAAAATTCAAGATTCAGCATCCTGGGTGAAGCACTTGGGCACTCCTCTCCATTGGCACATCAGGCCCGCATGGTAAAGGCGGGAGATCTTGGCAAAGAGGTTATGAACTTCCCATGAGTCGTTTTCCTAAACTGCTATGGATTCCAGAGCTGTATGGGGATTAGGAGTAAAGGTCTCACTCCTCTCACCATCAAGGGCTGGTTCATCTTTGGCTTCACACACAGAACACAATTGTTTTGTGAAGGAAGCATTGAGAAAATAAGCTCATAGAATATTCTTGTCACTGGCTGTTGTCTTTTTAAGAGAGACTTTACTGTTTGTAAATGATGAGCCTTTCTGAGTACCAGCAATTTGCAATTCTTTAAATGCTGTTCACTGAGTGCTTGCTGTATCCCAGGCTGGTTTCAAAGGGAATGATTGTCTTATTATTTCACTAGGACATTCTGATTTGTTTGGGTGAGTCTGTTTGCCTTTCCCTTGGCCTCTGTCCTTTCTTTCCCCTGAACTTTTAAAATTACTCCTTCTCTTGGATTTACTTATTCTTGCCTGAGGAGAGAGGGGTCGAGAAGCATACTAACCAGGGACTTGGGAGACCTAACGTCTCACCAGGGCTTTCTCATGGGCTACTAGTGAGATGGGGGCAAGTCACTTCTCCCATTGAGGCTGGTTCACCATTGGTCAAGTGAGGCCATTGAATTATGTTATTGTTACTTTGCCTTTCACTTCTGACATTCCTGGTCCTTCTCTGCCGGTTGAAGCTTTTTATCTGTGGAAGTTCTTTCAAGAGGATATTAATTTGTTGTAATTTAATGTGGCTTCATTATGGTTAAGTGCTTCCAAGTACTTTTCTTATTGTGGGAATTGTTTAAAATGTGGCTCCCCACTCTGGTATAATAGCTGCAAAAGCCAGGGTCTCTAGCACATACTAAAGGAGACTGACTTCACTCTTTGTACTTTTCCAGGGGAACACCCCTAAGGCTGGGTGCCTTAGTACTGAGCACAGGTTGGTTATCAGTCTACTCCTGTGCCCTGATGGACTGTCCATTCACAAGGCAGCCTGTGAAAGATGTGGTGGTTCCAGAGATAATGGGTTACCTAGAAGCTTGAGATATAGGACAAGCTCAGGGGAGCGGTAGGGGGATTTCCTGGGTTAACTGCTCAGCCCTTCTTAACTGCAAGAACTCCTTTCAGCCATGTTTGCTCCCCTGCCCCTGACTGGGCAAAGGGAAGCATTTGATCCAAGTTTGGCCAATCTTTAATTTCCCTGAGAAATTAAAGTTGGGGTGGAGAAAGAGAGTCACTCTTTCTGGGTAGCTGGGCCACCCCAAAGTAGATGTGGGCAGGGTGGATTTCTCAAGGCAGAGCAGAGAAAACTGGGCTGCAAGAGAAAAGGATGAAACAGGTGTGTACAGCACTGAGATCAGAGATGGTGCAATATGCCGATGGCATCCCAGTTTCTCTTCCTGGATCCTCTGAGGTCCAGCTATGTTTCTGTCCTTCGGACACTGCCGCGTAGTTTTGCTTAGTTTCCATCACTTGCAAACAGAAGAGTCCTTTCTAATAGGGGACTTCGATAGGTGTAGGCTGGAGGCCCATATTGAAAGAAAAACATTTCTTCCTATACTACTGTGCACTTCATCACTTGTCTGTTCATTCATTCATTCATTTATTCATACATTCATTTACTAAGCGTATATTCAGGTCTGCCATGTGTTGACCACCGTGCATGCTCTCTGGGAAGACAGGTGCGTAAAACAGATCCAGTGCCTGACCTCCTGGAGCTTATTGTCTGTTCCTTTGGCTGTCGTAACCAATGACCACAAACCTGGTGGCTTAACACAACAGAAATGTATTCTCTCACAGTTCCGGAGGCCATCAGTCTGAAATCAAGGTGTCGGCAGACACTCTATAACAAAATCCTCCTACCTCTTCCAGCTTCTGATGATTCTGGACATTCCTTAGCTTGTGGCTGCATCACTCAGATCTCTGGTCCTGACTACACTTGGCCTCCTCTTCTTCTTTACCCCTTCTCCCTGCCCACCTGCCCAACTCTGAGTCAAGCTGTTTGCTCAGTCTAGTTGTGGAGGATGCAGCTCCCTGGCCCATGTGGGAATCGAACCGGCGATCTCTGTGTTAGGAGCACAGCGCTCCACCTGGCCGCCCAGCCTTTTCCTTTTCTTCCTGTGTGTCTCTCCTCTAGCTGTCTCTTATAAGGACACTTACTATCGGATTTACAGTCCACCTGGATAATCCAGGATGAATTTATATTGAGTTCCTTAACTTAATTACGCCTGCAAAGACTCTTCTAAATAAGGTCACATTCACAGGTCCCAGAGGTTGGAATATGGACGTATTTTTTGGGGTGGGGGTGGGGGAAGGGCCACTATTCCAACCACTACTGATCATGAGCTGTTGTTAAGAATGTGGAGGGTGTTACTAAGGGGACTCGTAAGTTGCTCAAGAAAAGTGCAACAACCTTCTTTGAGGGGCTAGGGAAGGCTTGTCAGAGAAACTTACATCATCTGAAACCCGAAAGCAGAGCATTTCTGAGCTGAGGAGCATTACAAAGGAAGGAAGATTGAGATTAAAAGGAGGAGGCCCAATCCAGGGAAGGAAGGACAGGCTGGGGCGGAGAGGGTGTTTTTGCAGAGGGTGGAGCAATGGGCTGGAAAGACAGGTGAGCTCTGATCACATAGCCGGGAGTCACCTTGTGGTTTAATTTGAAGTAAAGTGATGCAATTTGCATTTCTAAATATTTCCTTGGCTTCCTCTTTTTCCTCCCCAGGTTCCAACTCCCTAATTTTCTGATGATCACCAACAACTTTGTCAGTGGGAAATCCCTGACAATGCCAGGCTGTGTAGGTGAGGAGGGAAGGTGCTTAGGTTGGAATGCATCTCATCAAAAGCTCCTTTATTACCATCTAGTTTGCTCTGTCCACTCACCCCCCTGATCCCAATCTGCCTTTTGGTTTTGCAAATTGTAAATCAGTAAAATATTGCCTTAAGGCTTAAGATACCGAAGGCATTCTAACATAGTGAAAAATAAGTGGCGTCTTTGCCGTTCTGACGTTTACTCTGCCAAGGCTCCTTCTTTTTCCTAATGAACGTTTCTCTCTTTAGGCTTATCGGTTTTAACACATGTCGTTTACCACCCCCAGACCTGCCGATCAGGGGGTTGGGCACGGGCTTACATCACTGTCAGAGAAGGAGAAAAAAATGGCAAAATAAGTGGCAAGATGTTGCAGTGATAGCGAGCAGGAAAATCTGCAGTGCTTGGAGAATATGGGACCCGACTGAAATCGCGCGGCTCCGGCGAGGTGCCGCTGGTTCCTGCGCCCCCCACCCATTCCCCCTCCCCGCGGTGCTGGGGCACCACGTGATGGATTATTCAAATAGCCCGATGATTAACTCGGTTTGTATTGATGCAAATAATCCTGCCAGAGCCAGCCATGGCTAATGCATTTTGGAACTGTGGTTTTTCCATTGATAGCACAAAATAGTGTAGAGGAAAGCCATTTTCATAATATTAATAATGGAATTACAGAATCAGGTCATTTAAAGGAAGGGCGCTGACTCAGCGAAAGCAGTGTCGACTTGAATGTGGAGATTAATACTAACCAAAAGGAAACACAAACCTTCTGTAGCTATCTCATGGCACAAAACACCCATCCCTTTTTGTCGTTTTCTATTTAAAGGAGAAAGAGCTTTAAAAATGACTTGAGCCAAGTATAATGCTCAAATGAATTTATTACAAAGGAGAGAACTGTCCAGCGTGCTGAGAGAGCCCTCATAAGGTGTTTTTCCTTCTTCTCTTTGATTAAGTATTGCATTTATCTTCCTTGCCTATGCCTGAGTTTAATGTCCAACTTCTAGAACAACGTCTGTGAATGCTTTCTGAACAAATGGTTAAAATTGCAAATGAAGCTCAATAAATGCCCTCCAAAGGAATTAGTATGTGTGCCAAGGAAGATGGAGTCGGGTTGAGAGCAATTCTGTGGAGAGCTTCCAGGATCTTCGTCTGGGTAGAGTGAGCCACAAGCTTAGGGACACAGTGGCAGGGGCACAGGAAATGGTTCTCTCTGTGGACAATCAAAAAAGCCTTGATAATATCTGGAGGAGGGCACAGAGATGTGTAGCTGATGATGTTCACTGCAGTGTGTTTAGAAAGGCAAACCATCCAGACCTTACGGCATGTTAGGAGAAATCCAAAAATGGAATACTATGCAGACACTGAAGACCATATTGAAGGGATAGGAGAGAATGTTCATGGTCTATTAAGTAAAGAGGCAGATTACAAATATATTTTAAAGAAAGCCGGGGGCTCCTGTCATGCTTGTTTGCCCAGCCCACTCTTCTAGAGTCTTGGTGACTTCTTGGAATAGTGTATGAGCACCCTGCTTCTCCTTCAGAAATACCTCTTCTCAGGCTAAGGAGGGGGTTGGGGAAGAATTTCAGGGCAAGAAGGGACTTGGAAGGCAATTGAAGGCTGTTAAAAGTTCATGAATGCCATGCTTTTTAAAAAATGTAGCAAAATACGTATAACAGAAAATTTAGCATTTTAATTATTCTAAAGTATATGCAGTGGTACCTCGGTTTTCAAACGTTATCCGTTCCGGAACACTGTTCGAATTCTGAAACGTTCAAAAACCGAGGCACGGTTTCCCCATCGAAAGTAACACAAAATGGATTAATCCATTCTAGACCTTTAAAATCAACCCGTAAAACTGCAAACTTAGCATGAATTTTACTATCTCATGATACCATAGATCCATAAAATTTATGGCATTTGTAAACCAAAATGTTCGTTAACGGAGAGGTACTGCTGTAATTCACTGGCATTTATACATTCACAAGGCGCAAGCATCACCAACACTCTCTCAGTTTTGGGGTTCCTTGCAAATTAAGAAACTTTCCTTTAATATAGTCACCCAAGGAACTGGAACAGGGCTGAAGCCTCTTAAGCACGTGGCTAGAGGTCCCCTACTAGTCCAGGCTGATGGCCCTGCATTAGCCAAGAGCTGCGTTATTGCGCTATGAGGCCACCTGCGACCCGCAGCAGAGCCCTGTTGTGGCAGGATCATGGGAAGGAGAGCCAGGTCAATCTTTGCGGTTTGAGTAGTCTCCTTCTGTCACTTTCCTGGGTTGTTACCTTGGCCGGATCACTTATCAAGTGTTAGAGGAGGTTATTGAGAGGATGTGACTTTGGTGGACCTGAAAACTGGACCCGGGCAATGGTGACTCCTCACCCCTGTCCTTGGAATGCACACTCTGTCCGTTGTTCCCATAGGGGGAGGCACTTTCAAGAACACAGACTTGAGACAGCAATGTGTTGTTGAGACCCTCTGGCCTGAATATGTGACTGAACCCAGGTAAGGCTTCCATATAAACTCTTCAGGTCCCAGCAGGCAGGGGCGGATGTCCACTTGTGTTGCGGCCCCCACAACAAGCCTCGTAGGAAAGTGCCCTTGCTTGTTAAAACCACCACCGACTAATCTGGAGTGGTCTGCCTCCCTGCCTTCAGTATGTGGGGGCCAGTTTCAGATTTCATCCGGGAGGCTCCTGAGCTGAGATTTGGGACCAACATGGAATGATCTGCTTTCTCCGTGTCTGTGAATGAGGCCAATGGTGCCCATCTTTCTTTGCTTAGTCAATAAGTCTTTTTTGAGAATCTGCTATCACGCGACCTTGTGCTAGGTGCAGTGGTCCTCCAGGACAAGACTGGGGAGAGGAAGTGGTAGTAAATGCCTCACGGGAATTCCTTGTAAGGACACGTGCATTTAAGCAGAGACAGTGGAGAGTCCTATACACACCCGGATTGTTTGAGGGGCAGAGGGAATGGGGTGGGCGAGGGGATAATCCAAAGGTTAAAAGAGGATGTTCAGCCTCCTGGAAATATTCCCTTTGGTGTCCTGCACAGAAGGAAATTTTTACATTAGGGATGTTTTTTATTTTTTTAAAGCCATCAGTAAGTCCCTTTATAACATTGTTTTATTCAGTGTTGTTTCGTTATAATGTGGATGAGATACCGTAGGAACCTGCCTCTTGTTTATATCAATTAGCCTATGGTAAAACTGGTTTTGTTATAAGTCATTTTGCTAATGTCACAGAACCTATCCATGGCGTTGAGTGAGGGCATATTGTGTCTTCCTTCCTCCTTCATTATCTCCATCTATGGTTGTTGTTTTGTTTCTATTAAGGCACCTGTTGGGGGCTCTGTATGCACATTTCACCTTGAGATGCTCCTGGGACATCCTTGGGAGCTACTCAGTCCCCTGGTAGCACCGCTAACACAAGCTTAACCACTTTTAGGATAATGGACTCCTTATTTTTTAGCAACCAGCGTGGAATGCAGTAAGCAAAGGGTGATACATATTCCTTTATCCTAAATGTTTCACAATAATGAAAAAGCAACCTCTGTCTTAAAATTGGCCATTTTTTGCAATGCTTTTTCTCCGCCCCCCCTGGGCAGACAAATTGGTTAAAATCAGAGTGGGCAGACGTAGCTTTCATCAGACCTGGATCGATTTCCTGGTGGCTGGCCCAATGGGGCGTGTAGAATTTCCCGCTGTGGTCTTTTGTACACCATTCATCAGGAGACGGCTGTCAGGAATGTTGCTGGCAGGAAACAGCTCAGGAGACAGGATTCACCTTTGTGAGGACAGAATTCCCGGCGGCCGGCGGCGTGGGAGCAGCTGGGATGTCATCTCCACCCGGCTGGTTCATTTACACTTGAATCTCAGCTGTTAGGGAAGAGAGCACCACTCCTAAAGATTTAGGAGGGGCCTGGGCTGTCTGATGGCAGGGGAGGAGCGAGGGCGTTCCTGCACTGGAGACTTTGCACGCGGGGCTGGCTGCCTGGTTGTGGGGCCACTGCACCCAGCCAGGAGGGCTGGAGGGCTGGCGCACACCTTTGTGTGTGCTCAGATGGGCTTTAATCTTCTGTGTAGGAATGATTGTATTTGCCTGGCTGACATTTCAACTGATTCTTTCTCTGTTGGGTAAGGCCATACTTTTTATTTCAAGGGAAGTTCACAGGGTGCGTGCCTTAAAAAAAATAAAAGATTAATAGACTATTTCTTAGAGCAGTTTTAGGAAACAATTCATAGAAAAATTGTGCCAAAAGAGAGTTCTCATAGACTCTGCTTCCTTTCCCCTGGCTCCCCCCACCTTTTCCCTCCAATATTAATAATTTGCATTATTGTGGTACATTTCTTAAAACAGATGAACCAATATTGGTACATTGTTATTAACTAAAGTCCGTAGTCCATTAGGGTTCACTGTGTTCTACAGTTCTATAGGTTTTCCCAAATGTGGAATGTCCTTTGTTCATCACTACAGTATCCTATGGAGCCGGCGCCTTCTCACCACCGGGCAGCACCCTCCTGTGAGTGCCCAGCAGCTCCTCCAAGCATTGCCCGGGCTCTGGCTGGAGCCCTTGTGCCCTGGGTGTTGGAGACATGAGAGCCAAGCTGTGAGATCAGTGTTACTTGCTCCTATCCAATGGGGAAAGAAGAGCGGGTTCCAAACATAAAGATGGGTATCACTAACCTCTCAGAGGAGTCCCCAAGAGAGGTATTAATTAGGTTCCCTTCGAACTAGGTAAGAACTTCCTGTACCCCATCTCCCAGCTAGAGGTCCTTCCCCATCACCCTTTGGTGTCATGTTTTCTTGGGCTATTGGGTATGTATTCACACAGGGGCTGTTGGATGATGCCAAACAATCCCGGGCATGGACAGGTGTCACTCTGGCTGCATAGTCAGTAGCCAAAGAGCTGGCCCTCTCGTGCCCTGACTGGAACCCCAGGTCCAAGGGAGGTAGTGGTCATCACTGGTGGTGAGGACCTAGCATCCAGGTGGCCACTGGCCCTTGATGAGTCTTGTGTAGCGGTCCTTCTTTGGGTCCCCTCACTCTGCTTTTCCTGGGTGGAGGTCTCTCTTCTTGGGCGACATTCTCAGGATCAGCTAGCGAGGTGCGTGATCTCCTGGATTACTGCTGTACCACCAAGAGCTCTCCAGGGGACCTATCTCTGCAGCCTCCTCATCCCTTCATCCTTCTAGAAGCTCTATCCCCCTTTTCTGTCTCAATAGAGCACCCAAGAAGGGGAAAGACTGGTGGAACTTCGGAGTGGAGACATCTAATTGTGCTGTTTCAAACTGTCCTTTTTCATACTGAGACTTCTTAGTGTTTTGCTCAGGCCTTCAGTCAAGACTTATCAAACACCACAGCCTGTTGTCTACACTTGGAGGAAACATAGTAGAGGTGTTTCCCCTGCTTGGAGCACAGTAGAAAGGAGAGAGGATTTTGAGTTGGAGCAATGGTTACAATAGCAAGAGGGGAGCAGAAACGACAAACTGCCAATTGGAGAAAACTGATGAGTTTATTTGCCTCTCTGATGTTTAGTGCCTTTGTTGTTGTTGTTGTTGTTGTTTTGCTTTATCAAATGCTGTGGGTTTTAAAAATTTACTTAATACACTTTATTATTCAGTACCAAGAGTTCCCATATACCCCCGCACCCCATACACACTCACAGCTTACCCCATCAAGTGCTGTTTTCAATACAAATTTGCCTGACTTCAAACAACCAAAGGATGACTCAGATTTGCTCTCCTGAAAAGATGCTCCCTAAAATCACTCATGCAGGAATCTAGTGTTGGCACAAGTTTTACGGCACCTGCTTGAGTGACTGGCTGAATCCCTGGCTTCTCTGTGGCCGCTGTGTCTGGCCATGCTGGCTGCTCTCTCTGCCTGGCTGGAATTGGGCTGGCGGGTTTCTCTGGTATGTGCTTTGTGGGTAAAACCTTCTGGTCTCAGGGCCCAATCTGCAAGGTGCGCCGTATGAGTGAGCATACAGAAAATGGCTCAGAAATAGATTTTAAAAGAATCATGTTCAAATCCCCTTGAAACAATCCTCTCCACCTCCAACTTGCCCTACCCTCCCCTTCTTTCTAAAATTCTCTTCAGCTTTCTGGAAATCTTATTTTCAGCTTATTTTCAGCTCATTTCTCAGCTTCTTAAGTATAAAAACATTTCACTAGGGGGCACTTCAAGACTGAATTAAAAAAAAGACACAGAAACGTGATGCCCATAGATCATTAACTTGGTAAACAGTCCTGCAGAAAACAAAATATAAAAAATACATAAAGAATTAAATATGTATTTAGCTGAAACTGTGAATCAATTTCCGTGGGTTGTTTTCCTGAAAAAAGACATGGGAGGAAAGTGACATTCTTGGACGTAGGGGCAATTTTGACTTGAGATTAGAATAGAAATGATAACGACAATGAGAGTCACCTTTTCTGGTTTAAGGTGGTCACTTTGCTTTCTGCAGTGCTTTAGTGCCACTGGGTGTTTGAAGCTTTTACTCGATTTTGTGTTAAAGCAACGTCTTCTTTCTCAGTATTAATGGAGAGCGTTACTGTGTTTGCTAGCAAGTCTGGGGTGTAGGATTGATTAATGGAGGATTTTCGATGGAGGAGAGGAGATGCTTTGCAGGTGCGTCTGGGACCTGATTTCCAGACCTGGCCTGCTGCTATCCAGCAGTGTGACCTTGGGCAAGTCATTGCCCCTCTTTAGACCTCAGCATCCTCATTTGGAAAACAGCAGTATTGGATTCGGCAATGTTTAAGATCTCTTTCCACTCTGACATGCTGCAAGAATCTCGCAAGCTGTTTCCTTGTAGGTGGATTGTTCACACTGCATTTCTCCTGAACTTGGCATGAATTGTTACACTAAAGACAGCTCGCAGGTGAAAGACAGAGAAGCAGGAGGATATGGTGTGAGTGCTGGTTCTATACTTATTGGCCACCGTTGGGAGGTGAATGGGTTGGGTTGGGTTTTCCCAGAACATATTGAAGACCGAACCCTTTGGTACCTGTGAATGAAGGGCAGTACTGCGACTGTGACCTTATTTGAAAATGGGGTCCATGCAGGTGATCAAGTGCAGATGAGGTCATTAGTGTGGGCTCTAATCTAATAGGAATATATCCTCATAGAAAAGGGGACGGTTAGACACAGAGACAGACACAGATAGTCACATCCGTGTCATGTAAAGATGAAAGCAGCAATGGGGTGACTCTTCTTTACAAGTCAGTGAACACTAGAGAGTGCCAGCATACCATCAGGAGCTCGGGGAGAAAAACAGAACAGATTCTCCCTCACAGCTCTCAGAAGGAACGAGCCCTGGCGACTCCTCCATCCTGGACTTCTACCCTACAGAACTGTCCATAATTGTGATGACTATTAACATTTACTTAACAGTAAATACATTTCTATTATTTAATTCACCCAGTTTGTGATACTTGGTTACGTCCACAGCCCTCGCACGCTAATACAGGAGGATATTTAACCCATCAGGGTGGGATGAAATGCGATGACGGATAGGAAAGCCCCAGCACACATGGCCTGGGGTCTCGTGGGTATTCATCAAATGTTAGCTATTAGGAAGAAGGAATAAAGTAAGAGGAAGGAGAAGATGGAGGAATCAGGAAGGAAACTCCTGGGGTTAAGCACCCATTAGGCGCCAGGAACTTGGTGTATTTCTCTTTAGTTCTCTGTAACAACCATTTTGCTGCTGAGGGAATGGGGCCTCTCAGAGTTAAGTCCTTTGCTGATGGACACAAGGTAGGAAGTGGTAGACACCAAACCTGCCTGCCCGACTGCGGGGCCTATGCTTTTCATGCCCTTTCTTGCTTGTGCTTAGGGCCAAGTATAATTTAACCTGCCCCGGTCAACTTCCTTCTCTCCACCCTTCTGCTAAGGAGACAGAAGGAGATGGCGTTCTGTCCATTCCAGTGAGTCAGTGGCAGAGTCAGCTCCAGGAAGGCGTGGACTTTCTAGAATGGCTGAAGTTAATTGCTGCAGGCCAGCGAGAGGCTGCTGGGGGAAAGCAGATCTCAGAAGCCGAACTATGAGTACCTAGGAGTGAAGTGCTTAGTTATTCATACTTCTCCAGCTTCTTCCTAAGCAAACATGCCTGCACGCTGTTCTAAAGATCCTTAACTGGTGGCTCAAAACCAGGCTCATTCTAGGCAAGAATTATGAAGAGCCAAAATCCAACCTGAGTCTGTATTTCCTCTCTTTGAGTCCTCCTCATCCTCATTCTTATCTTTCTCTCCTTTCCCATCCCATTCCATCCCTACCCCAAGTTCAGTTAAACATTTACCTAAAATTTATCTGGTGCCAGGCACTGAGGATAGAGAGGGATGGAGAGGGGATCATTGCAATACTGGGCTGTGCCCAGGATGGTAAGGGGTATGGCTTAGATACTTGGTTGGAAGGTATCCAGGAAAGCTTCCTAGAGGAAGGGATGACAAGCAGTGTTTTTGGAGAATGACAAAGGGGCAGGCATTCCAGGCTCAGGGAGAACATATGCCTGGAGACCTGAAATAGCAAAGCAAGTGTAGGCAACTGGAAATGCCTTGGGATGATTGGCTATGAAGTATGAAAGGAGGAGGGGAATGAGAGGAGGCTGGAGGGCTTGGCAAAGGCCAGGTCCCCAAGTGCTCTTGGCATGTCGGAGCTTCCCTAAATGGTGTCCATTAAGCCTACCATTTCCAGAAGGCCATTTCCAGAAGTCTCCTTGATTGTGCTTCCCCTCGATTCCCCTCAATTTATCTTTCTGAGATCCAGGTCCGTTCCTCTCTTCCCTCTGCTTGTATTGAATCATGCACTAATTCATTCCTTTAGTCCGACAAATATGTATGGGGTGCCTATTCTACTAGGCCTGCTCTAGCCACTGGGCTCCTGTGGTGAACAATCAGGCCAGCAAGGGGGAGGACATACAGTCCTCCACCTTCTTAGGTAAGGTGTTTAAATAAAAACGATAGATTATTGTAGGCCAGAGGGGGATAGTCAGCCATCGTCGTCCCAGGAGCCGATCACTACATGAGGTAGCTGCCCAGGCACACAGCAGGTCCAGCCTCCTCCCCAGACAGGTGGGGTTAAGACAGGTGAGGCCAGAACTCTGATATCAAAGTCTGGGCAGGGCAATAATTTCTCAGAAGGCTCCAGCAGAAAATCTTTATTTGCCTCTTCTAGCTTTTGATGGTTTCCACAATTGTTGGGGTTCTTTGGCTGGTGGCAGCATAATGACACCTCAGCTCTGTCTTCACGTGGCCTTCTTCCCATGTGCCCATGCAAAGCTTCCTCTCCTTATAAGGACACCAATCATTGCATTAAGGCCCCGCCCACCCCCCCAATCTAGGTTGACCATATCCTGGTTTGATTCCATCTGCAAAGATTCTGTTTCCAAATAGGGTCACATTCATAAGTACCAGGGCTTAGGACTTCAGCATATCTTTTTGGAGGGACACAATTCAACTCAGAACACTGGGTGTGAGAAGCAACGCTTACAGGGGAATGTGGAAAGCCAGGCTGCCTTTCTTTGCATACCAGGCAGAGCTCCAGGAGTTTCCCAGTATTTCTCAAGCTACTCGGGCCTCCTCAAAGTTCTATCAAAGGGCTATCAAAGTTCTCTCTGATAGCTTTGTCCCTGACTTTAGGGACACTGTCAATGGCTCCTGAATTCGGGGCAGAAATGAAAATGAGTCTGCTGATGTGGAGAGAGAGAGAAGATGAGAGCATCATCTCTTGCTGTGGTCCCCACCCCTTTCTTGTGGATTTCTGCTACATTTGCTTGGCAGTTGGTGGCCGAGGTGGGGTGCCTGATGCTGGGTTTAAGTATATATCCCCATTTCTGAAAGTTCAGCTCTTCTCTGCACCTGTTCTTTCTCACTTCCCTATTTACTTTCAAGTAGTGCCTCAGGATGGACAGTAACCGAGAGGCGTGTGGTGAGGTACTCAGGTCTGGTCGGCAGGTCTGGGAAGTGGCAGGTGTTTCCTGACTACAAATCAGCTTGGAGGAAGCAGAGATTTCTCTGCCCTGACTTGGGACCAAAAGCCAAACATAACAGCTACCAAGTGCAGCCTATCCAGCATGCAGCCTGCTACCAGTGGACTAGGGAAGTGATGATTCCCATCGATCTGTGCACTCCTTCTCGAAATGTCTGGGAAACAGCGGGGCTTGGATAAGTGCTCTGAAGCAAAAAAAAAAAAAAAAAAAAAAAAGAAAATTTTTGTTTCTCTGAGTTGAGTTTTTATCAGATTTTTTCCCCCCATTTTGGTGCGCGTGTCTTTCGAGTGTCCTTCTTTACACCTGATGAACAGTGATTATGCATTCATTTATGAAAACATCAGCTTCTTTTAGCATCTCCCCTGAGCGTGGAGAGCCAGTGGAATGTGAAGGTGGGTGAAAGTTTGATGCTAACTCGCCTCAACAGTGAGTGAGCACGGGTCCTCTTAGCAGAGCAACCTTGTAATGTGACTGGAGGAGATGCTGCTCAGAGCTCCCCCTGCCCCACCCCCCCCTGCCTGGCGTGTTCCCCACCTGAGCACTTAGGTGACACGCTGAGATGTTAGGTACTGAGGGCCGTGGGACGTTTTTGTTGCTGTGCTCGGCAAAGCCGCCTGCTTTTTACAAATGCATTAAACATTAATATCTACAGAATGGGCAGTTTTATAATGCACAAGCATGCGTTTCCTGGACACGGATTTATTTATTTTTTATTAATGTAACCTTAGCACGCCACATATTTCTTGCCGAGCTCCAGATCTGAAAGGCCTTGGCTGGACCCAGTGAATATTTTATGACTCCATTTAAGACCGAGGGAACCAATAAACTCACGCCCATTTACATTTCAGTGGAGTCTTATAAGTAATGCATGCTGCATGCCTCTCAGCTGTCTCTTGGACTGCGTTGAACACCTGATCACATTCTTGGCCTTTTCAGGAGAACAGAGAAGTACTCTCTTCAAACTGTTTTAATTTTCTCTCTTAGCTACTTGAATCCCCTCTCTGTGGCCATGAATAGATAATCGTTAGGAGCTGGCTACCGGTGTGCAGTGCGCTCTCTCTGTCTCTCTCTTTGGTGAGCATCTCCTGCCGATGGTTTTAGCCTTCACTCCGAGCAATGCCTTCCAGACGGTGGTGCAGCCTTGAGCCCGCCGGCCAACCCTAGTCTTGAATTTCCTAGTGCTTTGACTCAAGAAAGTTGAACGGTTTTCACTTCAGACCTGGCTTTCCTGAAATGGGAGCCTTATTCTGATGTCTTCGTTTCTGTCCCACGGCTGACGGTGCTCAATCCGCTGGTGTGGAGAACACAGGCCGTCCTTCACTTCCCCCTTCCATCTCTCTTTCCAGGGTCCTGGATCCAGGTTGCTGCCAACTCTGGGCAACCCTTTCCTTCTGGTGCTTAGCAGCCAGCGCCATCTTTACATGGTGTGTGAGTCAGATCATACCACTCCCCTGCTCACAAATCTTCCGGTGCTTTCCAATCCTTTAACGACTGACTGCCTGGGTTTCTAGCTTCGGGCTGTCCTATGGATTTCAGATTTGCCACCTCCCGTAATTGCCAGTCCTTGACATAAAGGTCTCTGTATAAGTATACATTCAGGTATATATGACTGTGTGTGTGTGTGTGTGTGTGTATAACATATATATGTGAAATCTCCTCTTGGTTCTGCCTCTCTGGAGAACCCTGACTGATTTTGGAGTGCCCTTTATTAACCATTTGGTATAAAAGACTACCCTCCCACACCACTCTCTGTGCTGTCTATACATTCTTTGACATTCCTCCCATAGAAATGTGGAGACTAATTCCCCTTAAATACAGGCTGGCCTCGGTGACTCATTTATGTGAATAGAATACCGTGAAAGTGAAGCTGCATTCCACTTACTCTTGGAACTTTCCCACCATATTGTGTGGAAGTCCCTGTAACACAGAGAGGCCACATGAAGTTATTTCAGCCAGCTGCCCCAGCTAAGCTTCCAACTGCAGCCTGCATCAACTCCAGAGACACGAGAGAACAAGTTTCCAACATGGGTTCCCTTCTTCCAACACGTCCTTCACATTGCCAGATTATTTGTCACCAAAGTCTGCTTTCAGGGGAACTTGCCTTAAAGCTTCCAAAGGGTCCCTATTACCTAGAGGTAAGGTTCAAACTCTAAGCTGGAGCCCAGATTTCCACAATCTGAGCCCTTCCTAGGATGTTGCTTTTTCTCTTTTTCCTCCACAAACGACCGGCTCCAGCTACAATGGTTACGTCCCTGCCTCTAAGGGTCCTCTGGTTTTCTCACTTCTGCCTTTCGGCTGACTCTGTTCTGCATGTCTCCAATGCCTCCTAATTCTATCCATCTACTCAGATGCTACCTGTTTTCTAGGTCCTCTGGAATCGTCCTGTCCATCTCTGAAGAATCTTCTCTTCATCGCTAACCATGTGGGAAGGGTCATGGTCCCCCTCAAATGTGGAGAAAAGCAGGTTAATTCAAAGAAGAATGAGTCACCACCCAGAGAGAAAAAGAAGTACATTTTAGGAAGATAATCCTGGTGACATTCAATCCCCAGGCTCCAGTTGTCCTAAAACTGGCGCTCATCCTTCTCCTTCCCATGGTCTGGTTTTTCTGTTTTTCTTTGGAGTTAAGCTAATAAATTTTAGCTTAACTTTGAGCTAGTAAATTTCTGATTTTGTCAAAACTGGTTTGAATTGGGATCCTGTCACTTATTAGTTTTATCCAAACTAATAAAACAGTAATTAAAAATTGGATACATAAGGTCCTTTGTAGTGAATGTGCTTCTCTGAACATAAAGCAAAAGGAAGGAGAATAGATGATTTCAAATCATTATGACTCAGATTAAATGAGAAGGTCTGTGAAGAGCCTGGCATCGCATCTGACACATAGTAGACCGCCATCAATGATAATTGTGTCCCTTCCTCCCGTTTCCTTATCTGTTCTTCCTGGAAGCCTATTTTAAGTTAGATGCTGGAAAGCAAAAGACATTTAAGACATAAAGGCAGGTTTGTGTGCCCTTTAGATGACTAATCTTCTAAGTGATATGAAGTAGCCTGGGTGATCTAACGCTTCTCTGATGTACTACTTTTCCACGGGCTCAAGCCAAATGTGTCCTTAGTGTATAATCAACATTATATGGGGAAAATCTGAATTACAGAGGCATATGAGTGGGGTGCTCAGCGTTTTTAAGAGAATAGCTTTTCTATAGAATACCAATGTTGGGGGGTATGGCATGTTTATGATTGTTCATTCTAATCAGAAACTGTTGGATTTAACATGCATGAACCTCACAGCTACTTTATCCAAAGTGATTTCCTGACAAGTTTCTAGAATACTCTTAGCCCCTTACCTTTTATGGGCCCAGCACGCTTCCGCTGCGCTACTCTGCTATCTGAGCCCCTTACCTTTTAAACTGCTTTCTTTGTTCCTGTGTGGTTTGCCATTTGTTGATTCCGGACTTTCTATTACCTATGCATGCTTTGAATAAGTCTTTATAGACCCCCAAGGCTTGTCTAGGTCTCCTTCTCCCTGGATACAATGCAACTGTTTACATTTGGAACATAAAAATTGGTAACAGAAGGGTTCATTGGTAAAGAAATCAACAACACTTGTGTGTGATAAGAAATAAGTTAAAAGACCACGCACACTTGCATGTTTGCACAAGGTAGACCCTGGCTGCCACATCTGAGTGACAACTGTCATCAGAAATTCAAGGACTCTGCTGTCTGCCTCGAAATCCCGACAAGTGTCCTGGTTTAAGCTGTGCAGCAGCTCTAATTGCTATGCATGCTTACACATCATAAAGTAGTTGTAACCTTTCTGCGAAGTGCAAAGTCAGGAAATGTTAATCCATAGGGAAGCCATGCCTAAGCCGCGGCTCTAACCTGATTGGTAATTCCTGTTCCTGTTCTTGGATTAAAAAAAAATAAATAAAAAAATTTCTCGCTCTACAGTAACCCAGCCTCTATTATGCTGTGTGTGCATTAGTAGAATTGATCTCCATAAGAGTTCTTCAAACTGAATTACTTAACAGCATCGTTTAGAGCTGCCGCGGAGGGAGAGAAGGCAGTGGGACTGGGACTTACCGAAGTTGCTAAGGCTGAGCCTGATTAAGGCTTCCACACGTTGCAAAACATGCGTGGCTATCGCTTAGTGGAAGTCTGCCGCACTGTACACCTTGAAAACAGGCGCTTTGAGCACAGGCTCTTGGCAAAAATTGCATTAGGACGACTCATTTGGAGGTGAGGTGAATTTTATGGATTCATTTCAATTCACTCCTCTGGTTCCTCAGGGTAATGGCCCAATTCAGGCTTATTTTCTAGTGGAGAGCTCTCAGCCGTCCAATTCTCCAGTTTTCTTTTTTTAATTTCTTTTTATTTTATAAAATTTATACTAGGGCAGGCGAAAATTAAAAGAAGGAAAAAGGAAACAAAAGAAAGAAGACAAACCAAGTGAAGTCAGGTATTACCAAGGCAGAAGCTGTTTTGTTTAGAGCCTTGGGGTCCCATGGGCCCTCTGCACAGGGAAGGGGGTCCTGGGAAGAAAGACGTTCACGTAAAGGTGGGACCTACAGCAGCTGCTCACAGGGGGTGCTAGGCATGGAAAACCGCAGGGAACAGCCTGGGGAGGGGTTAAGGTGAGGGGAATGAAGCATTTGCCTCAGGCACCAAATTTAAGAAGGTTCTAAAAACCTCAGGAATCAAGATATGTAATATATGTAGTACTGCAATGTTGTTTTTCAAAAGTGAAAATTAAGGTAAAAAAATCTACGATGAACAAAATACCCAAATTCTAAATACAGGATCTGCCCCCGCATTTGTATGACGTCACTGTCCTCACCTGTCCTAGCTCTGCTCCGCAGCACATACTGAGGTGGCTCCTGTCGCTGGCTGCCACCCCCCAGCACGCCAGGCCACCTGACCTCTCAGAAGAGCAGGTCCAAGTTCCTCACCCTGGTGGTATTTCCCATCTTTTGCGGTAAAAATGACGTCATCGTCCATGGTCATACACTGTGGACTCATCTTCCACTCCAGCCACCGTACTCAATGCTCTACGTCAGTCATTTCTTTAATTCTAGCATGTGAGGCAGGTGTTAGAGCCCACGTGTACAGCCCGAGGCTCAGAGAGGCTCAGTAACTTGCCCCCAGCACACAGTGAGTGAAAAGTCAGAGTTCCCACCCAGCCTGTCTGACTGCAAGGCCGTATGCTCCACCATTGCACCACCACACTTCAATCCCGGTGTGAGCGGCGCTTGAGCTGGGAACAGCTTAGGGACCACCGAGGACTCAAGGCAGAATTCATCGTGACCATTCTTTGGTCGACAGAGGCCTGTCTACAGTCTGCTCAGACCTTTCCAGCAATGGAGAATTTCTTGCTTTCTGGGGCAGTCTTCTATTTTGGGGCTGTGTATGCTTTTATTGAGCCACATCAGCCACCTCATTGCTTCCACATATTGTTCCCATATTTGTCTTTGGAATAACTAACTGTTCCTTTGCTTGCAATACCTTTCCTTGCCATTATCTGCTGTCTGAACTCCTAATCAACTCTCAAAGCCCAGATCAAATATCCCCATATTTATTTTTTTTGTCAGATTCTCTAGATCAATAGTTACTCCCCTATGTCTGATTTTATGGCATTTTGTGCTTGTTTATGTTCTTACCTTTACTAGATTTCTTTTCGTTTGTTTGTATAGTTACGTGTTTGCATATTCACCTCTCCACTAGACTGTGATTTCCTCAAGAGTGAGAACTGTGTCTTGTTTAACTCCCAGCTGATTGTCTGGCATGCACTAAGCCTATTAAAAATGCTTTTGTGAAAATCAATAGAGCTAAACAGATCAGTTGGGAACTATGGTCACGAGAGTGCCCTTCTTATGCTGGGAACCACCTGTGACACCTCTCCAAGCCTGTTATAAGGGAAGGAGTTTGGATTTGGAATCTAAGTCCCATCTCTTCTACTTACTGGAGGATGGACCATGGACCAGTCATTTAAATGCTCCTTTCATCCCCTTCTCTCTGCTCCTCGCTTGTCCCGCCCCTATTCCCATTCTCTCTCTTGCCACCTCTGCTTCTCACCTGTCCACAGGCAGCCTGTAGCAGGGCCTCACAGAGCCCAGCACTCAGCTAGGTCCTGTCGAAAACGCTCCCAAACCCTATCTTGAAGGCTATTTCTAAAGTCCGAGGGTGACTCTGCAAAAAGAAACCACTGAGATTATAAAGTACTGCTGCTTCATTTTTCAGGGACATCGAATTGGCCCTGCAGAACGCCGCCCAGAACCCAGCACTGATCTTTGATTTTAATGATGCAAATTGCAACAAACAGAAACTGTTCAGTGGTGAGATCCAAAATGGGGACATGTCTTCACTGATGATAAGGAAAGCCAGCAGCAAATGACAACTCCCGGGCATCTGGAACTTTGGGGGAGAGGTTTGCTTGGTGCTGTCACTTGCTGGAGTGCAGGACCTGAAAGCAGGAATATTTTCATATTTGCATGTACCAGACCTTCTCAAGTTAGAGAATGTCCACCCCAGCAGGACCTTTGCTTCCTTCGACAAGAGAAAGGCTGAATATGAATTTTTTTCTTTCTTCACTGTACCCCCAAGTTTCCATTACATTAAGAAAAGGACTTTAAACACTGGCTACATCTTAAATAATACTTGATTATGCCTGGGATATGAAGCCTGGGGCAAATCACTGAATTAGATGCCAAAGAAACAAATACACAAAGAAACAAATTCACTCTTCAGTGAATCTTTAAAATATGTGCACCCATGTCTTCAGGCTTTAACTTTGTGCTGAAGAAGCCGACACCCAATTCTGTGGGCGGAAAACACAGAGCAGCCCAAATCCTTTAGAAGATTCTGAACTTGAGTCCTGTCATTGCCAAGGTCAGCATGTTAGGAATTCTGTATTTTCAAAACTCGCGGCTCAGGTGAGGGAGAGCATGAAATTCAAATCTCTTGTTCTACTATCTCCCGCTGCTTTTGAACTCAGTGAGGATTTCACAAAGCCTTTCTTTTTTTTTATGCCTCCAGTTTATTCTGCTCCACAACCCGAAGCTGTACCAACTTGTAAGGAATGAGTCTACAGATTGTAGCCACCATGCTGTTTCCCACGTCTGACACGCCAAGGGCAGTGAGAAGCTGTGGTCGGGACGCCGGGAAGAAAGAGAAGGTGAGAGTCCAAAGGGGCCAGAGGGAGGTCATGGAAAACAAGACTCTTTTGCGTACATCTGTATGCACAGCGGAAATATGTTGCTTTTGTTTGTCCAGTATCACCTAGGTGAATCACTCCTTCTCGCCACTGTGTGCTTCAGATGGTACGCATAAAAGCATGCACAGGGGTCACTGCACATGCCATTCTCCACCTGAGCTTTTCTGCCCCTACCTGATCATGGTGACTGATGGATGGTATAAAATGTGCTGGTGCCCCGGGGCTTAAGAATTCTGGACTTCCTGTTAACCCCAGTTATACACCTCCCACTTCCCTGGGAGGGCCTGGTGCTGTGCAAGGTCTTCACAGACGTGTGTTGGATAAAAGAATGAAAGAAGAGTGAGGCAGAGATAGAGAATGCTTGGTTTCCTGTCAGCTCTGGGGCTTCTGCTTCATCTACACTCCTCCCTGAGGACACTTGCTCCTCACTTTGGATGTTTGCTCACCAGAGAACATTGTGGGGTATTGAACAGGCCCTGTTTGCCAGGCACATTTCTGAGCAGTTCTGGTCTAACAGCAGACCAGAGATTGTCCTCTATGTTTTACACACCGTGACCCATGTAACCCTCGTGACCGCTCAGTGAAGCAGGTGCTATTCTTATTCCCACTTTACCGATGATGAAACAGAGGCAGAGAGACGCAGAGCTAAGTAACCTGCCCCAGACCTCTCAGTGGAAAGTGCCAGAGCTGGGATTTGAGCCCAGGCAGGCTGGCCCCAGAGTCTGCCCATGTACCAACCGTGACTGCAGGACAGAGCAGAGCCCCCAATCACAGTCTGCACAGCTTCCAGGGCCTGTTCGGGCAGCTCTCATGGCCACTGCTATGCTTCTTCCTGTTGTGTAGAACGATTTGGAGCTTGGAGAGACTAAAAATGCAACATGACATTTGTTTATGTTTTCTGCATCATTTTGTAAAAAGTAAGTGGAGATCTTTTAAAGACAGTGACGAGAAACATCAATGATACACAAGGAGGATGACCTTGGGCAAGCTACTTACCATCTATTAAATGCAGATAATAACAGCACACGTTTTGTAGCGTTGTAGGAATTAAATGAGTCAATAAATGCTTAATGCTTGCAACAGTGCTGCGCACATAGTAAGTGCTCAATTAACTCCGTCTTTTTTCACCTCCTTGTCCTCCTTATTTTTCTCTTTTTTCCTTTTCCTTTCTCTCTTCCTCCTCCTCTTTCTTCTTCACTTCCTCAGGGGCACCATCCTTAAACCCTAGATCATGTCAAGGTCTCCTTGACAAGTTTTTTTCTAGTGCTGTCCTTCCCATTTTATGACTCTCGGTGCAATTGTGTGTGTGTGTGTGTGTGTGTGTGTTTAAATGTATATTTTAAATCATTCTTCTAGATCTTCCTCTAGTGCAAGGTCTGCACCCGTCTCATGCATAACTGGACCTAAGGCCCATCACATGCTCGGCAGAGACTCTATAGGTCCTTCTATAATGGATGCTCTTTGGGAAGTTTCACCACCACCTGAGAGGAGAGGCTGGCCCTTAATCCCAAATCCAGTTTTCCTTTCAGTACCTTATAGCGCTGCTGTATGCACAGCCCCTGCCAGCCTCTGCCAAAGGAATTAAGAGACATGCATGTGCCTTAAGCTGGACTCAGGGTACGGACCCTTCCAAAGAGCTCTCTCCTGAGACTCCTCCTTAGCCCTGTTAGGCCTGTCATACCCCAGCCCTGGAACTTCTCCATCTATCCTTGTTCCATGTGCCTTCTCTCTGCTATTCTTTCTAGTTTCATCTGTCTCTTCTTCACATTTAACCTTTTTCTTTCTAACTTCTACTGGGTGGCACATCATTCAGGTGAGTTCCTGAGTTTTTTGTTGTCAGAAGGGCTGAACACAAGACACTTCTCTACCTGTTTGGAAAAGATGAAAACAAATCTTTGCTTTGGTTTCTATCAATCACTTACCCACGGGGAAGGCCCCACTGTTTCTCCTCAAGATTTTTTTCAGTCTGTAATTGACCAGGAAGTGCATTTAATACTGTGTTTCCCCAAAAATAAGACCTAACTGGAAAATAAGCCCTAGCATGATTTTTCAGGATGACATCCTCTGAACATAAGCCCCAATGCGTCTTTTGGAGCAAACATTAATATAAGACCCCGTCTTATTTTCGGGGAAGTACGGTAGGGGCTCTGGGGGGAGATTGACACTCCGGAGCCCCAAGCAGCCGTACAAGGCTAATTGTATGAAGGCAATTCCAGAGCAAATTGATTTAAAATGTTCCAAGTCCCTCTTTCCTTAACCTCCTCTCCCCACAAACGTCCTTGATTCACAGCGGTTCTATGTCCACACTATAAGTTTGATCAGAAACAATATTTGCAAACATCTAGTTTCTCTTTTCCGTACGTTGCCTTTTGGTCTCCAGTGTTCCCACAGCTTTTATTTCTGTTGCACCAAAGTTTAATTTTCCCGCCACTAAATAGAGACTAATGTGCTCAGGCCTGCACCAGCTCACAGCTGAAAGGAGGGCAGGTGGATTTATGCCAATAATGAGGTAAGAATAAAAGGGAGCTTCTTTTGCTTATAAATAAACTTTTACACATGCCTCTTGAGAAACCAGCCAAGACCTATACCCAGAATTCCAGAGCCAATTCCACAGTCAGTAAGCACACTGGACAAAGATGGAGGAGAAAGCAGACTCACCTCACAAGCTTACTTGCCTTGACTTCCTGGCAGCCATCAGGAGGGAGTCAGGACTGCCGTGGGTTCCTTACTGGAATCTCAATCCCAAATTTTCCCTTCCCATCTCAAACCCGTGAGGAGTCCAGAATTTGAGTCAAGAAGAAAATCTGTAACTCCTGAGAAAGGAAGTATAGGCTTCACTCAGAATGGATTGTGAATCCTAAGATACCCCTGCTTTGGTCTCTCTCCTCTCGTATGTTTTCCGTCTACCACACATGGCCCTTTCAGAGGCACTTTTTTGTGCTCTGTTTATTCAAATATCGTCTTGATGCAGCTTAAATGAGCACGGAGGACAGATGGAACAGACCAGGGGGTTTTCTTCACACAGTCCCAGACAGGCTTGAAAGAGCAGATGCCAAGGCCACACCAGCTTTTATATTTCCTCTACATCTAGTGCCCTTACTTACTCATTTTTTTTCTTTTGGTCCACATTTAAGAGCAAATGAAAACATTCTTTTGACTTTGAGTATTGCAGCTGCCAGCACAGATTACATTTTGGCGAAGTGTGGGCATGCATGGTTTTGTCGTCAATCTGGTACAATTTTTGGAAGGCCAGGCCCTTTCTGCACTTTTACTCTCTTTCAAATGAAAATAGCTTTATTGTTTTCCCCAATCATAAAGGTAGCAATCTGTCTGGTTTACTGGCTTAGAATTCAGACTGAGGTCAAATCTCTTTTTATATTTAAATAAAATGGCTTGGGCACCAGCTTGCGATTGCAATAACGCATTGACCTTCTTGGTCCCCCCCACCCCCCGCCTTTTTTGTTCCCCTGTGTGGAGTCCAAGAACTGGAAGTTACTCGATCTGAACAGTCAGTTCTGGTTACGACTGCCTGGCACGAGGAGAAGTGGGCAGCCTCTCGAGTCCAGTCTGTGGATCGCAGCCACCCAGACTGAGGCTATAAACAGGGTTCTATCCTCAGTCGTGTGTTGCAGTGATGGTAGCTGGCAGGGCTCCTAAAGGTGCCGGGGGAATCTCTTGTCCTTAGACATTTCTTGAGCTCCTGCCTGGGCAACCTGCCCACTATTAGAGTGTCCTCTAAAATTAAAGCTTCTCTATTGCTCACTCACCAGATTTCTTCTGAGTCACAAACTGATTCCTACCATCAAAATATAAGCACACATATGTACACACACACACGCACACACACACAGACACAGACATATGCACCTCCCACTCAGTAGCTTCCTCTTTACCCCTATATGGCCCCACTTCCAAACCCTGGGTTCTACCTCCTTGTTGTTCCAAGTGTGGTCATGTGCTCAGCAGCCCCTGAGCTTATTAGAAATGCAGTCTCCTAGGCCTCACCCCAGACCACCTGACTTGGAGTCCGTATTTGAATGTGGCCCCCTCTGATTCATATGTGCTGCTCTCTCCCTGCTGGGAAACCTTCCCTTTTCCACCCGGTGGGCCTCTTGGATGCTGCCTGCTTTGTCTGGGCCTACACCCAGGGCCTATAATGTTGTTTTGGCCTGATTGGCAGCCTCCATCACTGCTCATGGTCCCAGTGAAGCTGGATAGGTAGCCTAGGATGTTGACAACCCCCTCCGGGGTACAACATAAGGTGCCCCACTGGCTACACAAGTAACAAGTAACTGTGTCCAGCACCTGCAGCTGGAGAAAAACCAAGACCCGGTTTCATCCAGCAAGGCTAATCCCTATGACTGCGGCCCTGACCTTTAGCTACTTTTAATGTCATTTCCATTGTGGTTACTACAACTCCCATCATGCATCCGACACCATGACAGTTCCGGAGGAACCAAATAAGGAAGAAAAAGAAGGAAATGGAGGGTCCTGCCCAGGGGGAGGAGATGAATGAACCACGTCAATGGGATGGTACCAGTTCCCGCCCTGGGAGGGATAAATACCCCTAATTGGGACTCCATCCTTGCGAATCATTTTCTGAGTTTACGGGCACTTTTCTCTCAAGTGTGTACTTTCGTTTTCAATAAATTGCTTTCTCTTTCCTGCATCTGTCTCCCTCTCAAATTCTTTCTTGCATGGAGATGAGAACCCGGTCACCGCTGCTCCGGGTCGAGTCCTCTCTTGGACGTCCCCGTGAGGCTCCGGCGACGTCTCTTCTGATTACATGTTGGACACTGCAGGGTGAGTTCTGCCTCTGGGTTCCAGACCCTCTTTGGTCTTCTGACACATGCCAGCAGCTGGAAGTGATTTGTCTTTAGAAGACTGCCCTGGAGGTCATGCTCAGAGACCTCTCTAGATGCTCCCATGATGCGTATGCTCGAGGGAAGGAATCCAGGTATCCAGAGTGAACCCCTCTGATGGGTGAGTCATTGGGCTTTGGCCCAGTCTTCTCCTTCCATTAGTGCATCTGCCCATATGGAAATGGCGGTGTTCTAGCAATTACCCCACAGAAATCAAGAATTGATGGCATTGAAAACGCTAATATCCTAATGACATACCTGTCTTCCAGAAGCTGATCCTTCCTTGGTTTTAGGGACAATACATTTGGAACTAGTCTTCTGTTGCTGCAGGTGAATTAATTCCCTGAGCTCTTTGCTTTGGGGAGGAAATGCGCTCAGTTGCTTTTAATAGCAATCAACTACAGCAGCTTAACCAAAAAGAGTTTCTTTTCCGGGGGTGCTCCAGGGGCTCAAAGATACCATCAGAACAACGGCACTTCTCGCTTTGTGCTCTGCCAAACTTAGCATGTGGCTCTACCGCCAGGCATGGTGTTTCTATCACAGGAAAACACCAGGCAAAGATCTTGTGCCAGCGGAGTCTGTTATTGTCTCTATCTGAAAACAAGTCACTTTCTGGGCAGCCACACTTGTTGACTTCCATGTGTATCTCATTAACCCAAACTGGGTCATGGGGCTGTGACTAGGAGGGAGCCTGGGGTTGGATAGATTTCTAGCAGCATCTTCACAGCTGTAATCCAGGATGTGTTACCAGGTGGTGGTTTTCAGAATTGATTTTGTGTGGGAGTGATTGGGGAGTATGGCTAAAGAATTCAGAGGCTGCTGTAATAGTCTGGGCGAGAAGTGAGGAAAGTCTCCATACGGGTGGGTGAAGCGGTGCCGGTGAACTGCAGGAAGGACCACCACCGGCATGACCACCCTCCCCTAAGCTACCGTCTCCCCTCATCTGGACCCTGTGGCTGCTTCCTGACAGAACTCTGCTTCCACCTGTGCCTTCCATGCAGCAGCCATAGCAACCTCTACAAACACATCCAAATCAGAGCAAATAACTTTCTCGCTTTAAACCTTTGAGTGCCTTCCCATTTCACTTATAAACCTCCACATTTTTGCCAAAGCCAGGGAGGCACAGGAACATCTGGTGCCTGGGGAGCATCTCTGATCTTTTCACCTACCAATCCCCCCTTTCCCTTTGCTTCAGCCCCCGAACCTTTGAACTGGCTGCTCTCCCATACCCTGCGACTCTCACTCTCTTCCCCCACATTGCTTCAGGGCTGGCTCTTTGTCATCTTTCAAACATCACCTCCTCTGAGAGGTCCTCCTTGACTACCTGTCATAAGTTGTCCAGACCCTATCAACCACCTCTATCCTATTGATATTTCTTCTGTTTACAGCATACGAGCCACCTGAGAGCAAGTCTTCTCCCTCTTGAGCACCTGTGTTCCTAGTGCTCAGAATAGCATGTGACGCACAGTAGAAGTGCTGTATCTAGTTGTTATAGGCATGTAATAAAATGAACAAAAAACTCAATAGTCCCGCAGAGGCAGAAGCTGGTGTGCCTCCCTCAGTATGAGACGTAATAGGACGGAAAGCAGGAGTCAGTGCTGGAAATGCGCTGGGGTGCTTGACCCCTGGCTGAGAAGGCAAAGGTCACGTACAGTAGGCATAATATTAGACGGAATGATGGGAGCCTAGAGCAGGATCTGGGAAACACCTGAGGTGACTGGAGACAGGAGCAAACTCTGGGGGGACACTGCATTCCAGGAACCCGGCGTGGTCTGGCTCTGGCTCCTTCATGGGCAGATCAGTTATTTTGGCCCAGTTTGGGGTTGTCTTTACAGCTCTGCCTCCAACATCACCAGCTTCCTTCCATAGTGACTGATGAGATTGTGATGGGACAGGGGAATCGAGGACACTCAAGTTCTTAGCAAAATGGTAACAACTTGGGTGGCACTATTGACTGAAGCGGGGATGGGGGGGTGTCACAGAGTAGAAGTACAGTTGACCCTTGAACAACGTGAGAGTTAGGGGTGCTAACCCTCCCATACAGTCGAAAATCCATGTGTAACTTTTGACTCCCCCAAAACCTTAATTACTAATAGCTCAGTGTTGACTAGAAACCTTACCATTGAAGTAAACAGTTGATTAACACTTATTTTATATGTATGGTCGATGTGTTACATGCTGTATTCTTACAATAAAGTAAACTAGAGAAAAGAAAACATTATCCAGAAAATCATAAGGAAGAGAAAAACACATTTACAGTATTTATTGAAAAAAAATCTGCATATAGATGGACTTGTGCAGTTCAAACCTGTGTTGTTCAAGGGTCCCCTGTAGTTGGTCTGAGAGATACGGTGACACGGTGACGAGATGCTGGGCTTTTACAGGTGCCCCCCCATGCCTGTCCCTGGGAGTGAGGGTGGTTGCCCACCTCTGCTGTGCGCCCTACTTTCTTTCCCTTCTTCTCTTGCAGAATGACTTCTCTCTTTTCTTATTGTCTGGGTAGCACTTCCTTCATGCTGTGCTCCTTCAGCCTGGTGAAGCTTCGCCTGGCCCCTTCTGGCGCCCTTTGTGATGGATCTATGGGCCATATGTTTCTGGATGGTGCGGAAGTAAAATGGGGAATGATTTCTTTTTTTTCCTGTTGTGAATGCTGGTGTGATGGAATTGCTTCTGGAGGAAAAAATAAAGAGCGCTGATGTAGAAACAAACCAGCCTTCTGCCTGCTTCAGGCTTCAATTTGCATTTACATAAAGCCTTGTGTGGAGGAATTCACCAGGCTTTCGAGGCTACATTTAGGGCTTTAGAAAGCACGATGAGGGCACAAACTATGGATCCTTGTGTAACAGATGGAGAAACTGAGGCTGTACTTCTTCTTGCAAAGAAGTCCGTGAAGCCGAGCCAAGCCCAACTTGTCCCACCGAGTTCATGCTCAGAAAGACTGGGGGACACTCACAAGGATTACAGAGCCCTCCCTAGGGACCTGTGGGCCAGCTCTGAGGTTTGCCCATCCCCTTACTTTGCATCTAGAACCTCAGACCATTGGCATGTGAGAATGAGCCACAGGCTTAATAACTGTGGTGCCTGGCTGGGCCAGTTTTTAATAGGAGCAGCTGATCACAGACTGCATCCCTAGGTGAAAGGCCTGTATAGAAAGACAGTTCAAATCGAGCCATGATGAGGCAAAAATCCTGGAGAGTTCATGGGGGTTGGAAGCTGGTGGCACAGAACCAACATTATTTGATGACTAGATAGTTCTATGTCCAGAATGAACCACTCCTTTTCCTTGGCTTTGTCCTCTGCCTGCGTCTGCCCTGGGCTGGGATGCTGTCCTTCTCCTTTTCCATCTGGTGCTTCATACATTCTTCAAGTCAGCTCATGCTTTACCTTCCTGAATTTGCCCCTGGGTCCTGGTTGGAGGGAAACGCACACTTCCATTACAGTGATTGTGTACTTGCTGTTTACTCTGCCTACAGTAGAAACTTTTGCCCAGGTATTTGTCTGTCACTCCATCTAGGTCTCAGCTTCAATGCATCTATCTCCTCAGACACTTTCTCTGGTCACCGTTTGTACTAGAACCTGCACTGATTTCTCTCCCTGCTTCATTTTTCTTTAGAGCCATTAATAGTTATCTATCTATCTATATCATCTATCATCTAGGCAAGTTTTTTTTGTCTCTCTTCTCTATGAAAGTATAAGCTTACTGGTCTTGGTCGTAGTGGCTCTCCAGCACCTAGTGCCTGGCACACGGTTTGTTCCATATTCAAATATTTGTCAATGAATGAATGACTGCCTGAACTCTGTGCGCCTGTGGCACCCTCTTCTTACTCTGTTGTAGCACTTTCATACCCTGTAGTTTTCCTGTCTGTCTTCCCCTTGAGACTGTAAGTCCTTTGGAGTAGAGGAAACTCCTTTCTTTAACACAATTGCTTAGTCCCTTAGCTCAGAACCTGGCACCATGTAGTGCTAAAAAATAGGTTGGATTGGTGATCAATTGACTGGCTGAAGGTCCTGGTGAGAGACAAGGACAGACGAAGGTCATGGCTGTGAAGAAAGAGGAGGGGCTGGATTCTGTGGCAGATTCAGCAGCAGATCATGGTGACAACTTGTGGAGGAGGGGAAGGAGCAGAAGAGGTTGTACTTGACTCTGACAATTTTGGTCAAAGGTCTATTGCACCCAGGTAGTGTGTTAATTGAGATAACAAATACAGGAGAAGGAGCAGGCTGTCAGGGGAAGATGGGAGGTAACTTGTCCTAGGTCGTCTGCATTATATGACCTCAAATAAGAGACAGGCTCTCTTTGCTCTTTCTACCCACCTATGAAATAAAAATAATTTTTCCTCCCACCCTTTTCATGAGGATGTCATTTTAAAAATTAAATAAATAATCTTGGCAAACAAATGTTGAGTGCCCATGAAGTGCTGAACTTCCTGCCAAGACAATAGATAGAAAAGGTCCTTATGTGCTTTGCATTCTCTGTCTCTATTTGAGTATCATGTCCCATGTCTTTTCTCTTTATCTCAATTTATGAAGAGAAGTTATCACTGTCACAGAGCATATCCTCTTACATAGAAACTATTGCAAGTTTCCAAGGGTTTCTTCTAAGCCCCCATGTGGCTGGCAGGAATTTGGGCTCAGGGAGAGTCTGACTTAGTATATAAAAGTGCAGTTATCTGAAGAGGGCAACTCTGGAGTTAAACTGAAATGAAAATAGAACTCTTGCCTTCTCAACAAGATAAAATGTGCTTTTCCAAGAGGATATGTGCACGGTTACTTTCTATCCCAACCAATAACTCTTCTGCAATGGTAAAACTTCCCTTTGGGTATCCTGTTGGCTGAGTCAGTGTTTTTGTTCCCCGGAATGTATTTTTTAACATAGAGTATATTCAAATGTAGAGGCCAAATGAGTGCCATTGGGTGAGTGGCTCAGGTCAAGTACATTCCATATTCTAATGACTAATCATTTTTACTCAGATACCCTTTCACTCAGGTTTCCTTTGCCAGTGAAACGCTCCACTTACATTTCCTTGGGGAAAGTCCATCATAGAAAATGCAGAAGAGGAGAAGTTATTTGGTTTGGTAAATTTGCTTTGGTAACTTTGGAGAATTTATCAATCCTTGTTCACAGTCTAATTTTTGCTTTGTTTCCTTTCTCTGGACTCTTTCATAAAGGAAATCCTGTAGAATTGAAATGTAAGGGCATGAAAAGGATGAGAAGCAAATAGGATATCAATGTAGGCTCAGTAATTATTTGAGCATCTGCCTTAGAGCTTCCTGGTCACCAAGGCAAAAAGGGAGAGAGAGCCAATGCACCCTCGCATTATCACAGAGGTGCACTCTGACTCTTTAGAGGGGACTTAATTTTTCTTGGTATAAAATTCTTAGAGAAAAAAAAAATCACACCTTGGAAGTGATATTAGGTACATAAGAGTTTTATGATGAATTTAGAAGTAATTTTCAATATCTGCTTTGCTTATAGTGATCAAGGGTGTCACATTAAAATCCAACTTACGAAATTGCTTGTGCCTGACAGAAACCAATATGAGGTAATAAGGTTGACTCGGGTTGTTCTAACTGGTCTCAGGGATAGAACGTGAGATCCCTGACCTTCAAAACTACTACTGCATTATTGTTAATCACACGACCACCACCCAACACTGTCTGTGTGCAGCAGTCCTTCCCGATCTGTGGTTTCAGTTATTTGCAGTCAACCAAGATCCAAAAAAATTAAGTGGAAAATACAGAAATAAACAATTCATAAGTTTTAAATGACATGCTGTTCTGAATACCATAATGAAATCTTGTGCTGTTCTGCTCTGTCCTGCCCAGGATGTGAATAATCCCTGTGTTCCCACATGTTAATTCTTTATGTTACCTGCCCATTAGTCATTTAGTAGACTTCTCAATTTTCAGATCAACTGTTGTGGTACTGTAGTGCTTGTGTTCATGCGACTCGTATTATACTTAATAATGTCCTCAAAATGCAAGAGTGGTGATGCTGGCAGTTCGGATGTACCCAAAAGAGGCATAACATGCTTCCTTTGAGTAAAAAGGTATGTATGTACCTTTGAGTACAAAGGTATATAGGAAATAACCCTCTATATAAGGTTCAGTCTATCTGAGGTTTCAGGCACCCACTGGGGGTCTTGAAACATATCTCCTATGGACAAGGGGGGACTACTGTACTTTTTTAGGGCAGAAGTTGAATGGAATTCCTCTTTGCATTCCTTGTTCCTAGTACATTGTAGGTGCTAATACATATTTGTAGGACTGAATCTGTCAAATAATAGACTGCCAATGAAATTTGTTAAGTGAGTGAAAAAGATCTGTACATATTGGCCAATAACTGTGTGTTAAATGAAGGAATAGGTATTAAGAATGACACTGAATCTTTGCCTTTTAATCTTTCATACCAAATGATATTGTGGGCCAGAATATCCCCAGAGCTAAGGCATGTTTGCTCAAGAAAAACAGCTGAATCTTGGTAAAAACAGTGAGCCTTGTGATGTTTTCAGTTTTCCTAATTATATCCTTACTTCCCATCTTTGTGATAGCCTTGGAAACAAGCAGCCTTGCAACTATGATAGTTGTAAAAACCAGCAACTTAGAAGCCAGTGGAGGAGGCAGAGTGGCACTGGAGTCCCCTAAAAGCCTCATTGTCAGGATTTGACCTACCTGGAATCTTTCTGAAATGATCCACTTTCAGGGTGTTATTTGACTTGACTCATAATTCACTCTGTAAACAGCCCTACTTGCAAGGCATTTGTTGAAAATAATCAGTGACAAGTGTCTAACATTACACTGTCCAAGGTGGTGTTACCAGTTGGGACTAACAGGAGGCTAATCACTAAATTTAAAAGAAAAACTGGGGAATGGAATGTCATAAGGGACTTTGGAAAGCTCTGAGATATTTTTTTAGGTAATCTAGAAGCCATGCTCAGACAAGACCTGAGCTGCTTGCATTTATGACTGAGCTTGAGGCTCTGTACAAGTAATAAATAAAGATAGGCAGAATTGTAAACTGTCTGTAGGAGCATTGAATATGTGTTCCAACATACCCAGAGAGCCTCTAGTCAAAGACTGGGAAGCTCATTTGTTCTAAGAGGTTAAGAAAAATCTTTGTCCAATAATTAGCTGACTACTAAGCAACCAAGCAGAGACTAAAGTGGGTGTGTAGGACAAAAGAATACAGACTATACAGAACTAGTTCAGGAAAGTCACTAAATCAACAGACAGCAGCAGCAACAGCAGCAAAAATAAACCCTGAAGAGGGGAATCTAATTACCAGAATGACACATTATGTTATTTAAAATTGCCAATCTTCAACAAAAAATTATAAGATACAAAAAGAAACCGGAACATATGGTCAATACATAGGAAATATGCAGTAAATAGAAACTGTCACCAGGTGTTCAACTTACTAGGAAAAGACTTTAAATCAGCTATTATACATATGTTCAAGGAACTAAAGAAAATCACGTCTAAAGAAATAAAGGGAAGTATGAGAATGATATCTCACCAGAGAATATCAATAAAGTGATAGAAATGATTTTTAAAAAAAGAACCAAATAGAATTTCTAGAGTTGAGAGGTAGAATAATTGAAATAAAAATTTATTGTAGGAGCTAAGTTTAAACTGGATGAAGAAAGAATAAGTGAACTTGGAAGACAGGTAAGTTGAAATTATCTAGTCTGAGGAACAATAAGAAAAAATAAAAAAAGTAAACAGAACTTTAGAGACTTATGGGACATCATCAAGTGTATCAACTCATGTGTGATGGGAATCCTAGAAGAAGAGGAGAGAAAGGGGCAGAGACAATATTTGAAGAAATAATGACCAAAAACCCCCCCATGAATCTGTACTTCCAAGAAGAGCAATGAACTCCTAGAGGATAAATAAAAGAAATCCACACTAAACACATGGTAGTGAAACTGCATAAAGGCAAAGACAAAGAATCTTGAAAGCAGCAAGAGAGAAGTGACTCATCATGTGCAAAGCATCCTCAGTAAGATGAACTGAATTCTCACCAGGAAGGTCAGATAGGTCAGATGAAATGACATATTTAAAACATTGAAAGAAAAATATGTCAACCAAAAATTCTATATCCAGTAAAACTATCCTTTACAAATGAAGAGATAAGACATAGCCAGAAAGATGAAAACTGAGAGAATTCATCAGCAGCAGACTTGCTCTATAAGAAATACTAAAGAAATGAAAGGACAATATACATTAACTTGAGTCCACATGAAAGAATAAAAAAAGAACTGGTAAAAGTAACTATTTAGTTAAATATAAAAGCCAGTTTATAGATGGGATTTTGTTTGTAATTAATTTCTTCTCCTATCTGATTTAAAAGACAACTGCATGGAAAAATAATTATACAACTGTGTTTATAATGTATAAAGATGTAATTTGTGTGAAAATAATAGTACAAGAAAGGCAGAGGGAATGAATTATATTGGAGCTAAGTTATTTTATACTATTAAAACTAAATTGGTATTAATGCAACTAGATTGTTTTAAGTTAAGATGTTAGTTGTAATCCGCATGGCAACTACTAAGGAAATAACTCATGACATATAGTAAAAGAAACAAGTGAATTAAAATAATATGCAATAAAAATACATTTAACATAAAAAAAGGCAATAGAGGAACAAAAAAGACATAAGATATACAGGAAGAAAAAAAAAACAAAAACAACCCAGCAAAATGGTGTTCATAAATGCTACCTTATCAGTAATTACATTAAATACAAATAAATTAAGTTTTCCAAAGGTAGATATTTGAGGAATGGATAAAAAAACTATGATCTAAGTATATGCTGTCTACAAGAAATATATGTTAGGTTCAAAGACACAAATAGGATGAAAGTAAAAGGATAGAATATATACACCATTCATACACTACTTAAAAGAGAGCTAGGACAGCTAAATTATCAGACAAAATAGACTAAGACAAAAATTGTTACTAGAGACAAAGAAGGACATTTTATAATGATAAAAGGATAAATTCATCAGAAAGACATAACAATTATAAACATATATTTACCTAACAAAAAAGCCCCCAAATACATGAAGCTAACACGGACATAATTGAAGGGAGAAATAGATACTGCAATAATAATAGTTGGAGGCTTTAGGAACCCACTGTCAATAATGGATAAAACAACCAGACTTAGGATCAACAAGGAATAGAAGACTTCAAAAATACTATAAACCAACCAGACCTAATAAACATCTATAAAATACTGTACTCAACAACAGTGGAATATACGTATATTTATCTCAAGTGCAAATGGAACAGTCTTCAGAATAGACTATGTATTAAGCCACAAAACAAGCCTCAATAAATTTAAATCATTGAAATCATATAAAATATGTTCTGTGACAACAATGAAACAGAATTAGAAATCCCTGACAGAAGGAAATTTGGAAGGTTTATAGACAAGTCAAAATTAAACAACACACTCCTTAATAACCAATGGGCCAAAGAAGAAATCACAAGGGAAAATAGAAAATACTGTGAGATGAATGAAAATTAAAACATATATACCCAAACTTATGGGTTGCAGCTAAATTAGTGCTTAGAAGGAACTTGGTAGCTTTAAAAAATAGAGCGATTTTTAAAAGGTTAAAAAAATAGATTTTCCCATTTATATTAAAAATGAAGAAACATCTCAAATCAATATCTTAATCTTCCACCTTAAGAAACTAGAAAATGGGGGCCGGCCCAGTGGCTCAGGCGGTTAGAGCTCCATGCTCCTAACTCCGAAGGCTGCCGGTTGGATTCCCACATGGGCCAGTGGGCTTCGAGTCCAGCGATGGTAGGCTCTGCCCCCTGCAACTAAGATTGAACACGGCACCTTGAGCTGAGCTGCCTCCCGGATGGCTCAGTTGGTTGGAGCACAGGATCTCAACCACAAGGTTGCCAGTTCAATTCCTCTAGTCCCACAAGGGATGGTGGGCTGTGCCCCTGCAACTAGCAACGGCAACTGGACCTGGAGCTGAGCTGCGCCCTCCACAACTAAGATTGAAAGGACAACAACTTGACTTGGAAAAAAGGCCTTGAAGTACACACTGTTCCCCAATAAAGTCCTGTTCCCCATCCCCCGCCCCCCCAAAAAAAGGGACTAGAAAATGAAGACCAAACAAACTCAATGCAAATAGAAGGAAGGAAATAATAAGGACTAGGGCAGAAATAAATGAATTAAAGAATAGAAGAACAACAGAGAAAATTTATGAAACAAAAAGTTTGTTCTTTGAAGAGATCAGCCAAATGGACAAACCTGACTAAGTGAAAAAGGGAACCAAGAACAGAACCAAGAACCAAGAACAGTAGAGAGGACTTACAGAAATTAAAAAAAAAAATTATAAGGGCAACTATGAACAACTGCATGCCAACAAACTGGATACTCGAATTGGACAAGTTACTAATCTCTTCACAGATTTTCTTGAGTCAATTTCAGTAGCTTGTGAATACACTACAAAACATAGTTGTACATTGTAAAAGGGTGAACATTAATCACATATGGATTATATCTCAACAAAGCTGTTATTTAAAAAATCACAGTGTTTCCTTTTTGCTTTCTTAACTGCCACAAAGTATGAGTGGTAACTTGGACATTTTACAGGGTAGAAATAACCGCCCTCTGAGTATCTCCATTCTGGGCCATTTTAATCTCTTTTTGGGGGGGGAGGGGAAGTAGAGGGAGAAAATGGAGAAAGCTTTAGAGGATGGTAAAGTCAATAATTTATGCCTGTACTTCACATTCGTTTAATTATCTTTTTTTAAATGACAATCTTACTAATTGTTTTGCTTCTTTTTTTTTAAATTGTTTATTTTTTTATTTTAAGTGTGTTTTTCCAGAACCCACCAGCTCCAAGTCAAGTCGTTGTTTCAATCTAGTTGTGGAGGGCGCAGTTCAGAGTGGCCCATGTGGGGATGGAATTGGCAACCTTGCTGTTAAGAGGATGGCGCTCTAAGCAACTGAGCTAACTGGCCTCCCTGTTTAATTGTCTTTTGTCAGGATCTCTTATGATTCTTTATTTTCGCTTGCACCATTTTCTGTCTGTCAAACTTTGAAGAGCTGCGTTACTCCTTTGTAATTTTATTATGTCTGAAAATACGCCATCAAAACTGAATACTTTTCAAAATATTGTATAGTTTTTATATTATTCGTTTATATGCCAATTTGCTAAATACATAGGACATAGAAGAAATGGCTTCATGAACAGATTTAGGCTTTCAATCTGAAGATTAATTTCTATATAGCTTACAAACATAAGTACAAGGTATTATTCCACTGAGGGAGAATGATCCAGATCATAAAATTTCTATTTCCATTCCTAGATTAATCATAATGTATTAGAAACACAGGCCTTAACCTCCCAAATTTCCCACTCTTGCGTGGTACAAATTGTTTCCCAGATTTTCTAGTTTCAATTTGAAATATTATATTCATAAAACTCTGAGGAGCACAATTTTTTTGTAACTCCTTTCCTGTCATCACTGCTACTGTGTATAATTTATATAGCATCTCTGACATTCTTTGTGTTTTGTGTAGCTGAGATTCCAGTATCAGGTCTTTACCCCAAAGACCTTAGAATTTAGAATCTAAAGCTCCACACATTATGAATAACAAAGCAAGAAATGATGGTGGTGGGTGGGGGTTTCAAAGTCTCTAAATCTTCTCTAACAAGATTCTCAAATAATCATTGGAATGGGTTCTCTTTGTACATAATTGCTGGACTTAATTTTGGGACCTCCGGTAACCCCAGTTCCCTTTCCCACAGAACTATGATAACTTGTTAGGCTCCATTTTCCTAATTTTTATAAAGACTTATCTGGTGGCAGGTTGTTTAACTCATAACCATGAATGTCTGTCTACTCCTGGGTAGCATGCTATGTGCTATTTTACTTAGCATGTACATTTCTTGTGGGAATAGCCTATGTGTTTTGTATTTTAAAGTTACTTTCACAGTGTTAGAAATATAATTGTTATAATTGTTTTTTTTAATTATTTTTAATTTCCACAGTACTGAAGAAGACCCACCCAAGATGCATCCCAAATCTAGCATTCTGTGGCTTTAATTCCAGACATACTACAGCTCCGGCACCAGGGTACATATGTGTCAGCCATCCCATCCCACCCCCTCCTGCCAGGTACTATAAAAGTTTGATCCCCTGGGATTATTAAAAAAAAAAAAAAAGTCATCCTGGGACACTGAAATTCTTGCCAATTGCAGGACCAAGACCAAAAAAAATGTTTATGTCAAACGTTTACTAACAGATTTTTTCCTGAAACATCTACAGACCTTTATGACTTAGTAAGTAGAGTGAAATAAACATAAAAAAAATGATATACTGAATCGACCCTGTAGTACCTCAGGGTCCTCATTCTTAACAAGATACTCTACTCAGAGGGGGATTACCCCTCCCAAAGTCTTCTTATTTCAGGGTAGAGTAATAAATCTTTAGACAAATATGTTTAAACAAACAAACAAAAAAGGGAATTCATTGACTTAAGTAACTAATAATTTTTGAGGTTGTCATGTGTGGCTGGATTCAGGCTCATATGATGTCACAAATGATTCTCAGGTCCTGGTTTCTCTCCGTCTTTCAGATCTACTTTCCATGGTTTGTTTTTATGGCTGTGAGCTGAGGCTTCTCCTCCTCAGTGGCAACCTGAGCTAATCCAGGCCATAAGATGAGAAGAAAGAAAGCATCTCTCTGTTTTTCTGTCTCTCTGACTCTCTCTCTCTTTCTGTTCCCATCAAAAGTCATTGGTTTTTATTGGATTGCTTATCCATCCCCAACCTATCATGGTAGCTGAAGGATGTAATGTTTTCATTAGCCAGGCTAGATGTGGGGTTAATATAATCTAAACATCATCAAGTGAGAATAAGAGAAGGGGTATTTCACTGAACAAAATTGGGCTGTTATTTTTATGTAAGAGTGAGGGATACTGGATAGTCTATCCCAAGAGATAGTTGATAATCATTTATTGATAGATAAATCTGGATCATTTAAATTTGGACTATTATTTGGATTTATTAAACCCTCATCAGAATCTGCTGAGAAGAAAAAGCAACATATTTATTTCTATTAGTCAATAATGACTAAGAGTGCTTGCTAATGCCGGACTGCTCAGAAACTTTAGTATTAACAGCTTTATTTTCAAGTGTAAATTAACCATGAGAAAGTGACTCATCGATACATGTGGTATTCATGGTTCCCTTTAATCAATGCTCTAGATAAGTGTCATTTCTTTAGTCATTCCTTTAGAGGCAGCATCTGGTTTTCTCTGCTTTGTGTAACAGTGTTTGAGACCTTGGTCATAGTGGTGCCCAGTCATGCTATTGAAGGCTGTTACTCGGTAGAGGTGTCTAGACGCCCTGCTTTCAATGTGTGACAGCACAGTGCAAAGTTGGTGACAGGACACGCCATTTCTTCTAATATGTTCCACCACTTCTGGATGGTTTGCTATAAGTTAAATGAGATCTACTTCGCTCTTTCTTCAGACTGATTCCCTTTCAAGGTAAGACATTTGTTTTTGACCTTAAGGTGTCATGACGAGAACTAACAGTGTCTTCTGGGAGAGACTAGTTTCCTTCCTTTGTACAGCATTCTCTGAGGTACCAATTCCCCCTTCACTAGTTAAATTCCACTCTAGGTTAACTGTGCCTATTAATTTGTAGACAAAAATAGCAATTAAGTAGCAAGACCGAAGCATGCCCTTGAGGGAATACCCGAACGTTATACTGGAGTCTCACTGGGACCACCTGCATCAATTTAAAAACAGGTTTTACCAGCACAGGAAGACTTTTCTGCAAACATTTGTATTTGTGAAGCTTGTTTACCTCTGTTGGAATTTGCAGAATATTGCAATTTGAAGAGTGTTTACTTTTTTCCCCCTAAATCATACTCAGTGGAAATTATTGGGATCCGGATTTTGTTGTTTGAAAATGGTAGGAAATAGATTCCTAGATGAAATAATTCCAAATGATTTCTGGATGGAGAGAACAGATCTGGAAGAGTTCCACGGTTTGAGCTCCTCAAGATAAAGCCTTTCCCTTGGCTTTGGGAGGGGTAATCCCCCTCTGAGTAGAGTATCTTGTTAAGAATGAGGACCCTGAGGTGCTACAGGGTCGATTCAGTATATCGATTCTTTTATGTTTATTTCACTCCAGTTACTAAGTCATAAAGGTCTGTAGATGTTTCAGGGAAAATCTGTTAGTAAACGTTTGACATAAACATTTTCTTGGTCTTGGTCCTGCAATTGGCAAGAATTTCAGTGTCCCAGGATGACTTTTTTTTTTATAATCCCAGGGGATTAAACTTTTATAAGTACCTGGCAGGAGGGGGTGTGATGGGATGGCTGACACATATGTACCCTGGTGCCGGAGCTGTAGTATATCTGGAATTAAAGCCAAAGAATGCTAGATTTGGGATGCATCTTGGGTGGGTCTTCTTCAGTACTGTGGAAATTAAAAATAATTTAAAAAAATTTTCTTTGCACATAGTGCTGACATAGTAGGATGATTTGTGGCCAGAGAAAATCACCTGGTATACCCCTAAGAAGCATAAGAGAAGTTTACCACAGTTCAAGAACTAACTTTCAACCTCATAAACTTAGTTTCCCTTTTTGAGTCTACGAAGAGAAGAGTCTTCTCTTACCCATGTAAATTCACTTTTAAAAGGTGTAGCAGTAAAGGTAATGTTCACAAAGTGTTTCATTTACTCTCCTGCATTTTCCATCACCCTTGCAGTAAAGAGAGTCCATGTGACTATTTTTGCTGGTGGGCTCTGAACAGATGTTGCATTATTCTCTTTTGGGCTAAAACATAGAGGAGTTGGTGTGAAATTTCTGTGCACTTCCTTTTGGCTGTTGTAACTCAGGAGGCCTTGTGTTCCACATGGTACAGCTAAATCATGGTGGATTTTCAGTCCTTGAGTGAATATGGAGAGCATTATTCTCTCTCCATCCTTGATAGGTTTGTAGCATGTTAAGTCACTTAGATTTGGGGTTGTTTAATCACTGCAACATAATCCTGCGTAATATACCAAGTGCATGTGATTGCTGTACAGCAATAGAAAGCTAATTTAAAAATGCACAATGGTAAGTGTAACTGTTTAAGAACTAGACAGCTCAGTCCTTAGGCCAGTACATTCTTTTCCTTAAAGCAGACCATGTCTTGGTTTCCTATGGCTGCTGCAACAAATTACTATAAAACTGATGTCTTAAAACAATAGACACTACTTCTCTCACAGTTCTGGAAGACAGAAGTCCAAAATCAAAGTGTTGGCAGGACCACATTCCCTCCAGAGACTCTAGGGAAGACCCTTCCTTGTGTCTTCCAGCTCTGGTGGCTCCTGGCATTGTTGCTTCATGGCTGTGTCACTCCAATATCTGCCCCATCTTTATATGGCCTTCTTTTCTGTGTGTTGGTGTCTCAAATTTCTCTCTCCTTTCTCTTATAAATCCTATGACACTAGTCATTGATACTAAACCCAAGATCATCATGTCTTGAGATCCTTAATTTAATTACATCTGCAAAGACCTTATTTCCAAATAAGGTCACATGCACAGGTACTGGCTATTAGAACTTGGACATATCCTTTTGGGGGACACAGTTCAACCCACTACAGACCACATGGGAAATAAAATCATAATCAAAATGTTGCATGTCAACATGGACTCTGAATTAAGGGATTTCGTGTGTGACCAATTCTATTTTCTGAAGTTGACTTAGCTTATCTCTTCTCTGATCCCTTTTTATTGGTCTTAAAGTCATAACTTCAATCTTAATTTTTTTATTTATAAATCCTTTGATGATTCTTCACCAGAGCCCCAAGTACTAATTATATCGAGAATTTGCCTCAATGGTGAGGCAGATTTCTTGACTTTGTAGCTGCTTTCTCCATCACTTTCTTCTTAGCCCATTTTCTACTATGTAGATTTAATGGGATTTTTTCCCCCACATTCTTAAAACCTTGAGATTCTTAGGAGAATCTTAAGAAGGTGTTAACAGGTATTGATAATGCTAGAAGTTCTGGATAATATATCCTTTCTTCATTTTTTTTTTCATATTTTCTGTTACTTTCTGAGAGATTTAATAATATGTAGGATAATTTTGCCTGTTCCTCTCTACTGCTATTTTCCCCCTTATTTCTTACAGTTTTTAAATTTTTAAAAAATAATTCTTATTAAATTTATTGAGGTGATATTGGTTAGTAAAATTATACAAGTTTCAAGTGTGCAATTCTGTATTACATCATCTATATATCACATTGTGTGTTCACCACCCAGAGTCAGTTCTCCTTCCATCACCATATATTTGATCCTATTTACCATCCTCTACCACCCCCCTCTCTCCTTACCCTCTGATAACCACTAAACTGTTGTCCATGCCTGTGAGTTTAGGGTTTTTTGTTTCTCTTGATCATTTGTTGCCTTCAGTTTTATATCCCACCAATGAGTGAAATCATATGGTTCTTGACTTTTTCTGTCTGACTTATTTTGCTTAGGCATGATAATCTCAAGGTCCATCCATGTTATCGCAAATGGCAGGGTTTCTTCTTTTCTTATGGCTGAGTAATATTCCATTGCATATATGTACCACATATTCTTTACCCAATCATCTATCAAAGAACACTTTGGTTGGTTCCATGTCTTGGCCACTGTGAATAATGCTGCAATGAACATAAGGGTACATATATATTTACAGATAAATGTTTTCAAATTTTTGGGTAGTTACCCAGGAGAGGGATTGCGGGGTTATATGGTAATTCTAGTCTTAATTTTTTGAAGAGCCTTCATACTGTTTTCCATAGTGGCTGTACCAGTTTACATTCCCACCAGGAATGTATGAGGGTTCCTTTTTCTCCACAATCTCTCCAACACTTGTTATTATTTGTCTTGTTGATAATAGCTATCCCAACAGGTGTGAGGTGGTATCTCATTGTGGTTTTAATTTGCATTTCCCTAATAGCAAGTAAAGATGAGCATTTTTTCATATATCTGTTGGCCATTTGTATGTCTTCAAACAAACAATCCAATTAAAAAATGGGCACAGGACCTTACAGATTTTTTTGACATAGTTGCCTCTGGAATAAAGACATAACAAGGTGACTATTTTCTTCTACTTTACACTTTGTAGGAGCCAAGTTTAGGAGACGAGGCCTACACCAGATATAGGATCTTTGACTTTTATTTTATACAATTGTAAGAGTGCTTGTATTTAAAATCTTAGACAGTTATTGGTAGTAAATTGGGAGTAAAATCACTTGTCCTTTTATTTTTAATCAACAAAATTGTAATTAGTTTGGATCTCGGACACACATAACTTTTTTAGTCTGGAAAAGATTAATTTGTGTTGGATTCTATTTGGTTTTACAATCTAATGACCTGTCTCAATTTTACTCAGAAACTGGAGGGCTACATGACCCAGGAAGTTGCCTGGTATCAGTAGTTTTGACCTGATTATATTAAAGAAAGCTGTCACCATAGCATTTCCAATACATCCATGCAACGAGGACAAATATAAGCATCATGTGAACAAATATGAGTTTTCTTACAGAAGACCCACTTTTTGGCTGAAGGTGGAATAGGAGTGAAGGAAAAGCCCTGAAGCTAATTCAAAAAGTGCATTAATCATCAGTCTAGAAACCTAGCGTTATACTCGTCCGTGGTTGCTCTGGCTGTTTTCTCCTAAAGACTAACTAAATGCTTCTTGGTCCAGCCAACCAGGAAAGAAGGGCCTTTTCATATTTGCTAACTCTGAATTGGTGTTATGGTTATCATGCAGTTGAAGTTGGGGTTGCTAAATACGGTTGTGGATGATGTCAGTGGATCTCCCACACCAGTGACAGGTATCACTAATCGATTTTCATACTCTTTTCCATTGAGCCTGGACCAGCCCCAGACTCCTCAAATCATGCCTTGCCAAGCTGTGGTGAATGAGTTAGAATATAGTAAAACTTTAGTGGGTAGACTTTTGTAAGATAGTTCCTTCATGTGTGTCGGTGGGGAGATAGGAGACTCAACAGAATCTTTGCAAAATGCACTGAAAGCAGTTAAAGGCAGAAGCAATATCCTACCTTAGATCTTCAAGAGTGCCAGTTACCACTGCTGTGAAGGTTTGGGGGGATAGCTACGTGCCTAAGATCTGAAAAAGAGGAGGAGGACCCTAGGTGGGAGTGGGGAACTAGGAAAAGAGAGTTGGAATTTGTCCTTAGACTGGATCCCAGGGGTCAGATGGTAGGAGGTACATGAAGGTCACTCTCTGAGAGGTGGGAAGGGAGCCAGCAAAGGCCTCTGTTGGTTTTTGCCAGCCCACACAGGATGGTGGGGGTGGGGGGCGCAGTTTGTTGAGGATAAGTGATTTTGAAGCTCATTTTTCTTTTTGATTTACTGGTATGGCTGGGATCACAGACCTGTGCTTTGGAAACCCAACTATTTTTAAACCATTTGCATTTCTGTAATTATTTCCTTTTTTCTCCTAGATTTTAATAAAGCTCTTTATGAAAACGTCAGGCTGTCTCAGGAATGATGTGTTTGTTCATTCTCAGGTCACAATTTTAAAGGGAGAGCACGGAGGCCTCTTCTGTGGGAGTAGAGTCAAAGAGAGAAAACTCGAAGGAAGAAAAAATCCTGCCTTGGATAGTGAGACTGTTTGTTTCTGTAATTCCACATTGGACGTGCTTTTGCTTTCAGGCACTATCACACCAAACATATATGGGTGAAGTTCAGATTCTGTGCGATTCAAGTGTTCTTTTTGGGAAAAAGAAAGAAAAGCCACAGAAATACTTGCTTCCCTCCTGGGTGTCACAGGAGGAATATGGGCTAACCAATCCTGTACCTGAGGTCCCAGTGGCCTCCTCTTAGGACTATATCTTTACCTATAGGACCTGAAGGAAACTTCGATAATAGTAGGCAGGGGAAGCAATCTTCCTCGACCTGGATAGAGTCTAAACTACTAGGTGGGGAAAGAGAACCCTGGGAAAACATGTGGCCACCCCCATAGTCCATGTCCTGGCAGACATTGCTAATTAGGTCTGGTACTTTCTCACCGCCCTTAGACCAACTTCCATCATTCTCAACATAGCACTCAGCACATAGCACAGCCACCATCAGTCGCTAAGATTTTACATGCAGGGGAAATGTAATTACCATTCCTGAAATAGACTGCCTCTCTTTTAGTTTCCAGAGGCAAAAACCAAGTCTTGCCCTTATTTGTGTCAGCTATAGCCCTTAGCTAAATTCTTGACCCGAGATATTGCTCGATGAATTGTTGTGAATGGCACTGGCTTGGGAAAGTGCTGAGGATGACTTCCTAATTGCCCAGTTAAGCCAATCACAACCAGTTGACAGCTGTGAAAATGTCCCTCCAGCTCCTCATGGTCCAATGGTCCAATGTTGGTTGATTTCTAGTAGGAGGGATTTCACTATTACAAATCATGTCTATACTAGTCTGAGGTTCATCATTAAAAAGGAAGTATGAAATCCATTTCTCTTCAAGAAATATTATTTGAATATATTGGTACTTTGTTATTACTAACAAATAATTTTCTACTTTCCAGCCAATAGACTTGTCCACCTTTATATTCTCCTTGATAATAGAGGGTTAGTCACATATGTGGTGCTCAATAATTTATGTATTGAATCTCCATCTTTTTCAAAAGGCTCTTGAAATACCGGTGGCCAAATATCTCTTGTTTCACTGAAGACAAAATGAGAAAAATGTGAATTAACTGCAATGAGACATACTTAGGTTAAACGAAGGGAGAATTCTATTCTAGGAAGAGTGGATGAAAATTGGAAAGGGTTACTGAGTGAAGTTCAAATTTCTATTTCTTTAGGACAGCTCTAAAGTAATTCCAGCCTGAAGGCCAAAAGAGACTAAACAACCTCTCTAAGTCCCTGTGATCCTGGGGACACAATCTTTCTAGGGAAGAAAGAAACCCTGGAGGGCAATGACTGTTTCAAGCAATTACTTATATCACAGAGGATTGTTTTCTCATGACCAATGGCTAGATGGGAACAGAATAAGAACTCTCGGGGGCATCTTGAAAAATGTAAGTAAAATCTTAGAGGTCAGGGAGTTATATCCATTAAGCATGGTCTCCTGGAGATGAGTGAGTATACTTACAGTGCTGCTAATATTTTATCCAGAGTTAAGGACCCATTAGGCTTTCCATTTACAGGAGTAGGTTTGCCTAGATCCTGGTGCACAAATGTGTTCTCCTTGACTAATTGTGTGTGTGTGTGTATGTGTGTGTGTGTGTGTTTCTAGGGCTTTTATTTCCCTTTCTCATTCTCATCCTCAATTGTTAGGCTATACTAGCAGTGTTTCAAAATATAGCCGTTGATTTTTTTTTTTCTTAACTGACTGTGATTCCTTAGTGAAAAAATCTTACTTGGGTAGAGGACTAAGTAAGAGAAGGATTTGTAATTTTGATTTACAAAACTCTCTTTTAATTTCCTGGTTTCTTGGTTTCTTAGTAATTTAAAAAAAAATCATATGAAAGAGACTCTCCATCTGTTTATCACACCCATTTTCTCTTCTTCCTTAGCATATATTTAGACCATATTTACCAGACCCTCTCACAGTTAAGTGTAGCCATATTACTGAGTTCTGGACAATAAGATATTGGCGGAGGTGATACATGTCGGTGCTACTGAGTGTGTGTCCACAGCCAGTAGAATTGGCATCACTGGGGAGTGTGTTGTAAATGTCGATTCTTTTTCTTTTAATTAAAGTTTATTGGGGTGTCAGTGGTTAGTAAAGTTACATAGGTTTCAGGTGTATAATTCTATAACACCATCATCTATATATCTCACAATGTGTGTTCACCACCCAGAGTCAGTTCTCCTTCCATCACCATATATTTGATCCCCCTTACCCTCATTTCCCACCCCCTACCCCCCTTACCCTCTGGTAACCACTAAACTATTGTCTGTGTCTATGAGTTTTTGTTTCCTTATTTGTTTGTCTTGTTTGTTTGTTGTTTTCAGTTTTATATCCCATGTATGAGTGAAATCATATGGTTCTCTACTTTTTCTGTCTGACTTATTTTGCTTAGCATGATAATCTCAAGATCCAACCATGTTGTCGCAAATGGCACTATTTCATCTTTTCTTATGGCAGAATAGTATTCCATTGTGTATATGTAACACGTCTTCTTTATCCAATCACCTATTGAAGGACACTTTGGCCACCGTAAATAAAGCTGCAATGAACATTGGTGCACACATATCTTTACGGATAAATGTTTTCAGATTTTTTGGGTAGATATACCCAGGAGAGGGATTTCTGAGTCATATGGTAATTCTAGTCTTAATTTTTTAAGGAGCTTCCACACTGCCTTCCATAGTAAATACAGATTCTGGAGCCCCTTCCCAGACTTACTGAATGAGGATCTTTGGGGGTGGGGTCCAGAAATCAGCATGCTTCCTCTCCAAGTCATTCTGATGAGTGTTACGTTTTGAGAAGCTCTGATATATACCATATCCATGTCTGCTCCTTAAAGACCTCCTACTTCAGGGTCTTTCCCTTTCCTGGCTTGATGTAGACAGGTTGCTGCATCCTTATTTGCAAGAGGGTTGCTCATCGATTAGGAACATCACTGTGGAGTTCATGAGAATAAAAAATAAATATCTCTTATGTAACATAGCTGAGATTTTGGGGTTTAATTTTACAGTAGCTTGTGTTACCCTAACTATTACAATGGTGGATGAGAAAATGCCTTATTCAGGTAACATGAATGAATTACCTTTTATGTAGGAATCTCTTACTTAGGTTTGGGTTGTATTTTAAGCCAACTACAATTTACTGATTGTACTGTCTTTTCATCTCTACTGAAAATTGAAATATCCAACCATGATTACAGATTGGGAATCGAGTCCCTGGGGAGTTCTCTTTGCTTTCCAATCCTGCCCCCTGGCTTTAGCATCCAGAAAAATCTCTCTCTGTACTGTTACCCTGCATCCAGCCTTTTGGGGGCAGCTGCAGTGAACGCTGCAGGCCTAGAACCCTGTCTCCAGCCTTCTTTTCATTACCGGAAGGCTCAGTGCACCTGTGAGGGATTTCTCTTCTATCTTCTGCTCTGCTTTATGGCTTTGATGTGCTGTCCTCATGCACTCAGAGAAGGCCCTTGAGGAAGGTTTGGCATGTGGGTGCAGATTCATTCCATTACTGTGGCCCCCTCAGGATTGTAATCCATAATGCCGGTCCATGCATGACCATTCAAACTTTGTAGAAAGTTCTTCTGGTGTCTCCTCTCCATCTATTGTCATTCCCATCTCTTCACCCCCATCATGGGCTCCTCTAGGGACAAAAGAAACTGTGGTGTCTTCTCTGAGGAAGGGCTTTCCCCTTTCTGGAATTTTGTTCATTTAGGTTTCTTTGCATCTTCAACTCAGAATTTTTTTTTAACTACAATTTTGTATGTCTACTTTTGTTGCATAGTGTGGGCATGATACTCTCCAGCAACTTTTTACACCCTAACCAGAAGAAAGATTTTTCAATGAGTTTTATGTAGAAGTATCACTAATGTGAATTGCCTGGGTATTGCGAAGCTCCAAGCTTGCTGAGTTAACATAGCTCTTTATCATTAAGTTAAATTAGTTAGAATCCCAGGAACCTAGGAGATGGGAGACCCAACCCAGATGGTCCACTAATATCCACACAGTCTTTTTTCCCGTTTAACTCTTGCTCTCACTTCACATTTCTGTTGAATTCTCTCCATTGTTTACTTCTCACTCCTCGCTGCTATTCCCTTTGCTTTAACTCACATCAACCCCATATGGATGAAGGCAGGAGAATTCAACAGGATAGAAAGAGTGAAAAGGGTGAAGGCATTAGGGTGAAGGAAAAGGAAATACAAGGTTAGCGAGGGGTCTATACTTGGCTGGTGTAGGGAATGACCAAATGCGGACACTCTGAAGTGTCCCAGGTTCTGGTCTGAGATCCCAGCTTCTTTGTCTCTTTAATCATGTAAGAGATGGGTTTAGATTTTCACTGCTGTCACTGTCTATTCAAAGAATTATGATTTTATTATTGAAATTTTTGAGTAAAGAGCTGCTTGAGCTCTGTGTGTGGTCACTCCGTGGGGGTAATGAGCAAGATAGTAATTGGTGAAAAGAACAGTGGCCCACAGCCAACACCCCAAACAGCCCATCCTCAACCTACTGGTGGGTGAGTGGACCCACTGTGGGAGAATATCTGGTGGGAAAGACAGCATGGCTCATTCCCTCGCCTCCCATCCTTGCTGTCCTGGACAAGTCTATTCCAAGAGTCTGTTCCTCAAGCTTCACCATCCATAATTTATAACAAAGAACTTAAAGAGAAAACTTTGGAAGAGAATAACTCTGTCAGTGATTCAGAAAACATTCATTTTAGGGAATAACTTGACTGTCATTTAGATACAAATTCACTGTGGGTTTGAAAACATTAGATGAGACTGGAGTACGTTTCACAAGGTCATCGTCATAGGAAAAAAAGAAAAAGACCAAACCACAATAATGCATTAAAACAAGACAAAAAAACAGGATACTACAAAGGTTTCTCAAGGACAACTTTTGTCTGTAGTTTCTTTAATGTACTTGAAGCTGAGGTTAAGAGAAAGGATCCTGTGTGTGGCTGGTGGCTTTGTCCCATCACACGCACACCTCCAGGCTTCATTTTATTCATATCAAGCACATGCAGATGTGATTGCTCCTGGAGTTTCTTGTCTAACAGAAGGGGCAGCTGCAACACCCAGCTGATGACATGGAGGAGTCTCAGAGCTGAATGGGAACATGGTCTTTCCTCTGGGGCTCTTTGCCAAGGATGCTCCTGTCTGCACATTTGCCTCCGGCTACCAGAGAAATAACTCATCCCCTCCAGAATACCACAGCCCCTTTGTTCAGACATTTATCATAGTATTGACATGTGGTGCTGTCTTACCTGTCTCCCTGCTTTGCCTCTCCCACAAATCTGCACGTTTTAGAGGGAGTGACTCCGTCCTGTTTGTGTGACATCCGCAGAGCCTAGCACAGTACTTGGCAGGCTGCAAATATTTGTGGAAGGAATGAATGAATAAATGTATGCATGAAAAATTAACATATATGTAACATGTTGAACATAATTTGGGGAATTAAAAATGCAGCAATCCCTGAACCTCCGAAAAAACACCGAAAAACAAACAGAAAACCAAAAATGCAAAACTGGACTTTGATTTCTAACATTTAAAAAAATATGTTTAGATTAAAAAATTCCTTAAAGTATTTCACCACTTGTATTGGGTAGGAATTTTGTTGGAGTGCTAGGAACAGAGAGCCGACTCTAGGGGCTTAAATAAATTCAGGGTTAATTTTCTCCTGTAAAATTAAATCCAGAGTTGGGGAATTCCTAGCAGGTAGAGCGGCTTCATGATGTTGCCAGGGGCCCCGCCTTTTTCTCTCCGCCTCAATCCATCTTTCTAAGTGGCATCCATTGTCAAGGTTGGCAGAGGGTTAGTGACGATCCAACTAGTTTGTCTGCATCAAGTCCAAGATTCATAGTGTCAACTTCTTACCTGGCTCAGTTTTAGCTGGAGGAGCAGAGTTTCAACTTGGGCCTCAGAAGTTATACAAAATCAATACCAGGTCCTGACTGAGACACTTCTCATCCCGCAAGAGAAGGAGAGTGCCAACTTTCATACTTGTGCTGGGGGTGTGATTGCCCAGCATCCTTTGCCTTGAGTCAAGACAAATGCTGCGGTGCAATTAATGCTCCAGATAGCCCTGAAGTTTCAGACTGAGGTTGGGACTTGACCTGAAATTGCACTCTTGCGTGGCTCCTCCCTTCCTCGAATCTCTTACTGGTGTCTCCTGGAAAACCTTTCTTAATAAATTGCTTGCACATGAAGCCTTGAGTTAGGGTTTTTCTTGTGGTTGAACCTGACCGAAGATAATGTTCAGGGAAAGCTGAGGCAAGGTTCCAGGTCAAGCATGAGTAACTTACATCCTAAGGCAGTTTCTGTGCCTGGCGAAGGTACAGACATTTGCTGAGAGGAGAAGGATGCGGGTCTCTTTTTCTAACCCTGTGTGGCCTGTGCTGGGTGAGGCCTCCCTCCTGACTGGGGCCCTATGGTCTCTGCTTTGCTGAGGCCCTTGGCTCTTAGTCCTTTGATGAGATCCAGATGTCTTTATTTTAGACCTACTGTGGAGATCCTGTCACGTGGAAGAAGCTGCTCTGAGCAGTCATGATCTGCAACCGCTGGTCTGGTCTCAGTGGTTAAAGCCTACTGCACATCTGGGAAAAGACTTGTATGGATCAAAATAAACATTTAGGAACTAATAAGATCATAATACTTGACTTCACATATCCCAAGGCCCCAAACGGGGTGCCCTTGTACTCCAAAAGCTTCAACAAGTCCGTGAGGACTTAGTTGCCCCATATTTTACACCGTAACTATTTCCCAATATTTCTGGCTCATGAACCAGAAATTAACCGTCCCCTGAACTGAAAGGTACCTCTCTCCCCTGAAACTGTAGACTTTCCTGCATGGGGTACCACCCCTGTCAGGTATAGAGGAGGAAGACATACAGCAGATTACATGTTTCTCAAATCACAAGGAGGAGTTGGGAGAAGACAGGTTGGGACCTGCTGGCCAGTTTATCCTACAAACTTACCCATCACATACATCATGCCATTCCCTTCCCTTCAACCTGAGTTGAATGGGTTTGGAAGTAGAGAGAACCCAGGAGCTTCCTACTAACATAACTCCCTACAACAGGGAGAAAACACGGGGAGTGGGAAACAACTGTTTCTCCTTATATTTTTCACAGAACTTCATTTTTTCGGGTATCTGTTCTCCATGACCACATGCTTCAGGGATGCTGGTCCCAATCCCTGTCACAACGCAGGGGAGAGAATCATTTTGGTCTAAGCCCACCATGTTGTCACTATTCTAGTTCCCTACGAATGGTTTAGGAAGATGGAGGCTGACAAAGATAATTTCCCCACCTTCCACTGCCGCTGTGAGCACTGATCCTTCTTATGACCTGTATATGTATTTCTATTGATGTATATGAACTTTTCCATTTCTGTTACTATTATCATGTTAGCTCATGTCAAACTTGTATACAGCTAATACCCCTAGATAGATCATTTTAACATGAACAGTTATTAAACCAGATTCTTGTCTTCCATACTAGTGCCTGTGATTTTTTAAATTATTATTATTTAAGTGTGAAAAGCTTTCTCTAACTTCAAAATCAGCTGAAGTAAACTTCTGCTTCCAGGCACCTGTTTGGTAACCACTGGAATCTCAGTTCCAGAAAAACAGAATTGTGTAGATGGTGAGTCACTTCTGCTGGGAATAATTAGAAAGAGAGGAAATTGGGAGTTGGGACTAGAAAAGGGAGGTAAAGCAGATGGCAGAGGAAGGACAGAGAGTTTTGCAGTGAATTCCTGGGGAAGACAAAGGAAGATGAAGCACAGTAAACTCACAAGGATATTCAGGTGACATCTGTGAGGAGGTGTTGAGTTGCGAGCTAGGATGTGAGCGAGAGGAATTCGTAGGCATGTCATCCAGGGAAAGTGGTAGGAAGCATCTTCTGAGTCACGTAATCAGGAAGGCATTGATCATTTGAATGGAGAAGCAGGAAAAGAAAAAATAAGTGGAATTTATAATCACTTCACTGAAATATTAAGAAAGTCTTGAAAATTTCAAGCAAGAAAGTTAAATGAAAATTAATGTTATAGTAACCATTCTTACTAAATTGAGATAGTTATGTCTTTATTCTTTTTTGTGTGAATGCAGAATATTTTAAAGGGCATTCATAAGTTTAATTCTTATTTTAGTTCCTCAAATTCTATTTTTTGTATTATTTTAATTTTCCAACCTCAAAATCTCTGATGAGGATTTTCTGAACTTTATTTCTGAGTTTGGTAAGGAATGACAGTTTTATACTTTTTTTTAATAATTAATTAAATTTATTGGGGTGACAATTGTTAGTAAATTTACATAGATTTCAGGTGTAAAATTCTGTATTATATCATCTATAAATCCCATTGTGTGTTCACCACCCAGAATCTGTTCTCCTTCCATCACCTTCCTTTGATCCCCCTTTACCCTCATCTCCCACCCCCCTTACCCTCTGGTAACCACTAAACTATTGTCTGTGTCTATGAGTTTTTGTTTCTTATTTGCTTGTCTTGTTCTTTTTGGTTTATATACCACATATCAGTGAAATCATAGGGTTCTCTGCTTTTTCTGTCTGACTTATTTCACTTAGCATTATACTCTCAAGATCCATCCATGTTGTCACAAATGCTCCTATATCATCTTTCCTTAACGCCGAATAGTATTCCATTGTGTATATGCACCACAAACAGTTTTATACTTATCTTGGCTAAATTTCATCTCATTACAGCTCATAAAAGATTGATATATTTGATCACTTAAAATTACAAACTTCTGCATAGCAAATATGTATTCTAAACAGAGTAAAAAATATCAAACAATAGACTAGGAGAGAATATTTGCAACATATGAATGGCAAATGTTAAGATCCTTAATCAACAAAAAGCTCTCTTGAATCAACATGGAAATGATATACAAGTCAATTAAAAACTGGGTAAGAGGCATAAATGAGCAACTCAAAAAAATAATGATTTGTAGACAGTGAATGTGAAAAGCTGCCCGGCTTCTCTAGTAATTATAGAAATGCAAATAAAAAAAATCAACATACCTGTATTGTTCAGCAGATGGGCCAAAAATTTAAAAGTTGTTAACCAGTGCTTGTGAAAATGTGGGGAAATGAGATGTCTCATACATTGCTAGTGAGATTATGAATTGTTATACACTATTGAAAAAGTACTTATTTTAAAAATGAGTTTATTCTTTGACCCAGAAATCTCCCAGTAATCTATTCCACAGAAGTAAAAGTGAACAGTAACTAAAGCTATATGTACAAAAACATTAATTGCAACATTTTTGTAGTGGAAAAACGTGGTCATCAATTAGGGAATAGATGAATGAATTATTGGGCATTCATGTTATGGAACCTCAGTAAGTTAGTAAAAATAATGGTGTGTTTCTCAAACATATTGTGCATGTTGTGCCCAGAATTCACTTTGTCCAGATGATAGCATGGCTCACCCTCCCACTTCCTTCAAGTCTTTGGTTAATTATCACCTTTCTTGACCACTTTATCTAAAATCATTATCTGACCACTATCCCCTAGTCTTGCTTTATTTTTTCTTAATGTTTTCATTTTTATGTATTTTTGTTAATAACACTTACGAGTCCCTGACCTTATGTTACGTATCTGGTTTGCTGGTTGTCTTTCTCCCCTACGAGAGTGAAAACTCAATGAGGGCAGGGACTGAGGAGATTTTGTTCACTGTTGTATTCTTAATGGTTAGTGTCTGGCAAACTTCTGCATAGCAAAAGTATATCCTAAACAGAGTAAAAAAAAAAATCAAACAATAAACTAAGAGAGAATATTTGCAACACATGAATGGCAAATGTTAAGATCCTTAATCAACAAAAAGCTCTCTTGAATCAACATGGAAATGATATACAAGTCAATTAAAAACTGGGTAAAAGGCATAAATGAGCAACTCAGAAAAATAATGATATGTAGACAGTGAATGTGAAAAGCTGCCCGGCTTCTCTAGATAGCAGACTCTCAGGGATTTCTTTGATGAATGAATCTATAATATTGGTCTAGGAGACAATGTTTCTTTCCCTTTCCTTTCCCCCATGTTATTCCTGAGCCCATTCCCCAAGGAACTTCCTGCAGGCTAATCTCCATCTCAGATTTTGCTTTCCTGGGAACTTGCTCTAAACCAACATGTACAAACAGATCTTAAGAATCTGTCTTTTTAAAAATATAAAAAAGCAATAATGTATTTTTCTCCTTCTCTAGTTGCTAATCTGAAGGACCATTTGAACTCCAGGGCTACCCGTAGGGTTGGCGTATATATTGGTTGAGACTTCCTCATAAACCAAATTTGCCCTCTGCCTGATACTGTATCCTTCTCTTCCTTTCCACAGATGTTGATTTCTCTGAACCAATATTTACCTTTATTGTATATTCATTCTGCCCATTTGCTTTGGAAGAATCAGTGGGCTGATGCTTTCTTCCATTATTCACTTTCTGGCCTTTACCTACAAATCATAATCATAAATCACTGTTAGCCCTATTACCTCATTCCAGCTTAATCCCGGGAAGGATCCCTTTCTTTCATGGAATTAGGATCTGAAACTATCAAAAAATCAAGCCCAACCTGAGATAGGTTTGTAAGAGATTCCATTGAATTTCTACTCTCCCTGATTCTCCTCTTCTTTCTCCAGGATCAAATATAAAACTGCTGGGTGTAGTAAAAGAGAAATGTGGAGGGAAGTTTGGGAGTAGGAAGGGTGCTAACGGAAGCACAAAACTACATGTAGTTTAGGTGGGCATGGGTAGGTAATCCCCATTCTTACGGATGATTTTATTTCATTTCCCTATTAATAAACATGCAAACAAGATGAGGAAATGCATTACCTGTATTATGAATCACATCTATAATATTTTCCAGGCCATGTTCTATTATTATTAATTATTAATTATTATTATTATTGATTAAGATATCCTAAGAAGCTGAGCTACATATTCTGCCACTACTAGATTATCCAGCCAAGACAATGAGGCAGAAAGGTGGAAGCACAGAAAGTTTTATAATAGATCAGTGTAGCATGCATTAGCATGCATGCTTAATAAACAGTCACACTGTTGTCCTGCAAGTGGAATCAGTGCTGTATTTACACTTACAAGGAGAGCGCTGGCTTCAGCATATTGTTAATTAGGACACTACCCGAGGCTAGTGCAGATAAATCTCCTAAAATATGCTTACTGTATGGAGTAATCATGATTAATTAGCACATAAGATTGGGCTAAAATGAGAGGAATTCAGGGGACTCTTGCTTTGTCTGTTGCCTGTTGGATAAGCAGTGGAAAAGCTTCCAGCTGAGGCAACCTTGAGAACAGACTCTACTAGCTCATCCTAATAGGTACCATGGTGTTAGGTGATCAGGAGATGATAAATAGACATCCAGGAATACCCTTTCAATTACCCTTATAAAGCTGCTACTTAGAGACCTCAAGGGTATTGGATCAAGACACGAGCAGGCTAATGGGCAAGACGCCTATGGAGAGAGCTTGGTGCTCCAGAGCTGAGGAACTTAAATTGGCTCTAATGTCTGACTGCCACTTGGTAGCACTGACATTTCTCCCTTAATTTTTAGAGTGCTTGCCTGAAGGTGACCCACTGTGTGTTTCCTGGAGACCAGTGGAATTGCTGTTAGTACTAGGCTGATTTTGTTTTGTTTTTTACTCTTTCTGCAGGCCTCCGCATGGTTGTCTTGGGCGCTGCCCTATTGTAATAGCATGGACTGAGCCTGCACCAAGCCCAGCTCTGTGAGCATGGGGCTTCTCCAGCTCTGTTTTGCTGTGCCTTTTTCTGGATCATTCAATCACCTCACGTGTCATTCTACAGCCAAATGCTGCACTCCTGTATGAATGGTGCCAGGTTTCTGTAAAATATGACTATGAACAAGACGTAGGTCCAGCCATTGGCAGCTCCAAGGGTGGCTTTGGGGAGAGGGCTTTATTCTTCTTCTAATACTCACCACTCTCCCAAACCCATTCGAAGTAAACCTAGAGTATGCATTAGGCTTCTCCAGAGAAACAGAACTGGTAGGATATCTGTCTGCCTATCGATCGATCAATCAATCTATCATCTATCTATCTATCTATCTATCTATCTATCTATCTATCTATCTATCTATCTAAAAGGAGATTTATTATGAGAGTTGGCTCATGATTATGGAGGCTGAGAAGCCCATAATGTAAGCTGGAGACCCAGGAAAGCTGGTGGTGTAATTCAGTTTAATTCTGAAGGCCTGAACCAGGGGAACCAATGGTTTAAATCCTACCCTGTTTCCCTGAAAATAAGACCTAACTGGAAAATAAGCCCTAGCATGATTTTTCAGAATGACATCCCCTGAACATAAGCCCTAAGGCGTCTTTTGGAGCAAAAATTAATATAAAACCCGGTGTTATTTTCGGGGAAACACTGTAGTATGAGAGCAGAGAAGATGAGATGGGATGTCCCAACTCAAGTAGGTAGGCCAGGAGCAAAAAGAGATGAATTCTTCTTTCCTCCACCTTTTTTTTCTGCTCAGGCTCTCAAGACATTGGGTGATGCCCACCCACACAGGGGAGGGTGATCTACTGAGTCCACCAATCCCAATGCTAGCCTGACCCAGAAACACTCGCAGACACACTCAAAAATAATGCGTTACCTAGGCACTCTGTGGCCAGCCAGCTTGACACATGAAATTAACCATCACAGAGTAGAAGTAAAAACTGACAGCTTGCAATGGAAGTAGCTTCGAGCAACTCCAAATAGTAAATGTAAAACCTAAGTAGTACCAGTGTGCTTGCTACACAAAGGGAACATCAAGGTAAGCCCCTAACCTCTCTTTCCAATCAGATTGTCACCCCCTAATAACTCCTAATTGACCTGAAATTCAGGACCCTCTGCTGAAGCCTGATGGGAGTGAGAGTCCAGTGGAGGAGGGAGGGAAAGCTAAAACAGCCTCAGCCAAAAGCAGCTGTGGAAAGGACTCTCATTTAGTGCTCTCATAAGTGCTGTGAGAGAAGGAAGAGTGGGCAAAGAATTTTGACTTTTGTCATAGGTAATATTCAAGAGTGGGTGTATCTATTGATCCAAAGTAGAGTGTCTTTTAGGAACAAAAGCAGGGATATATATAATAGAGGACTATATTTTGCTGACTCAATAGGAGAGCAACACGGAAACTCACAGAAGTTGGCTTTCACTAAACCTCCAGGAACCGGAGCTGCAGTTCACCTTAGAGCACCCCAGGAGGGCTCAGCCGTCTGGGGCAAGTGAAACTGAAGGTGAAGAACTTAAGCCTGAGGTTGAGGCTGCAGACTCATTAGTTGGGAACTAAAGCCTGGAAACTAAGCTGTCTGAGCTTGGGCTGAAGCCGGGTTTAAGACAGCGAACTAATAGACTCTCCCCACGCCTCTGTCAACAAGGGCCTTTCCTTCAGTGCAAACGGGGGATTATGGCGCTGGGAGGTTATAGAGCTTCTCTTAGGGCAGGAAGTAAATCAATAGTGAGGCTGGCAACAGAATCACATAATTCTGCCGATTTGTAGTGGTGTCTCAAATATTATCCTTAGAACCCCAGGCGGAGAGTGGTGTGTGTGTGTGTGTGTGTGTGTGTGTACATGCACACACGCGATATGCAAGATCTCTCTTCACCCTTCCTCTGGCTTCCAGAGCACTTTATGTGTTTATTACCCCTTCTGCCCTTTACTCTTCATGCCCTCAATGGATGTGAGCACCATAGGAGCAAGAAAAGCAAGTGTTCGGTTTGCTTTAGAGCACAGTGCCAAGCATGGGGCTGCACCGAGTAGGCGTACAGACTTATAAGTGTCATTCGGTCTGTTCCCTGTGTAAACATTAAGGTGATGGCAGTGACAAGGAACAGCAAGTATATGTCCAGGGTAGATGGATGGAGAGTTAAGGAGGGATGCAGGTATTTTACTAAACAGCCATGATACTGAGTCATCCATGCAAATCCTCTTCAAATTCATTCAAAGGCAGGTGGTCCTTCCCTGTTCAGCCATTTGTTAAGTAAGTCTGTGTTCATTTCCACATGACAGATACTATTTCACAAAATAAACTCGTGGCAACATTGCTCTGGTGACTGAGTGTTGGGGGTTATTATGCTCCATCCCCACCCCCAAATTCATATGTGGAAGCCCTAACCCTGAGCACCGCGGGATGTGATGGTATCTGGGTACAGGGCCTTGACACAGGTGATTAAGTGAAAATGAGGGCAGTAGGATGGCCCTAATTCACTATGACCCGTGTCCTTATGAGAAGAGGAAAAGACTCCAGGGATGCGAGCCCAGAGAAAAGCCCCTGTGAAGACACAGCAAGAAGGCAGCCATCTATCTGCATGCTAAGGAGAGAGGCCCCCAAAGAAACTAAACCTGACGACATCTTGGACTTCAACCTCCAGAACTGTGAGAAAATAAACCTCTGTTGTTTAAGCCACCCAGTCCATAGTATTTTGCAATGGCAGCCCCAGCAAACTAATACACTATGTTTTTAAGGTATGTTTAGGTTAATATGATCATAGAGGAAAACAGACATAATTTAGAACACTTCTCTAATTAGCAGGTAATATTTGGAATAGTTTTCGTTATCTGTAGAGCGTAAAAGAACCCACCTCAAAACTTACTTAAAATAAAAAAAATAGTATTATTTCAATCTCTCTCTCTCCTTTTTTTGACTGGATTCAGTTGAACAGTTCTTGCTTGGGATGTCGCTTAATGTGACAGCTAGCTGTTAATTAGAACTGCAGTTGTTTGAAGAGTCATCTGGGCTAGGTGTCCAAGATGGCTTCTTCATTTACATGTCTGGTTCAGTGGTGGCTAGAAGAACTAGAGGCTGGCTAAACATCTCTTTCCATGTGGCCTCTCTGTATGGCTTCTCCACAGACCTTTCTCATGGCAGGGTGGTTAACCTGGTGGCTGGCTTCCACCCAAATGGATGTTCTAAGAAACCAAGATAGGTGATGCAAGGTTTCTTGTGCCTTGGAAATTGCTTCTGCTACAATCTAATGCTTAGGCATGACTCACGGGGCAAGTCCAGATTAAAGGGGAGGGGATTGACTACACAGGTCGTGAATGCTGGCAGATGTGGTCCATCAGGGGCAGTCCGTGGGTACTAGCTGCTATGTACTTCCTGACTAGGCAATTGTAATTGGATCCTGATTAATTAGTTTCTGGGCATCCACATAATGATTCGAATTCATTCTTTGTTTTATATCTAGATTGGTTTTCTTAACAAATCGCAGTGACCACGTAACTCAAAACCCTTCAGTCTTTCCCATCTGTTCAGACCCTGGATGGTCAAGAGCAGCAGTTTCAACATCACTTTTAAGACCCATTACTATGAGGCGAAATCTATATGTTGTACATAAGTTTTCCTTCATAAGAGCTAAAGAACAGGAGTGTGGGAATTCTGTTAATTTTAGAATTCAAATGTATTAAGAGGTAGTCACAATTGTCTTTTACAATAGGGTCACTCTTACTTGTATTTGCACATCCTCCTGGAATGGGGAAAAAAGTGATGGGAGTCTGGCGAACACACAGAGAACAGTTCACAACCAGCAGGCTTTCTGCTCGCAGCACACTGCCGCTATTGATGCAGTCGTCAGAAAACTGAAGCATAAAATCACCTTTATGTATGTTGGCCACATATTAAAATATTTTATTACAAACGTGTCTAATAACACTGGATAATTTTGTTTTTATATCCACATACTATTTTTGCATTATTTAGTAGTTTGACTTGGTTGTAATAGGCTTTTATACATACAACATACACAAAACAATGAACAAACAAAATTTTGTAGGACCTTATTTCTGTTTCAGTTATCTATTGTTACGCAGCAAACCACCCCAAAACTCAGTGGCTTGCAGTAACAAACATTTTTTATTTCTCATGGTTCAGTGGTTTAGCTGGGATCTTTTTCCAATGGTTTTACCTGATGTGACTGAATTCAGCCCATGGTGGGGGGGGCGGGGAGGTCAGTCCAGGATGGCCTCATTTCACTCTTAAGTCTGCCCTCAGATGGTTTGGCAGGAATAGCTGGTTTCTCTCTGCCTATGATCTCTCTCATCCTAGAGAAGGCTGGTTTGGTTTCCACCTCTGGGTTCCAAGGACAGAAGCAGCAAGCCCTCTGGAGGCCTGAGCTCAGAAGTTGCCAGTATCTCTCTCACCACATCCTATGGGTTAGAGCAAATATCAAGGTCGGTGTAGATTTAAGGTGTGGGGTGACGGACTCCTCCTTTTGAGGGGGGAAACTACAAAAGATTTGCAGTGATATTTAATCTACCACAATTTCCCAGTATTTTATTTATATTAGGTTGCTGAGGCTGTGTCTTAGTCCATTCAGGCTGTTATAACAAAATATCATAGACTGAGTGACTTACAAACAGCAGAAATTTATTTCTTATAGTTCTGGAGGCTGGGAAGTCCAAGGTCATAAGAGCCGATTCAGTGTGTGGGGAGAGCCCACTTTCTGGTTCATAGTTGGCTATCTTCTCACTGTACTCTCACATGGCAGGAAAGAAGCTGTCAATCTTTTGGGCCTCTGCCTCCATTAGCTATTTGATCTTCCACCTCAGTTTCCTTATCTTTATACCAGTGATAATCAAGTCTATTGCATAATTACTGTAGTGTATACATTTGATGAATTCATTTAAACTGTTAGCCACCTGTAAGGCATTCAAACGTTAGCTTCTCCAGCTTTTGCTTTACCTATAATGCTCAGCACTGTGCTTTGAAAATAGCTTGTATTTGTTGAATGACTAAGAAAGTTACTAGACTTGTGTCTGCTTTGTCCTTCCTAGATGAATGACTTCCTACCTGAAGGCAATGCTAAACTTTTACTTTCATGAATTAGAAAGAAAAAAAAAACAACAAAAGAAAACACTAAACTGCATTAGTGTCAACCATGGTATAATTTGGGTTTTAATAAATATTTAGTAGCTGAATGGACAAATAAACCATTGAGTCTGAAACCCACAACTGGATCTGGTATATACGTTAGTGACACCACTAAGAAAATCACTTGATTTGTGACAGTTTATTCTTTTAAAAGTAGCTTTATTTGGGGTATAATTGATATACAAGTGACTGCACACATTTAATATGTACAGTTTTATGAGTTTGGATATATGCAAACACCCTTAATATCACCACTGCAATCAAGTAACAGCCACATTTAACAATTCCCAAAATTTCCTGTGTACTTTTTTTTTGGTGGTAGGAACACCTAACATGAGATCTATTCTCTTAACATATGTTGGAGTTCACAGTCCTGTGTTGTTTATTATGGGCCCTGTGTTGTATAGCAGACCTCCAGAACTTACTCATCAGTCATGACTGAGACTTCAGGTCCACTGAACAGCTCCCCATATCCCCCACCCTCCAGCCTCTGGCAACCACTACTGTTTTCTCTGCCTCTGTGAGTTTGATTATTTTCGGTACCTCATGTAAGTGGAATTGTGCAGTAACTTATGAAAGTGTATTCTTGATGCCAAAGCACCTGTTAAGCTGCATGATTTCATAAACCATTTGAGTTCAACTTCTGTTTGAAGTGTGCAGCTTGTCAGCTGGACCTCCACTCCTTCAAGACTCATCAGTGCACAGGTCGGAGCGAGATGTGTGTGTGTGTTTATCACCTCATCAGTGCACAAGCCGAGTGAGGTAGGTGTGTGTGTGTGTGTGTGTGTGTGTGTGTGTGTGTGTGTTTATTAGAGCTGGAATAAGAGCAGCGGGGGACAAAGGAAGTAAGGTGCACGCTTGATGAAAATGTCTACTTTTGCTACTGCCTTACTTTTCTAGGTTCTTTTTTCAGTACCTCACCCTGTCTGTCCTGTTCAACATTCTAAACTTGTTTTATCCCATTTCCCAGCCTGCACTATCCTATCTTTATATTCCTACTTAACTCTGAATGTCGTGTAAGGAGTAATAACTCACACACATGGTGCTCTTTTACATATCATTTTCACATGTATTATCCTATTTAGTTATCATGACTATATTATCTTATACAATCCTCTCTGGTCATCTTTTGTTATTATTCCCATTTTACAGGTGAAAAAAGCAAAGATTCAGAGAGGTGAAAGTGATCGGTTAGGGGTCTCAGGCCAGTAGAGAGTAGTGATGTTTGGAATTCAATCTTTTGTTCAGAGTCAGTTACAATGCTCGTCTGTAAATTGCAATATTAACTTAAGGACAGCGGTGTTGGTGGCTTGTTCCCTAATGATAATCTCTCTCTCTTTCTCTTTTCCAATTCTGGGTCTCTGATCCAATCAGTCTTGGTTGTTATTTTTGATGGGTTGTTTTAAATTCCTTTCCTTTACTGATTTCTGATTAGAGCCTCTTTCAGTTTCTCTTCTAGAACGGGAGTTTTCTGGAGGACTGCTTAGGTGACCAAACGTCCCTCTCCAGCCCACCTTCTTTTTCTCTCTGTAGTTGTTCTGCTCTTTATCTTAGTAAGCTAGCATACCATCCCAGAGGTCATCCAAACCAGAATCCTCAAAGTCATAATTAAGTTCACAAGAAGACCTTGATTTGCTGTGTTGGAATCAGATGTGAAACCACTGACGGAAAGAGAATCCACTGTGATGTCATCACGAGACCCCGCGGGACAGACGCCAGTGTGGCTGGCTCCCGTCCTGGAGGAGGTGGCCTATGAGATAAACCTGGAAGGACGGGGATTTAAGTAGGTGACAGGAGCAGTTAGCAAACCAGAAAAAGTGCTGAACGAGGAGCTCAGAACCCTGTAGAAATTACTGATTGCGTTTCTTGTGTATTCACAGCAAAGGTTTTGTGATGGATTCCTATATTAGGTAGGACAAGGCTCATGCCACAGAGACCCAATGAACGAGGAAGTTTACTTCTCTCCTATGAAATAGTGATGGGAGGCGTCCAGGTTGGCAGGGTAGGTACTTCCCACGTTGTTGGTCGGCCATCCCCTCCCGTGTTACCATTTTCTGTGTGGTTGACGCTGGATTGATGCCACATTCAGGTTCCAGCCATGGGAAAGGGGTGAAGGCAGGCGGAGGAGTCACAGCCCCTGTCCTATGACCCAGCTCGGCAGGGAGGAAACCAGGCTGGGAATGTAGCCCAGCACGGCAGCCATGCGTTCTCCTTCAATTCCATTCAATGTGATTTGGAAGGCTGGGAGAATGGATTTGGTGGGCAACGCGCAGTCTCACTGCATTTCCGTTTCTTCCCCCACTCCTTTTATTTTATTTATTTATTTATTTATTTATTTATTTATTTTATTTATTTATTAGTTTCAGGTGTACAAGACAAGGTAATACTTAGACGTTCATCATTTATATCCCTCACACTGTGAACCCCCCTTCCCCCATCCACTATCCCTCAGACCTCACACTGAACCATCACATTATATATATAAAATTATAGTTGGCATTCATTAATGTTTAACTTCTGGTGTACAATGCCATGATCAGGTATCCACAGTATCCCTGAGGTGGTCTCCCAAATAGGACGCATGTCCATCGGATACCCAACAAAATCTTTACAACATTACTGAATACCTTCCCCAAATTAATTTTTAAAAAAACCCTGAGGCCATCTTTCCCCCACTCCTTTTAAAGTCTGCTGGGAGCGAGAGCGGGCTTGCTGGGAGCAGGAAGGGGACAGTGGGACAGGCATGAGGAAGAAAGGTCCACAGCAGCAGCCGAGCCGTGGTGTGGGCCTCTCACGATGATCCCCCCTGCCACGTTACACGCCGCAGTTCTAATTCGAGAACCAAACAATAAATGGAGACTTTTTCTAATTTGTAGAAACAACAAAGTTAGCAGTTAGATCGGAATGTTTACCACTTAAAATGGTCTTTCTGTAAGTCTGGCACCTGCTAGTGCTTAAATGCAGATAATGTGAAGAGATGAGACAGGCGATGAACACGTGACACCGGTAAGAGACCGTTGATGCAAAAAACTTTCCCAGAAGCGCACCTCCCTGTTAGATCACCGGTTCGTATTGTATTGCAGAAGCCCTAGTGTTTCTGGTTAGGATTTTACGTGGCATACATATCATGTAGTCATGTTTTCTGCCAGAGAAAGCATTTCCTATCTTGTAAGATGGAATTAGCACATCGTTATTTTGCGTGGGTGGCAAAACCCGACGACTCTCAGGCACCCCTCCACCTGAGGGGGTCTGAGAATTGTTTGTTTAGGAGACAGGGACGACCTGCTGTTTCATTAGCTTAGAATCATCCCACCATCTGCCCCTGAAGGAAGGTGATACGGGGTGCCAGGTGAGGGGCCTCCCTTACTGGGGCCTAGAAACGCTGCACGCTGCTAGAAACTGTTCACCAGCAGAAAAGGGAAACACACACACACACACACACACACACACACACACACACACACACACACACACACACAAATGCTTAGGACAATCCAAACTGGATGCAAGGTGAGCCCGGACGCCAGATGTTTTGCTCCTACCTTCTCCCCTGAAGCACATGCCAGTTGGTAGCAGTTTGAAAGTTTGTACTTAAAGAGCTTTAAATTTTTTTTTTTTCTTTCTTTTTTCCCAAAGAGCAAGAAGACTCTTTTGGGCTGTCATCTTCTTCAAATACAGCCTGGTGGGAATGAATCCCGGTAAAAACCAGAAGCAGGCCGTCTCTCATCGTGCCTGAGAGGGTCAGGAAGGAGCATTTCACTGCTCCGCCTTATGAGCTTTTCTCTCCGAGTCCCATCTGCCTCATCAAATTCTGCCACTGACTCTCAGACACCAGCCCCCTGGGAGTTGTTCTCAGATCCAAAATCAATAAGCAGAGCTGTCAATCACACCAGGCCTCCTGAGCTGCGAGGTGCTGCCTTTCTTGACTGGGGATTTCCGGAGAGGCCCCGAGCTCCATCTTCACAGCAGCTCACTTGGCTCTCAGTGAAGTTTGCTAATTCTCACGATTAATTGCTTCATTAAAGAAGGAGATTCCCACAATATATATTCTTTTAGCCAGCTTGTCAGATACTTTTGAAAGGGTTTAATGTCAATAAAAGTTTCGACGTTGCCGTTAGTTAAGTAAGCATTTAACAACTCCACTTGGGCAATCACTGCTCTGGGAAAAGATACAAAGGTTATCTATTCGTTTTAACACTTCATAGGAATCAGAAGTTGGTAAATGAGGCTGGGGAAAATGGAGAAGGCAATGGAAAAATGAAAATGAATAAAAGCCAGATTAAAGTTGGATATAACCAATGCATTCAATAGCATGAAGTTAAGCCTGCCCTCTGACTCACTAAATAGTTGGTTCAAGTTTGGAAACTGCAGTACCAGAATTTACTGACACCCTTTATTATCTTGTTATACCCTTCCTGCTGCAGGACATGTGTATCGGCTTTTCTTTCTACATTGATGTTTTCCTTCAGGCCCTTGCATGGGTGGGGCCCTCTTGCCTTTCTTTCAGTTCTTGATTTAAATGTTACCATGTTGGGGAGGTTCCTTCAACACCTTTGTAAACATTGCTCTACCTGTCATCACTCTATCCCGTCTCATTCTTCAATACCTGATAGATATGGGAGCATGTGCTTAGTTGTTTATTGTCTGTCTCCCCTCTGGAGCAGACAAAGGTCTGGGTTTGTCTTATTCACTGCTGTATCCCCAGACGCAGGAACAATTCTTGGCGTATTATAAACGCGCAATAAATATACAGGTCTGACAATTAAGTTTGTGAACTTGCCACCGTGTGCTTACATTGGCAGCACTGTACAAACAGCTCAGTAATGTGTCATAACCTTGTTATATCAGTGTCTCACAGCTGTGTTTGTGTCAATGTGTCTTGCTGAGTGGCATTCATTATTGTTGTTGCGTGGTTTTGTGTGCCATCATGAGAATGTCTGAGCTTGAATTAGAGCAATGAACAAACATTCAATTTCTTGTTAAACTTGGCAAGAGTAGAAATGAAATCAGGGACAGTCCAAGTTTATGGAAATAATGCCATGAAGAAAATAGCAGTATGCAAATGGATTAAACGTTTTTCTGAGGGGAGAGACTGCGTCACTGAAGAAGAGAGGTCAGTGTAGCCAGTAACTAGCAGAACTAACAAAAGCATTGCAAAAATTCATCGAATTGTGCATCAAAATTGGCTGGCTGTGAGAAGCATAGCAGATCATATAAACATTGATAGAGTAACAATTAGGAAAATCTTAACTGAAAACCTTGGCAGGAGAAAGGTGTGTGCAAAAATGGTCCCAAAGGAGCTCAGTGATGAACAAAAGTAAAGGAGAGTCGAAGTTTGCCAAGAGCTTTTGGAGAGGCAAGACGATGTTTTGGGCCGTGTTATCACTGCTGATGAAACATGGCTGTACAAATACGACCCTGAAACAAAGCATCAAAGTACACAATGGAAGTCAGCCAATTATCCACGACCAAAAAAGTTCCATTAGTTTAAATCAAGAGTCAAAAAGATGTTACTAACCTTTTTTGCTATCAGAGGGATTATTCATTATGAATTTGTACCAGCTGGACAGTTAACCAGGTTTACTATTTGGACTTGCTGAAAAGGCTGCGTGAAAAAGTTAGATGACCTGAACTTTTCACCAACAATTCATGGCTCTTGCATCACGACAACACACCAGTTCACACAGCACTGTCTGTGAGGGAATTTTTAGCCAGTAAAAAGATAACTGTATTGGAACACCCTCCCTACTCACCTGATCTGGCCCCCAATGACTTTTTTCTTTACCCGAAGATAAAGGAAATATTGAAAGGCAGACATTTTAATGACATTCAGGATATTAAGAGTAATACGATGACATCTCTGATGGCCATTCCAGAAAAAGAGTTCCAAAATTGCTTTGAAGGGTGGACTAGGCGCTGGCGTCAGTGCATAGCTTCCAAGGGGTGTACTTCGAAGGTGACCGTAGTGATATTCAGCAATGAAGGATGTAGCACTTTTTCTAGGATGAGTTTGCAAGCTTAATTGTCAGACCTCGTATGACAATGGAAGAAGTGAAATACTAATAATAGCAATAGTAATGATAATAAAAACTTTCCCAATACTCTCATCTAGAAATGAACACCATTCACATTAGGAACTCATTATTCCAGTTATTGTTCTCTCTATATACTTCTAAAATAGGATACAATTCTGGTGCTATTTCTTGAGAGTTTTAACTTTAATTTAATTTGAATTGAACAGAAGAAAAAAATGAAAATAAAAGAAAGGTAAAATTTTAAATGGATTTTTTTTTACTGTAAGAGAATAATATTTCATCAAAGATTCCACTACAGAGATTATGAAAAACATTAAGAAGTTGGAGTCACTATTATTATTATTATTTTAATTAATTAAATTTATTGGGGTGACAATTGTTAGTAAATTTACATAGATTTCAGGTGTACAATTCTGTATTATATCATCTATAAATCCCATTGTGTGTTCACCACCCAGAGTCAGTTCTCCTTCCATCACCATATATTTGATCCTCCTTACCCTCATCACCCACCCCCAACCCCCTTACCTTCTGGTAACCACTAAATTACTGTCTGTGTCTATGAGTTTTTGTTTCTCATTTGTTTGTCTTGTTCTTTTGTTGTTTTTGGTTTATATACCACATATCAGTGAAATCATAGGGTTCTCTGCTTTTTCTGTCTGACTTATTTCACTTAGCATTATACTCTCAAGATCAATCCATGTTGTCACAAATGCTCCTATATCATCTTTTCTTTACGCCGAATAGTATTCCATTGTGTATATGTACCACAACTTCTTTATCCATTCATCTATCGAAGGACATTTTGGTTGTTTCCATGTCTTGGCCACCGTAAACAAAGCTGCAATGAACATTGGAGTACACGTGTCTCTATAGAGAAATGCTTTCAATTTTTTTGGGTAGATACCCAGGAGAGCGATTGCTGGGTCATATGGTAATTCTATTCGTAATTTCTTGAGGAACCTCCACACTGCCTTCCATAGCGGCTGCACCAGTCTGCATTCCCACCAACAGTGTATGAGGGTTCCTTTTTCTCCACAGCCTCTCCAACACTTGTTACTATTTGTCTTGTTGATGAAAGCCATTCTAACTGGGGTGAGGTGATAACTCATTGTGGTTTTCATTTGCATTTCTCTGATGATTAGCCATGTTGAGCATTTTTTCATATGTCTATTTGCCATTTGTATGTCCTCTTTGGAGAAATGTCTCTTCAGGTCCTCTGTCCATTTTTCAATTGGGTTGTTTGTTTTTTTGTTGTTGAGTTTCATGAGTTTCTTGTATATTTTGGATATTAGCCCCTTATCAGAGGCACTGTTTGTGAAAATCTTCTCCCATTCAGTTGGTTGCCTCATTATTTTGTCAATAGTTTCTTTTGCTGTGCAGAAGCTTTTCAGTTTCATATAATCCCATTCCACTATTATTTTTTTAAAACTACATTTGGAGTCTAGTTTCTGGCATGAAAGATTAGTGTTCTCATATTTCCTCCCTCCCTCCCAATTTTTGTTGATTATATTATTTTTTTCTAATGTTCGTGGTTTATTTTATCGTTGGTGTCTGCAATTCACACAACTTTCAAATATTTGTTTACATTAAATGGAGTCTCTACTTACCATCAGTCCTGCTAACAGGCTCCTCTATTCCTGAGTTGAAATTTTGTTGAAACTCTTTACTGGATTTCACTGGCAAGTGGATTTTCCCAGGTGGCCCTTAGGTGGCACTGTAGCATTGCTGTTAAGACGGAAGTTTCTAGTGTCACTACTTGGAGTTAATATCTCAGTTTCCGCATTCTCTAGCTGTGTGACCTTGGGAAAGTTACTTACTTTCTCTGTGTTTTAGTTTCTGGATTTGAATAATGGGTATCTACTCCATAGGTCCATTGTATGGATTCAACGAGATACTAATTCAGCTTTTCACACAGTGCATGGCACACAATAAGCCCGCCCCACTTCCTCCCCTTGAGAAATCACATTCATTTCCAGGTTGTCTGCCCAAAACATCTCTCACCCTGACTAACTGTGGAGGCCAACAGATCAAAATTGTTTTCCCTCCAGAGACCTCACACTTAAATTACACAAATAGTTTTGTTTTCTTGTGCCCAGTTCCCTCCAACGAAGACTTGCGATTTCAAACATTCTGACCTCTGACATGTAGAAGTCATGACAATGACTGACAGGAGGAGAAGGTAGCCAGCAGAAGGCGCCCGTGGGAGCCTGGGCCGGGCCCACGTTGGAATCATTCTCAACAGCCAGCCAGCCCAGGAGAAGGTCCGTAGCTGTAGCTAAGACTGCAGTCGTCTGACAAGTTGATTTCCACAGTTGGATGTGATTCGCCTTAATGCTGATATCTCTCCTGCCAACGTGCATGCTGCTTGCTCAGACGTTGGCCACATTTTGATAATTATTTAACCTTTATTAATTGCCCACCCCATGGTGTGTACACAATCATCTCTGGCTGCCAGAGGAGATCCACAAGCATCAACGTGGAACCCAACGACCTCTTCCCAATGAGACTGTTCTCCAGAGAATGACATGTCAATGGAAATGGAAAGTTCCTTGTGAAACTGACTTGTAGACAGCACTGGCATTTTTAATTTCCATCAAATAAGAAAAATTTCTTTATATTTCCACCTTAGGAATTCCGATTACGCCCTCTTTTTTTTCTTCCTTAACTATATTTACATTTTGGCCATTTCTCTAACACCTAACTCTTGACATAAATATGCTTGGGCTCACCTATTTTCATAAGTGGAAAGACAGATCAGGGATTGAGAAGAGTAAAATAATGCAAAGGGTTTTCAAATCTCCCTGGTGAACCCTTGCACCTGTTTATAAGTAAAATTTAACGTTTTGAATTTAATTTCTATTATTTGTTATTTATGCAATCTTGTGTTAGGCTTTGATGTAAAGATTATAGTGGCTCAATAAAAATAAACTAGAATGGTTTCTATATTTTTTGTTATCTGTTTAAACAGTATTTAACTAGTGTTAGAATTATATATTATTTCTGTTTGATTCATGAGCTTTTAGAAAGTTATCTCTATTTCTAAAGAAAACTTTGTGTATTTCGTTATTTTTTCCAAAGACCTAGATCTGAGATGTACTTCTCAATTTTCCTCCAGGGGACTTTCAAAACATGCATTATTCTTAGTCAAGAAAAACGTTACTTGAATTTTAGGCTCTTGCTTGTGAATATTTTCTTATTTAGTCTGGGAATAAAAAAGTCAGTCAAGAGAGACACTATAGACAGGTAGTAGACTGAGATGTCCTCTCAGTAGATTCTGAGAGGTCTTTTCACTCGATATCATCAGAGAGCAGGGTGAGTGGACCTCATGGCCTTGACTTTCCACTTAACACTGAGTTGGACTTTGGCATTGTGCCCTCACCTTACATTGAGGAATGTCCTGAAGAAATCAAAGTTCTCTAGGGGTATTGCTGAAGATATTTTATTTTGTATTACTCAGTGTCCTCTGTATGAAGACCTAACCAACATCTTTTATTTAGACCCATACTGTCCACATGTGGCTACTGAGCACTTGAAATATGGCGAGTACCACTGAGGAAATAGATTGTATTTAGTTTTTAATTAATTTAAATTTAAAAATGAATACTCAGCCATTTGAAAATTTTTAAGTCTATTGGAGCGACTTGGGTATGTGAGTCTACTTTTTCAACAGTACATTTTATGAAATCTGAATATAAATCAAGTGTTTTCAGTGCCTCTATTGAGATGTGCTGTGAGTATAAAATACACATTATATTTTGATGACTTAGTATGCAAAACAAAACTCACCTCACTACTCGTTTTGTATATTATGCTGAAATGATAATATCTTAGATGTATTGAGTTAAATAAAATGTTATTAAAATTAATGTCTTTTTAAATAACATTTTAAAATGTGGTTATTAGAAAATTCAAAATTAACATATGTGACTCACATTATATTTCTATTGGACAGTTCTGGTATAGGCTGAAGTTCCAGGAAAAAAAAAATCTTGTTTCATTTAAGGAACTTGTATGTATTTTTTTTTTCTTTTCTCAAAGAAAATATGGATATTATAATCAAATTAGTTTATGTAAAAAGGTAAATTCTTGGTCATCGGAACCTCACAGCTCTACTTTTGGTTCAGTATTATTTCCTCTAAGATCTTATCACTTTTATGGCACCATTTAATTTTCCTCCTGGTCTTATCTTCCTGCTGTGTCTGTATTTTCTCTTGCTGTGATTTAATTTAGTTTACATTTGTCTAATTGATCATGTTGTATGTATTCTTGTGAGCAACACCAAATCACGCTATGAAGAGCCCGGGCTTCCCTGTGAATCTATTCAAGTTATAAATCCGGCAAGACGTGAACAATGTCTGATGAAACCCTTACATTTGAAAGGAAAAAGATAGAACTACAAAGGGACTGGTGAAAGCCCGAAGCTCCATCTAGTTCCACACATGTCTTCTGTTTCTAAAAGCTACTTAGGTTTGTGGTCAGTTTCTGGAGATCTAGAAATCTTTCCTGGAGTGTTTTTAATAGAAGGATCTAGCCTTTCACTAATTGAATTTCATCAGTTAACTGATAACATCAGTGAGTGTTGCTGAATGTTATCATAAGGGGATGATTTCCTGTGATGAATAATGCTAAGGTGAAGCTGAAACATATGAATACAACATGAAAGATGTTGATAATATGGCCATAAAACGCTACCATGATTGATTGGCTATTATATGGAATTTAAAGTACTTCAATTTTTTTGCCTAGTGAAACCAGCTGAGTGGTTCACTGTAATGGTTGTATTTTGGGTTATGTTAAAAGATCAGCTAGTCCGATAAACTAGGCTGTGATATTAAAATGACCCTGTTCTTTGAAGTTACCCCTCCCCCCTTTTTCATTCTAGCACTTTCCCTTCCCAGCTAAGTGACTTTTTTGATAAATTACATAAAACCCGCCTGGACCTCACTTTCTCATCTGTGAAATGGAGACAATGGTAGTTATCTCTAACAGCAGCTGTGAAGTCATGTGTGAATAGAATTGGGGGCTGTACCTGGCACATGATAGGTGCTCAAAATCATATAATTCTCTCCTCTTCCCTCTTTACTTCCCATCGTTTTCCAGGCCACTATTTATTATGTGGGGTCACATGAATTTGCCGACTATCCTCCTCTCCCCTGACTTCTGCCTCCACCTTCATTTTCCTAGTAGTTAATTAACATCTATTGAGTGTTTACGCTGGGCCAGACACCTTACTCTTACCTCCTCACACACACATTTGAATAGATGAGGACATTAGGGCTTAGGGAGGTTCACTATGTTGCCTGGGAAAATTATTATTCCTTCTTATAGTTAGAAAAAAATAGAACCAAAATTCTAAAGTATGCCTGTCTGACTCCAAACCATGTGAACCTTTTATCAGATATTATTATGTAGGTTGGTGCAAAACTAACGGCGGTTTAAAAGGTTAAAAATAATTGCAAAAACCACAATTACTTTTGCACCAACCTAATACATTAGTGTCAATAATCTGTTGACTTCAGTTCTCTGAAACACTGATTACTAAAAAGTTTCTGAAATTGCAGAGCAATTCCTATAATGAATTTTGCCTGCATTCAGGGAGCAGCCACCCTGTGCTTGGTTGGAGGCTCAGTTTACTTCTTTCTGGTGAGTACTGTAGAAAAAAGCCATTTTATGAGGTAATATTTTTTTTTTTAGTTAGAAAACGGCACATGCATTAGCTAACTTTAACTATTATAAATATAAAATACCTCAATTAGAATGAGGGTTAAAAAATTATAACCTATTCAACTCGTTTCAGGACTTAAGTTATAAACTAACTAACTTACACACCTCTCTTTAAATATTACTTTAAAAGGCTAGGACAAAAAGGCTGTGCTGGATTCTTCCCTGTCCCATGAGCATATGATCTTTGGTTCACAAAGTGGCTCCCATAAGTGGAGGGCAAGGGCAGACCAAAACCAAACCAAAACAAAACAGAAAAACTGAAAAAAACCAGGCACACCACTCCAAATTTGTAGGTGTCAGGTATAATAAGCAAGGGAACTTACCTATGAGGCTTGTCTTGAGCAGATCTCTGACACCGCCTGCCAGAATCTTAAAAGTTTATGTAGAGGCTTTACCCAGGGTCGGCCGTGGATACCGTCCAGATGGTCTCCACTACACATTACTCTTTTGAGGCTGCATCCTTGAGAATGGCTCTGGCTGTGGGAACAGTGGGCAGAATGCACATTCCAAGGGCAGGGGAAGGAGGTGGAGAACATTCGATTGCCCAGGTCCAGCTCCTGAGTCAGAGTCAATCTGTGGTCACGTCCTCTTGGTGACTTTCTCCAACAATGTTATCATCTACTATTATAGGCAAGTGTTTTATGGAGTAAGCGCCTCTTCTAACACATATCTTCCATCTTTCGGTAGTCAAAATTTAAATGGCCAAAGTCAAACAAAGCAAACCACGATAAACCAAAAACTGATGGAAGAAACATAATTTTGTTTGGCTCTGGATGTTCTTATCTCACTCCATCAGTCTCTCTCCATCCAAGTGTATGACTCCTTTGTAAAAAGAAAAGCCCCTATTCTTGCTTGTTATTTTGAGAACATATAGACAGAGTAAACTTTATTTGTTTATTTGAATAGACATAGTAAATTTATTTAATTATTTACTTATTAATTCATCAGAAAATATATATTGATCACTTTATTTGAATAAAAAAAATGTACAATTTATACATATGAGCCATGCCTTGCTCTAGGCACCGCAGATAGAGTGAAAAATGAGTGGACATTAGAGCTTTTCCAGAAATTAAGTGTTGAGGGAGGAGAGTATAAATGACCATGATGAGCTAAGGGATGGATATGGAGGGTCTGAAGAGTGAGGATGGTGTCATAGAGAAAGGGCAGATGCTGGAGGGACAGAGGGAGATACCAAAAGTACACTCTTTTCTTTAACGCCTCCCATACAAGACATTCAAGAATTACTTATTGAATAGGCAAATGAATTTTGTCAAGAATTGGTTCCTCTCCACAAATGCACCCCTAAACAAGGCTCATCCTTGCTTCCCATCCCGTTGAAGGTTATGTATGGTGCACAGGGCATAGTGGGGTTGAGAACACTTAAAGATTCTCCTGCGTGGCTTTGAATGTCATGGTCAAGGCTAAAAAGAAGTGAGGTTAAGAAGATTTTTAAAATGCTCCTTTGTAAAAACTATAAACATAAATATCAGTTTGACTTGCCTAATGTTGTAAATCTTGTTGTTTTAAAATATGGATTTTGAGATCTATGTGTAAAGTACATTTGTCAGAAGTAAGTCTGACTAATTCAGTGGTCTTTCTCTACGGGTTACTGCTCACAAGCTGGGGTAACAGAATCAAAGTTATTGCTGCCTCCAACATGTTCTGCAAAGTGCTTGCCAGCAATTATGTATGGTTCTGTTGTCTTCAGGGTTTTACTTTATGACCATTTTTCGTTCATTGTCATGTGGAATGTGCAAGGTAAAATGCTGGGCTTAAAATTCTCATCATGGATTACTAGGCCCTTTTTAGTCACTAACTTTTTCGAAGTAAGTCAATGTTTTGTCATTTTGAGAAGACATTTATGAGTCTAAATATATGTTCTTACATACTACAATTGCCACTTTATTACTTGGGGGAAGTTTATATAAAATATTTAAATAAGAACAGTAGATTGACCCCCCCAAAAGGAAAATAACATTTTGCTATAAACAATTTTTGCTGCAAACCTTGAAGTGAAATTCTTGTGTTATTTCTACTGTCCCCTAGGTTTTTGAATGAGTTTAGACAATACACATAACTTGGTTTTTGTCGTTTGATTAGGTAGTCTGACTCGAGCTAAGTTGTATGCCCTTTCTTCATGGAGAAATTTTATAAAAGGAAATAATTTCTGGCTGAGTGCCATGATGTTGTGTTTTACATTGGACAGAGGGGAGAAGGAATGATGAAAAAGGCTGAATATAAGACCCCAGTGACTCACTGGGGTCCCACAGTACATGTTTCACCATGGTGATATGCTTCCACTGATTAGAAAAAGTCGATTTAAAGAGCTGTTTGAATTGGGGAGTGCAACTCATTGATTTATCTTTTCTTAGGAAAATGTTTTTTATTGTGATAAAATATAACATAAAATTTACATTTAAACCATTCTAAGCACACATTTCAGTGGCATTAATTATATTCACAGTGCTGTGTAGTCGTCACTACCATTTCTGAAACTTTTTTTTATCACACCCCCACACCCAACAGATACTCTGTAGCAATTAAGCAACAACTTCCCAATTTTCCCTCCCCCAATCCCTGGTAACCTCTAATCTACTTTCTGTATATATTAATTTGCCTACTGTAGATACTTCATAGAAGTAGATTCACACAATATTTGTCCTTCTGTGACTGACTTATTTTACTCAGCATAATGTTTTCAAGGTTCATCCATGTTGTATAATGTATTGGAACTTCATTTTTATGACTGAATAATATTCCATTATACACACATACACACACACACACATAGACACACACACATGGTGCCAAAAAATGTATACACTTTTTAAGAAAGGAAAAAACTATTACAATTGTAATACTCAATATATGCTGATAGGAAAAGATGAATATAAGTCACGTTGACTTCTGCAATTACAAGAGGTACTCAAAGTGGTTACCATCAGCATCCAGACACTTCTGATAATAGTGAACTACTGCTTGCGCAACATTGCCCAAAGTGTCCACTTGTATACATTTTTTTGGCACCCCTGGTGTATGGCACATTTTATTTTTCTATTCATCTGTTGATGGACACCTATTAGTCCCAAACTACTTGGGTTGTTTCTCCTATTTGGCTGTTGTGAATAATGCTGCAGCAAACACTGGCACACAACTACGTTTGAGTTTCTGTTTTCAGTTCTTCTGGGTATATAACTAGGAGTGGAATTGCTGGATCATATGATAATTCTGTTTTTCTCTTTGAGGAACCGCCAAACTGTTTCCACAGTAGTTTCCACCAGCAATGTATGAGAATTTTGATTTCTCCATATCCTCACCAACACTTGTTACTTTCTGTTTTTGTATTTTTTGTCCTCAAATCCTAGCCGTCCTAGTAGATGTGAAGTGATATCTCATTGTGGTTTTGATTTGCATTTCCCAAATAACTAATGATGCAGAGCGTCTTTTCATGTGCTTATTGGCTATTGATATATCTTCTTTGGAGAAGTGTCTATTCAAGTATTTTTGCCCATTTTTAATTAGATTTCTCATTCTATATATTTTCACTTTCTTGATAATATCCTTTGATGCACAGAAGTTTATTGTATTTTTTTGGTCCAATTTATCTTCTTTTTTTTGTTGTTGCTCTTACTTTTCTTTTTTTTTAATCTAAGAATCCATTGCCAAATGCAAGGTCATACAGAATGACCCTATGCTGTCTTCTGGCAGCTTTATTGTTTTAGCTTCTATATTTAGGTTATTGATCCACTTTAGGTTAATTTTTGTATATGGTGTGAGATAGGGTTCCACTTAATTCTTTTGCATGTGGAAGTTTAATTGTCGCCACTCACTGATTTTTCACTCTGCTTAGAAATATTTTTTCTTTCTTGTCAGTATCTTTAAAAACTTTAAGAATTCATTTTCACCAATACAGAAAAATAAGACAAAATAAACTTCTCATTGCCTCACACTTTAAGGGTGAACGCCATTTCTGACATTTATCTGTTCTAGAGAGGAGTAGCATCCACAAATTGCCTTCTCTCAGGAGGATCTGAAAAGTGCTACTGCCTTCTCGGAGAGACTTATGTATGACAGCTTGTTATAGAACTATAAACTTTTATGGATAACGTGAAATAGAGATTTCCCAGCGTCCTTTAGGGTTAGATAGTAACGTGTGCAATTCCTTCAGAATGTCAGAAATAAGCTTGACCTAGCTGTTGGAAAGCCACTGATATCATGAGGTTATTTTGGCATCAGAAGATAATCAATAAGTTTATACTGGTTCATGGGCTTGAGGAGAGATGCCTCTGGCAGAATCTCAGTTCTATTTGGATTTTGACAGCTCAGGGCCCGTAGCCGTGTATGTTCATCTTTCAACAATTTTTTTTCTCAATGAAATTTCTGGCCTTTTTTATTTTGGTAGAAATTTTTCCTTAATGAACAGTTACAGTTCCTACAAGGAAGGTGCAACTTTCCCAACTCATTTTATTTCAAGAAAACATAATGAGCATCAATTATGGGTTACATGTTATGCTAGGCATTGGGAATCCTAAGAAGAATAAGAGGCAATTCCTGCCCCAGGGCAACTTATCAGTGCAATGAGGGAGATAGATATGCATGTGTTCAGGCATATGAAATTATTGAAGTCTGAAAATAGTACTTTCTAGAAGTCCAAGAGCTGTGAAATTTTACAGGATTGGTCTTCAGACCCAAAATGCCATGGTTCAGATCCTAGCTCTGCAAAATACTGTGTGTGGGGGAGCTGCTTACTCAACCTCTCTGAGACTTGGTTTCCCATTTGAGAAATGGAGGTAATTGTGTCTAACCCAGAGGGTTGTTACAGTACAGTAGGTGCATGTTCCTGGTGGGCACACAGCAATCACTCAAGAGCTAATGTTTATGGAGTACACTGTGCAGTTCCAATCTTTTTTCATAATGATCTCAAGCAATCTATGAGGCAGATTATATCCCCATTGTGTAGGTAAAACTGTGATTCAGTGGAGGCTAAATCATTTGCACCAAACCCCTAGCTAGCCAACAGTGATGTTGGAATCTGAAGGCAGGCCATTTATTTACAAAACTTATTCTCTTAACCACTTTATGCTGCCTTTCACTGGAACAAGCAATGTCTTGTGGTCACACACTTGAAGGAATAATTATTTAGCTCTGGGCTAATCATGAAAGACGTCCTGGAGAACTTCGACCTTAAAGATGGCCTAAAGGTATAATGGAAAAACTTCAGTTATTCTCTTTCTCTAAGCTCCAGTTTAAACACACTGTCGTGTTAGCGCTATGTGGATAGAGAACAGGATTTTGATTTTTTTCAAGTGCCCTAAGGTTAAAACTTATCTGCCAGCTTCCTCCTGATATTTATTAAACTTCATGAGGCTGCATTTCTCTAACCATCACATTTCACCACTTAATACTGTGAATGACAGGGTCTCCCACAAGAGCTGGGGTGCAAAGGAGAGGATAAGGCTACAGTCCAGTGCCTGTCACCCAGGGGCAGCACTTTCATCACCTTTGGTAGGACGCAAAAATCATCGGTTAAAAGGGGGCAGAAGTTGAATTAGCTTTTTTGAGGGTATCTCTAGTTGTCTAGTAAATACTCTTGATAATGGAGAGATGTAAAAAAAGGCTCCCAAACTTTGTCATATGACAAAAATGACAGCTTACACCGCTCAAGTGAGAACCCTGCCAAGCTACAAGTTCATCTGTTTGCTTGTTGATAACATGCACAGTTCATGATTATGGGAATTATCCCAATTTGTACCTACTACGATTGTGAGAGCATATACTTCCAAAATGATTGGCAGCACACAATATATCGAGATCTTTTTATTCCCTATATTAATATAATATGAACTGTGAGAAGATTAAAGCTTCATTTACATAACCTGAGATAAAAGAAGGTGAAATATTGTAATTATCCTTTCAAGCTAAATTTTCACTGCTATTTAAATTAAGCTATGCAAAGAGCAGGTTAACCCCAAGGAGAGCTCTTGCCCCATAAAATCTACTTGTGAAATCAGGACTTTTTATAAACTGGTCAGTTAGTTAGCTATTTGCTGTTGAGTTGCAGACTGTAAGTTGAAAATGATGACAACAAACGAGGGAGTGCTATGCTGCTGTAGAGCATTTAATTTTTTCTACGATGATGTTCCATTTTTATTTGGATTAAATGGACAAGATTATTACAACGGGCCGTGCTTTCTTTATTTTTTAATGTAGTGAGATGGAAAGAATAATGATCTGGAGTCAGAAAATGTGGGTTTCGGTCTGAGCTACATCATATACTGATTCTGTGACCAGGTGAGAGTCACTTTAGCCTTTTGAGGTTCAATTTGTTTAAATATCTACTGGTCTAGATGATATCTATACACTCTAAAATGCTGAGATTCTCAAAGGAAGCTTATAGATGCCTACCAAAGATATACAGTTAAACTGATATTTTAAAATCTATTGTATCACATAATCCTTAAAATCTAACATTATTAAAAAAAAAAACCCACCAAAACCTTGAAGTTTCTGAGTTATATAAAAACCAGAATGTTCTAAGGTTATTTTAATTTTAGCACTACAGGAAGTAACAGAGACCAAGGAAGCTATAAGTTGTCTGATGCTTTGAATCTCATTAAAAATTAAATAAAATATTAAAATAAAAGTTATTTTTTTATGATCCTGAATGTCACAGTTAAAACCTTTGGAGCTTTCAAAGAAAAGGAGTTCTAAATATTTTTGCTTTGGGTATGTGTGCTGTGTATTTTAAGCCAAAAAATTGGTTGACTTAAAATACCAACATTTATTATTTCACAATTGTCATGGATCAGGATTCTGGGTGTGGCTTATCTGGGCGTCTCTGGTTCAAGGTTGTGTGAAGCTACACTGTCTGCTGGAGTTTTGGTTTCATCTGAAGGCTCAACTGGGGGGAGAGTTTGTTCTACACTCACTTTTGTGGTTGTTGGAAGGATCTGGTTCCTTGCAGCCTGTTGGAATGAGGGCCTCAATTTCTTGTTGGTCATTGGCTAGAAGCTTCCTCTCTCAATGCTTCTCTTTGTGGGTTTCACAGGGCATCTCAAAACATGGCAGCTGAATTCCTCAAGGTGAGAAAAAGTGAAAGAGAATGAACACCCAGGATAGCAGCTAGTCTTTTTATAACCTGATCTCATAAGGGACATCCCATTCCTTATGCCATATTCTAGTAATTAGAAGCATGTCAATAGTTTCAATTGACCCTTAAGGGGAGGGAATTACATCAGGGCATTAAAACCAGGAGGTGGCGGAATCTCTGGGGGCATCTTAGAGGGTGTCTGCCACAACACTTAACATTCTTTCACCTTATGTCAGGAAAATAATTATAGATATAGAAAATAATTATTCCGTGTCTTTTACTGGACAGGAAAACAATAATCTTTACAACTAGAGGCCATTTATTTAGTGCAGGTAAATTCCAGCTCTACCTTAGAATATGTGAAATATTGGTAACTTCAATGGCTGTAGTAGACTGTGGATATGGGAACATTAATTATCAAATAACTTTACAAGTGTAAAGGAGAAGCAAAGGTAGGTCACCATGTAAACTGAGATAAGTCTTCTAGGTTGGCTACAGGTAGCTTGTAATCATAGTTTATTAATCTTCTCCCTCTCTGTTCAGAAGTCACATGAAAATGGGTTTCTTTCAGCTTGATTATTACTGTAGCCATTTTATATACTAGGCATGGTGAGGAATGATGCTATTCTGGACCAAATGGATAAGTGGACATGTTAAGGTCTAGAATCGACCACCCCTCAATTGGACAGAGGACACACGCGATAATGCAAGTCACACAGCGAGGTTTATTTCCAGCTAGCTGGGGTCCGAGTATCTGCCCAATGCAGCGGGTTTCAAGAAGGACCCCGAGCACTCAAAGCCAAGGGTTTATATAGCATTTTTAAAGCATCCGGTAATTCTCCATAGCTTCAAAGAGTATACATATCATGGGCTTGTATCACATTCTGGGGATTTGACAAGATAAACTGGCTTGTACCCCACCCAGTCGGCAGTTAACAAGATAAGCTCTTTTCAAACAGGACATCTGGTCCACACCCTGTTAAGGTCATCCAGAAAATGGCTTCCTTTCTTATGCTAACCTACTCTTACAGACACACCTATCTCTGTGCTTTCATTCACTGCCCTCTTTCCCTTTCTGGTATTCTCATCACCTCTGCCAACTCTTGCTGGCAAGAGAAGATATGAAAACTGCAACTTGGAGTCACACCAAAGTATGAGATCATCCACCGGTATTTGCATTTTAAGCCGGGTTTTGTGGAATGAAAAAGCTTTGTCCCTGGTGAAGGAATTTCAGTAAACAGGTAGGAAAGATGCTTTCTCTCCAGAGGGAGCCTGCAGAGGGAAAATGCCTTGATTCACATTTAGTGGGCAGTTGCCTACCACTCCTAAAGGTAATATCCTGTTTCTGTTTCCAAACAAGGACCATGGGGCAAGCTGAGCTGCAGGTCATGTGTCTCTGAGGTACATCACATATAACCACTGTTCCCTGGTGTGTAGCTCTTATTCATTGTGAAGCAGAAAAGAAAGGGACAATATTTAACTGCTGGAGAAGAGCTCTGTTCTTTCTTTTATTCAGCTAAGTGAAGATTCCTGAGAGAGACAGATATTGTGGGAAAGAGTGAAGAAGGTGGGCTTGGAAGCAAGGAAATTGTCATAAATTGTGTGCAGTGCATGTCAAATTTTCTTTATTTTCATCCTCCAGAAGTAGGTTTTATTATTTCTAGTTTTTTTTAAATGAGAAAACTCGAGCTTAGAGAGAATGGCTGATTTTGGTATCCTTAAACTGGGATAATGATAGTACTTATATGGCTCTTGTGAGGATTAGAAGGGTTGACACATAACAGGGCTTGATCAATGCTTGTTGTTGTTCTCATTACTATTATTGCTATTTCACAATGTCACATACTTAGGAATTAGCAAAGTAAGAATATGAACCAAGATTCCTGACTCAACCTTTTCTGCTTCCTCTCAAATAAGTAATTTGATAGTTAGTGATGGGAGGCTGGTTCAGGTGGGTGAGAGCAAGGAAGAAAGATAAAGAATTGCAAGTAGTGGAGAAAAGAGAGCTGTGAAATGGCTTATGTGACAAGAGCAACTGAAGAGTGTGGGAGTTGATGTAGGCAGACGTGAATTGCTGGAGGGTTTTAAAGTCAACTGTGATTTATTTGAATTTGATATGATATTGAATGTCAAGGGAAGATGTTGGGAGGGTGCATTATTTGGTCAAAGTAGAGGTGGGGAAAAAGTTTTAGAGGTGACATTATCAGCTATTAATAAGGAAGGGAGGGCAGAGGACAAGAGGCTCCTTTAAAAAATAAATCAAGACCTGGAATAGGAGGGAATAGCAGGCAGACAATATCTAGGCTGAATAAACATTGGGCTGCAGAATTCTGCCTCAGTTCTTGGCCATTTTTTTTCCTCCTAGACTTAAAGACCATGGTGAGTCTCATACACATAGTGGGGTTGGCACCTGGCGACGGCACATTAGCACCGTGGGAATGCGTGGTTTTGCATGGAGCCAGAAATCCAGCAAGACTTGCCAACACATCTTCCTAACTTTATATTTGCCGGTAATGAGGACCAAATGGGGGTGGGGGTGGGTTCTTGCAAAAGGTTACATCAGTAACACAGATAAGGTCTGACGAATTGGAAATGTAGAATTACCCGCAGAAGTAGGGCGGTTGCCAGCCTGAGAGTATGGTGAAAAGATCTATGATTCACAGCTTCATGTCTTGGACTGGGGCCAAGATGGATTAATGTAAATTAGAAGCAATGGGAAGTGCTGTGATGGAGAGAGAGGGTACCTGTGGTGACAGAGAGTTCTAGTCTTGAAGGGGCCTTTCAACTAAGTTACGTGTTTGGGCTTTGATTTGTGGAAGAGAGTGTAAATCTGTGCTCCTATTCTCTGTTCAGTGGAGAAATGTCCACTCAAGTGGGATGAGAAGGGGTATGGTCCCTGTTTGCATGTGCTAATTGTGTCCTTTTCAAGAGGGACACCTCCTTCTTGCAGCAGGGCCACAATTTTCGAGATAGCAGGCCTTGGGGAAAAGTGTTACACTCATATGTGCCTCCTGGAGAGTCTACTAGATTGAGTCAGTGATCCTTTCCCAACCTCAGTCCCACCCAGACCTGGAAATGTGTTAACAGCATCAGCTTTGCTTCCTGGTGGGATCTAGAATGCATCTTGCTGCTTTGGACAGAGAATCCCAAGTATCAAGGATGATCCCTTCCTCACTCTCTCTGAGGGACCCTGTTTGCTGTATCTCTGGCCTCTGACTGGTTGTCCTGTGAATCAACAGATTGTCAGGAACCTGCTATAACTATCAACACTATTCTTAGTGGAATTCTTTGTTTTGTTACTTGCTGCTCTATTGAATCCTTTCACACACTGGCAACTGGTTGAGCCATCTTCTTTCATGTATGTTTTCTCAGTTCTTGACAGTCAAATTAAGCTTCTTACCAGTTGCAGGGTTCAGATTGTAGAAATTTCAGAACCTGAAGGTACCAGAGCCTTTGTAACTCCCACTGGAGTTATAAAGAGAATGACAAAGAATGGGATTAGCTTATTCTAGGCTTCACAGCCTTTTTCACGTCGTGATAATATTTGCACTGTTCAGGCATGCTGGAATAAATAGACTAATCTATCGGGAAGTTCTGGCCTCCCTGGCCCCACCCTTGAGGATCAATGGGATTAATATCGTGTAATGGGAATTAATATTCACATTGCTTAAGAAGTTGTGGAACTAGTAAAATGTTTCATATCAATTATATTTCAATTTTTTTATAAAAAGTTGTAGCCTGTGACAACATGGATGGATCTAGAGAGTATTTTGCTATGTGAAATAAGTCAGATTAAGAAGGACAAATACCATATGATCTCACTTATATGTGTAATCTAAAAAACAAAGTAAATGAACAAACAATACAGAAACAGACCCATAGATATAAAAATACACTGATGGGTACTAGATGGAAGGGGCATTGGGGGACTGGGTGAGAAAGGTGAAGGGATTAAGAAGTACAAATTGGTAGTTGCAAAATGGTCATGGGGATGTAAAGTACAGCACAGGGAATATAGTCAATAATATTGTAAAAACTATGTATAGTGCCAGATGGGTACCACATCTATCTGGGGGATCACTTCATAAATTGTATGAATGTCTAACCACTACACTGTACACCTGAAACTAATATAAAATAATATTGAATGTCAACTATAATTTAAAAAATATAGTCATGGGGATATATAGTACACCATAGGGAAGATAGTCAATAATATTCTAATAACTGTGTACAGTGTCAGATGGGTAATAGACTTATTGGGGTTATTGTTTTGTGAGGTATGTAAATGTTTCCTCACTATGTTGTTTTGTACACCTGCAACTAGTAAAAATATAAGAAAGACAAGAAAAAAAAAGTTGTGTCCTCCCTTATGATGGATAATGTTAGATTCATTTGGAGGATGTGGCCTCAGGCATGGAACAATTTCCTCTAAGTTCCCATTCCTAGGTTTGCAGCCATGATGGTCCCTCCCTGCTTTGATCACTACTGCCTACTTTTTCTGAACCTATCTTGCTTAGTTCATTCTTCTTCCTCTTGCTTCTTTAATCCCAAGTTCTCTCCACCAACCACCTCCTCACCTGTCCTCCATCACCGAGTCCCTCTCACCAGCTTCCATTAAGGAGTACGTTCCCTCAGCCTGGAATGCTCTACAAGCACATCCTGATCACATAGCGGTTTTTGGAGGGCACTATGGGGGGTGATGTGGCCTACTTGAAACGGCAAAGAATTTTGATTTAGACGACCTGAAATTTGAATCTTATATGTGCCTGGCAACCTTTGGCAAGTTACCTGTAAAATGGAATAATACTGGGTTTAAGAGAAATGATATAGTTAAAATGGCAGATGCAGCTCAAACATATTAGCTATTAGTAATTATCTCTCTTTCTGACAGTAGTTAGCATTGTGTTAGACTGTAGTGAGTATTCAACCTTTGGTAGTGGTGAAAATCCTGCCTCCCGCTAACCCCAACAAAAAGGCCTGTGTGGTTGAACTGCTGTTCCCAAGCCAGTGTACTGAAGTTTACTTTCTTTACTTCTATCATATCTGAAGTGCATTTACACTTAAGTAATCCTAACAACCCCACTGAGGTACTGCCAATCACAGAACAATAGAAGCTGTGGGCTCCACCCTCATGATCTAATGACGTCCCAAAGGCCTCATCTCTAAATACCAACACACTGTGGATTTAGATATCAATATATGAATTTGGGGTGGGGGAATACAAACGTTCAGTCCACAGCAAACTGAAACATTTTTGACCGCAAAGCATTATGTGAACTCAGTGGCAGGTAATTCAGAAAGAGGAAGAATTTGGGACCAAGTGGGATTAGGGTTAGTGAAAAGGTCAGTATCTAAGCCGTGTGGGAAGGCCAGTCTTTTTTTTTTTTTTTTCTTTTTTTTTTTTTTAAGGAGGGTGCAGCTCACAGTGGCCCATGCGGGTATTGAACCGGCAATGTTGGTGTTATTAGCACCAAGCTCTAACAAACTGAGCTAACTGGCCACCCCATGGGAAGGCTAGTCTTGATTTTCCTGTCCCAAGTCTGTGGGGCTGCCCAATGTGATGGTCCTGTGACACAGCATGGTGGTGCTGGTGGGAGAGGTGCGATGGGCCACAAAACTATCATCTGAATGTCACCTGTGTGCGTATACCACTGAAATCTTCTTGACCACCTTCCAGTGATAATTACTGTCCCTATTTTCAAGACGAGAGTGAGGTTTAGGGAGTTTAAAGTCAAACATTTTTTGAGTGGAAGAGTGAGCAGTCTCTCATTTCCATTTATCTTTAAAGTTCAATTCTTTCATGGTATGCTAATAGATCATATATGCATGGGTTTATTTCTGGGCTCTCTATTCTGTTCCATTGATATATGGTGTATGTCTATGCCATATATCTTTTATGCCATCACGATACTCCTTTGATTAATATATTTATGCCAACCCAATACTCCTTTGATTTAATATAATTTGAAATCAAGAAGTGTGATGTGTCCAACTTTGTTCTTTCTTAAGATTGCTTTGGCTATTCTGGGTCTTTTGTGGTTCCATACAAATTTTAGGATTATTTGTTCTATTTCTATAGAAAATACCATTGGAATTTTGATAAGGATTGCATTGAACCTGTAGATTGCTTTGGACAGCATGGGCATTTTAACAATATTAATTCTTTCAATTCATGAACATGAAATATCTTTGTATTTATCTGTGTCTTCTTCAATTTTTTCATCAATGTCTTATACAGAGGATGTCAAAAATGTATACACATTTTAAGCCAGGAAAACTATTAAAATTGTAATACTCAATATATACCAATACCAAAAGATGAATACAATTCTGCAGTTACAAGAGGTGCTCAAAGTGGTTACCATCAGCATCCAGATACTTCTGATTACGGTGAACTACTGCTTGAGCAACGTTGACCAAAGTGTCCACTTGTATACATTTTCATGGCACTCCTGATATTTTCAGTGTGAAGATCTTTTACCTCATTGGTTAAATTTATTATTAGACATTTTGTTTTTTGGTGTAATTGTAAATGGGATTGTTTTCTTAATTTCTCTTTCTGATAGTTCACTATTAGTGTATAGAGACACACCATTAATTTTTGTATAGTGATTTTGTGTTCTGCAACTTCACTGAAGTTCATTTATTAGTTCTAACAGTTTTTGTTGTTATTGTTTTTTAAAATGGTGTCTTTAGGGTTTTCGTATCATCTGCAAATAGAGACACTTCTTTCTTTGTGATCTGGATGCCTTTTACTTTTTCTCTTGCCTAATTGCTCTAGCTAGGGCGTCTAGTACTATGTTGCAGAAAAGTGGCAGGAGTGGGTATTCTTGTCTTGTTCCTGATCATAGAGGAAAAACTTTCAGCTTTTTACCATTGAGTATGATGTTAGTTGTGGGTTTGTCTTATATGATCTTTATGATGTTGAGGTATGTTCCCTCTATACTGAGTTTGTTGAGAGTTTTTTAGACTCATGAATGGATAATGTTATATAATCAATTAATTTATAATAAAGGAGCCAAGAATATACAATAGTCAATATACGATAGGAAAAAGAATAGTCTCTTTAATAAAGGTGTTGGGAAAATGGGACAGCCATGTGCAAAAGAATAAAACTGGATCCCTGTCTTACAGTACCTACACATATCAACTCAATAAGGATTAAACACTTGAACATAAGACTTGAAATGACAAAACTCCTAGGAGAAATAAAAGGGCTCCTTGACATTAGTTTCAACAATGATTTCTTGGATTAGACACCATAGCAAAGGCAACAAAAGTGAAGATAAAGAAGTGGGACTATATCAAACTAAAAAGCTCTGTACATCAAATGAAACTATCAACAAAATGAAAAGGCAACCTATGGAATGGGAGGAAACATTTGCAAATCATATATCGATTAAAGGATTAATATCCAAAATATATAAAGAACTCATACAACCCAATAGGAAAAAAACCAAACAATCCAATTAAAAAATGGGTAGAGAAACTAAATAGACATACAAATGGCCAAGGTATATGAAAAGGTGCTCAACATCACTAATCATCAGGGAAATGCAAATCAAAACTACAGTGAAATGTCACCTCACATCATTAGAACAGCTATTATCAAAAAGATGAGATAACAAGTGTTGGCAAGGGTATGGAGAAAAGAGAACTCTTGTGTACTCTTGGTGGGAATGTAAATTTGTGCAGCCAATATGGAAAACAATATGAAGGTTCCTCAAAATACATACATACATACATACATGCATACTACCATATGATTAAGCAATTTCACTTCTGGGCATACGCGGTGTGATAATTAAGTCATGAACTTGTTGCAACGATGTTGCTAACCTTTTTTGATATCAGAGAGATTATTCATTATGAATTTGTACCAACTGGACAAACAGTTAACCAAGTTTACCATTTGGAAGTGCTGAAAAGGCTGCATGAAAAAGTTAGATGACCTGAACTTTTCTCCAAAAATTCATGGCTCTCGCATCACGACAATGCACCAGCTCACACGGCACTGTCTGTGAGGGAGTTTTTAGCCAGTAAACAAATAACTGTATTGGAACACCCCCCCTACTCACCTGATCTGGCCCCCACTGACTTCTTTCTTTACCTGAAGATAAAGGAAATACTGAAAGGAAGACATTTTGACAACATTCAGGACATCAAGGGTAATACGATGACAGCTCTGATGGCCATTCCAGAAAAAGAGTTCCAAAATTGCTTTGAAGGGTGGACTAGGTGGTGGCATCGGTGCACAGCTTCCCGAGGGAAGGACTTCTAAGGTGACCGTAGTGATAGTCACCAGTGAGGTATGTAGCACCTTTTCCAGGATGAGTTCACAAACTTGATTGTTTGACCTCATACATCTATCAAATCATCACAATGTACACTTTAAATACTTTACAATTTTATTTGTCAATTATACCTTAATAAAGTTAAAAATAAATCCAGTTTCTTATTGCTACATTGTACTGTCTCCATGGCAGCAGCTGAATCATCAGAAATCAGTTAAATTATGTCAAATGAACTCTGCTTGAGATTATAGGCACGGAGGTAACACATTTTACATGTATTTAAACAGAAAGCTCTCAATCATGTAAGCTTTAGTTATCTGGATAAATCACATAGGTGGACTAGACAAAGAAAAGCGGCCACTGTTATTCTTTGTCATATCAGGAGGCACCCTAAGCAATTTCATGAAATATTGAATAGTCACTTTTAATTTTGTCACATGAGTGGTGACATCAGCCTTTTGTGTCTTTCTCAGTAGAGATCTATTAATTCTGTCCTAGATTTCTGGAGAATCTCACAGCTTCATATTCAGATCCAAATTTACTTTGTTTCTGAAGTTCATGGGTTTTAAAGTCATGATGCTTTTTCTTAAAACAATGTCAAGAATATTAATATTTCAGTAACTGAAATTTCTCAGATCCAGATATGTGATTTCTGCAGCACAATAAGAACGACTTTAAAATCAATCTGTGAGGTGTGGGGAAACTATGTATATTATATTACAAGCTAATAGATACTTATTCTGAATTTTTTAACCATATCATAGGTTGATTTCTTCTGTTCTGTCAATCCTCTTTTTCTCCTTAAGTTGTATCCTTTTTTTTTCCTGGCATAACATCAATTTTTTAAGCATTGCATTTTTTCTTTGTCCATGAAATAAAGGCCTGTGCTTCTCTAAATAATGCCCTGGAATTTTTTTCCTATTGTGTAAAATGCTTTGATTGTTTCTGAAATCATTCTGAGGATCTATAATGTGTCCGTCCCATTTGCCCATGGACACTTAGATAATTTTCTGAAAACACTGAATAGTAAGGATGGTTACAAGCCTACAATTTAGTCTTAAAACTAGGATCAAAATCCAAATTCTGCTGAGACATATTCCAAAGAGTATTTCTATTGACTGTTAAAATAACAATGTATATTTTAAAAACAGCCACTTTGCTTTTGAAAACTGTCTTTGAGCCATTTTCTAAGAAGAAAGACACTTTCTTCTTCCTTATTTTTCCTCCCTCCCTCCCTCCCTCCCTTCTTTCCTTCCTTCCATAAATAATTACCAGATACCTACCCTGTGGCAAATCCTGTTCTAGGCTCTGGTGTGTTGCAGAAAGAACAAGAAGGTCAGTCTGGCTGGAGCAGAGAGAGCAGGGAGAAGATGGTAAGAGATGAGGCCAGAGAGGCAGAGAGGTGACAGGAACAAGGTCCTGGAGGGATGTACAGGCCATTGTAAAATTGTCGCTTTTGTTCTGATGTGATGGGACCATGAGAGTGTTTGAGCAGAAGAGTGACCTTGTCTAGCTTACAGGATCACTCTGCTTGTGTGCTGAGAATAGATCGTAGAAAGAGCAAAGATGGAAGCAGAAAAACTCGTTAGGAGACTTTTGTGCTAGTGCAAGTAAAAAGTGATGGTTCTTGGACCAGGGTGAGCATAATAAGAAGCAGTCAGATTCTGGATTTATTTTGAAGGCAGAATGAACAGAATTTGTCGGGGGAGTGGGTGTGGGGTATGAGGAGGAGAGAGGAGTCAGGGATGATTCCAAGGAGTTTGGTCTGAGTAACCACAAAAAAGGAAAGAGTTGCTATTTATGAGACAGGAAGAATAAAAGATCAGTTTGGGATGGGTTGGGTCAGAGATGCCTATTAAGAGTCTAGGTGGAGATCTTATCTACACAGTTGAATTTATAACTCTAGGATTGATGAGGGAGTTTGGATTGCAATACATTTGGGAACCTTCCATGTGTAGTTGGTATTTAAAGCTATGAGACTGGATGAGCTATCCAAAGACGTGACTGATGATAGAGAAGGTAAGAGGTTAGAGGATTGGCCTGTGGGCACACCTGTGTTTGGAGGTTAGCAAGATGAGGAGGAACCAGCCAAGAAGTCTGAGAAGTAGCTGAGTGAAGAAAGAGTTTCAAGGAGGAGAAATTAATAAACTATGCCACATGCCCCCATTAGGTCTATTCCAATGAGAACTGAGAACTGCCGGTTAGAGTAATGTGGAGAGGTGGCAAGAATAGACAATTGCATTGGAGTGTTTTGCTGGGAAAAGATGCGGAAAAGTGGGTTAGTTGCTGGAGAAGGATCAGACTTCAAGGGAAATTGATGCTTAACTAATGACATTAAAATGAACTGCAGTAGAAGGTGGAAATATGAATCACCTAGAATGTCTCAACTGCTTTTCATGTTGTCCAAGAGAGCTGAATATCCTGTACACTTTCTTTATGAATCCTCTGAGATTTAGTGATCGTCAAACTTGGACTTTCAGGTTCAGAAACTTTTCTGATGAAAGAATTCTGCTAAGAGAACATTTCCGTGGTTAATTGGACAATTAGAGCTCAATCTAATTAGGATCCTGATAGGAAGCAGTAAATTTATTTCAGCTATTTTGATTGATTTTTTTCTATTAAATTACTACTTAATTTATTCAATAATATATTCATTGAACACCCACTAGGTATATGTGAGTCAATTGCTAAGGATAGAAAGATGCGTGTGGTGTAATCCTGAAAGGATAAACACAAACGAATAATGACAGTACAAATTGCTTTGGTCTATAATGGAGGTACAAAGTGTAGTAACAGTAAGTAGGAGAACGCAGCAGAACGAGTGGCTGAAAGATTTATAGGGCAACTTGAAGAAGACAGGGGATTTAGATCTCTAATAGGTGGTTGGACTAGACAATGGTGAGAGGTCCTTGAAAATTTGAACTTCATGACAACAGTGAATGCAGTCCTCTCTCCAGGAATGAGGGAAAATATCTATCAGGACACTGGAGTTGAGAGAGGTTGTGCACCCCGGTGTGTGTTAACAGGGCTGCAGTAAGGTCAAATGGTACCCTACAATGGTTCCCCCTGGGCCCCTCTGTTGCTTACAATAAAGAGCTTAAATGTCAGTTAACACAAATCAGCAGATGAGTTCAATGCTAGCCAGATCTAGCCAGCTGTGTTTACACTTAAAGGGAAGCAGAAACTTACTCCATGAAAGGGAAATAAATGTGATGTCTGAGGACACCTTCAAACCAACATTTTACAGTTTTATCATTCACCATGTCCAAGAAAACTTATTTTTAAAGCAATGCAGATTGACGCTGAACATGACAGATAAAGACATTGACAAAACATTCCATTGAAGTTGACAGAAACTGTGAAAGAGTTAAGGACATGCTAGTGAGGGAGAAAAAAGAGAAAAACTTCGAGGTGCCTCTCTTCTCTTTGCTTTGTGCCCTAAGCACGCACTTATTTTGTTTAATGGTTAATTCAGGGTGAGTGTTTAATGCTGGCAGACAGCAACATGAGTTGGATTTGAAGCATGGTTTAAGGAGGTAGTTATTATACATGGCTGAGCCCAGAGGGAAAGTCAGGATAATCATGAGATGGGGTAATTTAAAAGGATGCAGATCTCTGTAATGACAAGCCCTTGTTTCCTGTTTTATGCTAAGAGCTCAGGGCCTGGCAATTATGGCTTTGGACAACCACCACAATAACAACAGCACTACAATTATAGGAAGAAGAGGAATTAACTTTTTATAGAAACTAACTATATATTAGACACTATGCTATGTACTTATCATGAATTATCTCACTGAATTCTGATAACACATTTATGATGTAAGGAATATTGCTATCCATACTTTCCAGATGAGGAAATTGAGAATCAGAGATCAAATGGAGCTGGGATTTGAATCTAGGTGAATTTGGCTCAGTCTCTATGCTACAAAGTTATCTCTGCCCATGATGTATCTTGCCTTTTCCCCTGTAAACGCCTTTCAGTGGAACTGTATCTTGACACTTGGAACTCTCCAGATGCCTACAATAGTGTCTTGGAGGTAGTAAGTTTGTTGAGTGAAGGAAGGAATCCATACAGCCTGCATCGACAATTACACTTGACCTTAAGAAACAGCCTCTTGTAATTCCTAAAACGTTTCATTTTTAACAAAACTCTTGGAAAAGGGCAATGAATGATAAAGTAATAAAAAAGTAAAATATTAGTTTCGCCATTATCTTATTTATTTTCAATATTGTTCTGGGATTTCCCATTTCAAAAGGGGAAAGTTTCATTAAGTAAGATCCTGAAACAAGCAACGTGCTATCTATCTATCTATATCTATATTTATATATCGATAGCTATCTCTCTCTCTCCATATATATATTATTTTTTCTTTCATGTGGCGATGCTTTGTGTGTTTAATTTTTACCTCTAACACAAAATTAAATTTTTTGGTGACTTGAAACTTGAAAATTTCCTCTGTACTAAGACAGAAAGCATTATTTCTGGACTAAGTGTGAACGAATGTTCCCTGGTTATCACTGTAGTTCTTCACTAGTTGAAAGTCAGAGATTTGTATTTTCCAGATTAATTATTAGTGTAGGTGAAGACTCTGTGCTGTCATGCTTTACAATTAATACTCAAGACTGTTTTGAAAGAAAGGTAATTTGGTGTTTGAAAGGGAGATAACTTTGTGTTTTCTGGCTCATTCTTCAGGGATAAAAATAAAATGGAGAATATGCACTTCTAGTCTTTATTGCAGTGGAAACTGCAGTTGATTAATTAAGTTGTCACCTAACTGTAAACAACCCATGTCAGTTATTTTACAACTTTAATAAAGTTTTTAGAAATTTACATCAAAATTTTAATCAACATTACATGTATTATTTATAACACCCGGGTAGTATCAGTGTGGTGTATTTATAAGCAGTGTGCACTGGTGCAGAATTTCAAACTTGATTCTTCATTAAATTTTAATTCCCGAACTTAACTCCTGTAGGTGAGCACAGAGAGGAAATAAAAAAGACCTCTCCCATCTTGGGAGACTGCATCCAGTGTGTTCAGTGTTTCCTTGAGCTCAAGGAGAGAATGTCTAATGGGCAGTCCCCAAATCTCCCAAGAATTTTGACACTTTTCATTTTTTGCCCATTGAATTGGGGAGTTACCAGTATTCCTACATGCTCAGCACTGTCCCTGCTAACTGGAGGTAAAAGTCCTTTATAAAAACACCAAATACTTTGGAGGAAATAGATGATCCCAAGTCAAAGGATGATGGGAGAGAAAGGCAGAAAACAGCAGGACAGGATTGAGTAGGTGGGGGAGGTTATCTGACACATAAAAAATTTATGCTGAGCCTTCCTAAGCTGCTCAAATGAAAAGTGATTAAGGCAAAACTAATGTCTTCATGTCATTTAGAAGAGGAAAGACATACTTTTTGGAGCCGACTTTAATTTTATTCTTAGAAATTATGTGAAGGGAAGGGAATGTGGGGAATGCAATTAAAATAAAATTCCGTTCAACATGTGCTGTTTAGATTGGCACTCATATTAATTCAAAGAACGGGAAGATTATCATCAAATATTTAACATCCTTTTGTGTGAGTATAACAAGTTCAGTAAACAGTCTCTAACTTTTTGGAGTTATCTTTCTCAGGCAGAATTAAGATATGGTATGCAGAAATTTGACCATTGAGAGACAGGGACAACATTCACTATGGCTTGAGATAAGCAGAATAAACAAATCTCTACTTATTGTGGGAGCTAGGTTTGCTAGGTTGAAAAGCAACACTTTCAAAGCCTGAATGTATCACAAGCCTGCTTCCCATGGGATCATTGTTCTGTTCATTTAAAAATAGCTTGGGAATGACGAAGGGCCCCTTTTCAAACATTATTGACACCTTGGTTTGTATTGAAGAGCCTGAAAAATGTTTCTCACATTTGCCAGTGGGCGAATGGTTTCACTTTTAGATGGAATGATGAACACTTTTCTTAACAGGGTGCAACATGAATAATGCTTTTGCTTCTTGTCGAAATTAACTGATTGTAACCATCAAATGCTCTAAGGATATAGTAACAATTCCTTCAAATTTCCCCTGAGGATATTGAGTGTACCCGGCAGCTGGCAGGCCACATGGCCCTGGCGATGTATTTTGTGTGGCTCACAAAGGGCTCTTGTTAATTTTCTTTTGAAACAAACCAACATTTAGAAATGGGGAAATTTTACCTAAATACTTCAATTTGTGCTTTCTATTGAAAAAATATGGCCACACTATATTTTCACACAGCCATAAATCAGTTGGAGCTAAAAATTTGCTGCCGCTTTAGGTCCTTAAGTTCTTCAGTTTTCCCATGTTTCTCAACGTGTTTATCATTTTTGTTCTACTGAGGAGCCTTTGGAGACTTTTTGTTTTCTCCTAATTGCCTCCCCATCTTCATAAAATTTTAGCACCATGGACAGACTATCTGTTCATGTACTGTGGCCCTTTGGAGGACCACAGACCATTGTAATATCTAAGGGTTTGCACCCTCAGGAACAGATGTTTGCCATCTTGGGAATGCCATCATCTCCATCTGCTCTAAACCCTATCGTTCTCCAACACTGAGACTGAGTGTGTTTCATGGGACTGAAAATAAAATATGACAAAATTGAAACACCATAAATCCTATACCTTCCTTGCTTTACTCCTTGATGTGCCCGGCCCACGTGGGCAGTTAAGTTTGTAGTCTCTGATCTATTTAGGATAAAAATAAGTAATCTCTGAGATCTCTAAGAGATTTGTTATCGGGCCACTTGGTGGAGAGTGCGTTGTGCTTTATGGCTACGGGTTTCTGTGCTGAGCTGAAGAATAGCCATTTTCTTCAACAATTTCCTTAGGGGAATGCAAAATAAAAGGTGTTTTTGTTTTGTTTTGTTTATTTTCAGAAAAGAGATTATTGAGACTATGTTCTGGTCTTGATCTCGTGAATTTCCTATTTAATTGGTAGCTGGCTGTGCTCACCACATATTTGTCAAAACTTACTTTTTTGCTAGGTACTGTGCTGTCACTGCCACCAATGGAAAACTATGCATGGTGAGCTGAGCACAGTGATGAATCTGATCATGAGCTCCTCCTTCTGGTTCTCCAATATAACCTTTGGTGTTTGGTAAAAGTGTTAATGAGGGATTTTAAATAACCAACTTTAAAAAAAAATTTTTTTATTGGGGGACATTGGAGAACAGTGTGTTTTTCCAGGACCCATCAGCTCTATGTCGAGTCGTTGTTGTTGTTTTCAATCCAGTTGTGGAGGGCGCAGCTCAGCTCCACTTCAAGTAGTTGTTTTCAATCTGGTTGTAGAGGGTGCAAGTCATGTGGCCCATGTGGGAATCGAACCGATGACCTTGGTGTTAGGAGCACTGCTCTCTAACCAACTGAGCCAACCGGCCACCCCAAATAACCAACTTTTAATGCTGGAAATAGAAGTATCAGCAAAAGTAGGAGGTATCTTGAATTTGTTGGTCATTGATGCAGGTTAGTAGGTTGATGCAACTTGTCTGTGATATGCTTTTCCTTGCAAACAAAGCTTGTGTGTTTATTGAGACAAGAAGGTACATAACAGTAAAATGGTTAAGAGTAGGAATTCAGATACTTGAAAGGAAGTGTCTTTTGCTCTCATGAAGGCCAAAGTAGTTTCAGCTGTTGAGGTTCATTTGATACTTAGGAGATGGACTGGATCAGAAGGTTAAGGTTGAACTGGAAGCATGATGCCCATCAAGGGGTTTATGTTAACAGCACTGAGTCTTAGACGCTGCTCTTGTAGGTTCTGCTTCTAGGATCATGTGGGTCCAGAACCTACTGGAATGGAAATCACAGGCCTAGATGAACTCTTGTAGTTCTACGTATCAGCTCCCAAAGAATATATTTTAGACCTGATGGATTGATCTCGTTGAAAATGCATCAGGTTCCTAAAGTAGCTGCATACTTTGTAACAGCTGGTAACTGGTAACAGCATATTTTGATGCTTAGTGTTTGTCAAAAGAGGTAAGCAATATGATTTAGGGAGGATTTTTTCTGTCTGTGTGTACTACATTTTATACCCTGTTCCCCCAAAAAGAGACCTAGTCGGACAATCAGCTCGACTTCATCTTTTGGAGCAAAAATTAATATAAGAACTGGTTATATTATATTATTATATTACATTACATTACATTACATTACATTACATTATATAAGGCCCGGTCTTATGTTATAGTAAAATAAGACTGGGTCTTATAGTAATTTTTGCTCCAAAAGACACATTAGAGCTGATTGTCTGGCTAAGTCTCATTTTTGGGGAAACATGATAGTAGTATAGGTGATATGAATAAACCAATTTTCATCTTTAAATAGAATAAGTATAGGTCAACTACTATTGCAGTTAAATACTGTATAAAAACACTTTTAGTTGTTAGTGACAGAAAATCAATTGAAATGACTTAAGCCAAAAGGGGACTAGTTAGTCCATGTTTCTGAAAAGGAGAGATTTGGATTGCAGTATCAAATAGTTGGTTTCCTCTTTCTCTGCTTTTTAGTTCCGCTTTCATTTGTGATGGTTTCATTCTCAGACCATGTCCTCCAATGTTGGGGAAAGATGGCTTCCTGCAGCTCTGGTTTGACAAACCTACTGACTTGGCAACTCCAGGAATAGAGTTTCTCTTTCTTAAGAGAGCCAATGAAAGGGCCAGAGTAGGTTCTCATTGGCCTGCTTGGATCATGTAATGATCCCAGAAAACATTGCTGTAGTCAGGGGATATCAGACTTTGACTGGCCTAGCAAGGGTCATATATCTAGTCTTGAGATTTGGAGTTTATATCAGCTCAACTTGAAATGCATGGGTTAAAAGTGGGGAGTACTCTTCAAATGAAAATAAGGTACAGTTGCCAAAAGTAGGGGTTATGATTGCTGGGCAAATAAAACCCAAAGATGTTCACTATAGATACCATACAATATCATCTGTGAGTTTTCTGAGATAATAAAATCTACCTTTAATTCTAATAGAACTTATTATTGTTTAGGGGGGGAGATAATAATCTCCTATTATCATTAGTGAAAGATCGTTTCGGAATTATGGACTTACCTGAGGAATACAAAGATCTCCTATTGCAAAACAGGGATCGAACTTACCCGCAGCAAACTGAGTCAGTGTCTGAAAATATTTTTACCTCCTTCCTGTTGGTGTTGCCCAAGTTAGAATGAGAAGATAATCTTTCTTTTCCTGCAAGATGATAAGTATAAAACCTGAGCAGTCTGACTCTTAAAGCAAATCAGGATCTGAGAAGTCAAGAATGTCAAAGCCTAGAAGATACTTGAGAAAGCCAAGAAACGATGACTCGGACACATATTAAAAAATCTCTGGAAAGATGAATAATAATATTGAAGTAACAGATGGTGATCTGTTCAAAGGGATGAGAACATGGCAGTTGGAAGATAACAATGAGAGGGAAAGTTTTTCTGAATACCTTTATATTTTTGATGTTTTAATCATTTTTAACTATTTAAAAATTTATCAGGTGAAGGGATTAAGAAGTGCAAATTGGTAGTTACAAAATAGTCATGGGGATGCAGGGTATAGCATAAGGAATATAGTCAGTAATATTGTAATAACTATATATGGTGTCAGATGGGTACTAGATTTATTGGGGTGATCACTTCGTAAGTTATACAAATGTCTAATCACTGTTATACACCTGAAACTAATATACTATTGTATATCAACTGTAATTAAAAACTAAAACAATTATTTAAAAAAATTATAAATAAAAATTTGAGTGTTATTGGTCTATGACAAAAAAAAAATCCTTCAAGTCATCAGGTAAGCAAAACATGACCTATATGTATGTCTCTGCTGTGTTGATTCTGATCTGCTTCATAGGAAAGCAATCGTTTTCCTGAAGCTTCAGGCTCTGCCTGGAATACACCAGAAACTCCCAAGTCAGCTTTTCCAGGTGCAAATTTCTAACCCATCAATGATGATGCTTTTCTCAAGGAAGAGCTACTGCACAGAAGCCTAGATGGCAGGCCAGTGAGATTCTGTCCTCAGAGAAGAGAAAAATGACGTTGACTAATGGGCAGATCAGAAAGCCCTGGGCTCACAAGTTCTGTGAAAATTCTGAGGAATTCTTCAGCTCACAGTCACTCATCCTTTTTCTCTTATGGAATTCTTCCTCTCCTATATGAATTTCTCCTCAAAAATCTAATTAAAGTCGACAAAAACAAAAACCCCAGAGCACTGGACTGTATACTCTGTATAGGAAAATGCCACTGGGCAAAAAAAGATTTTTGGAAAACTTAGGCTGCAGGAAAGTCAGCACACACAAAGGCTAGCTTTCACTTATGCAGAAACTCAGCCAAAGAGAAGGATTCTTTTGAGAGCATTCCAGGAAACTGAGGCTTGGCTAGCAGGGCAGGTGGGTGGTTAATGTGGTTTCTTGAGCTTCCTTAGATGCCTTCTTTACGTGAATCAATGGTATTTTAATTCTATGGGGCCTCTTCCTGATTGTGTGTTTTTCTTCACTTTTCTGTGGTATCACATACTAAACACCAATAATGCAAAGTGATGAATTGAAACTAAAGCAATTTTGTGGAAGAAGCAAGATAGACCTCCACCCAAATTAAATTTGTGTTTGAGAAAAACACTTTGACTAGGAGTGAACTGCTGGCTCTTAAGTCTTCTTGGAGTTGGGCTGTCAAAGGACTGAATTAACTTTGCTTTAATTTTTTGAGGTCTGAAGAAGGCCCCATGGCTGAGAAGTCATATCTAATTTTATTTTCTATTCAGGGCTGATACCTCCTTCTCCCTGTCTTTATTTTGCAGGCTCTCTGTTGATCTGGCACAAGTGTGCAAGTTTTCTAAAATGATGATGTTATCTGTTTACTATTCAAATGCAATTTTAAATGGTTCGGCTCAGCACATTTGAATCAAAAATCCTATTAAAGATGCAATATTCCTCTGCTACCTTTTTGCCGAGTGCATTCGCGTGGCATTCCTTCCTCAATCAGAATATAATACTATATACCTGTTCAGAGTGATGTGATTTCCAGCATTGAATTTGCAGTCCTTAAACAGGCTGTTCACCTTCCTACCATGGAAATTCTGTATTCATGCATAATTTTCTCCCCTACATTTACAAAATGCATTATTAGCCACGTGATCCTGCCCTTGCTCTGCTCTATAGCCTTTTCATTTGAAATCTTCCAACTTATTATTTTTGCTCCTACCATCTGATAGAATTCATGAAATTGCTGAGTTAAGATAAACACCCCCTGTTTCTTCCTTTCTTTTCTTTTTTTTTAAAGCATCATTGGAGATGGGTAGAAATGAAAGAAGAGAGATGAAGAAAGAAAAAAATTGATCACTTACTTTAAAGTAAAATGTTCTGACCACTGGATTGATGAGAGGCATGTGTAATTTTAAGTATTTTGCATCTACTTAACTGCCTAATTGCATGGCTAAATGAGCTGTAAGAGAAAGAACACAGCTGAAACCTCAGATCAATTTCAGCTAGTTCTAAAACACTGATGGTAATACGAGAGACTGCGTTTCTCCTCTGGTAAATTTTAAACTTCTTCAGAGGGCACTGTTTATTAAACAAGGCAGACTTTCTGCTTGGGCAGCATTTTCCAATTACAGAGGCTTCTCTGCAGTACCTGGAAATGGAATCAGAGACCACATGGGTTCCAGGCTATGCCAGGCAGCCCAAAGCCGGCAAGTCCAATGCTCAGATTCCTTTTCTCAGTGTGCTACAGCCTAGGGTTGTTTCCAGGTTCATTTGACATGCTTTTGTGTGGTGAATCTGTAGGAGCAGGTTGCCTGCAATAATTGGTCAGCTGGGATTGCCTGGGTGAAGCTCCTGGAACTCACCAACATTCACATCAATTGAAATAGCTATGTTACTGTTGTTTACAATGTGTGTGTGTGTGTGTGTGTGTGTGTGAGTGAGTGTGCATGTGAACACACATGCATACTCATATTCATACACACACATCAGTGGCCACTCAGGACTTAGGTTTTTTAAAGAGTTGGCAATTATTTAGGTGTCTGGAACTAAATCATAATGGCACATTCATTAGGGTCAGAAAATCCATCTATGTTGTCTTGAAAGGTGGTTAATGTGGGATAGACGGTTGGTGGGGGTTTGAACATTCTTTAGGTGATAGCTGGACAATCCAGCTCTGATAATTATGAGAAAAACAAATATAATAATACAACTAATATGATAATGATAATAATAACAACAATGATGATGACACTAGCTTAACTTAAGGGTGTAATCTGTGGCAACTTTAATTTTTCTTGAATACATCTCACTCAATGGCAAGAGCATGGATTCTGGAGCCAGACTCTGAATTTGAATCCTGGCTCTATCATTTACTAGTCATGTGTTTTAGGGCTAATCAATTAACCTCTTTGTGCCTCAGTTTTGTTATCTGTAAAATAGGAATACTAATTATATTTTACCATAGTGTCTGTTGTCAGCTTGATGTATCTGTACCACCATCTAAGTTTCCTGTGCATTAGAAGAAACCAGGAACTACCATTTCTGGAATATCCTTGCATGTGTGGCTTTGGGGATAGTCTGCCAAGGAGAGGCACTTGTGTGAAATGTTCCTGGTAGAAGAGGAGTGGCTGTTATGGTCCAAGGAGGCAGATGTGTAGGCAGGAGGATGTAAGGTTCAAAGTGCCTTTCAGGTAAGCCCACTGAGAAGCACCTGTCTCAGAGCAGCTGGCCTAGATACACAGTGAGAATTTCCCAAAGGCCCTTAAGATGTGCATGTGAGTGGCTGTGGGGACAGAGCCCCAGAAAGTAGTTTCCAGGCTCTCGACCTCACATAGAAAGGTGCTGGCTCGGGTAGCAAATGGCCATCAACTGTGATCAGATGGCCATCAGCTGTGGCTAGTTGGCCGTCAGCTGTAACCAGTGAGCCATTGGCCACTAATATAACTGCCGTGGCTACGCTAGTAGAAAAAATGGGGGCTAGCAAGAAGATGGTGGCTGAGCTGGCAAGCATGGATTGCAGTTAGCATGGCGGAGTGCGGGTTGCAGGTTGCAGAGAAGTGGACAGCAGGTTGTGAACAGTGTGGCTCCTGCTTCCTGTTCCTCCAACCCAGCCACCAGTGAGAATATAGAAGTATGACACCCCTACTTATGGCTCCGTGGGTGTTCCTTTTTGGCCTCACTATGTCCTGCGTTCTTATGTGGGGAGCGGGAGCAGAGACCCCACCTGATACCTCACACGACAGTGGCCTCAGACTGGGGACTTTCCTGAAATCCATTGCCCAGCCTTTTCAAAAGACTGTGTAAGCTTCTAAAATACCCTGCATTGGAATTATTGATATACTTGGATCATACAAGGTAGCTTCTGTTTGCCTGACCCAGGCCTGAGTGACACACTATCTCATAGGGTTGTTGTAAAAGTTGCATGGGTTAAAACAAACGCTTGGACGAGTGCTTTCCACTGCAAATCACAGTCCATAGTACTTGCTGTTTAGTCCGCACTTCAACCCCAAGAGGTAGTGATGGGTAGGGAAGTGGTTAAGGGTATACATTCTGGAGTCTGTGTGACCAGGTTTGGAATGTTTTGTTCATTCAGATATGGGCTACAAGACATTGGACAAGTTTATACCATGTTTCCCTGAAAATAAGACCTATCCTGAAAATAAGCCCCAGTTAAGATCGTCAGCCAGATGGATGCATTCAGTACATTATGACGATATTCCAGAAGATGATATGACTGTATTTGAATAAATGTAGATTGTTGTACATGAAAAAATAAGACATCCCCTGAAAATATGCCCCAATGTGTCTTTTGGAGCAAAAATTAACATAAGACCCGGTCTAATTTTTGGGGAAATACGGTATATAGATTGGGGATAGGAATACCAATTACTTTATATGATTGTGAGAAGATTCTAAGAGAGTTGATAACACATAAAAGTGCCTGCCACAGAGTAAGCCCTTTTTATTACTGGTATATTATGACAACTTGTCCGGAAGTTTGGCTTGGAGACTACAGCTTCATCCATCTCCCTTGAGGCACCTGGGAAGCTGGAGACTTACTTTTGCAGACCATACCTAGGTTTCCTATAAACTCCCATGTTTGCCTTTTGTGATCTTCACCCTCCTATTAGACTGGCCTCCGGGTGTCCTTTGCCATCTGATCCTCTTTGCTGGCCTCCCTGCTATTGAACCTCCCATCTGGGTTGTGCTTAGGATCGATCTGCCATTTCTTGCTCCAAATTCTTGGCTTTGCTGGCTCATTTGAACTTCCTCCAGATTGTCTGGGGTGAGCTGAGATTGACCAGACCCACGGACCAGTCGCTGCGCGGTGTGAGTCCTTTAAGGGACATAGTTGTGATGAACAGAGCGACTTAAGAGAATTTTTTTCTACCTTGACCGTGGGCCCCGGACCCAGGTGAAACACTTCAGCGAGCCTGGTTGGACCATGAGGAGGATGCCTTTTCTCGTAAGCTGGATCAGCTCATGGGGCTGGCACCAATGCAGGCCCAACCAATGCAGACCACTCCGGAATTTGGGGTCCTTCAAGTCCAATCTGGGGAAAGGCAAGCACACTTTCCACTTCAGCTGCCTCTTTCATAATGAAACTGGACCAAGTGAATCACCACCAAGGCTGATGTGTAAAAAGATGACTGACCTGTGATAAGATGTTACACAAGGCCAAAAATTGAGTACAAACTTCAGAAAAGAATTTTCGACGATAACCTAGAATATCATCAGATATCTTTCTAAAAGCAAAGATAGAGATTGACATTGGGGGACACTGAGAAGTAGAACATTTGGAATCAGACAGATACAGGTTAAAATGCTGGCTTAGTGACCGCACTGCGTCTGCCAACCATTTGACAGTTCAGCTTTTTCATCAATGAACATGTAGGTTATAACATTTATCTTCCAGAATTGTGATCTGCTTTTGAAAGACAATGTCTGTGAAAAGGCCAAACATATTTGTGCTTTTACATGGTGGAAAGTTCATGAACTTAATCGTCAGACCTCAAAGTACGTATTGAATAAATTTGATTTCTCCTTCTATTTAAATAGTTTGTCCGACTATCTCGTTTGATAGGAATGGGGAACATAGGTTTGATTTGAGGATTAAGTTATGTGAGTATACATGATTAGAATAGACTGAAATGTCAGAAGTGCTACATGGGCATTAGCTAAAATAAGCATTTAAATTTCATCATAAAAAATACAATTGACAATAAATGTGTGGAATTCATAATTATAAATTTTATGTTTTTAAATTAAAAAGTTTTTTCCACTTTATTTGTTTTGACATTCAATATTATTTTATATTAATTTCAGGAGTACAGCATAGTGGTTAGACGTTTGTATAATTTCAGAAGTGATCCCCCAGAATTGTCTAGAGCTCATCTAGCACTATGCAGAGTTATTACCATATTAGTGACTGTATTCTCTATGCTTTACATGACCATGACTATTTTGTAACTACCAATTTGTACTTCTTAATCTCTTCACCTTTTTCACCCTGCTCTCAAATCCCCTCCTATCTATCACCCCAATAAACCTAGAATTCATCTAATACCATACACAATTATTACAATATTATTGACTATAATCCTCATGCTATACTCTACATTCCCATCACTACTGTGTAACAACCAATTTGTACGTTTTAATCCCTTCCCCTTTTTCGTTTCCAGCCTTTGTCCCATCTAGAAGCAATGAAGATGTTCTCTGTGAGTTTATTTCTGTTTTGTTTCTTTGTTTAGTTATTTAGATTCCACATATAAGTGAAATCACAGTGTGTCTGTCTGTCTCTGTCTGATATATTCTACTCAGCACAATACCCTCCAGGTCCATCCATGCTGCTATAGATGGAAAGAACACATTCCCTTCCACAGTCGAGCAGTATTCCATTGTATATATGTACCACCTTCTCTTTATCCATTCCTCTATTGACAGACACGTCTTGGCCATTGTAAACAATGCTGCAATAAACATATGGATGCATTCATCCCCTTAAAGTAGAGTTTTGGGTTACTTTGGATAAATACACTGAAGTGGGATTACTGGGTCCTTCTTTGTCACTTGTTACAGCCTTTGTTTTAAAGTCTATTTTGTCCGGTATAAGTTTTGCTGCCACAGCTTTTTGTTTGTTTGTTTCCATTTTCATGAAATATCTTTTCCCCATCCCTTTACTTTCAGTCTGTGTGTGCCTTTCGATCTGAAGTGCATCTCTTATAGGCAGCATATGTAAGGGTTTTCTTTTCTTATCCATTCAGTCACCCTATCTTTTGATTGGAGCATTTAATGCATCTACATTTAAAGTGATTGTTGATAGATATATATTTATTGCCATTTTATTCATATTTTGGATATTTTTTCCCCTTCTTTTGGACTTAAAGGAGTCCCTCTAATATTCCTTGTAATACTGGTTTGGTGGTGAGGAACTCCTTTAGCTTTTTCTTGTCTGGAAAGCTCTTTATCTGTTCTTCGATTCTCAATGATAGCTTTGCTGGGTAGAGTAATATTGGTTGTAGGTCCTTACTTTTCATCCCTTTTAATATTTCCTGCCAATCCCTTCTGGCTTGCAAAGTTTCTGTGGAGAAATCAGCTGAAAGTCTTGTGGGAGCTCCCTTGTAGATAACTTTTCTCTTGCTGCTTTTAAGATTCTGTCTTTGTCTTTAACCTTTGGTATTTTAATTATAATGTGTCTAGGTGTGGGCCTCTATGGGTTCATCTTGTTTGGGACTCTCTGCATTTCTTGGACTTGTCTATTTCTTTTGCCAAGTTAGGAAAGTTTTCAATCATAATTTCTTCAAACAGTTTCTTAATCCCTTGCTTTCTCTCTTCACCTTCTGGTACCCCCATGATGCGAATGTTGGTATGCTTGATGTTGGCCCAAAGCCCCCTTGAACTAATTTTCTTGGATTCTTTTTTCTATTTGCTGTTCTGATTGGGTATTTTCTGCTACCTTATCTTCTAAATCACTGATTCGATACTCTGCTTAACTTAATCTATTGTTGAGTCCTTTTAATGTATTCTTTATTTCAATTATTGTATTCTTTATTTCTGATTGGTTCTTTTTTATGTTTTCTATCTCCATTTTTATGTTTCCTATCTCTTTATTGAAGTTCTCCCTGAGATCATTGAACATCCTTATAACAAGTGTTTGGAACTCTGAGTCTGGTAGATTGCTTGTCTACATTTGTTTAGTTCTTTTTCTGGAGCTTTTTTCTGTTCCTTTATCTGGGATATGTTTCTTTATCTCCCCATTTTGGCTGTCTCCCTGTATTTGTTTCATAGGGTTGCTATGCCTCCCAGTCTTAGTAGAGTGGCCTTATGTAGTAGGTATGCTATGGGACACAGTGGTGCAATGTCCCTGGTTACCAGAGCCAGGTGCTCCAGGTGTGTCCCTTGTGTGGCTTGTGTGTGCCCTCTTGTTGTAGTTTAGACTTGGTTACTATTTTTCAATGCGAGGGACTGACTTTCAGGCTGGTTAGTGGTGAAGACTGGCCGTTACTACAGTAGAGGAAATGTGGTGCAAGGACTGAACTTACAGAGCAGGATTTGCTTTAGTGGGGCTCTGGTGCCTGCCCAGTCTACCCTTTGGGTGTCATCCTTTGAAGCAGCTGGGCAGTGTTCTGGCTTAGTCTGAAGTTGGCTACCAGGCATGCCAGCTCTGAGGCTTCCTGGGAGAGGATCTGCTGCAGGTCAAATTTAGCCGCAGTCTGTGCCCTGCCCTCGACCACCTGGAATGAGCTATATAGCAATTCATAGGTGGCCATCAGTTGTACTGGGCTTGGAGGTTCCTTGTGAGGCCTATCTGTGAACTGAGGCCAGCTGTTGCTAGTGTCAAGCTTAGGACTGCTCAGCAAGAGGTACAGGACACATTGAAGCCAGATGTTGCTTATTTGCATTTTGTGAATCTCTGAGAGATTTTGTGAAAGTCTGCAGCATAAGCTAAGACAGGTTGTTTGTGTGGGAAAGCCACTGGAAGCAGCTTGCCTGTGCCCAAAAGTTGGGTACGGCAGGTTCTCAGGGAATCAATGGGCAAGCCAGAGGAAAGGTGATAACCAGTTTAATGGATACTGAGATGTGTCTTCTGCCTACTTCTGCACTCAGGGAGGGGGAGGGTGCAACAAAAAAAACCCACAATGGCTTCCACCAGCTCCTCCATCCGGGAGAAAGTGACCTCTCCAGCCCTCACCCTCCAGCTAGACAATTCAGTCCCTCCCCTTATGTCCCTGGTACTATTTGAGCTGCTGCCCCAGTGCTGGAGCTCAGAGCGAGTGAGTCCATCAGCAAGTAAGTCCATGCGTGGGCCCTTTAAGAGGAGCACCTGGGCGTGCAGCCCCTCTCCATCTCACTCAGCCACAATCTCTGCTAGTTTTCACAGCCAGAAGTTACGGGGACTTCTCTCTATAGCAGTGGAACCCCGGGCTAGGAAGCCTGGTGTAGGGCTGGGACCCTTAGCTGCTTGGGGCAGGGGGGACCTCCACTGCCAAGAAATCCCTCTTGATTTTTAATGGTCACAGGCGGGTGTGGGACCAGCCCATTTTGTGTCTCTGCCACGCCTATCAGTCTCAAGATGGCTTCTTCTATATGTTTGTAGTTGTAGGGCTTTGGTTAAGCTAGACTTCAGGTGATTCTCAATGATGGTTGTTCTATAATTTAGTTGTAATTGATGCGGTCGTGAGAGGAGGTGAGCACAGTGTTTACTTATTCTGCCATCTTGACCAGAAATCTCCATAATTATAAATTTTAGAGGTTTAAGGATAAATCTTGCAACGTTACTTGTGTGGCAATGTCAATAATGGTGGGAGCATTTCTAAATTATTTTTTTCTAAAAATAGAAAATTGAATAAATCCTCCTAAAAAGTGGAAACTTTACAATTAAAATTTGAAGGATTTTAGTAAATGCCGTACTCCTTCCTTTGAACCAGGTAAATAGTTTTAAAGATGCTTGGGTAGCTGCAGAATTTACATCGTGGTATAAAGATTCAAAATGGTGGCTGGGACGCATGATTCTGTGCAAAGCCCTGAATTTTTGTCATTTGCAATAGTGACATTGTTAAAGTGACATCCCTGTAAATACTGCATAATAATATGTCCCAGACAGAGCCCTCAGGGGACAGGAGAAGAGAATGAGAATGGAGCAGAATTAAAACTGACAAGACTGAGAGGCAGCATGTAAGATAAATAGCAAGTGTGGCTCTGCGAGATGAGCACCGGCTGCAGAGCTGTTCAGATGATTGCATGATTGATGGAATCAGCAGTGGAGGAAATGTCCAGTAATCTAGCAACAGATCAGTATTGAGAGATAAATCATCCTGCAATTGTAGGCTGCTATCTCAACACTAATGGGGTTGAAAAACAGTGCAGTTTTGAGGGAGGTCCTGAGATCATTATTTTCTAACAACCTTGTCCTGTATATTGGCAAGAAAGTTAAATCAAACTCAGGACAGCATTACGATGCCAGTGGTATAAGGACTGGGAGAGCGACAGACATTCGCCATTGAATCGGAATTGCAACATTCTTGGGCTATTTGCCGTTCTAAAGGCGAGAGAACCTCTTTCAGTTGTAAATAGAATTCAGAGCTCCGTGCCAAACCTTGGCCTCACTCTCTTGTCTTCCTCTTGAATTTTCAATGGCAATCCCCAGGAACATCCTGCTGTCAGCCCACAGCAGGATTTCAGGGACATTGGAAAAACTGTTTTTTTAAAGAATGCTAACTATGACCTAACTAGAGCTAGTGGTTATATAGAAAGAAGGCAGGGTAAAGGGGGAGGATACTGCCACTTATTGAGTGCCTACTGTATAGGCATAGTGCTTAGCTCATATTATCTTCGGGAATATTAAAGAATGAAATTGGGTGGCTCAGTAAAAGCTGATGCTGTGTATCTGTGAAGATGCATTAAGTAATGGCAAGAGGACTCTATATTGGGAGCGTATGAATTCTCGGCTCTTGACTGCTCAAACAGGGACGGGGTAAACATCTGTCCAAGTTGGAGAAGACATCATCAGACAAGGGGGCACTTGAGGACTTTCGAAGCATGGGCTTCTATGGATTATGGAATATTCTTACACTGCTTTTTGTCCACCACAATTTAAGGATAAACGCTGTTCGGAGATATGGAGGTCATCTCAATGACACCTTACTTCCTGTTTTAATCTGGGTGACAGTGTTGGGTGAGCTGAAAACCTGTTCTGATAGGAATTGAAGGAGCTAAGGAGAGTGGTTCTGGAACTTACTTTTTCATAACATATTCCTTTAGATTTCTCACATTTTGAAATTCTTTTTATATGTAAGAATGTGACAGACACATAGTACGTTATACATAAATATGTATATAGATATTTTATATATACTATGTATGATATATATATTTAATTTATAAATATACACACTTATATAAAAAAGTTATAACACACCCACACACACACAATGTTAATAAAAGAGAACAAGTTTACCTTCAAATGACCCTGTATATTACTTTGTCTGACCATTTTACACACGAGACATTAAAGTTCAAGATAAGTAAGCTTCTTCTCCAAGCTAGTCTTAGAATTGGGATGGGGCTCCACTCTTCTCCTCTCCCCATACCCCCAACTTATTTTTTCACTTACATTCTTCCAAAGGAGTGACTTTCATCTGCTGTGTGTTCCTTACTTCCTTCTACAGTCTTACCCATGATACAAAGTCACCTAATGGCAACAAAAGTTTATTTTACCTAAAATATTTTGAGCTCATCACTCTGCCTAATCACTACAGCAATCCAGCTAAATATAATTATGATGATATCTTTCCAAAACTGGCTCTGGGCTTCTCAGCCACAATTTCTGAATAGAATTTTTTTACATTGGGATAAGTTTACCCAGGTACTGAGAAAAAGAACTCTGATGCTTAATTGAGAGGATTGACTTAAATTTAGATTACGTCATTATAATTGTTGGGAATCTAACAGGATTTCAACTTGGGTGTTAATTTTATTTGTGGACAGAGATTTGTAAGGCCTTCCCTGTACCTTGTATTAACTTCAGACCCATTTTAATCCTAAAAAGATGTTAAATTCTCTTAGAATATTAAAGCTGGAAGGTAATCCTTAGAAATAATCTAATCTTGCAAATTTATTCTACCGATGTGGAAACTGAGGGCCTAAAGATTTTTAAAGAAGCATCAAAGATCACACCGAAGATTGTCAAAGTTCAAGTCTAGCCATTTAATGGAAATTTTGAAACAAACTTAGGTCTGGTTCTGAGCTTAGTGCTAGGGTGACTAACAGAAATGACTAACTCATTTCTGTTTGCCCAGGACTTCCCCAGGTTTAAAACTGAAAGTCTTGTATCCCAAGAACTCCCTTAGTTCTGAGCAAACTGGGGTAGTTGGTTGCCTTACCTTGTGGTCTCCAAGGGATCAGTTACTTATTTCACTGACATAAGTGCAAAATGCACAGAGTTGGAGGGGAATCACATGTTGAAGTTATTGATAGTATTCTATAGTATGTTACAGACTGGACAGGTCCCAAGTGTTCTGTTTGGACTCTCTGGCATGGAACAAACACTCCATAAACATTTGTTGAATCAGTGAATGAATGAATGCAAGGCCTTTGAAGTAGGCATATCACTTATGTATTTTTCTCATTGTCATTTTAATTCCCATCAAGAGGATGTCAAATGATTTTTTTGCTTTTTAACCTGCCCAGATTTTGATCTTGAGTTACTGAATAAGATAAAGCCACGTGTCACCTATAGAGCTGCTGTTTTGCAGATGGAATGTCCCAAGGTGCTTTTCACAATGTTTTTGAATCATCTTGCCAATATTTCAGGAAAAGTGGCAAAATAAAGGCAAAGAAAAGCTATCATAATGAGAAGTGACAGGAAGGCAACTCCCTCACAGGGGTTGTCAGAGAAAGAATTGATGAATAATTCAAATAACAGACTTACTCATTTCTAAGCCATTTCCCATCCCAGCTTTGGAAACATCTGTAAAATAGTTTTGGAGTCGGAACTACTCAAGACCTAATTTCCTTACTTCCCAGGGACTCGTTAAAGGGATAAGCTTCTTCAAGTGGTTTTGGGAAAATCACTGTGTTTTGAGGTCACTAACAGAATTTTCTGGGTTGGCAGGCCCTGGTTTCTTCTTTCTTGCCCTGAGAAAATGTTATCAGGGCCAACACACCATAGGTCTCTGGGAACAAAGTGTACGGTGTCTCTTGGGTAGCTCAGCCATTTTTATGGCAGCTGCTTCAGCACTGCTACTGATTGGTCTTTATTTCTTTGCAGCTGTATCTAGGCATGGATAGAGGTAAGAATTGGCAGTGAAACTCATATAGGTTATGAGTCCAGGTTAAAGTAATTTGGCTTCTTTTAAGAAATTTCTGCAAAAGTTTAGAGGTCATAATGGTGAAAGTTATATTTTTGGATAATCTGTGAAATCCATTTATCCATATTATCCCTGGCCTTGTTATCACAGGTCACTGAGGGTTGGCTCTACTTGGTCCTTATCTGCCCCAAGAGGACTTGGGGAGGATTTATTATCTCTTCCCACTAAGTCCCTGACCATATGTATCAATTTACCAAGAAGACTCACATACGCTTGGGGACATCCCTGAGAGACGGTCCTGTCATGAGAGTGTTCCCTAAGTTCTTACTATTACAAATACCACCTCACATTTGATAAGCTTTTACCTTTTTTTCAGGGTAATTTTATAGGAATTATATTTTTATCCGCAAAACTCTTCAAGGGAGGTAAAAGTGGTATTACTATCCCCTTCCCCGGCAGATAAGAAAACTGACCCACAGAGAAATGAGGTCATTTTTTCAGAAGTTATTCATTTCAGAGCTAATTCTAGAACCCAGGCCTACCACCCAGCTCTGTTTGCCAAGTTTTTTATGGGGACCAAGAATTTAAAGGCTCACCTTGTTTTGCTCCTGTTTTGCGAGTCCGCTAATGTTACTAATGGAATGGCAACCATTTCACGAGACAGATCAGAAGAAAACTCTTGCTTTGTTGAAAGTTCTACTGTTAAAATCCATCACACTTAAACAAAGATGAACTTATTTTAAATCTGAAAAAATAAAGGGCTATTCAAATGATGCTGTAGGGGAGTTTGTATTTACTGAGCATTTTTAGATGCTAGTCACTGTGATAAAGTATTTCTCCCTATACATGATCACCAAAGTGTGAGGTGTTTGTGCCAGTGTTTATATTTTAAGATAAGAAGGAACACACAGGAGATGCCCAGGACATCACAAAAGATGTGGGTTGAGCTTCATGTTAAAAGATGAGCATAATGTCAATATGTCAAGTTGGAAGTTCCTGGCAGAGAAAAGAACAAACAAGAGAAATGCTGCAAGTGCATGCACCTTTTGGGGATTCAGAAGCTGACAAATAGGCCTTATGGGTGAGTTCTAGAAGGCTGGAAGGGATGAGGGGGAAGTGTGAGAGATGAAGCTGAAGGGTTAGGAAGTACCAAGCTAAGACTTTAGATTAGCTTGTGCTACATGGAGCCGTCATGTATTTTGAAGTGGTACAGCAGTACAATTTGTGCTTTAGTAAAACCATCTCTTATGTCTGTGTGTAGGAGAATTTGGAAGTGGGGACATGGGGTCAGGCCAATCACTTACCCACTTAAAAAGTAATGAAATCCTTAATTGCCTTTTCAGCAGCCATGGGGGTGGGAACTGGGGGCGTAGATTCCCAAATCATTGGAGGCAGAATGGGTAGTGTGTTGACTCACTAGATGTGGGTGGGAAGGTGAGGGTAAAGGTAAAAATGACTAAGGTTTCTAGTCAGGCACTTGGCTGGATACACATTTACATAGTGTGGGATTCTGAAAAACCCAGTGATTTTAAAACCCTGCTAACTAGATGAAAAACTCAAATTAGAAGTGCAATTTCAATCTGAAATTTGTGAGTGCTTTCTCTTGCAGCTTTGCTGTCTTTGGTTTTTCCCAGTAACATATTTTTTTAAAAAAGGACAAGGTGATGTCTCTTTTCATTTTGTGACAAATCAGAGATGGTAGGAATTTTTGTTTTGACATTTGCAGTTTAGGCATGCCTCATAACTAGCTTTTTGGGCTTCAATAAGTAACGCAGTGACCAGAAGCTCCAAAATGAGATTTAGAAATTTCCAAATGATACCCAATTAAAAAGTGTTCCAGGCAAAAAAGCAGCAAACCTTGCTTTGAAACGTACTCACAGTTCCATTTCCCTAAAATATGGAGGGAGCGGCAAATCCCAGTTGATGTTAAAAGCATTTGACTATAGCTGTAATTGTAGATAAGCAAACTGTGAACCAGAAGTAGGATTATTAGCAATTACATCATATGAGTCAGGCCATGATGGGTTCATGGGTTTCTGTCAACCATTTTGCTTGAGGCACACAGATACACAGAGTGCCAAACTTACAAAATTTAGCACAGGAGAATGGACTAGGAAAAAAATTGCCCCTATGAGCTATTTGAAAAAAATACGTTTGTCTAAGGACAGTTAGTTGATCCCTATGGCTCTAATCATTAAGATTACATTGAGTAAATGAGAAATGCAGTCGTAAGACTAAGTTAGGATGAACTTTAGAGTTAATTTATTTACTCATTTTACTGAAGATACAGGCTCAGAGGAGATGCGAGAGTTCCCCATGGTTACATAACTCGTCAGTACTAAAACCAGAACAAAGGAATTAGCGCTATAAGCTTTATCCAAAATGATTGAACTCTGCTGGTGTAGTTTTTTTTTTAAATTGTGGTAAAAAACACATAGCATTAGATCTACCCTCTTACCAAAATTTACGTGTAGAGTATTGTTAACTATATACACTTGTTGTATAGCTACTCTCTAGAACTTTTTCATCTTGTGTAACTGAAACTATTCCCACTGAATACAAACTCCTTGTTTCCCCTCTCTACTTCTCTGTATAGGATTCTCAGTTCTATGTTGAATAGAAGTGATGATTGGGCATTCTTGCCTTGCTCCTGATCTTAGAGGAAAAGCTTCCAGCCTTTCACCATCGAGTATGGATACTAGCTGTGGGATTTTCACATATGGTCTTTATTATGTTGAGGTACTTTTCTTTATACCCAATTTGTTGAGAGTTTTTATCATGAACGTGTGTTGAATTTTGTCAGATGCTTTTTCAGCATCTATGGAGATGATCGTGTAATTTTTATCCTTCATTCTGTTAATGTGCTATATCACATTGATTGGTTTTCATATGTTGAAACATCCTTGCTCCTCAGGGATAAATCCCATTGATTATGGTGTATAACCCTTTTAATGTGTTGTTGAATTCAGTTTTCTAATATTTTGTTGGAAATGTTTGCATCTAAATTCATATAATTGGATTTTTTAAAATCTACCCATCTACTATTTCTTTTAAGAGGAGAGTTTAATCCATTTACATTTAATTAGTGATAGAGACAGACTTACTATTGTTGTTTTATTAATTGTTTTCTGGCTATCTTGTAGTTTTTGTCACTCATTTCCTCACTTGCTGTCTTTCTTTGTATTTTGCTGATTTTTTGTTTTTATGTAGTTACATACTTTGATTCCTTCCTCATTTTCTTTTGTGTGTCTTTTATAGGTATTTTCTTTGTGGTTACCATGGGGCTTACATAATACTTTTTTTGGTTATAATAATCTATTTTAAGATGTTAACAACTTCAATTGCTTTCAAAAACTTTACTCATTTACTCCCCTTCTTACCACTTTAGAAAGATTACCTGCTGAATGACTTTTGCTCAAAGCCTCAGTATTAGTCCTTTCTTCTGAGCCACCATCTTTCCTGGTATTGCCACAGTCTCTTAACTGGTCTCCCTGCTTTTTTCTGTGCTCCCCTCTCCCCCATCGGCCTCCACATCTTGCCTAGTTTTTCTCCACACAACAGCCAAAGGAGTCCATCTAACACTAAATCAGATTGTGTGGTTCATTTGCGAATAGCTTACCAGTTGCTTTCTAGCTCATAGACCAAAACAAAGTCTTTTCCGTGGTTTATAGGACTGTACAATCAACTCTCGACTCTTCACCTCTGAGGTGACTCAGTTTCAGCCCTACTGGCTGTCCTGCCGTTCCATGACCACATAAAGCATTCTCCCTCTTCAGAGCCTTTGTGCTTGCTGTTGCCTCTCCCTGGGAACGCTCTTTCCCACATCCTTCAGTCTCTGCTCAACTAGTGACTTTTCTGGCCACGCTTTATAAAACAGCAATTCTCTATCCCTTCTACACAACTTTAGTTCTTTCCATAGCAATTATCATTTTTTAATTCAGCATATGTCATGATTCTCTAATCTAATATATTTACTATTGTTTTTATTGTGATTATTTGGTTATCTTGCACAGCTAGAATGTAAGCCCCAGGAGGGCTAGAAGTTTGTTGATTACATTCACGACTATATTCCCAGTGCCTAGAACAGGCCTGGCTTCCAACACGCATGCAATCACTCATTAAATATTTGCTGCATAAATGAATGAAAGTATTTATACATGGGTGCTGTTGGATACAAACTGAGATATAGAGCTGATATCCAGGAGCAAGTAGTCAGTTCAGGGGAAAGTACCCATGTCAGAGAATTTCAAAACATAAAAACTTGTTCTTGATCCTTATTGCAGTTGATTTTCCCCTTACAACTTACAGCACATGTGGATGCTGAATCTGGAGAAGTCATGACAAGTGGCTTCAGATATTTGAAGGGCTACGTTTTGGAAGAAGAGGTGGGGTAACTCCATCGAGTCCAAAGACCAGAACCCAAACTCACAGGAAAAGAGCTACCGAGAGACATATTTATTAAGCAAAAGGAAGAAAGTGCTCTGTAACCACTTGCAATTTCATGAAATCGAATGAGCCACCTTACTCTAGATAGTGAGTTTCTCGTCATCAGAGGTGCTCAAGCAGAGATGGATGAGTAGCTGGTGGAAGGTGGAGGTGAGAGCCACAAGACCATTGAGGTCTCTTTAAACCTTAAAATTCTAGAATTCTATAAATATGAGGGGGAAAGTAAGAGTGTCTCTAACAAAGTACTTATTACAGTGTGATGCCCATTTACTGCATATCATCTACAGCAACACTTTTTCATAGCTGGAGCAGCAACACTTTTTCATTTCTTCCATTGTGGAGAATCAAAAAAAATTTAGCGAATATCTAATGCTGAACATTTGAATTTTCCATACTGAAAAACAACATTAGAGCTGAGTTAGTCCCTGTCCTGGGCTAAAAACTGTGGTTGGGAGGACTCTTAAAGGCAATGCTTCAGAGAGCGCACAGGCTCTGAGAATGGATCTTTAAAAATCTTTTCGTGTTTCTCTGTGTTGAATATTACACACCCAATGGCTAAGCCTCAACTCTATTGTGATGGAATAATGAGGAGAGGAAGATATATTTGGGACCCCAAGTTTTTCCTGTGTCTCCTAGGTCAGAATTTCTCACACTTTATGTGTACACAATCATTGGGATTTTTGTTAAAATGAAGATTCTGATGTAGTCGGTCTGGTATGGCATCTGAGTTTCTGTATTTCTATCAAGCTGTTGAGGGCAGCTGACCCCACTGTGACCAGCAAGGACCTAGTTCATATTTTTAAAGGGGCTCTCCTTTCAGAGTTAGAGGCAGCAAACATCATCTCAAGCCGAAACACATTCTGAGTCATTGTGATGTTTATTTTGCATCAAGAAAAGCAATGACAAGTGCTTTCTAATGAAAGTACGCTGTTGAAGGGAACTGCCAATTAGGTAGAAACAATTCAGTTTGCATCTCACTATCAAGGACAGAATTAATCATGCATGGTATTTCCAATAAAAAAGTGCTTTAGGTGAATTATTTAGTATTTAGATTTTGTAGTGGTGCGTATCAAATAAAATCAGTGGTGAGAGCGGATAGTATTACTGTTTTACTGGCATCACCCAGAATCTAGACCTCCTGCCTTGTTGTGGGACTTGGTGTATGAAAAATCCCGTCCCAGTATAAGCCATGTCAGCTGATGACAACCCTGCCAAAAGGTGTTACTTCTTTAGAGCTGGGATACTTCGTGTCAGTTAGCTTCTGACGAAAGTGACTAGTGAGTCTCAGTTTGCCATTTATTTTCTCGCCCTGAACAAAGCTAAAAAAATCCAAACAGGGCTGGCCCTTTGGCTCAGGCGGTTGGAGCTCCATGCTCCTAACTCCAAAGGCTGCTGGTTGGATTCCCACATGGGCCAGTGGGCTCTCAACTACAAGGTTGCCGGTTCAATTCCTCAAGTCCCGCAAAGGATGTTGGGCTCCGCCCCCTGCAACTAAGATTGAACAGGGCACCTTGAGCCGAGCTGCCGCTGAGCTCCCAGATGGCTCAGTTGGAGAGGAGCATGTCTTCTCAACCATAAGGTTGCCAGTTCGATTCCTCGACTCCCTCAAGGGATGGTGGGTTGCTCCCCCTGCAACTAGTAAAGGCAACTGGACCTGGAGCTGAGCTGTGCCCTCCACAACTAAGACTGAAAGGACAACAACTTGAAGCTGAACAGCACCCTCCACAACTAAGATTGAAAGGACAACAACTTGGCTTGGAATAAAAAGGCCTGGAAGTACACACTGTTCCCCAGTAAATTCCTGTTCCGCTTCCCCAATGAAATCTTAAAAAAGAAATCCGAACAAACCTAAAGCAGGGAAAGATCTTATATTTAACATATAAAATAATTGCTTGGCTCTATACTATGCAAATTTTATTTCCTTTGCATTTTGATCACCATGAAACCTAATATTAGTGGATAATAAAAAGCTTCACTGGTTTCCGAGGTGATCACTGGAACATGAGCCCTAAATGGCTGGAGTTTTTTTCAAAAGTATGGATTTTGAAGGTCATAAGATCAGATACAGTTATAGAGATGTAGATCTAGACATATCTTATATGTAGCTTATATACAGATTCTATATCTTTCTATAAGATATAGGTCAGGGTCATTTGGACCAGACATGTATATTCAGTTCAGACCTTTCTTATGAGATCAGACCCCATTACCAATAACTGTCCCATAGCACCACACATTCAACATGTCCTAAGCGGAACTCATATTTCCCTCCACGCTTTGTCTCTTTCTCTTGCTCCTATTCTTCCTACCACGGTGATGATGGGCACGAGCACCTGCATGCTTATCCAATCAGGAACCTGAGTAATAGCCTAGATGCTTCTTGTCATCACATCCCATCAGTCTTTACGGTAGACACAGCTAGTTGTCTACCCATTATCCATTTCTCCCTTTTTTCTTCCTAAGAATTTTGTTTTACATGACAACATGCTCCAATAAAAATACCCTCCATACTCCCTCGCCTCTACGTGTGATTGTGTAATCAGTACTGGCCAGTGTGCTAAGAGTGGGAATCTCCTGGAACTTTTGAGGATGCCCTTGTTTTCTTGATGTAAAAACACACTGAGTTGGCTCCTACTTTTTCATTCTCCCTGTCTCATCTCCCTACCTGAACACAGACACTGTTTTTGCAGGTGGAACGCCCCTGTTTCAACCATGAAGATAAGAGCCACATGCTAGGGATGATAGGGCTAGAAACCAGGAAGAAGCCTTGTTTTGAAGACTTCCTTAAGCAGATACAGAATCTTGGCTAGTCAGACGTTTGTAAGGTGAAAAAAATAAAATCCCTATTTGGTTGAGCCAGTGGGCTTCTGTGACATGACACCTCATGCGATTCTAACCACACAGCCTCCAAACTGGTTCTGTACCCAGGAATTTTCTTTCAGATCTTTCTGCTTCTCTCCCTCCTCACTGCCATTTCTTTGGTTCAGATTGTCATCATCTTTTACTAGGCTTACTGCAGTCACCTCCTAACTATGCTTTCTGATCGTAGGATTGTTCCTTTTCTGCCCACTCCTTAGGGCCAGAGTGTTTGAAAATCAACATTAATCCCCGATCCTCTGCTTAGAGTACTTCATTGTCTTCTCATGACTTTCTATATAAATCTGAACTCTTCACCATGGCTTGGGGACCTACGTACCTTCCTACACTAATCTCTTGCTACTCTTTGCCTCCAAGGGATGGGATTGAATAACATCTGGTGGTTCAGGGAAAGAGTTTCTGAGAAAAGACTTTTTCTACCACATTGTGTTTTTTGTTGTTTGCTTTTGTCTGTCTGGAGCTGGACTCTAAGCTCCATGGAACAGTGTCCATGTCTGTTTGGTTTAATGTTCTATTGTTGATGTCTAGCTAAATGCCTGGTATATAGTAGCCATTCAATTTAATTTTCTTCAATGAAAGAATAAACCTGAGTTCAAATCCTGTCTCCATTATTATTTGGATGACCTGCACACATTGGATTTTCTTCTGTAAGAATACAAAACAAGATATTTTCTAACATTTCTTCCAGCTCTGAATTTCTGATTTCCAGGCACCTATGGTCTATACCCAGTAAGACAATATCCCAGATTTTTACATTTAGGGTGTGATTCAGAATTAGTAAATGCATGAACTAATAAATTGGAATGTGAAAGATTTTGATGTGTAACTTTTCTGATCTGTAACTTTTTATCTAGCCTGCCAGTTTCCGCATCTAGGTATTTTGACTTCTGAGCCTCTGCAGCCCTTCATAGCATAAAAATTCTGCATTCCATATACACTGGAAAGAAGGCTAATAAGAGCCAACTTGGATTGTGTGCCTTTTGTGGGCTTCATATCTTTCCAAGTTGTTTCTTTGGATTATCCATTTGTTCTGGGTTGAATTGTGTCCCCTATAAATTCATATATTGAAGCCCTAATTCCTAGTATCACAGAATATGACTATATTTGGAGAGAAGGCTTTTAAAGATTAAGTTAAAATAAGGTTGTTATGGTAAACCTTAATCCAATATGACTGGTGTTTTTATAACAAGAGATTATGGGGGCGGGGCGGGGAGAGAAAGAAGGGGAGGGGAGAGAAGAGAAGCGACACATGTGCCCACAAATAAATGTTTGTGTGAACACTCAGTGAGAGGGCAGCCATCTTCAAGCCATCTTCAAGGAAAGAGGCCTCAGAAAAAAACTCAAACCTGCTGACATCTTGACCTTGGACTTCTAGCCTCCAAAACCATGAGAAAATCAATTTCTGTTGTTTAAGACACCCAATCTGTGGTATTTTGTTACGGCAGCCCTCACAAATAAATATATTATGTAATACGTGTGAAAATCTTATGAGTTTGGTACGATTTTCTTACCTACAGATATAGGTGAGGGCAGAGTTCAGCGAGGTGAGGTGAGGTGCCCGAGTGTTGCTGTTTGCTCACGGTCCTACCTACCACTTTAGCTGACACAATGAGAGTGGAAGTGAAGTAAGAAAACAAGGCTTTTCACCTAATACCAATTAACATTTGCTCAGCATTTGGCAGGCATAACTGCGTGCACTTGAAGTGTATGAATTTATTCGTCATAACAACTGTTGTTAGCTACTGCTGCATCGCAAATTATCAAGAAACATAGTTGCTTAAAACAAACATTTACTACCTCACAGTTTTTGTGGGTCATGGATTTAGTCACATCTTGGCTGGGTGCCTCTTACTCAGGATCTCCCACAAAAGCTGTATTCAAGGTGTCAGCTGGGCTGCAGTCACTGCAGGGCTTGGCTGGGTCTCACCTCACTCAAGTGGTAGTTGGCAGGATTTAGTTCTTTGCAGATTAGTGCACTGAGGGCCTTCGGTTCTTGGGTGTCAGCCAGAGGCCTCCTTCAGTTCTTTGCCACCGGTACCGCTCCATACAGCATCTCTCAACATGGCAGCTAGCTTCCATCAGAACAAGCACAAGAGAACAGAAAGGAGAGCAAGACAGAAGTCTCTGTCTCGGTGTAAGCCAATCTGAGAGCTGACGTTTCATCGCTTTGCCACATCCAGTTCATTAGAAGCAAGCCCATATGGAGAGGGCGGGATTACACAAGAATATACCTGAAGGTCAGGGTAGTGGTTGCCAACACAGGTGAGCAAACAGAGGCAGATAAATCGTAAACAATTAGCCCAAAGTCACACAACTAGTAAGTGGCATCGTCAGGGTTTGAACCCAGCTCATCAACTCCAGGGACTGTGGTTTTAAACTTTGCGCCACAATGTTTCACTATGCAGAGTACATCAAATAGTATCTGCAGATAGTATGTCTTAAAACTTCTTTGAACTCGAGGTGATGGACCTAATCCAGAGTCATTCTGTACCATCCAAAAGTCAGTTACAGTGTTTTGGGGAGTCTGCTGTCTATATCAGGTGTCATTTGTACAAAACATTTTTTTTTGTACAGAGCCATATAGTAAGCATTTTAAGCATTGTGGGCCTTATTGTTTTTGTTGCAGGAACAGAATAGTTAAATAAATGGTCATGGCTGTGATCCAATACATTTTTTTTTTTTTTTTTTTTTTACAAAAACAGGCAGCAGGCTGGATTTGTCCTGTGGACTATTGTATGCCAATGCCAACTCCTGGTCTGAATCACGGTGGACACACAGATGTATCAAGGAATTCTTAATGTTGTGAAAGCTAGAATTACATGCTTTATTGAGATCCCAGGAGTTACTGAACCAAAAGATGGAGCAGAAGCCATTTCAAAGCAATAGAAGCCAAATAAGCTGATGTATTGTTCTGTGGTCCCCATGTCCCCAAGACACTTGAATGCGTTCAGTTGTTGCCACCCCTTGTGCCTTGGACAACTTGTTTGAGCTTGATGGAAAGACTATTTCTTCGCATTTCCCTTTGGCCTTTCATTCTTTTGTATGCTCACTAGGTAGTCTTTTCTTTGTGTAATGCCTGAGTCCTTTTCCCTTATTGTGAGCTTCCTTGCCCTAAGTAGGCCCAGTATTTTTCAGTTTGTTGACAACTTTGCATAATAACCGAGCTTTCCCTTACAGTTCCTATTATGTTCCCTTAGGTGGAAGGTGTCTGGGGTCCCCGGGAGGTCCATGAACTTGGAAGTTTTCTCACTCCTGAGCATGCATGCTTGCTAACTCCAGGAGACACCCTGGGCAGAAGCTTATCATAGAACTTTCTTAAAATTAAGCTCTGGGCCCTAGTGAGTTCTAATTTTGGAAGATGTTTATATCGATACAGACAGACTATAGGAAGCAAGGGGGTGGGTGCTTTGTCTCATTGTGGGAGTAGACCTAAAAATGTGGTTTCCTGAATCCAACCGCCACCTGGTGACAATGTACAGAGCCTTACAAAAATTCCTCAATGGACTTTTAAAATGTAGTTTAAATGTAGTTAAAATGTAGTTTAAACATAAGATAAGGACTTATGTCAGGATCTCATCAAATAGCCAAACAGCAATCCAGTTTTAGTATGTTTTCTTTCTCACTGGAGAAAAATATATGCTAGAATAAGAGCAATATTTTCAGCCTCTGCCTCAGCCTGTATTTTCTAACGCTGGTAATGGTTTCAACAGTAATATGATCAACAATTTCCTAGCTCTTTGCCTAGGGCATTGTTAGTCTTTTACATATAATTATTTTATTTTATTTTGTGTCTTGGACCTTCTGACACTTAAGAATATAATTTACCTTGATTGCACTGCAGACAGGACTCTTCCTGACTCAATTAAAAAAATTAATGCATTTAATTTTAGTAGAAATGTGCAATGAGACACTAGGTGACTCAGCTAAGTAAAAGAAGGGTTTCTAATTACACTTTTAAATCAAATTGTGCTCTGAGTGCCCTTCGGGGGTTAAATCCTGCAGAAGTCTAGGGCAACTGAGGATTGCTAACTCAGTTTTCCCAAACTGTGAAATGGAGGTGGGGGTGTTGGGGGTGATCTGTATTCAACACATTCTGAGTTTCTAAATATTTAAAATTAATATTCACTACTTTTCCTAAAGTATAGTGTTTAGGGATGCTTAACAATGAATGAATTTCTTTTTCTCCCCTTAGGCTGTTTTTGAATTCCATTCGGCATCACCTGTTGTTTTATTATGCATTTTCTCATAATTGCTTTTGTGTAATCAGGGTTTGTGGGATAAAGAAAAAATGGCTAGTCATATCTCAGGATGTGGAATCCAGAGTGCACCTCAGCATTATTTTAGGATTATTCAAAAGTGGATTAACGGCATGCTGTTTTTTTCCTTTCTCATAACAATATTTTCTCATTAGAATAGATTTATTATCACTTTTCTCTTCACATTGCAGTGTGTGACATGAGAATGAGTTATAGACCTTTTCAGAGAGACGTTTTAAAATGATTAGATGATGGTTTCTCCCCTGTGCCATTTGTTAGTGTCACAGGGATGAAGAAAACAACTTTATAATGATTTTTTTCTCGGCAAGACACTGCGATATATTCTTGGGAAGAGTTTGGATCATGCTTGCAAGGGGTCAGGTCTAATTACCAAATATCAAGGAGAAAACTGGTTAACTGAGATGAAGCCTTGGCTTGATGTATTTTGGTGGAGATCGTGATTTGGAGGCAGTTAACATGGTTGTTGAAGATGTTTCAGAAACTTTCTGGCCACTTGATTGGAACTAGATTGGTATCTTTGAATTCTGGAGTTTAAGGCAGGAAAATAGAAGTGAATGGATTCGGGTGTGGTGTGAATTGATCACAAGAATACGAAGCTAACAAAGTAAAAAAGCTTTCTTGGGCAGCCGGATGGCTCAGCTGGTTAGAGCGTGAGCTCTCAACAACAAGGTTGCCGGTTCAATTCCCGCAAGGGACGGTGGGCTCTGCCCCCTGCAACTAAAGGTTGAAAATGGTGACTGGACTTGGAGCTGAGCTGCGCCCTCCACAACTAGATTGAAGGACAACAACTTGACTTGGGTCTTGGGGAAAAAAACCCCACACTGTTACCCAATTAAAAAAAAAAAACAAAACCTTTTCTAAACATCTCAAATCTCACTGTTGACTAAAAAAGTGGCCCTGGAAAAGACAGTAATTGTCTTTTGTAGGGAATTGAAAATGGAGGACCGACATCATATAGAATTTTCTCAATAGAAACCTTAAAAATGATGGAAATAGAAATTCAAGAAAGAAGACAATAAATGGATTTCAAAACACGAGAGGTTTGCTATGACCCAAAAGAAATGATCAAGTTGAAGAGGAATGAATTCGCAGCTTGACAGGTGGAGCAGCACCACTGATACCACCTGAGAGCTTGTCAGAAATGCACAGTCTTGGTCCTCTCCTGAGACCTACTGCACTTTAACAAATTCCTGGAGTGATTTGTGTACAAATTTAAGTTTCATAAGCATCGCTTTAAAGTAAGACACTAAAAGGATTTTCTCTTTTCAAACAATGCTTTAGTAGCTTAGGGTTACCTTTCCTTCCCTGGTTCTACACTGAATAATACTTGCATAAGCCTAATAATGAGAAGGCTGTTTTGCAGTTTTCCATTTGTGCATTAATACATAGGTAAGGCTTGGTATACTTGAGATTAGAGTTATTGAACAGAATGTAAAGGTTATAAACCTTGACAATTTAAAATAACAGCAGCAACCAACACAAGAGGGATAGAGAAGAGAAAAAAAAGGTGAAAGAAAGAATAAGTAAAGGGAGTAATTTTCTCACATTTTCTAGCAAGGAGTCAACTGATACTGGTTAAAGTTGAAAATCCAGGAAACAGTTTATTTATCATATTTCAAGTCATAAAAGAAATAACTGTAAAAAATATAATCAACAAAGTTGATCGAGGGGGTTGAGGCAGGGAGGGAAGATGGGAGGCAGTGTAAATGAACCAAAGTCTTCATCTCTCACAGCCAGGAGCTGATATAGGTGCTATCTGGGATTGATAAATCATGAAATAAAGGCAGTAGCATGTAGCATCTTATCTCAAAAGTCCAGATATGTGAGAAATACCACATTTTTTATTTTATTTCTGCAAATCTAATGAAATCAAATTGCTTATCTCTACCAGGCTAATTTGGCAAGCACTCAATCCTGGTTGGGATTAGAGTTTCCTTTCTCCACTTACACCCAATGTAGTTTAAGATTGCATCCTCTTCCTCTGGGACAGCTAGATATTTTTTCCCAGGCTTCTTAGCAAATGGTTATGGCTGTGTCACTGAGTTTTGGCTGTTGGAACATGAGTGGAAGTGATGTGTGTCACTTCCAGGCCAGTGTCCCCCATTCTTCCCATCCTGCCAATTGAACCAAGAGGTCTCTAAGGTCTGAGAGGAGAGTGGAGCCATAACAGGGAAGGAGCCTGGGTCGCCTGGATGCTGATTGAGGACATCCAGATAGATGTTGCTTGAGCAAGAAATAAACTATTTTTTTGGCCTCAGAAATCATAAAATTCTTTCGTCATTAGGTTAGCCTATATGAATTACACAAAGATCATGAGGGTCTCACACAAAACAGAATTTTTGAGGAGTTCCTTCTTGTCTCACAAGTCACGGTGGTCCTTCGATGTCAAGCATTTCAGCATTTTTACGCCATGTCAGGCATGGACGTTTTTATGCTCAGTCTGAGAAACCCAGGGATTGGGGCTCTAATCCAGTAAATTAAAGGACTGGAGACTGAAACTGTTACAGTGGATGAAAAATGGAGGGTGAATTTACCCTTCCCTCTGTGCTCTGTTTATTCCTTTCATTTAAAAAAATCAAGCACTTGGGATACATTATATAAGATTATCTTTAAAAATACTTCTCTTGTCCCTAGTTGTTATAATACTTCAAAGCTTAGAGAATCTCAGCAAGGACTTAAGCTATACGAGATATCAATGGAAATGATGTGTTGAGATTCTGATCTAGTTTCAAGTTTTCTCCTGGAAGAAGTTCAACATAGGTGGAAGAAGCAAATTGCAACTTGTATGAGAATTGTATCAGAAGGGACCTTGTAATAGATGGTCCTTGTACTTCTCTGAGTCTCAGTTTCCTCATTAGTCTGGTAGTCATGCTAGTACTTGCCTGTCCTTTCCCAGAGTTGCTCTGAGGATGAAATTCAGTGGAATTTGCTAACAACAAATCGATATAAAAATAGAGACACAGAAAAAAATACTACCAAGCTCCTACTAACATGGAGCAAAACTCTAGTAGATGGGAGTAGGAAGACATGTACAAAAACAAGTGATTCTATGTATGTGAAAGAATTTTGAAAACTGTAAATTATGATTATAAGATATTATTAATTTTCTCTAGCATCATCTAACTGCAGACTTTCTAGTTGTTAAGAAATAGAAATATATTCTCAATCATGGGACCATGTACATCTCTCAGTTCATAATCAGAAGAAAAAATATTACTGCAACTCTGGCTGCTCCTAGAATGAACAGTTCAGGAATGAATGTCTCTTAAAGATAAAGGGGGAAATGTGTTGGTCACTCTTTTCATATCCATGTGTTCAAAATGCCTGCAAACTTGTCTCCCTTCCACCCAACTCTACTCAGTTCAGAATTATTTTTTTCTTCCATTTAGGAGAGAAGTCTCAATCTTGAAATTGTGTTTTTGCTTACTCACTGAAGGAGACAGAAAAAAAGAAGATAACATCTGTCTTTTCATCGTTTTAGAGTCTTAGACTCTCCTTCAGGTCAGTCTCAATTGAACACTTTATGTTTTTAAATGTTCCAGGCCTGTGCTGGGTCTTCATGAGCATTAACTCAATCAATGCCACTCAAAATGGGTCCAGGAAAATAGGGTGATGCAACTAGAAAACAAGATGGGGTTGGCAGTGAAGGGTCCTGTGTGCTGTGTTGAGCGCTTTATTTTCTTGGCACCGAAGAACTGTGGAAAGTTTTGGGGACAGGCAAGCATATTAGTTAGGAGAGATGCAAAGTTCCATCACAAATAGACCCTGAGAGTAGAGTTGATAGATGTTGATTTCCTCTCATTTTGTACATACAGGTGAGTAGCTTGTTCTATGTGATTAAGATTTCAGCTCTTGTGAGGTCATTATTTTGTCACCCTCTGGACGTTGTCTTCTGCATGCTTACAGCTGCAGTACTGCCGCATTTTGGGTCCCAGTGAAGAGAAAGAGGAAAGAGAATGTGGAGAAAGTATGCTGTTGTCTGAAGTCCCAGACACTTTCCTTAGACAATAACATAGTCTTGTGGCCACAGCTGACTGCAGTCTGTCTGGATAGCCAAGACCTGGCCACCCTTACAAGTATATTATTAGGAGTGCTTTGGTGGTCACCTAGTCTGGTCATCTCTACCACAATAGTGAATTCATCAGATACATGTTTTAGAAAGAAAATTCTGATTTTTTTTTGTGTGTGTGCTTTCTAGGGCATCTAGCACAGAGCTGTCTATGTGGTAGGCATTCCATCAATAATTGTTGGCTCGTTACTTGACTAATAGTTTGATAAACCTAAGATGAGGGCTTGAGGGCCTTTGTGTTTTTTTTTTAATGGTGGCATAAAGATCCATTGGTGGCACCTGCCCAGCGATGTCTTTCTTAAAACAATATAGGGGAGGCTACTGAAAGTCTGTTCCATTCTGTTGGTGGCATGTCTGGGAAATTTATAGTCCTCATGAGACAAAAGGGAATGATTCAAGACCCCAAATCAAGACATTGGGAAACAATGCACGGTGCCATTCTCCCGATTGCAAAGAAGGGCCTAACAACAGTTGTTATGTTACATTTATACCACCGTGATTTGTAGAGAGAGATTTTATGTGAAAGTCAAGGTAAGGTTCTTTTTAAAGCACTCTTTTTCTTTGTTTTTTTTTTTTTTCTAATACTGTGCCAAAGAGTGGTGGTGGTGCGCTAGAGAAGCTAGTTCTAATGGCTATGAATATTTTATTGCTGATATTGTTTAGAACAGATTGACTTCTAGTTAGGTTATTTTTGTTGTTGTTTTAAAATTCTCTGTAGATAGTGCATTACTTTATTGCCTGAACCAGGGTGAACTTCTCCCCACGCCCCTGCTCCTTGGTTTGCCACACATTTCCTTCTTCCTTCCTTTTTCTTGTCCCTTTCTCCTTTGTTTACTCTTCGAGTAAAACTCTTCGATAGAGTTTTCTATGATTACTTTCTCCTACCTACATCTTTCTTCCATTCCCTCCTAAACCTCCATCAGCCAGACTTTTGCTCCAGCCAATTCAGCCAGTTAGCTCTTGTCAAGGTCACCCATGATCTTGCCGATCCCACTGCCGATTCTCAGTTCTTGTCTTACTTGACTTCAGCAACATTTATCACTCTTGGTCACTTCCTCCTGGAACTCTTGCTTCTCTTGGCTTCCAGGTCCTCCCTGGGAGGACCTCAATGGGTTCTCCTCAACATGCTCTTTTCTTCTTGATTTCCAAATATTGGGGTGCCCCAGGACTCAGTTCTCTTCTCCACCTATACTCACTTCTGTGGTCATCTTATCCAGTCTCAGGACTTTAAATATCACATATAAACTGGAAAGTCCTAGGTTTCTATCTCTGACCCAGACTTCTGCCTTGATTCCAGATACAAGCATCCAACTCCCCCATTTGCATCTTCATTGAATAGACACCTCAAAAATTACGGTCCACACTTGACTCCTCATCTTCCCTACACAATTGCCCCACTGACAGTCTTCCCATCTGGGTTAATGGTAACGAATTGCTCAGGACGAAAATATAATCTTCAGTGCCTCCCCCTTTTTTTTTCTCCCCCATCTACATATCCAGCTGGTTGGGAAATTCTGGAGGCTCTTTTTCAAAACACACCAAGAATCTGAAAATTATTGCCATCTGCATTGCAATCACCAAACCAACATTATCTTTGATTTTTTAACAGTAAGTTACAGAAGGCTTCTCGATGTTCTCTGGATCTCATCCTCTTCTACCTCATGTCTGTACACAGCAGTGAGGGTGTATGGGAGCCAGATCAAATTAATCTTCTGCTTAAAACCTTACCTTGGTTCTCTACATCCTCATGACTATTTTGTAACTGTCAATATGTACTTCTTATTCCCATCACCTTTATATACTCAATAATATTATAATAACTATGTATGGTGCCAGTAGATACTATACTCATTGGGAGGATCGCTTCATAAGTTATATAAGTGTCTAACCACTATGTTGTACACCTGAAACTAATATAATATTGAATGTCAAGTGTAATTGAAAAATAAAACAAACAAACAAACAAACACACCTTCCCGTGGTTTTCCATTTTTCTCAGTAAAACTGTCAGAGCTCTATGATCTGCCGGTCCACCATAACCTTTCCCATCTTATTTCCCCAATCTTTATCCCTCTGTCTCTGTTTAAACCATCCATACCTTCTCTTTGTTCCCCCAGTGCTCCAGATGTTTGCACTGTCTTTTCTTGTTGACATAAATTACCTTCTTTCAGATATCTGCACGTCTTTCTCCCTTTATTCAAATATCATCTCAGTGAAGCCTTACATTAGGCTTCACTATAATATTGTAACACTTCCCATCTTTCTTGTTTTCTTTGCTTCCATAGCACTTATCACCTTTTAATGTACTATGCACTTTATTAATTTTTTATATTATTGACTATCTTTCCCCTCTTAGAATATAAGTCCTATGAGGGCAGGGATTTTTGACTTTGTACCCCCAATGCCTAGACAGTGCCTGGCATATAGTAGGAGCTCAGTAAACATTTGTTGAATGAATGAATGGTGCTCACACTTCCTGTCCTCTTGGCACTTTATCCTTTTTCCAATTCCTTGTTTTCCTCCAGTGCTTTCCCTCCAACTATGACTTTCGGTAATTATTCTCTTACCAAAAGTTCAATACTTTCAATCCCTTATCTGTTCATCTACCCATCTCTGCAACAAATATTTACAGAGTGTATTCTTTAGGTACTGAACTGCGCTAAGAATCCACAGTGAGTAAGAAACAGTTTCCTCCTTCAAGCTCATTTCCTGTGAATGTCTATAGACATCTTGAATTTAGCTTTGGCTGCAGAGGAGTGTGACTGTCGGATAATGGACTGAGTCTCTCATCTCCTTATGCCATCTGGGAGTCATTGTCACTCATGGGGTGGGCAATAGCTTTTGGCTCTGGTGCGAAAAAGGCTGAGAACCCTTTGTTTGTAACAGTGATGCTTTCAGGAAGTGCATGAGCTGCTGATTTGGGGCCTCACATTCATCATCTGTAACTTCGGCTTAAGCAGGAAGGATGACAGGGATTTCCTTACCTTTTGGTCAGGCCAGGTAATCACATGTGTGCCCTTGCTGGATGTGGGGCTTTTGGGGAGCAACATGAAAAGACTCTTTTGTTGCAAGAAGGCGTTGCCATTACCTGAGCCTCAGGTGTTGTGGAGTTGATAAAGTCCATGCAAACAATGAAGACTCTTCTGCTCATGACTCAGGTTATTGGTCCTCCCTTCTCACCTGCCCAACTCTGATTCGTCCCTGGAGGCCAACGGGCCTGCAGGATGTGGACTGGAATAGGGAGCTTCATGCAACATGAATCAACGCCCCACACCCGCATCTAATCTCCCCATCCAAAGGTCTGCTTTTCATTTTAGGGAACGGCACATGAACATTAAGATCCAATGAACCTAGGGTTGCATCCTGGCTTTGCCATTTTCTATTTGGCTTTGAGCAAGTTCATTTGCTGTCTTTGGGCCTCAGTTTCTCCATCTACAAAATGGGGACAGTAACAACTGCTTTACTCTATTGCTGAGAGGATTCAATGATTTAGTTCTTGCAAAGCACTTACTTCAGGGCCTGCTGTGTAACAATCATGAAGTATATGATGGTTACTATTATTATTTAAGAAGTTACTATTACTTTTATAAAAAGTTAATTCTTTTTTTTTTGTCATGCTAGTTGTCAATTATTTTTGAAGAGTGTTTCAGAAGCACAAGGTTATTCTCATGGCAACAAAAGAAAACAAAACAACAATAAACCATCCCAACAGGCTTCCAATGTTGATGCTGATATTTGGTTATCGTGGCTGTGAAAAGGAAAGAGAGGGCCTGGTATAACCCTTATTCTCTTGTGGTCCATGGTGCATTTGAACTGCCTCTAATACCCTCCTGTTATGGGGGAGCAGCAGCACCACTCACCACTCTTCTCGATGGAAAGCTTCTCTCATCTGACAAAGGACAGAGGCATGCTTCCTGCTCCCTGTTCTTCCTACACTACCTTTGTACTTCCCAGATGCCTTCAGGTGCTTTGCACACTTAGGGCATGATTTCTGAGCATCCTGTTCTATTTATATTGGACTCAGATATCTGATTAGAAGTCAGTCCCTACAAACACATCTTTTTTTTTTTTTAATTTGATTTTTGTTTCTAAGCTGGATGTCTGGAGTAGACAGATGAGTATTATGATTTTTGTAGCAGAGGGGCAAGTCTGCCTCACTGTGCTTTTCCCCAGTCCAGAAGGGTTAGTGCCTAGGAATCCTGAGCCCTGGCCTCGGTGGGCGAGGAGGAGAGGGCCTGGGGAACCCTCCTATCCCCTTGCCTCACCAATTTCCACAACTACTTTCCTTAGTCACCAGAATCTTCCATTCTACATACTCTACAGCAACATCGACTTTGAAACAATACAGTTATTTGTCAGAGACCATACATATTTGTGTTGTTTTTAGGGGGAACAACTCAACGTTCAGAGGTATTAATAATATATTATTATATTTTACTTCCTTCATTTTGTTTTCAGAGTAATGCAACCTACTTTTTTTTTGTTTACTCTCTTACGCTTGGCGGTGGTCCTTATTTGCTCCTTCCAGGAGGTGGTGGTCCTTATTTGCTCCTTCCAGGAGGTGAAGAGACTAACCACTGAATTAGATTATTCTACTCTTGTTCCATAGTTTCTTTCTTTCAACTATCATATCTATCTATCATCTATCTATCTAGATCATCAATCACTTATTTAGCTGTTTAAACACAATTTTCTTTTTTCACTTGGAACTTTCCTTTTCTTCACTGGTGACAGACATGGGAGTGAACTCTATGAAAGATTAACTATATTAGACTCTTTACTTATTGGAGGGTGAAAAGACACTAGAAGTAATAATGATAGTTAATTTCATTGAAGAAAAATATGCTTTCCTTAAATAGTGAATGATTCTTTTCCCTTCAAACATTTATTCCCTAGTGAAAGAAACAGCTCTATCAGTTGAAACAATGTCATTTGTGGGCAAATTGTTCAGCAACATTTCCTGGGCCAGCCAATAACACTGATATACACTCAGCAAATCATTTCAATTTACCACCTGTTCTGAAATTATCTGACCAAGCAGAAAACATTAATTCGACTCCTGTTACAAATGGACATTGAAATAGGGTCGTGAACCTTGAAGAAGATGAGGAAGAATCATCTTCTCTCTGATTTGGAATGGCCTCTTTTATCATTGTTCAGTGTTTTTACTCTTTTTTATTTGTAACTAATGGGATACCGCAGTTCAGGTCTGCTGGTCTTAATCTACAAACTAGGCCATTAGCAGCCCCAGTCTGCATGATGGCATACCAATTAAAATTAGGAGATTAAAGAGTAATGTTCCTTGCCTGAGACCAGTTTGCATACCAATGACAATTTCCCCAGCTATTGAATGAAGAAATACTTAAATGGCAGTGAACTTGATGTCATTAAATTTAGGGAACATTGACTAGTCGGAGAGAGGGGGGCAGTCTGCTAGAGGACTGGGAATTAAAAGCCAGAAACAGAGTTTTAATACTGGTTTTGCTGTTTAATATTTATCCATTTATTTTTATTTCCAACAAATATTAAAACTCCATCTAAATTAAAAGAAGGTCAGGCTGAGGGAACAGAGTCAAATTCCATATTTCTCCATTCCAAACAGAGCTCTAGAGCTCCAGATTTCTTCTCTGGGAAATAAGAGCAAGGACACGTCGTCTGTACTACAGCAAACGGTAGAGAGATGGTACAGTAAATGAGATAAGTTGGGGATTCAATCTTAGAATTTTTAAGAGGATATCTGAAGAAGGATTCAGAAACAAGAAATGGGAATCGACTCAATTTAGCTTTAAAAAACGGAAAATTTGACGTAGGCTTAACCCTTACAAATCTAGGGTCCTCATGTTCTGTGTCTCAGTTTCCAGTCCTTTCTATACCAGCACAGTCTAGCTACAAAATATATTAAGTAAGAATCTTATTTTGGGGGGTGTTTTGAAGATTATTTAAAATAACCTAATTCGTAAACCCTAGCAACACTTTCACAAATCCTCTTTCTATTTCTCTTGACCCCCAGACCTCTCCAGTGTCTTTCACTTGAACAAACTACTTCTAGAACCCTTCCTGATACTCAGTGCTCCCAGTATTTTTTATAACTTGGTTCGTGTTCTCTGGCTTTCCCCCCCCTTTCTGATGTAAGCAAGAATTCTTCCCAGTTTCCTCCCATCTTGCCAGAGTTTTACCTATGTTGTCAATTTAAAAGAAAATGAGTTGGCAAAAAAACTAGTTAGCAAAGAGATAAACTTCTTTGAAGTACTTGGGGAGATGAAAGGGAAAGGCTGGAAGCATGCACATATTAATATTTCTTGTCCCAGATGTCCTTGGGTCAACTGGAAGTTCTCAGGAACTGGAACAATGTCAGACAACAACTGCTTCAGTTTGTCCTGTTCTTGAGTATACGGTATACCATTTGTACTGTAGATCTGCTTGGTTTTCCTCTGATGGAAGTCCAGGTTCTCTGTCATTTATCCACTTGCATATGGTTCTTCGCAATATACCATCTCAAAGTGGAGGCCTCAGTCCTTGGGTTTTTATGACATTTTAGAATGAATTGCCTTAATTGAGTCTCAGGAGAGATAATTCCCAAGAGAGTATGTAATACCTTAATTTAGTTCAGATATTTACTTCTGGTCTAATAAGCATATGCATCAGGACATAGTAACATTGCTGGTAGGCTAGGCAAGGTAGAGAAGCCTGTGTGTGCATGTGTGTGTGTGTGTATGTGTGTGTGTATGGTATAAATAATATGGTATATACAGTCCAGAAGATACACTGAAATTTCTGTATTGTAGTTATTTCAAACTCATTTTACAAGTCAATCCGTTGGGCTTTCTACTAGGTCCTGATTTTTTACTGGCTCCTTTTGGACACAGACACCTGGTTTACTTTGAGTTGACTTAAAAGCTTGTTTGGAAGCTTCCCTAACTTGGGAATCAGTGACCTGCTACTATCCTGCAAGGTTATGACAACTTCTTGTGACAGTTGCAGGGAATTCCACTTTCTTGGAGTAAACTCTTCAGGGAAGAAGACAGTGCAATTGAAGAAGTACCTAAAATAAGGGGACTCTCTAAGGCCCCAGCCCTAAGTGCTCTAGGGAAACTGCTGGTTTGATTTCTCTCAGTCTAGAAAACATTTCCATGAAGCCCATTCAGTGTGTATTCTGAATTCCCTTCCACACCCAAACCAAAACAGGAAACACTTCCTGTTCTTCATTTACATGATTAATGCTATCTAATTACCCAGGATAGAAAGTGATGAAAGTAATTATCCAACATCAAGTGATAATGATGGTGATGATAATGAAAATGGGTTTGGCTGGACCATTGCAATAGCCCTTTAACTTTCATCTACTGCAAGTGTTGTCTCTTTCTAATCCATTTCTAACAGGGACCAGAATTATCTCCCTAAAATCAAAAAATAAAGATTCTATGGCTCCCTGTTTACAAAAGGACAGTGTCAAAACTGCTTTATAAAAGCCCTTCATTGATATTATCCTAACCTACCTTCAGAATCTCTTAAATCTCTTCACCTACCACCTCTTTTACCCTTGTATTTCTTATTCACTGCAATATCCCTAGGGCTTAGAACAATGTCTGGGACATAGTAGGAACTCAGTAAATTTTGTTTCATGAACTCCTTTTTACTGCTGACATTCTTAGTTTCTTTCTTTTTGAAATGATCTTTCTTATTTGTTTCTTTATATCAGTTTCTAAGTCCTTTCCTTCTGTTAATTCTAAATATGTTTGTGTTCATGTGTGTTCTTCTTTTCCAAGTCCACATACGTGTGCACCTTTATCTCTGACGTCATGCTAGAACCCCAGTAAGGAAGTATCTGATTGAACCTTCCTTTAGATGTGTGTTACGTTTGTCAAGGGAAATAAAAGGAGTGTGTTCACCTGTAAGGTCAGAAATATGGCTGCATACTGATATCAGGAGGAGTGACCCTGAGGTTCAGACGAGGCCAGCTGGGCTGTACCACTGATTGATGAGAGAGCAGATACACTTACTCCGAGTGTCTCATGACCTGACCTCTACTAAAGTTCACCTGCTGCAGTTACCCTGGCTAGTCATGTACCTGTCTAGCTTTTAATCTGTTACTGCAGTTTCTGTGGCTTCTAAAGTTGTTCTCAGCACGATGGTCATTTTGCTGGTGCAAGGAGGATGATTTCCCCCCATCAGTTTTAACTTTATTCTCTCAGTTAGTTTCTTATAGGTTTCAAAATGTGGCAATCATTTTATTTAATAACCAAGATTGGTCTTACTCTTTCATTTCCTTAGAGCCCCCACTACAAGAATTCAGACCTGTACATCTTGGGTTGAGGTTAAAACAAGTGTATCTCCTTGACTAAAAAAACTTCAGTTCCTCTAAACCCTCTTCTGAATTAGTCCTCAATCTTTGGACTTCTGTGCTGTACTTTGCATCACGTGATTTTAGCAAAATCCTGCTGAGTCAGTTCAGAGAGAATCCTCCACTTTCATTATCTAATCACTCTTGATGTGTGGTCAAATTCCTCATCGTGCACAATCCCCCAGGTGATATCTGATCACCCTGGTCTGTCTTCAGCAAGAATCCTGATAAGTCTATGTAACCAGAATCTCACTGCCGCCTCTCTCTAATGTTTCCTCTTAGAAAATTTTCATCCACTGACATCCCACCCTGCTTCTTGACTAAACTTATGAATCTCTAATTTTCTTCGCTGTACTTGAGCGAAATTAGGAATTGAGCCTAATTTTATACTGAGGTATCTTTTCAATTATCATGATAGTTTCTGAATAAAATCTGTTTTAATCACTTTAACTACTATCTGGTTCTGTTTTTTTCTTTAACAGAGGACACTTGTGTGATACTGATGTAAATGATGTTGGATCTGCCCGCAGTTTCTGGGTGTGGGCCGGGATTGAGTCTCGTGAAGAGTGGACACACAGACCAGGGAGAGGCAAAGAGTTGTAAAGGAAGATAGTTTGTTAGAGGTAGGAGAAGAGGTTGCAGCTCCCGTGCGGGAGGAGGTCCCCGAAACTGGGAAGCCCAGTGACTGAGGCAAAAGCTCTTACTTTTATACCTTCCCTTGCCTGCTTGGGGAAGGGGGCTGGAGCCTTTTAATTGAAATCAGCTATCAGGTTTGTCCTGTTTGCCCATCCTGAAGGGATTAACGAAATAACCCATTCCTATCTGTCAGATCTGTTACGTTGTCCTGCCAAAAGAGATTTGAGATAATTTATTAACCGCAAGGCGCAGTCTCATAGCTTTATCCTGGAGTGAAGGAGACATTCCAGAACCTGGAGTTTCAGAATATGGCTGTGTTTTGTTTATTCTACTAGGGACCCCGTCTACCTAGTAACATGCTAAGTAACCTGTCTCAATACTTTACGTGGTTGCATCCAAAGATAACCTCTACATTTAGTCAACCAGAATAGAGACGGAGTCTCTTGGTTATCTCAAGGTAATTTCCCAATTCCCACGAGACAGTTCCTGACTGCTCATCCTTTTCTGGCCTTTAGATTTTGATTGGGATACTGGATCCTATTGATCTGGGCCCAATGACTATTTCAGTTGTAGGAAACAGAAACCACTGTGGCTATTTTTAGCAGAAAGAAATTCAATGTAAGGATCTAGGTGCTCACATAATCTTTGGGAGGATTCTGGGTTCGGATGTGGGCTAGTTCCCTAGTAATGACTTCCACAACAAACCCACCTAGACTGGCCTCACAGGGAAGCTGCACCCCTTATAGGAATGTGGGGAATCAGGAGGCTGCCACTGGAACTGTGTCCTCAGGGACACACCACCTTGGCCAGCTCCCTGACTTCCTCTACCCCCATTCACATGAGGCTAGGGCATGACATTAGATCTTGCTACAGCAAGTCCCAATATTTCCATGACTGTGTTTGCAATGGCAGAACCAAAGCAGGAGGAAGACCTCCACTTCATGAACACCTTCTAAAATTTCAGGACTGCTTCTAATTCAGTAGAAATTAGTTATATCCAGAAATCTCTCCTCAAGAGAGTCTGGAAAATGTCACTTTTAGCTTTCTGCAATAAAAGAAGGAAATTAGAATGGATGGTGAGTGAGTTGACCCATCACAATCCATCGGAAGTCCCTGTCAAGCATCAGGCTTATACTGCTAGTTCTCACTTGGAGTCCAGAATTCCAAAGGGGTGGTTGGAAAGTAGGCTGTATTCTTTGCAAGTAGAAGAATTATGCTTCATGGGACCCCAACTCTGAGCTATGGCTAATTGGGCCAGGGCTTCCTTACTTCCCAACCACTGAACTCATCATTTCACCAGTAGCTGACCCTGAGAATTTGAACTAAGACTCATAGACGGTAGTTTTGACGAAGAGGACCCAATGTGAAAGATCAGATGCTGACATCCCCTTTATAGGCATGTGTAAGATGAGTAAACAGAGAAATTTAGAAAGAGAAAAGTGGAGAAGGGAGCACATAAACCGAGATAGAGATAGGCCCTTGAGAAACAGGAGGAGAAGACTCAGTTTCTGTATTTACACTTTCCAGAGAGGCCCAATTATGTTTAATTTCCTGCCTTTGGATGCTCCAAGAATGCCCATTGTATCTTAGCTGTAACACCCTCTCTCCCATGCCTCCCTCACCCGTATTTCTTGAGGTAGTTTGGTAGGTTTGTTTTTCACAATATAAAGTTGATTAGAGTAGCAATTTACCACTTCTGGATGACACTTATTTAAATATTTGCATTAGTGTGGGGGAAAACCTGCATACATGTTTTATTATCCTCAATTTTTCAGCTTCTCCTCTCTACTCCCAAAGAGACGTTGTTGGCTGATAGAGATTGTAGGCCAATCTACATCAATGATATATGCAGAAGCCATAGAGACTATGTGAGGGAGAAAACTTTAGGCCATTTCAAAACAAATCACTCTTGGTAGTAGATGAAGGTGAGGAAGTGTAGAGAAAAGCATAGGACATATGGGTGGTGTGGTAGATTACAAATGGGTTTGAAGTACTTTTTAACCAGTTTGGTAGTTGTGCTATTATTCTTTGGAGTGTTCTGATTGAACCATATGAATCTGCAGATTTATAAGGGCTGCATCTACAAAGACCACATGCTTTTATAGAACTATTTCTGGTGTAGTTTGTATTACGTTGGTGCAAAAGTAATTGCGGTTTTTGCAAATTTTTTTTTTAACCTTTTAAACCACAACTACTTTTGCACCAACCTAATAGTATATTCCAACAATACTGGGATGTCACACACACACACACACACACACACACACACACACACACCCCTCAGTGTTCCCTTGAAGGTAGCAAGAATATTTGGGAAGTTCCCTACCTCTCCCCTTCATCCATAGAATGTTGACTTCACACTGCATTGTGTGCATTGGTGACAGGTTATGGGGAGTGTTTTTCTCGAAGGTGTTTTGTGGTCCGTCCACAATAATGTCGATTGTTCTGCAAGAGATGCCCAATTCAAAGGACACACTGACTTTGTACATAAATATGATTAAGTTCCATAATAATCATGAAAACAAAATTTTCAATAGGAGTTCATTGTGGCTTGGATAGGTATAAATGCTAGTGGAATAGGTGAGCATATCCTTTTAAGATAAATGCTTGTATGAACAATGAACAAGTACATCTAAAAGCCATTTCATGGGGAATTTTTTTTTCACTGACTCATTGCCTGGTTTTAACTACATGCAAAAAAACCTTTAATCCTGTACCTTACAAATAGTCACTGGGAATGGTTCATTGTCCTTTGCTTGGCAGAGAGACAATGTGTTTTGAAGTTAAAAAAGAAAAACAACAACAAAAAAATCCTGATCCCTGTCTCTTCTGTGGAAGCACACTGTGTATGGAAAAATGCAAACCCTTCTTTGTTTTCAGGGCAAATTAACATACTTAGGCCCATCTGTGGTGTCAATTGCAAAGAAGCATCTGCTGAGAGAAGAGCTTTCAGAGTTTCCGGAAGGCTGAAGGTAGAGACATCGCTCACTCCCTGGTTGAAGGATTGGCCTTTCCCAACCTTGGACGCTGTTGGGTTTGGCTCACGAACCAGGGGAGCACAATATTTGTAAATAGCCCTTTGTATGGAGAGTTTGTTTGAAATGGCAATGAAAGCAGAATAGTGAGAAGGTGTTTATTTTCTTATTTTCAGTTATTATTATCATTTTTTTAGGATAGAAAATGTCATTGACATTTTCTGAATTCTCAGGGGCAGGGGTGAAAAACAACACCTTCTTGCTATGCTGCTTTTGTTCCCAAATATTCTGCATCTGTACCCCCCCTGTGCAGCTCCTGGCTTCCTCCAAGATTTGTATTTTGTGTTGTGTTAAATCAAAATGGCTTTGCACTACTTTTTAATTACTTGGTAGGTGTGTTATTTTTTTCTTGAATGGGGTATTCTGATTGAATCACACAAGTTTCCAGATTTATAACGACCAAATCTACAAAGACCGTATCATAATGCTTCCATTAAAAAAAAAAAATGATTAGCCAAGTTCTTGGCAGAAAACAAAGAGAAATCTCAGTTGTTATTTTGAAGATGATTTCATGATGGGACTATTTACAGATGTGTGTCAAGGTTAAGAGTCCCAAGAAAGGGCACTGATGTTTCTCAGAACTAATAAGGGGAGCTGTTGTGCCCCTGGGCCTCGAAGTCCAGGCTGGCGCTCCCAAATCCCAGAGTGGCTATTGAGCAAGCCGCGGGCTGGCCACATGCTGTTGTGTCTGGAGCTTGGAGCCCAGGCAGACCTAAAGGGCAGTGTTTCCGGATGAAGCCTAAATCCAGAGCCAGGCAGAGGGTGCAAACCAATGCAATAGTCTGAAGGGAATTAGAAGAGAATTGAGAACATCGTAGGCTATGAGATAGCATTTGGATATTTTATTTCAATTGTAATGTGGGAGGAGTCCTGCAGAGATGTTCTCATCTTTGGAGAATAGGAATAGTAAACATCTATGGGATGCCTGCAGCCTGTCCTGTGGTTACTGAAAGAATCAAGCAGGTTTGGACATGAAGTGTTAGGAGCTAACTAAGCCTTATTGTCAACAACTCGGTTGAACAGTATGTCCCATGTCGTGCTTTGCAGTGTCCTGACTGTGTCACGTATCCCTATAATTCCTTGTTCTGGATCCATTTTGATGGCTTACCTTATTCCCCAGTTTTTGGCTCTCATTTAAGAGGAATATAGATTAAGAAAGTCACTTACTTTGTGCTCCGAAGGGCTTCAGCTATCTCACCTGAGGACCTGTGTATTGGGAGGTAGAATGAGGTAGTAGGTACTAATGCTACTTGCTGTAACAAGCAACCCTTGCCTATCAGGGTCTGAACACTATATACGTTTCTTTCTTTCCTCTACTACAGTGTAATGTAGGTAAGGTGGCTCTCTGCCATTTTTTAGCTATACCTCTGGAACAGGTGGCCACCATCATAACCACAGAGAATTGTGGTATATCTTGTGGGAATTATGGTGTATCTTGTGCCTGATTTTAAGCATCAGGCAGGGCAGCTGATTATGTCATTCCCATTCCCTTTCCACTGGAACTCAGTCAAAGGGCAACTGCAACAGAGGTTGGAAAATGCAATTTTTCTGGGGGTTTTGGAAGAGAAAACAGTGGTTTCCTGCCTAAGTATGAGCAGAGAAAGTTCAGGAAACTCGGAAAATCTCCGGAAGAAAACATCCCTTTTGGAGAGCTATGTGGCTTTGATGTCTTTCAGCAAGTCTTAATCCATTGATGGGGTCCTTTTGGAGTCAAAGGTTAGAGACTATAAAGTAGCAGTTGAAGTAATTTAGGTTTAACATAATAATAGCCAAGACTATGATGCTGGCTAAATACTGAAAAAGAAGAAATGGATTAAGAACAGCCATACTGCTGAGATTCACAGAATTGGGAAACTGGTATGTAGACAAGAGTGATAGGTAAATGAAAAATTATTATCAAGCATGACAACCTGGCTACACATAAAAATAGTGATTTCTATGCTATGATGGTAGGGAAATTGAGATGAAGCTGGATTCATTGGGATAGAAGATGACGAGATTGGTTTTTGATATATTTGCATGGATTCCAAGCAGAACTGTCCTGGGGTTGCTTGGAGAAGTATCTGGGGAGCCATATCTGTGGTAATTTAAGGCATGGAAACAAGTGAATACTATAGAAGCAGATGAAGGCATAATTCTAGGGGAAGAAAGAAAGAGACCTAGAACTGAATTTTGGGGAATATTCTTGGGCAATACAAAAACACATGGTAATTCACAGGTTCTGTTTGTAGGAAAATCTGAAATAAAAATGAGAATGGTGTCAATCAATTAAGATTAAAAAAATTCCTTTTTTCTTTTTTTTTGCCGTTTTAATCCTTACTTTTTATTAATATCTCTTTTTAATATTTGCCATACATGATACATATTTCTTTCTCAGGGTAAAGCAGTTGGTATTTAATTTATGAAATAGTTTGATATATTCAACAAAATAAAACAATGATTCGCCTAATTCTATTATTCTAATGCAAGTGGTTATTGTATAGAGACTTCATCTATAATCCATAGGTCTATATAAAACTATAGATACCTAATATTAAGGAAATCTCATTTCTCATATGTAATACACCTTTTAAAGAAACTGTTTCAAAATTTTTCCCAAAGTTATTTGTTTTTTTCTCACCAGTCCTTTATATAATCATCATTTTATTTAAAATAATTGAATGAGTTATGACAATGAAGCAGGCTTGTGAAATACATCTCCTGCCTTGAGTTGCTCATTTGCTTGCATGACTTTAACCTGTCTTGAAGGCAGATTCACAACAATTAACAACCCCAAAGGAAAAGTTAAATAATTAATAATGAATTTTAACAGATGGCACTATAGCTGAAACGTGACAGTAGGGAACAGAAGGGACTGGTATTCAAGGGGAGATAATTTTGAGACATTTTATTTCTCTTGGTATGTTGCATAACTAAAAGACTCTTTCATGACAGACTTTGAAGAAATCCTCTTAGTTTAAAACCTCTGATAGGAATGCACATGTGGGCTTCTTTAATGATGGACTCTGAACTATATCTCTTGGCTTTTCTATAGAAAAATATCAGTGAGGATTTAATAAAAAAAGAAGATTAGAAATCAAGTATTTTCTGACACAAGTTGTTTTAAGAAAATGTGGAGAAACTAGGTTCAGACTCAAGAAGGCCAACCTCTTATCTCACAAACTCAAAAAATTCCTTGAGGTACCTGAAGCATGAGTGAAATCCCTGTAGTTTTGCTTGTCAATAACGTGTTTAGTAATGAAAGCAGACTTATTTGAATGTGTCGTGATAGTTATTTGCTGAAAAATTTTCCTGGAAGGTTGCCTAGTGTGTTTATAGGAATATGTGTGTAAAGAGTTTGAAAGACTCTGAGATTTACCATTATTAAATTAAAATTTATCAAAAAGATAAGATACGAAGAAGATCTGACAATTAAGTTCGCGAACTTGTTGCAGTGAAGTTGCTAACGTTTTTTGATATCAGAGAGATTATTCATTATAAATTTATACCAACTGGACAGTTAACCAAGTTTGCTATTTGGAAGTGCTGAAAAGGCTGCGTGAAAAAGTTAGACGACTTGAACTTTTCGCCAGCAATTCATGGCTCTTGCATCACGACAATGCACAAGCTCCCACGGCACTGTCTGTGAGGGAGTTTTTAGCCAGTAAACAAATAACTGTATTGGAACACCCTCCCTACTCACTTGATCTGGCCCCCAGTGACTTCTTTCTTTACCCAAAGATAAAGGAAATATTGCAAGGAAGACATTTTGATGGCATTCAGGACATCAAGGATAATACGATGACAACTCTGATGGGCATTCCAGAAGAAGTTCCAAAATCGCTTTTAAGGGTGGACTGGGCACTGGCATCAGTGCATAGCTTCCCAAGGGGAGTACTTTGAAGGTGACTGTAGTGATATTCAGCAATGAAGTATGTAGCACTTTTTCTAGGATGAGTTCACAAACATAATTGACCTCATACTTTGCTTACTTGTAAAGATAACATAGTGTCAACTTTTAATTCCTTGTATGCCCAAAACAAAACAGAGAACAATGAGAGAGGTTCAGGTAATGTGGTTTAAAACATAGAATGCAGTGCATACAGAATATTATTTTATTATTTGCTTTTTTATTTAACAAGTACTGAACAATTCCTGAGTGTGACTCCAGCTCTCATTCTGGTAGCCCAACACTTAAACAAGAGTCCTGATTTATTCACCACGAAAGCAGAGAGAACTGAAAACATTTTAGATAAACCGATTTTAGGAATGTGCTTGGAAATATCTTCCTATAATGAGTTAAAAGGGGGCATATTGTCTATATTTGGCTTTCAGTTTAAAACTGTTTAGGTTTCTTCCTTCTTCTTCCTCTATTTTCTTTCTGTCCCTGGAAAAATCTGGGGAGTTAATAGAGAAACTCTTCAACCTTCTCTGAATGTGACAAAGCCTGTGCCTGAGTGATTAGAAAGTCGAGCTGTGCTAATGAATGGGGGCAACCTTGGCAGCAGTGATTTGTACAAAGGCCTCTGGAGGTTAGTACAAGTCTTAGAGTGGGGAACTGTTCACCTTTGTGGGAGGTACTTGTAAGACATGTCTGAAGAAAAAAGGAGAATGAAAGATCCAGGTAGAGCTGGAAGGCTATTGGATCACAGGAGCACATGCAGAGGGGGGAATGGGGTTTGGGTATCATGCATGTTGCTGAGGGAACTGGCATCTGGTTTCAGAAGTATCTAAAGGGCCAGAGATTAAAAAAAAAAAAATAGGTACAGCCACACGTGCCTTGATATTGTATATTACACTCATAGAACCCAGGAAGGCTTTGGAGAGCATCTAAGCTTCTTACTTCACAGATCAGGAAGCTGGGGATAAATTTAGAGTTTGGGTCAGAACCTAAATCTACTGGCAGATTTCACTTTGCAGTGCAGAATTAGGGTTAAAGGAGTAGAACATTCAATAAAGTGTTTTCTCATATCCTGCACCTGATCAAGATCAGCAATTATGTTCTAACTAAAACCAGTGGAAGGAAGATTAAACTCAAAGAATTTCAGGTTTGAAAACCTTATAGATGGGAGTTCAAATGGTAACGACATCGCCAGAGAACAAGAGGCCATAGGAAAACAAGGAGTAAGCAGTTGTCTGAACGTTTTATGTTGTTCAAATTCAGGCTGATGTTTGATTGCTGGACCCGGGCTGGGATCCTGGGAGTTCAAGCAGAGTGTGGATGTGGACCCAGGCTTGACACACATCTGTGAAATGAGGAGTCCAGAGAGGTCAGAAACTTCATATCCTTGTATGATGCTGATTTTGAGAGCTCACACAGACATAATACACTGAATCACCTCACCATAGATGTTGGTCTGAGCAGTAGAAATTGAGTATTAGGCAACCGGGTAGAAACTAGGTACAGCAGAGCAAGAAAGGACAGGTTAGCTAGGAGATTATGGGTTGATTATTGGTTGACATTCTAGAGACTTTCAAAGGAGAGCCTGATGCCACACCAGAAGGTGGTGAGGGAAATCTTAATGGTGCTAAGCCAGTTTGGACCTCCTTGTCTGTGACTGTTTAGAGGAAGTTGAGTCATGAGATAGAGAAATGTGGAATAAATATCTAAGGGTTTGCTTTCATGCCTAATTTAGAAAAATGTCTCCGGCCCACTATGTAGGTGTGGGTCAAGGTGGTTAGAATACAAGACGGTGATTGGGAAGAAACGTTGACTGTGTCTTTCATTTAGACAACAAATGTTTATCGAGTACCAATTTTCTGCCATTGGAGATACAACTATGAATATGACAGACAAGGTCCATATCTTATATTTAGAAAAAGGCAATAAGCAAGCAAGTACATGATAAAAGTAAGTAAAGTTGTGTCATGAAAGAAAGAAATAATAGAATATTGCATGATTGAGGAAATTCTTTAAAGTAGATGGTTTGGGAAGACTTATATGATATTTAAGCTGATGAGAAAGATTTATCCATTTAGAGAACTGATGAAAACCGCTTCAGACATAGGAGAGAACAAGTAAAACGAAACTGAAAAAGGAATTCTTTTAGGGTGTTCTATGGACTGTCAGAAGCCCATGCTATCAGAACATAGTTTGCATGAGGTGAATTAGGAGAAGCGGCAGGAAGGAGATCACATTGGGCATTGTGGGCCTTGGTAAGTGTGGTAGCCAGCTTCCAAGATGGCCCCCAATTATGCTCTTGTGTGCCTTTCACGCAGTGTACTGTGGTTAGTCTGTGTGACCAATAGAACATGGCAGAAGTTATGGTATGTGACATCTGAGATTAGGTTATGAAAAAGACACTGTGGTTTCCATTTCGGTTGTGGACTCTCTCTTTCTTAGATCTTTCTTGGATCACTTGCTCTGGGGGAACCAGCTACCATCCTGAGAACAATCTTATGAAGAGGCTCAAGTGGTGATTAATTGTAGCCTTCTGTCAACAGCCACATGAGTGAGCTTGGAAGTGGACCCTCTGGCCTCAGTCAAGCCATCAAATCACTGCAGCTCTGGTCAACAGCTTGACTACACCCTTATGAGGTACCCTGAGCTGTAATCACTCAGCTAAACCACTTCCAGATTCCTGACTCTTAAAAACTGTGTGAAATAACAAATGGTTGTTTTAAGCTGCTAAATTTGAGGTCATTTGTTATGGAGCAATAGTACTTAATATGGTAAGGAATTTGAATTTTATCTAAGCACAGTGCCTTCTGAGCCAAAGGAAAGGGGTGGGTCATGGTAACTATCACTGACTCAAATGCTGGCTGGGTAACCTCTTGAGAGTGTTGTTCCATGACTGTTTGTGGGACCCTTTCCCTATAGACAGTGATATATTCAGTCTCCTTGTGTTTAGTACTCACGTACCAACAGAATTAAGAAGTCATCCATTTGCAGTTACCTTGAAAGCAAAGGCAGCACTACATTTAGAGCTTTTATAAAATAATGTTACTCCTTCAGTTCCAAATTAAGAAAAAGACATTTAGTGTATTGGTGTCTATGCTAATTCAATCCAATAAACATTTGTAGAGTAACTTTGAGGAATAGTTCTGTGCTCAGCATGGTGAGGCAAGGGCTATGACCAGAGGAAGAGTTCCTGTCCTCTAGTTGCAATCTAGGGTGGGGATAGATTATTTTAGGCTCTATGCAAATTGGCGGTACCTCTCTTTTCTTGACCAGACAGCACTTGATTTTTATTGATGACAAGAAGTCTGAGATTGCAGAATACCAGAAGACAAAGACTGGTCTAAGGATTTTCCCTTCCTTTGTTTCTTAAGAAATGCAAGTACTATTTATATTCTTCCCAGACCTATGTAGAAACTGGGACTTGCCCTTCTGAAGAGTGAAGGCTTTCTTGTTGGATGGGTGCTGAGGCAGTTAGCCTGAAACTTGTAACCAAGTCCATGCAGAGGCAACTGATGACGTATCTAAGGCCATGCATGATGTTCTTACCCAATTTACTGCTTCACCCAAGGCATAGAAACTTGGGGTTCACTGTGACATCCAGTCACTATTTTCTATTATCATATTTAGGACACTGAGAAACAAGCTTTTCCCCAATTTTACATATCCATAAAAAACAAGAAATCATGGTTTAAAAATGAAGGGGCCTTGAGCCTCTACATGTATCTCTCTTTGTTGCAGACAGTCTGTTAATGGTATACAGAGGCCTTTGTACATCATCCTTCAGGAAAATAGACAATAGACATTGTCCTTTAATTTTTCTCTCTAAGAGAAGCAAAACCCATTACCTAGCAGCGACAGGAAGGCATCCGGCTACTGCAGGAATTGTTTCCCAAGGGCCTCTTAAAACACAAATATACCCAGAACACACACACCTATAAGATGAGGCCTGATAGGCGTGCCATTGGAGGTGCATATTTCAAGGTGCCTTTGCGATTTGCGGGTCTCGTTTTGGAATTCTGAGCAGTCTTAATAAGCAGGTCCGTCGTGTCAGTGAAGAAAGAGGTCGGCTGGGTGCATTGAGGCAGAACTGATTGCTAAATTGCCAATGGCCGTAGAATGATTTAGCCACAGCCTGGCGCCAGGAGAACGGCAACAGCTGTATCCACGCGGCACTGAAATCTGTCTCTAATTACATTCACCCAATGAAAGCTTGGTTATTTACCATTGGAGAGGGCTTCCTAATGACGCTTACATCTTTCATCCTACTCAATAATTTTGCCAGGTTTTTTTCTTCCTCTAGGTTTGAGGCACCAAATATTGAGAGAGCACATTTCCAAAATGTCCTATTTCTTTCCTGATGTGATGTAAAATCATCCAGTAGCTGTGAATGCTAAAGGGGTGTTTACTTCTTGAAAAAGAGAGTGAGTCAGGTCAGCAGGGCACTACTGTATCTGTGTTCTTGCCCCAGGAAGATTAACCAGCCACCGTCCTTCATTTATCTGATGGCAGCTGGCCCAGGCTAACTGTATGTTTCTGAGCTACTCCTAAGGATTGCCACTGGATACAGGTTTCCATGGTTCCATTGAGGATAATGTACTACTCCGTTAGCGCTGCGAGTGACATTAACAGTTCAATAAAGATCTCATAAAAGTGCTGTATATGCCAATGTCAGCTAGCACATAGCAGGACACTGGTAGTTATTAAACAGGTTGGGTCTGCTGAAGGGTATTCATTCTCCGAGCCTTGTCAGTGTTATGTTCCTAAACAGAAGTGTTACCATGACACATGGGAATTGTACTGTTTTCTGAAGCCTCAGTATTAGCCCAACTGTCTGGCTGTAATTTAAAAAAGGACATTCAGCTGTTTCTGTCTAACATAGTGGTTACTGTGATAAGCTTTGGGACTAGGCAGACTTTGTTTCTTATATGATGTGAGCACAAGTTCCTTAATCTTACTGAGCCTTGGTTTTTGTCATGTGCCCAGTGGGGATAATAGTACAAATAAAGTAAAAAGGGAATATCTTTTCACCATTTCTGATTCCAAGGGAGATATACCCTGGCTTTGATAATATATGTAAAATGCTTAGAATGTCGTCTAGTACACATGAGTATTCACTACGTAGTTGTTACCATTATTGGAAGTAATTCTGACCTCCCAGCTGCTAAGAGGGAAATGGAAGGGTAGCTGACAGTATCTCTGGGTACTCTATGAATTCATTATGAGAGCAGGGTTAGATGTTCTACTTGCTTTCTGGTCTGATGTGGTTTCATAACCCTTATTTGTATTTGATAGTTTATACTGAAAAGATCTGTAGGGGGCGGCAGGATGGCTCTGTTGGTTGGAGGGGGAGCTCTCAGCAACAAGGTTGCCAGTTCAATTCCCACATGGGATGGTGGGCTTTGCCCCCTGCAACTAAAGATTGAAAAGGGCGACTGGACTTGGAGTTGAGCTGCGCCCTCCACAACTAGACTGAAGGACAACAACTTGGAGGTGATAGGCCCTGGAGAAACTTTATTAAAAGTCCCCAATAAAAATAAAATAAAATAAAATAAAAATCTGTGTAGGAGGCACCTTTGCAGTGTTTATGTTAACAAAACCAATAGGACAAATTTCCTATTTGTGAACCTATTTCCTATTTTTTTCCCTCTCAAAATAAGCACTTTGCATAGGCCTATTTTTTTGCATAGGCCAATACACTCACTCCATCCTTTCCATCTTTTCTCAACCCACACAAGCCTAACCATCACTGTTACTTCCCTTGAGACTGGAGACCCGTCAGCCAGTATTTGTAGACCTCTACTTTTCCTTCATCAGAACAGAATCCCCCTAAAAAACAATTAAAAGGAGAAGAAGACTCAAACACAGAATATCATTTTTCTGCTTCAGTTTGCTACATTATTCCTTTTCAGCTCATTCAATATATTGGTAAGTCAGAGAACTAGGTGACTAGGTCCCATTTTCCTTGCCTATCAGATCAACTGGCAACGACTTTCTGGAACATTGTTTTCTGAAGGCTTCAGATGATGTTTCTAGATTCAACAGTGAAAAATTAAAGGGATCAATTTAAAATGATTCCTGTGAGTACGGAAAATGAAAGAAGGCGGTGGTATCTGTCCAAGTATTTAGTTTTCATATCTTGAGATATTGGGTTGCAGTAATGCTCGAAACTCTTTTAGAGCTGGAGTCATTGTTGATCCATCTTTTATCACCCCAATGTACATTTGTGCTTTGCATTTTATTTCTCAAACTTATTTATTTAGCAAATACTTGTGGAGTGCCTACAGCATTTTAGGAACCTGACTAACCAGGAAACTGGGTTCCATTGACAATATACAAGGTGCAATCAAACAATACAGTGAATGTTTAAATTTTAAAAATTTTATTACAGTAAGAGACACATTGCCATTAGTCCCCCTCAAAATACTCCCCCCTCGCTTCAAACACACTTATCCCATCATCCTTTGCATTTTCTGAAGCAGTTCTGGAAGTCCTTTTTCATGAGTGTCTTTAGTGGTGCTCTCATGGCTGCCTTCGTGTCCTGAATTGATTCAAAATGTTTACCTTTCATGGTCATTTTACTTTGGGAAAGAGCAGAAGGTCGCATGGTGCCAGATCTGGGGAATGAGGTGGATGAGAACACACTGTAATGTTTTTATTTGACAGAAATTGCCGTACCAGAAGCCATGTATGACACAAGTGTTGTCATTATGGAGGATGAAGTAAAGACGCTCACGAAAGAGGACGTCCAGAACTGCTTCAGAAAGTGGCAAAAATGATGGGATAAGTGTGTTTGAAGTGAGGGGGAGCATTTTGAGGGGGATTAATGGCAATGTGTCTTTTACTGTAATACATGTTTAAAAATTTAAACATTCACTGTGTTTTTCGATCACAAGGTGTACCAAGTTCTCTACCTTACCATCAACGTGTTCTATCTCTTCCTCGTCCTTTCCTTGCCATTGTCTCAGTTCAGAGCCTCATTATCTTGACCTGGACTGTTATCACCATGGTGTTTTAGGGGAAGGGAGAAACACTCCACTCCACCAACTCCACAACTGCCCAAAGTCTTAAAACACACTTACGAGTTCTCCCAAAGGAGGAATGAAGCAATAGTAAGAGAAGAGAGGGGTGGGGAGAGACAAATGGTAGAAGTAGGTAGATGGATATTGCCACTGAGAGACTACTGGGAGAAAAAAAAAAACTTTATTTGAAGATAGTTTCAAATAACCACAGGCATCAAGAAAGACAATCATTTTTCTCTTAGAATTTGGCAGATGGGCTCATGCCCCTTCTTGTCTTTCCTTGTAAGCTGTTACAGTTTCTTAAATGATGTCCTAACCATCATCTTGCCCCAGTCATTCCATTTACCCCATTGTTATTAGAAATTTTTTTCTAAAATGTGCATCTTTAGTCATATCATTCCTGTGCTGAAAACGCTTTGATGGCTCCCACTGGCCCTAGTGGAAGTTCTTTGTCAGGACATATTAGTACATTAGGATAATTTCTGAAGTGTGAACAGCATGTCTGCTATTAATTGAGTTAAAGTATTGAAGAACGATAGTGATTTACTTTTTTAATATGAATTTCACAATTTTAAACTTCAATATTCTTTCCTGAATGGAATAAAAAGAGATGAGGATGTATGTAATCAGCAGGCAGTCTTTTCTATGTTATGGGATCCACCATGTGACAACCGTCATCAATGACTATGATGACGTCATTGTTTTTTCATTCAAAATCTGGGATTATCCAGAGATATGTGTCCTGCATTTCACCATAAATTGCCATAGGTTTGACAGTAGAAAAGCTTCTGGTCCACTGAATAAAGTCCAAATTCCATAAAGACGATATAAGGACTTCTCTGATATCTTGGTTATCATTTTAGACGAATCTTAGACAGTACCATTCCCCCACCCCATTACTTATTCAATCTGCTCTCTCTTTCTGAAATATTTTTTACCTCTCCCAGTTAATTTGATAAACCCCTCAAATATTTTAAGATCACGATTCATTTCAAGCATTACTTCCTCTATGAAGTCTACCTTGATATTACCTCCTTGCTTCTGGTACAATTGAGTGTTTACACTCAACTGGAAGAATGAGGTCTTTTCCTTGGGCATCTCTCTCCCTTCATCTCTCATTCATTTTATCAGGTCCCAGTAGGAGGGTCCCATCAGGTCCCATCAGGTCCCAGGTCCCAATATCTATTGCATGAGTCAGGATATCTCAGGGCCTGCTATGGGACCGAACAACTCCAAAATCTCAGTGGCTTACAACAAAAATTTATTGCTCACACTCCATGTCCACTGTGAAATAGCTGGGGTATCTTTCTACACCATCATTCAGACACGCAGGATGAGTAAGCAGCTATCATCTTAAACATAACTGGTTGCCATGATGGAGGAAAAAAAGGGTTTCACATAATCCATTCAATCCCAATGTTACTTATATTCCTGATCTATTAATTGTAACTAATAACATGATTCCATTCAAACACAAAAAAGCCAGGAAATGCAGTGTTACCTTGTGCATATAGGTCAGAGAGCCAGAAATATCTGGTGAAAGGCACTAATTATGACCATATATACCCAACATAAAACCAGTCATGACTATCCCTTAGAGTTATGGAAGAGGCATATTTCCTGGTCATATTGACATGACATATTTAGATATAATTGACATTTCCTTAGCAAGGAGAAGGGAGGGGTGGTCATTGGATAGATAACCAACAGTGTCTGTCACATCTTGTTCCTTCAACTCCTGGGACTAAATTCTGGAGTTAGAAGGGTCTAGGAGCTTCAGAGAACACACCATATTTTCAGTTCCATGATAAGAGAGTCATGATAAGCTTTGCATAGCTAACCACTCTTTGTGAACCATTGTCTTGGGAACTTCCTATGTAAGATCTCCCTTAGAGTTCAACAACCGTATGAGCCAGGCTTTGTTTTCCAGATGGGGAAACAGAAGACCAGAGAGGATTAAAAGCTTGCTTAAGGTCACATAACTAAAGTGTAGAGGAACCAAATTTAATGCCAGTCTGCATCCTGACCCTGGAACTCTTGCTCTTTTCTTTATTTCTTCAGCATCTGACATGAAACCCTGGGAATGATATTAACCTGTTTTAAACATATTTGTACCCTGTTTCCACTATCAAGGATACTGTACGTCTTGCGTGTGTTTCCTGCTATGTAAACCACATTTCTTTTTGTTTTAAACATGTCTCTGTCTACAGTTTTAAGAGAGGGTATCAAGGGTTTATCTTCGTACACAGTCCTGTTCTGACAACATGAGGGCATTTTGCAGTGAAGTGTGCTTTAATTCAGAAAAATGGATGGCACAGTGGTTTTCCTGCAGAAGGAGATTTATACTTAGTTCCTCCTCTCAGTTAACAAGATTTATGCATAGGCCCGGAACACATGCTAAAGGCTGCATTTTCTCCTTCCCCAAGCTCCCCAAAGAGCTATTGATATTTAATAAAATAATCATCGTTATGACTTAAAATGCTTGTTATTGCTTGATCAAACAAGGCAATCAGGTTTTATTTTTTAAAGCAATGAAAACTAGTTTATTGTGCCTGTTTCAGAGACTTTGGGTGTGGGTTTCAGCCACGATGATGCCACTATGTTATACATTTCTATTGCTTGAATAGACTGGAATTAACATCTGATGACTTCTTCATTGACATCTGAATTTTTTTCCACAGGCAGACTCTAATAAAGAAGTCAGTTAGAGCTATTAGACATATTTTAGAGGAATCTTTTGATGCATATCTTCACTTAGATTATGAAATTTAAATCATTGCTGCTGTCAGTGTGAATACTAATGATATAGCCTGCCAGATGGAAACCTTTCATAAATTTTCACTTTTCTCTTACAGTCAGTTGTAAATCTTAAGGAAATGACTTCTTGGGTGAACTATGTTGATGTCAGCTTTAATGCCTTATGTCCACACTGATTTCAATGTCATAAGTACCTAGAAGACAGGCAACTCTTAATTAAATGTCATTTTCTTTTCCCATTCTGAACTGAAACAGAGTGCAGACTCTCCTTGCATTGTCTGTAGCTTACTGGTGAATAGCTCAGCTTGCTTTGTCACAAGTGGGTTCTTTGGAGCTATTTAAATGCTTTGGTGTCACGCAGTTTCTCCTCTCTTAAACTAAAACTGTCTTCCTCAATGTGTCTTTCAAACAGTAAAACACTGTTTCCTTGGTCCTTTGTTCTCCATTTTGACAAAACACGTTCTGTAGGTTCTTGCCTCATTTTAACAATTTTTCTTTCCCGCAGAAATTGATGTTTTAGTTCTCTTCATGAGTGCTAATCTCCATATGAGAACCACATGGAATAAAACTTCCTTTTTCCCTATAGGGATATATCAGTATTCAGACAAAATCTTCCAAAGGACTTTTCTTACCAGTTCTGAGGAGCTTCTGATAACTTGTGGTTGCTTATCACTTAAATTTCTTGTGGAGCTTTTTTCTTTTCTTTTTAAAACAGAGCCAAACTTGGAAAGGTATTATCACTTTAAAAAAATAAAAATAAAAAACAAAAAACAGGAGACAAAAAGAAAATAAAATTAAATGTAAGATTGTTTAAATTTTTCAGTCTTTGGAAACCCAAAGGAAAATGATGATAAAAAAACCAAAATAAAACAAAAAAAAAAACCACAACTCTCAACAAAAATACTTAGGTGAGTCAATAAATATTCCCAGTAGAAATCTTACAGGTAAAACAACTTTTTCCAGTTATTGAGTTATTTTTTTCACCAGTTGTTTATTTATTGATTTGTTTTGCCATTAAACCTACAAACCAAGTGATAAATGTGCTTCCTTTGTTGTTACAGTGTAATGCATTGAGCTTTCCTTGAAGCTTCATTAAAGTTATATCTAAAGCACCGATTATAAGAAAATGATTAATAATACAATAAGATGGAGCAACTGTTCCGTGGAACTGTTTGGAGTTGGGAGCTTTTTCATCAACACTCTGTTTTGTTCTCTGCTTCTATCCACCCAGGGAAGCAAATGCCCATCACGATTTTTTTTTTTTTCATCAAGCCACAAGAACCATCATTCGGTAGAAACAAAGACATCAACAAACATTCGAAACCATTAAAGTAATTTTCTGACATGGTTTCAGTAATTAGCACATTTCAGTTTCAACAACTGTAATTTAAACCTGACCTTTAAGCTAATTATGTCTTGACATTTATGATTTTAAACTGGCTTTTCCCGTGGTGAGGGTGTGTTACATTCAGGTTCTAATGAATTGTTTTGTAGTATTTACTTGTTGTCAAAAGGGTCTCTGTTCTGGCTTGGAGGGGACCACTTCACTTAACATCCTGTCATTGAAGGCATAATGCTGCCACTCTGAAGGACCATTATCTGTCATGATATCAGGATGATATTGAATTTTTCTAAGGATGTTTTGATATAATTTCAGGTACAGGGAAATTCCTGTTAGAAAATTTTAAAAAATAGTCCAAAAATTAACTCAGAGTTTGAGTGAAGATAATGCGGGCTTTCTTGGGATCTAATAATTTGTGGCAGGTGAATAGGATGAATCTTTCTGGCTATCATGAGAGCAAACCTGAGCCCAAGAGGAATCTGGGAGGGAGGAAAATCCAAGATGGTGGACGTGGTCTTGTTGGCTTTTATTAAGCAGTGGTAGAATCCTTCCCTGTCTTTTATTTTCTCCTAAGCTACTTCCAACTCAATGCCTTTCTTCTTGATAATAATAACAATAGCTAACATTTACCAAGCACTTACTAAGGACTGTTTTAAACACTTTATATCCATTATTTTAACACTTTAATGACCCTATAAGGAAGGGTCTAGTACCTAGCATAATAAATCCTTTGATTTTCTTCAAGTGTTAAATGCCAATATTTGCTGAAGTCAGATAATATTTTGAAATATTAATGTCTGTGTTTCTTTTTTCCCACTTCCTTTATATGATCACCTCACACCCACCCTGTTGATCAGAGGCATCCACATTGCTTTTAGGAACTACAAAAAAACAGTCAAGATTGATTTTCCAACATCCAAAGTTGGTCTTAAGCAAGGAGGGCCATAACCAGAAAACTGGAAAGAGGGTAACGTAAGATCCAGAAAGCCAGGCTACTCCTCCCTCCACCCCACTATAGGAAGGTCTCTGGGTGAAAGAGAGGAGGAACAGGGAAGATGGGTGACCTTAGTTGAGGGGAAGTAGAAGGAAGGTGAGTTAATGGGAGATGGTGATAATGGTGCAAAACAGGTAAGAGGTGGTATGGGGTGGATAATTTGAATGGCCAAGCAGAGCACAAGGGGTTTCCTGGAAGCCCAGCCATCACAGGCAGACCATTTGCTGAGAGTCGGGTGTATTGTGCATTGTCAGGTAGGCAGAGAAGCCATGTTAGTGGAGCCATTGGGCTCATTAACTTTCTCAGATATGGACTTTCCATGGAGAGTTGCCTGAATGTAGCTCATGGATTGTCCAGAAGGAAAATATTTTTGATGGATCTCACTAAGGCCATCTAACTGCTTTGGAGAGATAGCCATTATTTTTCTGTAAGTCTCAAAATATAGGATAGAGGTTACTATGCCCAGACAGGCAGAGATGTTGTGGAAGGGAGAGCCCATTCTTCATGTTTGGATGAGACAAGATGGTGAGGGAATTCACTTCTGTTACATAAATTGAGATTTAAGTTGTCACTGAGTATTTATTTTTAACTGAGTAATTTTGGTAAAACAAACAAACAAAAAATTGGTCTTAAAGACTCAACCAAATGGCTCTCTGGTGGTGGAATTGGAGGCAGGGGGATACTTGGGTTCAAAAACGCCTTCTACACTCCCCTCAAATTAGACTCTGTGGGTTTCTTCTCTTTCCATAGTATAAGGATGAACCTGCTTTCTGGGAAGCACAAGAAAGCACCAGAAATTGTGAGGTGTGCTTCACCATCATGTGGTGTGAAGGAATAGGTTAGATTAAGTGTGTCCGCTGACCGAGTAGTGGGACTGGGCTTGGGGAGTAGGGTCAATAAGACAAAAGGGGAACATGCAACTATGAAAGTTAGAAATTTAGGATGTCAATTTAGGCAAAGCTATTCTAATTTCAGGATTCATTTGCATTCTTTCTTAACACGTCTCCTTAAAGATATGGAGTCTCTCTTATGGACTGCAATAAACCAAGTTTATTCCAAGTTTCCAGCCAAGTTAGTTATTAACCAAGGTACTAGATCATTGAATGGAGAGACGTTGGCCTTTGCCTCACCTTAGATAGGTGTCAGACAATGTCATTTAGCTTCATTTTACTGAGCTTATCTGCATAGGAGGGAATTGATGGAGGGCTGGTGACTCTAAACTACTTATAGTGAGATAGGACAAGAACACTGATTTAAAAAAATATTAAAGAGGTAAAATCAACAGCCATTATTAGGATTTGGCATCAGCTCCAGGGATTGTCTTAGATCAATGTTTAGGTGGTAGTGTCACACATTACTTAACTCTGTTTGCTTCCCTGACTAGACTGTGTGTGTGATGAAGTCAGGGGCAATTGTGGCTTTATTTGGGTTTGTTTTGCTTTTTTATCTGCAAAGCTTGGAACTGGTCCTCAATGCTTCTGATTGAGTAAGTCCAGCTTTTGGAAAATGTTTGTCCTTTCATGAAAGGGCATTCCACATGTGGTCATTCACCCCATTGTTCTAATCACTCTCTGTTTCTCCCTGTTCCAGTGCCGAAGAGGAGTCAGCTCAATAAGTTTTGGAGGCGGTAAAGACTCCAAGAGAGTTGACTTCTGGGGTTTGGGAGTCTCTTGTGCCCATCAGTGTGGGGACAGGTAGAATCAATCAGTCAGCTGATGATTCCAGGTGCAGCAAAGAGCCCCAGACCACCGGTGCTGTCACTTTCCTGAGGAACTAGGTGAAGGGTTAATTTGTTCTCTCTCTGCCGCAGCCTGTATAGCAATGGGTCTGTTACACAACAGCACCTCACAGGAAACACACAGATGAATTCTACCAGCACAAATGTATTTTATGGGTCAGACGTCTCACATGATCCCTGTAGCTCTGACCTCTGGTGGATGTATCATCTGGGCTTTTTAGTCCCTTGGTGTCTTGGAGACTGTAACCTGTAAAATGTGTGGTTCATAAACACGGCTAGCCAGATTGCCATTCCTAACATGTCATTGGCCCATGATTCTGCCAAGGAGGCTCAGAAAGTCGTAAATCTGATGTGAATTTATAGTGGCAGACAAGATGCCCCATCATTTAACCGAGGATCACCCCCGTACCAAGACCCACAGAGCAGGTCTGCGATGAGTTAAAAGTAACATCCAGTTTAAATTGCTCTTCACCCAGTCCTGCTCTAAATATTCACCATGTGTATATATACCTCTGCAGCTCAGAGGATTTCCTGACCCAGATCTTTACATTTCTGGGCTAGCAGTTCATTCTCTATCAGTAATGATCTTTCTGGAACCATTTAATTTGTCTGTGCAGTGACACATGACATTTGGATAAACCGCGATGTATTTTCTGTCTGGCTCTGCACATGGAATTTGGTGACACATTTCACAGAAGATCACCTGTGATGAGGACAAAGGTCAGTGGAAAGCTGTTCAAACAGAAAGAGGTTTAGCCTTGAGGAGCCTATTTGAACCTCAACTCTCGACCTGTTCATTGATTGTGTTTGCTAATTGGGTCTTCAGTGCAAAGCAAGAAACAATGCTCAGCATCTTTAACTGTGTATTTAGCCAGAACATGAAAATCAATCCACCGGTGACGAAAAGGGCATAGTAAACAACATCCCTGTGCAGTTGGATGTTTTTAGCTTTGGCGTTCAACAGATGTGATCTGGGACCTGGACCTCGGTAGGTAGAATTTATTAGAGGATGCTGAGTGGTGGACATCTCTTATTTTCTCTCTCACTGAAGGTGGGAAGCTCTTTGCTCCTTTCTCAGATGCTCGATGGTAAAACAAGTACAAAACAGGAATGCGTGTTTTAATCAGGAGGATATTTTCAAGGCTTACAACAATAAGTTACATTGGATCTATCCAGGAAGACATTTTTCATAATAACAGCACCTCATTTTCCTGCTGTAACTGTTGAAATTTATTCCTAACCAATCCCATTTCACATGCTTTCTTTTTAATGAAGGAAGGAAAGAGAAGAGAGAAAATAAAGAAGAAATAAATTGACTGTAATGTGGCAGATGCCTTTCTCACTGCTTATAACTGTGTAAAGAAACAATACAATGCAGTAAAACTCGGCAGATTTTATTTGGTTTATTAGCTCTGACTGCATCTCAAGCTGTTTCACCACTCCAATTTTAGACAACACATGACATCATAATTGCTTCTGGCATTTTACAGTAATAGATACTGGTGAGAGTTGTATGAGTCCCCCACCCCCATCCCATTTTATGGGTGCTTCTTTGGAAAATAGCAACCTCTCATTTGCAGAGCATGCACATTTTGACTAAGGTACTGTTCCATTTTGTTGCCTGCAAAATTATTCTGCCCTATTTATGTTTGAAGGTAGCTTTCTATAATCCAAACAGACTGTCAGGGTTTCACATCGCACCTACCTACCCTACCAGCTTATTCAGTATGGTACCCCTGTCTAGGGTCCTGAGCTGGGGAGGTTAGCAAAATTAGCTATGACCAGGGCAGTTATTAATCTATTCTCAAAAAATCCAGATTCCTAAAGTAGCACCTTGGATCACTTTGTAGTAGTCCTGAAATAGTATTTAGATTCTCAAAATGTATGGAGAGATTTACTTTCCCTCTGTGTGGATGACCTCTGTTATGTGCTAAAGACCTAGCTAATGAACCAGGAGCAGGAATATGGCTAAATGAAGTGATCAATGCAAATGTGAGTTTGTGAGTGACCCAAGCACTGAAGGATAAGGATGTCTTCATAAATATGTGATGCTGACACAGGCTTTGACTGCCACGCAGAAGATTAGCATTGTTAAACTATGTCACAGTCCAAACAGGGCCTGGCTTGGATATTTATTATATTCTTGAATTTTGCTGAGTAAACTATAATTATCAGCAAAGGCGAGGAACTCCCCTTTCAAAGGCCAGTGTGTCCAGAAAGCCTTCCTAAAAACATTTATTGATAGAGCTGACAGGGTAGGTGGGGATCATTCAAGCCCTTCATTTCTATGTGGGGAAAGAGAACCAGAGATGGTACGTGACTTGTCCAAGTTCATATAGTTGTTATGTAGTGGTGCTGAGACTGGCTTTCTACTGATTTGTAGAGAATAATTTTTTTTTCCTCTCACTGAAACGAGTACCCTCATTGCTGAGAAATAGCCTGTGAACCTTCAACCATTTCTGCTGTCTTGCAAAGTCACGTAGTGATGGGCCTGAGCTACTTTATACGTTTTCTCTTGGATAAACCTTAGCACTGGCCTCTGGAAGGAGCACAAATATTTCCAGCCCTCCTGCTGCCTGAGCCACATCTGGCATGCTGTGACAGGACCTTCTCTTTGCTTCATTAAAGTGAATTTATGGCTCATTCCTTCAAGACTCTCCCCTCACTTGTGGCGATAAAAGGTGAGGGCGTGAATAGTTGTATAATGCAATTTTTAAGAACTGTTGTGAGGACAAAATGAGATAACATATACAAAGTGCTTGGAACAATGTTTATACTGAACAGTTAAACCAAAAATACCAAACCAAAACAAAACAAAAAAACAATGGTATTTGACTCTATCCTATGAAAATGGCAGCGTAATAGAGTAAAAGTCCATAAAAGTCAGATCTTGCTTTACAGGTTTGCCAGTCTTAGGGGGTGGGAGTGGGGTGGAGGTGACAATCAGTTGTGAGTATGGACATAGGGCACTGGAGCAAAATGTGGGCTGTGGAGACAGACCTGGCTTTGGACCCTACTTCTGCTGTGTGACCTCAAGTAAGTTACCTACCTTTGCTGACATTGGTCTCTTTATCTGTAAAACAGAGGTACTAATACATCTCCTCCTGTTGTTATGAGGGTTCCATAGAAAATATGAGTGTGCACAGGGTCGGCACCCCAAAGCACATGTTTGGCATCCACAAAGAGCAGTTATTCTAGACTTGACCCACATGCTCTCCCATTCCTATTGGCTCTTTGGTTGCTCATGTGCCCTTCCCCATGGTTAACAGTCTCCTGTTGCTGTTTCCACTGGTGAAAAACTTCGTTCTGCCATCTTGTGGCCTCCCTTGTACTTTCTGCCTCCGATCCAGGCTTTTCTTTTCCCTGAGGTTGTCTGCCACCCTCTTCTTTTCCTGCCTCAGCAGCTTCTCTGCTCTTAGATCTGGCTGCTCCTGTCCCACTTGAGTCTCTCTCCTCTGGTTACATCTCTTATAGAGAATCGACACTTTTAGTGCATATTTCCTTCTGCCCAGGGACTTGGGCCAGTTCCAGGGCCTGAAGAGTATGGGGCATCATCACCCTCAAGAAGTTTCCCTCAGTAACTACCCTGAAATCCCATGAATCTAGGCAGAATCTGAGTATCTGGAAGTTCCTCTACTTAAAGTGAACAATTGGCCATACATCATCTCCAATCTCAACAAAAGCCAAACAAAAGCAACCTTCGTATGTTCTCTGGCCTCATCTTTGTCTTCCAGAAGTGTTTATACTGATGTCTGAGGATCTCACCATCTTTCTTAAAATTCTCTTCCCATTTCTCCCCAAAGTCCCATCTGTTTTTTATGCAAAGACAACTCTTAGTAACCTGCCTTAATATGCTAGAATTTGGGTGGAAATTGCACTTCTCACCCCTCGCCTCTCATCCAAAGTACACAGATCTTTGTGTTCCATGCCGCGCTTACAATTTTCTTGGAAATGTGATTGTGGAGTGGGAGTGAGAGTGGGAGTGGGGAAGCAACCCATGAAAATGAATATATTCTTTTTCTTCAATTTTTAGTATTTTTGCTGGTGGCAGCAGACTTTGATATCAATTAGAAATGACTGGGGTCTAAGGCTTGGGAAAACTCCTCCAGATAACAGTCAGAAGATTCCAATTCCTTCTGCTATCTCAGCTCCCTCAGGTGGCCTTTCCTGAATGTGAGATGAGTTGCAAAATTCATGTGTGTCTAGCTTCATAAACATACTATCCTCTATCCATTTCATAGAAAATAGGAGGTTAAAACTTGTGCTTACACCCTACTAACCTCTCTGAGAAAGTTTGGCTTTTGTTGCACAGGAAGCTTCCCCCAATGGGTTGTCATGATACCTGACCCCACAGGTATGTACGTCCAGAGATCACAGTACAGACTACACAACTTAAGAGCATGGCATTGAAAATTCATGCTGTGCCCATGGAAAAGCAAGTTTAAGAATTGAAATCATAAACGGATTTTGCTCAGTACTCATCAATCCATTTGTTTTGTCTCAACTTTCTCCCTCTGTAAGTCTTCCCATTGGAAGTGTTTGGTCTTGTAATTCAGATGTCTTTGTTGTCTTATTTTGTATGTGACTGGGGAAAATTAACTCACCTCTATGAACTTTAGTTTACTTCTTTGCACAATGGGATAACAGTAACTACATCATAAGGAAGTTATAGACAATTGACATTATTGAGTTTTGACATGGACTTTCATCATCTTGGGTGATATGTAGCGTCCATCCATTCTCCTTTCCTCTGATAGCACTCCATTTCCTCTGGGAGATTTACCTCTCTCCAGGTATGTGCACTCTTAGTGGGAGTGTACATCCAGGAGCCTTTTTTCTCACCACTGGAGTTGATGGGGTCCCTTTTGCCAGATCTTTCTTTGCTTCACCCAGTATACCTAATGGAAAGTCACATAATCCAAATATGGTTCATCAGACTTTCTGGTTTGGGGATTTTACATATTGAGCAAAATATCTGGAAGATACAGCTGGAATTCATTGCCCACAGGAGCAGCTCCACTGTGGGGCTGTAGAGTGCTTTCTGGGTGTCTTCAGGGTCTTGCCTGGTTAGAGCCTGGTCCTTTAGCTTTCTCATTCATCTTTTTACTCCCTCCATATTTTCTCCAAACATTGTTTATTCTTCAAATCTGTTTTTCATTTGTTTGCAACCAAAAACAATCCTTATTTATATAGTATTACTTTATTTGATTCTGACAATAATCCCATGAGGTGGTTGTAATTCCCTCTGAGGATACTAAAGCTCTAAAATGCCAAGTCACTTACCCACATCATGTAGTAGGAGGAGAAGCTGAAACTTGAACCCATGTGAGGGGTGAAAGATTAAATAAGAGATAAGCCTCTGAAGGCACTTTGCACAATCCTTAGCTCATAGCAATCACTTATCACCATTAATTAATTCTAAAATTAATTCTGAATCTTTGTGTTCACTGTAAAGTGACTGCCTACTATGAGGGAAAAAGGTAACATACCCAATATAAGAAAATGTAAATCAAAGTAGTTTATAAAGTTGCACCCAAATATATTGTTCGTTTCTTGAAACTCGGGCTTTTTAAGGGCGGGTTCTCTTCTGGAATCTCATTGCATTCCCAGAGAACATTAAGAAATTTGGGTACTTAGGCTATATTGAACAAGATCTATTAAAAACAAGGTTTGGACTAAAATCTTTTGCTTGTGGCTTAGTGTGGCTCAGACCTTGAAATTGTCACTGTACCCAGCTTAAAAATCCCACTGACACCTTTGTTCTGCAATGAGCAAGAACAGTCACTGAACCCTTCCAAGCATCCCTTAAAGAGATATAACACTAACAGCCTGGGGAACGTTTCCATGCTAATTATTTAACAGAAATTTCACCATATAGCAGTGACTACTCACTAGATGTTTGAAACTGGTAAAAATCTAACAGCACGGCAACCATTTCGATAAACCCTGCTATTAAGTTTATCTGGGCTTTCCTCTGAATTTCTCATGAGGCCAGTTTGATTTCTTTTCAGGCACAGTTTCATTCAGGCCACCTCAGTTTTAGATGAATTTATTGCATATACTTGGTGCTTTACTGATATACAATAAAACCCCAGGCCCTTGAGGGTTGATTGTGGATGGAAACATATTTTAATAGAATGAATTCCTAGGGGAAAGTCAAGCAGTGTTTTTTCTTTCTTTTTTTTTTTTTTTATGTGTTTTCTACTTTTTTTATTCCTTAAAAATAATTTTGTTTTTAAAAGACAAGGCTAACAGAATGGACTCCAGGCTCCCTGGGGGTGATTGTGTCACATTAAATGGGACCACTTCCGAATGGTCATTCTGGTCATTTGGAAATTATGAAGGATGATAGGCAGTGCCCAGGCTGGCTCTCGTTTTGTACCAGCAGCACCGTGCTCTCCATCTTCCCTGCCAGGATATTTTCTATTGTGATAAAGTGGTGTGGTGTGGAAAACTCAGAGATGGTCTGACTTTCTGACTTTTCCGCTTTGGTCAATATGTCAATCATCGGGGGGTGGGGTGGGGGGTGCTGTTCTGTGTAACTTAACCCCTGGCCTTTGTACACACTCACTCTTTAGCTGAGTCCCTGATCAGGCTGCGCTTGGCTTTCACATGCTCCTCTCGTTAAGGTTGTGGCTGTGTTTTAAAATAATGAGACCCACCTGACTGGAATACTGTGGGGAGGGCACAGGCTTCTTCGGTGCTCAATAATACTTGGGCTTGGACTCTGGTGTTGTGATAAAGTTCTGCTTTTCAGAATTTCACCTGCAGCCTGGCCTGCCACTCGTGCTGTCTCCTCTGATGGGGGAAAGTTTGCTTTATAAGATGGGTATCCTCAAATGTGGTTTCAGGGGTCCTTCTGGAGGGTCTGCGGGCAGAATCATAACATACATTTGTCCTCTGATTAAAGGACACTCCTTTGGGGATGATTTATTCTACAGAATAATTTGCCTACAGGAACTTGGGAAAGGGACTGGAGGCGGTTGTGCTCATTCTCTATATAAAGAAGGAACATTCCTCGATAATGATCAGTGTACTGAAAATGTCTTAAAACAAAATAACATTACTGTCACAGAGCTCTAAAGAAATGTTTACAATCTTTCTGTATGTGGGGAATTGCAAACATAGATTTTTGTTAGTTTTCTTGAATGTTAAGTTATTACTCTGAATTTAAGGTGCATCTATAGCAGTTACAGGGGATAATAATTATACCTATGATGTAAGGAATACAGAATACATTAAAGGCATTTAGCATAGTATTCATGCAATGAATGTTTATTATTATCATTGCTACTTCTTCTTTGAAAGATAAAATATTTCAAGAAATGCAGTTGAATTCATTAGTTATATATTTGACTTCCAGACACTAAAGTGACATATTTGGATAATTTATTGAATCATAGGGCTCTAGATGTTAAGTGACTTGACTAAAGCCAGTGTGGTAGTTTCAAAAATCATGCTGTAAATTCCTTGACTTTCCTCCCATCGGGAAATGGAGCCCAATTCCTTCCTCCTTGGATAGGGACAGGCATTAGTGGCTTCCTTCTGCTAAATGGAATAGAGCAGGAGTGGAGCTACAAGACTTCCCCGACTGGCTCTTAAAAGGCAACACATCTGGTCTCTCTATCTTTGTGTCTTGCAGTGCTCCCTTTTGGAATCCAGCTGCTATGCAATAAGGAAGTGCAGGCTCCATATAAGTATTTGAGCCAACATAGCCTGCTGAAGTCCCAGGTGACAGTGAGGGTCAAAGCCAGACATGTGAGTGAGGAAACTTTTGTGATGCCTCTAGCCCCAGGCACCATCTGACAGGAAACACATCAGAAACCCTGAACAGAACTCACCCACTGAGCCCTGAAACTTCCAGAACTGGGAAAGGAAAAATAATAACTGGTTACTGTTGTGTATGTTTATGCCGTTAAGTTTGTTGTGATTTTCATGTAGCGATAGATAGCAGAACAGATAATAGCAGCACCAAAATTAGAACTCAGTTCCTTTGACTTTTGAATGTTGCCTTGATTACTTCATGACAATAATTTCTTGACTTACACATGGTTTAAATTAGAATTTAGAAAATGCTTATACTTCAAGTATAGTGAGGGTCTTTGACTCTTTAGAAAGCGAGATAGCTGGGATGCATGTCAGAGATTATTTATTTGAACCTCCTCATTATACAGATGAAAAAAAAATAAGACTCGGAGTTCATTATTTAGGACCAACATAAGTAGTGAGATGCAATGCTTATTTAAAACTTATTAAGTGTCTAACTGTTGCACTGTAGATAGCAATAACAATCCTAAGCAATGGCACTCAACCAGGTTGTTTCAAACACTGTTGACCAAGGACTCATGGGTTGTTATTATCAGGTTCACTTGATCAAATCATTTGGGCTTCCACTTCACTTTGGGAGGCCTGAATTATGCCTGAGAAATGAATTTATTTTCTAGTATCCACTTCATTTTGTGCTTTGTCAACAGAATCAAAATACTCATTTAAATGCAAACAGAATTGCACGCGCACTCGGTAATTCATTTGTATACTTTTACATTATAGTTGGAAAGCTTTTTTTCCTTTTCTCTTGAAAGTGATTGGAAGAAATGGATTAGAAAGTTGAAAAATAGAAACGACAGAATCAGGGTGTGTGGAAAACAGGGTGTTTGCTGAAGAAGCCAGTCTTCTGTGGTTGGGTGAGGAAATACATATTGCTACTGTCGATAGTACGGTGGTCTAGGAGAATCCTGGGGGAAGATTACAAGAAGGTGATAGGGAATTTCTATTTTTTGCTTTTGCCCACTCTGCATATATCTGCCTGAGGGATAGAAAGTTAATCTCGTTACTCAGGTTTTCTTTTTTTTTTTTCTTTCCCTGTTGCTTTCAATGCTTTTTAGTAGCTGCAGCTCTCTGGGTTCCCTGAGGCTGTGTGAAGGAGGAAGACTTGGGAGGTCCAGGTGCCATCACCTAAAGCATTTGATACATTAAACATAGAGCCAGCCCTTCTCTGCTGAGTGCTGAGCAGTCTGGATGCAATTTTTCTTGGTATCCCAATACCCCTCCCCCCTTTTCATCACACATTCTGAAATTTCTAAACCTTTCACACTTTTAAGCTTAATTTTAGTTGAATTATTATAGGTTTTCAAGTACGAGGTGTGATGAAAAGATATGGTGAATGTTTAAATAAAAAAATTTTGTTACAGTAAAACACACATTGCCATTAATCACCCTCAAAATACTCACTCTTGCTCTGAACACAATTATCCCATTGTTCTTGCCATGTTCTGAAGCAGTTCTGGAAGTCCTCTTTTGTGAGTGTCTTTATTTGCGCTGTTGTGGCTACCTCGATGTCCTGCATCGATTCAAAACGTTTTCCTTTCATGGTCAATTTGACTTTGGGGAAGAGCCAGAAGTCACACGGTGCCAGATCTGGTGAATAAGGTATATGAGGACATATCATAATGTTTTTATTTGACAGAAATTGCCATATATCAGAAGGCATGTGTAACACAGAGCCTTTCCATTGTGATCAAGAAATATGGTGAATGCTGTTGCCTAGTGCTATCCAATGGAAAGGCAGGGATCTTTAACATGGGAAGAGGCATGTCAAACCTTAGTAACAGTGTGTGACAAGTTTCAACTTATTTGGTGCACTCAGTCCGGTGTGAGCTATAGTTGAGAGAAGGTGTGTTTTAAAGTGTGAGGTCAATCACCCTCCATCATGACATTGCTCCATGGCACACATTGTTCCTGGTATGGAAATTTCTGTCACATAAAAACATTATGGTGTGTCCTCATCTACCGTATTCACTGGATCTGGCACCATCTTCCCAAAGTCAAAATGACCATGAAAGGAAAACATTTTGAATTGATTCAGGACATGAAGGTAGCCAGGACAGTGCAACTAAGGACACGAAAGGGGACTTACAGAACTGCTTCAGAAAGTGGCAAAAACAATGGGATAAATATATTTGAAGTGAAGGGGATTAATGGCAATGTGTCTTTTATTGTAATAATTTTTTTAAATTTAAACATTCACCGTTTTTTATGATCATACCTTGTATCTTTTGTTTTCACTTTGGTTGGGATGTTAATGAGGTGATTTTGTGATTTCCATGGATTGTATGGGTTTTTCCACTGGCTGTCAGGGAGGAAGAGTTGCCCCTGAGAGAGAGAGGACACTATCACTTCTGGATACGGCGGAGGCCTTACATAGACAGGCATGGCCAAGGAGAGAAGGGCTTGGAGTGTATTTCTTCTTTATGTTCTTGGTCAGTGGCCCAGAACATGGTAGAAGTATCTTTGATTATGTGAAGAGAGTGAAACTAGCTACCTGTGTTTTGTTTTTATGGTTCAGAGTTGAGTCATATAGAAAAAGCCACTGGTGTTAGAACACCTAGGTTCAATCCCAGCTCCATTACCGTGTTTCTCCGAAAATAAGACCTAGCTAGACCATCAGCTCTAATGTGTCTTTTGGAGCAAAAATTAATATAAGACCCAGTCTTATTTTACTATAATATAAGACTGGGTCTTTAATATAATAATAATATAATATAATATAATTAATATAATATAATATAATAAATACCATGCCTTACATTAATTTTTGCTCCAAAAGACGTGTTAGAACTGATGGTCCAGCTAGGTCTTATTTTTGGGGAAACACGGTATTCATGAGATATTTATGTTACTTAGTCTCTTGGAACCTCAGGTTTCTCATCCGTAAAATGGGAATAATAAGAATTACTTTATCAATTAAATGAAATATGAATCCAGCATTTAGAATTCTTTTGTTGGCTTGTTTTTGTTTTTCATTTTGCTCTGCTTCTTGATAACATATTCTAGGTCAAAATTTTTAATTCAGTATATTTAATATACTGATAATCAATTTGAGAAAGAGAAAATAATTCCATTTTTATTTTATGTATAAAATAACACTTCAAGTTTAAGAAATTTTAACTCTAATGAAAACAGAAATTTTCATCTGTCTGAATCTTTGTTATGTTAAAAAGTTTATCTCCACCCAGAAAGAATTTCCTGGGAGAAGTGATACCTTAACCCATTCAGAATAAATTAGTTTCTGATAAACTTAAAACAAGTACTATCCCTTTGATTCCAGAAGATGAAAGCATATTATTATAGATATGCTAAATCTTTTTCCCAAGAAATGACTCCTGCTGAGTTTTATTATTGCAAAGCTTCCATTCCATTTTGGGAATGCGCGGACGTCCAGTGGCTGTAGGTTTCATGCACTAAGTTACTTGTGCAGGATAAAGACATATAGTTGTTAAGATTGGTGAAACAGTGATAAATATGCCTGTTTCCCTTTTGCTGACACAAGATTTCGATCCTATGAATGAATCATCAAAATGTAATCCAATTAAATTTAGAGTGTGAAATTTGAAGGTCTGATCTGTTGGTTTATAGCAGGACTGAAGTTTCTTCTAAGTTATGTTGAAGATCTAGAAGGAAACCCTGTTGTATAAATTCTAAGAACCACAGAACAATGGAGTTGCACTTAAGGTGAAAATCTCCTGTTGTTAAGATTACACTTGAAAATCCTAGGAGGCAACGCACCGGAGACTGACCACATCGTTGTGAGGAAATGCACTGCAGCCAGTTTTTCCTCCAGTGTTGGAGCAGATGGTTCCTACTTTGGTTGAGCACCAGGGAAAGACACTGGCTTGCATTTGGGGCCAGGTTGTGTGGAAAGCAGTGTCTCTTTAGCCCTCCATCACACTCACTGAGACTGAGGGGAAAGCTCACACTGGAGAGGCACATGGGACTCTATTGAGGGGTGACCGAGTCATGGTCCCAAGTCACTGTCAGTCCCAGAGCAGGGAGCAGAATTTTGGTTGGAATCATTTGCATTCCTTGTGTAGTTATTTCCATATCTCCCTGTCTCTCTTTCTTTTTTTTACCTGAGAGCAGATAATTAAAGACTAAAAAGTTAAATGTGTCTATAATAGAACTCCTCTGAATTTGCATTAAACTTCTCTCATTATTTTTAAATTTCTCTGTTTTCAGACTCAGGATTTCTTAGCAGTTCTGAGTGACTTCTCCTTTTATCCCTAGAGCTCAGAGTCACAGAGGCCGATAGGGATGATACAAGTTTGCTGAATGGCTGACATACTGTCTCGGTTCCCTGAGACATTGATCCTTACCGGTGTCTGCTCAACTCCACAGGGGACCATGGGGCTTTCTTAGGTGGTTGGGCTGTCTCTTTTGTTCAAAAATGTTCAGCCTTTTTCTCTGTCATAATGAATAATTTATTTAATACAGTCAACTCCAGTCAGGCCAAAAAAAAAAAATCATTGTGTTTTATCAAAGCAGAGACAAACTCTCTATTCATTCTGGTAAAGATTTTTTTAAACAGTGCCCACTAAGAGGAATTGTGTCTTTTGGTTCAGAAAGTGGATATTTGATGCACTGAAGTTGAACCTGTGAACTCAAGTTTTGAAGTAGCATGAAGCAGTGAAAAAAAACACAGGATTTGTAGCCGATTGAGTGTGACTTATACACCAGATTTTAGGTAATGAGAGCTGATTCTTACTATAAGCCAGATCTTGTTATAAGAGCTTTTCATATATTAGCTCATCTTTAATCTTCCCCTGAAGCCTATGAAGTGAGGCTTTATCTCTGTTTTAAAGTAATGGAAACATAAGCACAGAAAAGTTAAACAACTTTGCTGTAGGCCGCCCAGCTTGGAAGTAGCAGGACTGGGATTTGAACCCAGGCAGTCTGGCTTAGAGTCGACATACTTAACTGCTCTCTGTTTTTCCTCTACCTCATCTAACCTCATTACAACACTGCAATGCAGTCACTATTATCTACAATCCTCGTGTGAAGTTAAAAATGAGCTCACATTCACCTGCTTATAAGGGGAAGATTCAAGGTTTGGGTCTACTTTTCTCCAAAAAGCAATAATTGTCAGAATACTGTTACAAAGAGGGACATGAGTTTACGCTGTGGTTACTCCCCGTACAAGCTCTGTGACCTCGTGTCAGTCACTTATCCCTCTTGGAGACTTTTCTTATCCATAAAGTAGAGATGATGATACAACTCTGCCCACCTCCCAGGACTGAGGATAGGAGCAGGTGAAATAATACTGGCAAAAGCTGGTTTTTCTCCAGTGTCCTTGGCAGTGAGTAAGGGAGCCTCTTTCATTTTCTGAGAGACGATATAGTGAGCTGCAACCTGGAAGAGCTACCGTCCTTTTCTAAGCTTGGAAGTTCCTTCCCAGGAGGCACTTGGGCCCTGAAGTACTTGGATCTACCTCATCAATCTATGTGGGAAAGAAATTTCTAATTTTCCTTGCTTTGTTTGGGAGCCCAGGCTCAGGTAGAACCTGGAGGGAAACAGGAAAATACTTAACACCAGACGTTTTTGTAAAATTGACAAAATATTTTGAGGAAGATGTGTCTCCTAAAACAAGCTACCATGGCAGTTCCTCTTGATGAAGACTATTTATTTCCATGACACACTTATAACTTTATAATCTGGGCTGTTAGAACCCAGAAAGCCTATGGATGCATTTAAGGACTGATGTTATTTAAAAAACTCATTCAACATTGACTAAATGTTGACAAACATTATCCAAAATCCACAAAGTATGATTCTGGGCGTCTCGGCATGGAGGCAAGTGAGGGTGTGAGTTGAACTATGATTATGAGGAATGGGATTCATGAGAGTTAATCTGGTATACATAAAGGAAGCTGTCGGGGTAGGCTGGCTTGTAGAGTAGATGGGGTGGTGGGGGCTGGCTCCAGGTACTAGAAAAGGGCAATTAAATTGGAAGTTAGCTTTATTTACTCTCAATAGGTCCTGGGACTCTGCTCCTACTAAATTCTTATTTCAGTTATCAGTGCGGTGTAATTTTTCTGTGTGTTTACTGGGGGGGTCTGTTGGTTTTGCCTTGTATATTCACATGGCTGCATGGAGCTAGACGGTTGACTCAGAAGGAGGTCAGGCTCAGCTGAGACCACTGAGGTGGTGGTGCCTTTTTCTCTAAATGGTTTTTCATCCTCTAGGAGGCTAGACATGGTGGGAGCATTTAAAGGAGGACAAGCCCCAAACATAAGCTCCTTTCACATCTCTATTTGTGTCATATTTGCTGATCTCTATTGGCCAAGGAAATTCATGTAGCCAAGCTCACAGTCAAATCAGCAAGAGACTCAACAAAGGTGTAGATCCTGGGAGGTGTGATTCATTAGGGGAAATTAATTGAACAATCGTTCATAGTCTGCTCTCTGTTCTCTCCCATATGAACATATACTTTATCCCTTCTAAAATTCTCAGAATCTTACCTTATCATGACATCCTAGGAGAAGCTTATGAATTCATGATCTAAATCAGGTCTAGATTTGGGTGAAGCCCTTTGGGTCCAATTCCTCTTGATCTTGAGACCTGTGAACTAAAAATACAAATCACCTGACCCCTACCTATACTAGGTGTACAATGGTGAGAGAGAAGACAGAGTCAAGATACAGTAGACAGTCTCATTCAAAAAAGAGAGGAAGGAAGATGTGAGGACAATTTGGCTGTAACAGCTGTTATCCCATTGATTGTCAGAGTTGATTTGGTTCATCTGGCTGGCTAGGTGGGTCTCCCTTTCTCACCACTACACGTGTGCCCCTCCAGAAACTGTGTGCTAGGTGGAGGAGGACGACCTTGCCCAATAGAAGAGGATCGTTCTTTGGTAAAGGGTATATGAGTAGCTAGACTCCCCTGCTAGACCCTCCAAACAAGCTCTCAAGGTTTATTTGTAGGAGAATGTAGGGTAGTCAATCTTCCAAAACTCCGGACAAATCCAAATGAGGCACTGCATATGATGGTTGTCTTTCTTTAGAAAAAAACAAAGCAAAATAAATAAAAAATGGAGAGGGGTAGAAAGAGGCTTCTAACAGTCACTGGTCCACAGATTCTGAACTCCAGCCAAGCACGTAGTGTCAGGGCTCCCTGTTCTGTCTGTTCCTTGACTAGGGTCCACTTCTATCCTTGGGAGTGGCTTCTTAATCCACTGTTCTCTGTGTCCCCTGCCTCTATCCTCTGGACTTTCTTTTTCTAAAAGATACGGCTTTTACTTGCAGCTAAGTGGCTTTCTCAACCTGCGTCCTACCTATAGAACATTGGAGGCCCAGAGCCTCTTTTCATTTTGAACTGTCTCTGTCCCTTTTCATCCAAGCTGGTACAAGGCTTTTACATTAGGCCACTCAGTGGGAATTCTGTGACTCTGAATGGGTTCACTTCATGCCCCTAAAGTCACATCCATAATTCTTTTTGAGACAGACCTCTCTATTATGGGATGAGTGTCAGGATGCTATGGGACAGAGCCTTTAAGATTTTTAGAAACTCTTTATTCTGGTTGAGAGGGCCTTACTAGGCACTCTGCTACATCTTTCTGAGGTCTTAACAAAAGGTTTTATAGATAAACTTTTGATTTGATCTCAACCCTGAGGTCATTTCTTACTTGTTGAATCTTTTACTGACTAAAGATAGTAAAAATGTGAAATAGTTTTCTTTTCTAACCTAGAGCATTCTGGTTCTTCTCTATTTCCTTGAAATTTTACTTGCACACTGAAGTTCTCTCTTTTCCTTATACAAGAAAGCCAGTCGGCACTTTCAACATTCTGCCTAGAAATCTCCTTAGAATGATGCACAAGTCCTTTTTCTATCTTGCAAATTAATATAGGCAATAGTTCTGCCAATTGATTTTACTATACACCAGAGCCACTATCTTTCCAGCCTCCAAAGGCAGTTTTCTCACTATGGTGAACAGAGTAATGACCCCTTAAGATGTCTGTGTCCTGATCCTCAAACACTGTGAATATATTATTACCTTACATGACAAGAGGGACTTTAAAGATATGATTAAATTAAGGATCTTGATTTAGAGAGATTATCTTGGATTATCAGGTAGGCCCAATGCAATCACATGAGTCTTTAAAAGGGGAAGGGAAGTAGGAGGCAGGATAAACTGAGGGAAGAAGTGATAATGGAAGCAGATGGGAGAGATTGAGAGAGAGACAGAGATAGATGATAGATAGACAGATAGAGAGATAGAGAGGTAGATAGATAGATAGATAGATTTAAAGCTAATACCCACTTAAAGATCGATTTGAAATTGGAAGAAGCAGTCACAAGTCAAGGAATGCATGCAGCCTCTAGAAGCAGGAAAAAGCAAGAAAATGTTGTCTTCCCTAGAGCTCCCAGAAAGAAGGCAGCTCTGGAAACACCTTGATTTTAGCTCTGTAAGACTCAGTTTGGTCTTCTAACATTCAGAAATGTAAGATCAGAAATGAAAGCCATTAAGGAGATTTGTTACAATAGGTGATTGGATCCATCCCATTTACTGAGCTCAAGTAGACAGAAGTCTAGGTTGAGAGATTCCCAAAAGCATCTGGATTCAGAGAAACAAAGGGGACACATTGTCCTTTTCTTTCCTTTTGTTTTCTTTTCTCTTTTCTTTCCTCTCCCCTCTTCCCCCTCCCCTCCCTTCCCCTCCCCTCCCCTCCCTTCCCCTCCCCTCCCCTCCCTTCCCCTCCCTTTTACCTTTCTTTTTAGAGCCAGTTGGAGTTTCTGAGCTTTTGGTGGTTAACGAAGAGAGTGGTTTAATATTCTACTAAAGCCTCTGTGAGCTATTGGTCTTTTTTTTTTTTTAACTTTCATTTATTTAAATGTGTTTTTCCAGGACCCATGAGCTCCAAGTCAAGTAGTTGTTTCACTCTAGTTGTGGAGGGCGCAGTTCATGGTGGCCTATGTGGGGATCAAACCGGCAACCTTGTTATTAAGAGCACCGCGCTCTAACCAACTAAGCTAACCGGCCGTCCCCACTATTGGTCTTTAGTGGGATATTTTAAACGTTTTCTACATATTTTGGTTCCTTTTCAATTCTTCTTTACCACACACACAAAAATAAGATTAAAAAAAGATATTGTTTGGTAATGTAGCCTGGCATAGGAAGTATTAATACCCATGTATGCTAGCTACAATTTGTATTATCTTGACCATGAAATTTTAATAAATCAATGAACAAACCAGGTTTGTGTGATACAGTCATAACGGGCAAATCTTTTGTCTTTCAGTTTCATGCTTGGGTGATTATTAATGATGACTATTTAATGCATTCATGTGGAAAAATACTAATTCATAGCAGAAAAGTAGCAGCTCTTACTTAGGGCCTAACTCGGGTTTGTGGAATATGTGCCAATCAGCACACTTGAATGCTAAATGTTTTCTTGGGATTGGGCATCATGGATGCCCTTGCAGGTATAGTTTGCTCACTAACCAGAACAACTCAGAAAAGAGTCATAGCTATTCTGAAAACTTCAATAGTTTGGCAAATGGACATATGAGCAATTTATAATAAGCTACTCAAGTGTTCCTAATTTAATTTCTTATTTTAACTACAGTGAGAGTTCAGGATGTCAATGTGTCTTGGGAATACTCAAGTGAAAATGAGAATTATAAGTAGAATTTCAGTCTTAGGATAGAAGAAAATGCCTATCATTCACGAGTCTAACATTAATCTTTTATTAATTAGTAAAAAAATACTTTTTGAATGTTCCAAAGAGTGTGTGTGCATATACTCTGTATTACCATGTTTCCCTGAAAATAAGACCTAGCCAGACCATCAGCTCTAATGCATCTTTTGGAGCAAAAATTAATATAAGACCCAGTCTTATTTTACTATAACATAAGATCTGGTAATATAATATAATAATATAATATAATATAATATAATATAATATAATATAATATAATATAATATAATATAATATAATACTGGGTCTTACATTAATTTTTGCTCTGAAAGATGCATTAGAGCTGATGGTCTGGCTAGGTCTTATTTTCGGGGAAACATGGTAGCAGTGCTTGGTCAGGGGAGGTAAATTTCTGGGCTGTGGGCAAGCCTGTGTGTTATATACCGTTGAGTCAGCTCTGACTCCTGGCCACCCTACGAATGCGTGATGTCCACAAAGTCCTGTCCTCAACAGCCCCGCTCAGCCCCTGTAGACTCAGTACATCTCATATTTGGTGTTCCTTCTTTCCTGCTGCCTTCCATTTTCCCCCAGCATTACTATCTTTTCCAAATAACCTGCCTTTTTATGATAAGCTTGAAGTGTGACAGCTTCAGTTTTGTCATTTTTGCCTCCACCGATTTGTTAGGCTTTACTTGTTCAAGGGCCCACTTGTTCATCTTTCTGGCGCTCCAGAGTATCTGTAGAGTTCTCCTTCAACATCACATTTCAAATGAAGCAGTGAGGTCCTGGTAAATGTTTAACAACTGGTCCTCTAGCAAAATAAATAAATAAATAAATAAATAAATAAATAAATAAATAAATAAATAAATAAAAGAATGCCCTGATTAGTATCACTTGCCAATTTCCATGGTGTAAAAACTTCTGTGACAATGTCAAGCTACCTAACTAAATATCATTGAATAGGATTGGGGAAGAGATGTGTCCCGTTGGCTCTTATCAACTGATACAATGTGGCATCAGCCGTTATATCACTGCAAAGAGATTTCAGGGTCAGAAGCCACACAAAACTCATTTCCATTTGGGGCTCTTCTAAACATCTGCATTGGGCTTTAAACCTTTGTAGATATAATGAAGGTGAGCAGTTTAAGAATTTCTCTGCCTTTAGTTTTTTTTTCAGATGAAAAATAATTTCAAATTGCACTGATAACATGAAGAATAATGACATTCATCTCCTGGTAGACATGTTTGACATTTGAGACTAGTGAACCCAAATCCTGACCTGTCTCAAATGTGGGGATGCTTAATTAAGAAACCATACCAAATGACAAATCCATCTAGGTGACTGGAACACTTGCTAAATTTCTTTCTTCTTCTTTGCCTTCTCCTTCTGCTTCTCCTCTTCCTCTTCTTACTCCTCCTCCTCCTCCTCTTCCTCCTTCTTCTCCTTCTTTGACTGTGATTCCAGTTTTAGTTTTTTCAGAGACATGCTATATGAGAGATTAAAAGCCTCCCCCCCCAGTGATTCATTTAAATCAATTATGAATAAGTTGACATCCCTGGGAAGCCTTTGAATACTTTATTATGTGTACCAATGGCACTTCTAATTGAAGGTGGTTATACTCAGCTACTCCAACTCACTCTTTCCCCTGTGCAGCCACCCAACCCTATCAATCTTAGAGCTGTTATGTAAAAAAAAAATATTCAAAGTTATTCAAAACAGAGTGGAAATAAGAGAACCATTTGATATGATCTCATTGTTCTGAATTCCTTAAGGTGGATGCTGGAAGCTCAGTTCTCACCTAGATTCATTATAGGTTGGGGTGGAATTCATCTGGTCAGGTGGACCCTGGGGCTGTGCTTAGTAGGGGCCAGTCAGCTGATCCCTCCGGGAAGCATGTGCTGTGTGTATTCCCCATGGCACAACTGTTCAAACGTAATTTGAGGATAATGATAGTGTCAGAGCCTCTGTGGATGCCTAGAATGGCCCAGCTCCTGGGAATTTATTGGACTGAGTGGGTGGTGCTATGCTTTCGTTTACCTCAGGCAATGGCCCAGGTTTACATCATCTATCCTAATCCAGGTGCTGAGGCTGGGTAATGGGGTGGGAGGGATAATTAAGCTAAAAATCCAACAAGATGTTTAGAACAATACTGTGGGGACAGAGCCAGGAGTGCAGTTTCTAGTCTTTTACCTTCATGTGGAAAGGTGCTGGCTCAGGTAGTAAATGGCCATCAACTGTGATTGGATGGCCATCAGCTCTGGCTAGTTGCCCGTCAGCTGTAACCCGTAAGCCATTGGCCACTAATATAACTGCCGTGGCTACGCTAGCAGAAAACGGGGGCTAGCAAGAAGATGGTGGTTGACCTCAGGGATACTGTGGATACCTGATCATGGCATTGTACATCAGAAGCTAAACATTAATGAATGCCAACTATAATTTTATATATATAATGTGATGGTTCAGTGTGAGGTCGGAGGGATAGTGGATGGGGGGAGGGGGGTTCACAGTATGAGGGATATAAATGATGAACGTCTAAGTATTACCTTGTTTTGTACACCTGAAACTAATAAATAAATTAATTAAAAAAAAAAAAAAAAAAAAAAAAAAAAAGAAGATGGTGGTTGAGCTAGCAAGAGCGGATTGCAGTTAGCACGGTGGATTGCAGTTAGCAAGCGAGACTGGTACAGGAAGACCCCTTGTTGGGGTGCTGGCGGATGTTTGCTTCCTGTGTCTCCAATCCAGCCTCCAGTGAGACTATAGTGGTATGACTCCCCTACCTATGGCTCCGTGGGTGTTCTTTTTTGACCTCACCATGTCCTGCGTTCTTATGTGGGGAGCAGGAGCTGAGACCCCACCTGATACACTGCATGACAAATACGTAATAATGTTTGTTCAATAATGCTCTTCTCTGTTGTGTATAATAGTTACAATTTTGGAAACAATCCCTCAAATAAGAAACTAAAAAAATTAAATTATGTCTCAGCAATACAATGAGAGTCTACTATGCCATCACTAAAAACATTGGTGTAGATGCATATGTATGTATTAGTGAGGGTTCTCTGTAGAGTCCTAATTAATATGTATATTAATAGTACATATAGTAATAGTACATATATATTTATATATTTGATATATATATGTACAGTAAGTCCTCACTTAACCATTATTAATAGGTTTTTAGAACTGTGGTGAAATGACATGTAACAAAACCAATTTTATCATAGGCTAATTGATATAAACAAAAGTTAAGTTCCTTTGGCATCTCATCAATGTTATAACAAAACAACATTGAGTAAAATAATGTTATTGGAGGATCTGCTGTGTGTGTGTGTGTGTGTGTAAAGAGAGAGACAGAAGGAGAGAGAAAGATATATTTATTTTATAAAGATTGACTTACACAGTTATGGAGGTTGAGAAGTCCTATGATCTGTAGTTCTAGTTCACTTTTGAAGACCTGACAAACAGGGAACTGATGGTGTAAATCCCAGACCCAGTGCAGGGGAAGACCATTGTCCCAGCTCAACAGTCAGGCAGAGAGAGTGAATTCTTCCACCTTTTGTTATATTTAGTGAATTCTTCCACCTTTTGTTATATACAAGGAATTGGGGATTGGATGATGCTCACCCCCAGTGGGGAGGGCAATCAGCGTTACTCAATCTACTGATTCACATACTAATTTCATCCAGAAGTAGCCTCCCAGACACACCCAGAAATAACCTTAAGCTAAATATCTGGACACCCTGTGGTCTCGGTCAAGTTGTCATGTACAATTAACCTGCACAGTTTATTAACCCAAAATGAATGAATGATGTATATCATTAGGTAAAAATCATTTAGAGTAGATCTCATTTTTGTAGAAGATGTATATATATATATATATATACATATGTGTATAGAAATAACTGGAAGGATTAAAGGATTTGGGAATTATGAATACTCTTTTCTTTTTTGTCTTCTACATTTCTACATGGAGCAGATGCCCTGTCACAATGAAAGAACAGCAAAAGGATTAAGAAGTGCAGATTGGCCGTGACAAGATAGTCACGGGGATGTAAAGGACAACACAGGGAATATAGTCACTAATGTAACAACTATGTATAGTGCAGGTGGGTACTAGACTAACTCTGGGGATCACTGCATAAGTTATGTAAATGTCTAACCACTACGCTGTACACCTGGAACTAATATAACATAATATTCAGTGTCAACTGTAACCGACAAAAAATGTTTTTTAAAGGTTCAAAAAAAAAAGAAAGTTTTTATAAGTGCTCGGTTTAAGCGAGAGAGATGCTTATGAACCTCCGGCCGTGATCCTGTCTTCCTGGACTTGTCCCCCCCCCCATTCCCATGTGTCTCCTCCCCGCCCCCACCCCTGAATCCTTCCTTGTGGGGAGTGCAACATGAACGCCAGGTGCTGGATTGAATGGCTTTGCTTTCTACACCTAAGAATTCTCCGCCTCAGGAACATATTGGGCAGACGAAGACCAGGACACCAGAGTTTTCTCATGAAGGCCAGGGAAGCTGGGCCTACTTTAAAAATTCTGTAGGAAAGAGGGGTGCTGCTGGAATCCAGTGGCTGTCATGCAGGTGATGGACCATCCTGGCCAACACGGTCACTGCCTCAGACACCCAGGTCCTGCTCTCAGCTTCCCTTGACTTGTCTTTTTGCCCTGCCATTGCCGTGTTCCTGCCACAAGAGACGGCAGAGCCTGGAGAAACCCTCAAGTAGCTAATCAGGATGCAGCTGCCCTCTCGGCTCAATCCTACTTAATGTCTAAGTCAGCATATCCCTGGCCTCCTCTAAGTCTCGGTCTGAGAGCTGTGTTTTTAGCTTTCCTAAATGGAAGCATGTCTCAAGAGGAGGATTAGTCAATTGGCTAAAGAACAAAGAATCAATTTAGTTTAAAATAGTTCCTTTAATGGTGGTATTTTGCATCCACAATAACTTCCCAAGGCACTGTGTGCTTTTGTCCAAAATCCTCAGGGAGCCTCAAGTGGGCTTGTTTTTCACCATCAGGCAGGGAGGGGTTGCAGCGGACCTGCAGTGGTGTTTCTGTTGGACTGAGAAGCTGAGCCAGGAAAAAGAGATAACTTTTAAACTGTCTGAAATGTGATGACAACTGCTTAGGGTATTTCTTGGGTGTTTTATCTTCAATAAAGAGCAGAAAGAAAAGGATCAAAACCTATGGGGAAGGGATAGCTAAAGAAATTATAACCTTGACTATACACTGACTAGTTGATTACAAGAAATGATCTAACAAGGTCCCCTGGCACTGAGATATAATATGTCCTAGCAACACGGGACTCACAATGGCCATTTTAAAGTACGAAATCTCTCACTGCATGGTTAGCCAAATAATTAGGACACGTTTCTCATTTGATGTCAATAACTGAATTTAAGCAACACTGTCTCATAACTGAAATCAGGAATGACACCAAACTTCGAGATACGTGAAGAAGGAACTGATTCATTCTTTAACGTCACCACAAAAATTTACTCCCCCCCTACCCCAGGATTAAATGACACATGTGATTCTAGCATTTTTGTTTTGTTCTCTAAGAGTTGAAAATGTGAAGCCATACACATGCTGGTAAAGATAGAAAAAATATATTACAAATTTCTACAAAATGATAAATACCAGGCATAAGAAATTTCTTTTCCTTACAATATTTGTGAAATGTAGACGTGATTATTGTTCCCACTTACCAGATCCAAACCCTGAGGACAAAGAATCTTACCTTCCCCAGGATGTTCCAGCTAGGAAGTAGTTGAGCCAAGTTTTGAACTTTCTAGCTTTAAAGCTGCCTGGCTTCTGATAAGCCATACCATCTTCCAGATATGTGAACAGCAATCCCATATAAAGAGAGAGTTGTTTTTTAGAAAACCTAGAGGTGAGAGTAAAACTGTCAGAAAAGGCGAAACTATCAGCAGCCGAATGTGAGGTGAATCAAGTACGTAGGCTGGGGAAAAGGGTAGTGTACTGTATCCTGAAAGGTACCAAATGCTGAGGTACCCTGCAACCCACAGAATGACCAGGCTTGATGATGAACAGAAGTGCCAGGGTGAGAACCAAGATGAGGGGATTAGTCACGAGTTCTTAGGAGCCCAGGGCCTGCCAGACTGTTTCCTCAGTGCCCAGCCCAGAGCCTTCCTTGTATGTATATCCTGGGTGTTGTGTAAATACTTTCCAAACGAAGGAGCAGAGTACATCAGAACACGTGCATTGAGAATCTATACTGAGGCTGAAATTACCAGGATATAGACTCCTGGTCTTTCTGTCCCCGGCAGTTCTCATATTACCTGGAACCTGGCTTTATTTATTCTAAAAAGAAATATCCAACCTGGGAAGCGTTAGTGCAGGAGTTCTGCAATATAATTTTATGGATGGGGGTTGGGGAAGGAGGTCTGTAGAGGGGAGGGTGGGTTTATTGAAGTGTTTGCACACAATACAATTTTTAGAGTGTATGTATATTTTTATAAGAAAAGAGAACTCATAGCTTTTATCAGATTCTGAAGGAAGACTCTGAATTATGAAAAAATGGTAATAAGATGAAGTAATGGGAAGACAAGATTCAGAGACTGGCCTTTCCATTCTAATTCATTTTCTTCTCGCCATCCTCGGAAATGCCAAAGTTATTCTTGAGGGTATTCATTTGCTTATGCTGTCCTCCTTCCTTAAGTGCTGTCACCTAGACATTTTGTTTAACTAACTCCTCCAACTTTCTGTGGAACCCAGAACTTTCATCAAGTCTTTCCTGCCTACCTTAGTCCCACTGATTTGATTTCTTCCTGCTGTGAATTCCTGTAGAACTTAGGGTATATCCTACACAGTGTATCATTTACTGCTATATTGTCTATCCTTGTGGTTTCATGAAGTGGACTTTTCAATGTTTAGCGATTAACGCAGCCTTGGTCACAGCGACCACATTGTAAGTTAGTGGCTCGTAGCACACACTTGACTTTCTCCCTTACTGTGTGCCCTCGTACAAATTATTAGACCTCTGTATCTTTGGGTTTTCTCCTCTGCTAAAATAAGGATAATAACGGAACCTACACCATTTAGTTGATGGAAGGATAAACGAGGCCATGCATAAAAAGTGCTTAGCACAGTCTCTGGAAAACAGCAAATTGATTTCTACTCTTGTAGGATATTCATTATTGCCTTCTACTTCTATCTCTACGTTCTACTATCGGAGTTTCTCTGCTCCCACTCTTGAATTCCGACACACTGGTGAAGTCACTTAACCCTTGTTTAGTCTCAGCTTCCTCACCTTTGAAACAAGGCTATGATACAAACATTTTTTGTGTGTATCAAGTGAGATAATGGACACAGACTTTCTTTTTAAACCTAACCTCACGACAACCCTGGCCAGGCTATCTGAGTCGTTCCCGACTTTTCAAACTGAAACATTACTCACGTGTTGTGATGTGTAAGGGTCTGAGCGAAGAATTTCCTGGAGCAAATTACCAAATTTTCTCATTGGAGTTAAGAGAAAATACAGTGGGGGGACTCAGAAAGAAGCTGATCTTGGAGGGAGAGAGAGGTTTGGGTACAGTGAGCTTTTGGGTCCCTTCAACAGGTGCTGGTTCCCTGACTTTCTTGTTTATTTGAGTCATTGGCTTCGATGCCTTCCCCCATCTCCATGCTATGCTTTTCCAGAAAAGCTAGTTGGAGCCAAGTACCTTTCTGGGCTTCTGGAGTAGCCCTATGACTAATTCATGGCAGGGGCACAAGTGATTTTTCCCCCCTCTTTTTGTGTTACTTTTCCAAACAAAAGAGAAATGGAAGCCATCTTGGAGACTTTCGAGAGAAGGCAGGTGGCACGCATCTGTGGGAGCTTCCTGCCACTGCCCAGACTGAGCAGAGGAGGGACCAACACGTTTCTCGCCATTGAATTTGAGGTGCACATATTCCCCCAGACCACGGAGCACCTAGAAGTTTGAGAGGAGCACCCCAGTGCAGTGCAGGGTTTAGGTAAATACTTGCTCCAGAGGACTCTAACTCTTCAGGAGGGTGACAACAATTGATTGCAGCTATGTGTGTGTGTGTGTGTGTGTGTGTGTGTGTGTGTGTGTTGAGGGAAGCATTGATTACCAGAGGTGGCAGCTCTTGGGGGAACAGCCATGTGACATGGAGTGGTCCCATGCAGCTCCCTCCACCCCCATGTGGGTAATCATTTTATAAAGCGAAGGTTGTAGCAATCATGGGGAGGCTGTGTTTACGTATTTTTCAGAATAAAAATTTACCCTCCTGGAGACAGGGTCTTGGGGTCTTCTGAGGAGACTTCATTTTTATACGACCATTTTTCCAAGAAATGATTATGAAAGTAATAAATGTTCATGTCAGGAAATGTGAAAAAAAGTGCATAAAAGGCCAAAGGAGAAAATGAAAATCACCCACAAGGAGACCTTTTTGAGAAAAAAGGGATCTCTTTGCTATTTCAATATAAACTCCTTTGCATTCAATTCAATTGGAAAAGCTTTCACTGTGCCCCAGAGACCTCTGTGCATATTGGAATAATATGGCCCTCTTTGAGGACCTGGTGGTGGAGTAAGTGCTGTAACGACACTCTTTGTATGAAATTCCGTGCTATCTCGATGACTCCTGTAATGAGGTTCCAGCCTAATCACACTTGTCATATTTGCCAAGCTACTGAGGGCTTTGGTGAAGAAAAGAAGGCTTTAAAACTCCAATAACAGGCTAAATAAAATGTGAAAACAGCTTTTTATCCTTTGTTTCTAACATCAGGCTTCAAATGATGGAGTTTAGGAGCTAAGGCAAGACCGTGTTGCAGTAAACATCTAATGGCAAAGGTGCACTAACTTGCCTTTTCATTTGAGTGACTCGGGGAGGAGGCCATTGCCAGAAAGATCTGATGCAGATTGGGGCAGACTATTAACCAGCTGGGTGTCTCCCACGTGTGGGTTGAAATCATCTTTACCAAATTGCCCGAGACAGGTTGTACAAAAGCTATCAGCTGTTGCTTACTTTTGGCTTGCCACCGGTTTCTTCTCGTCATGTCTTATTATTGTCTTTGTGCATAAATGCTTCTGTACAGATGACTGCATTTGTTCTTTGGGTAATACATGCTCAAGAGGAACTTACGTTTTCAGGGGACCATGTCGGGTAGGTGGATGGGGCAAGTGGCAGCCTGGAGACTACCAATGAGTTTGGCAATGATGGGTGTGCACAAAGCAACCATGTTTGCAGAAAATTCCAGGAAACCAGGCAGCATCTGTACCTTCCAGAACTTGTTTTACTGCCTCTGTGGTGGGATCTTTGCTCAGAGGTGAGGATGCTGGAGGTGAGACAGGTGCAGTGCACGTGTACCCACGGTACCCACGTGCATACCCTACATTGAGCTTAAGCAGAACAAGCAGAAAAGGGAAACAAACACAACATAACAAAACAAAAAGAATGCACACAGAGTCATGAAGAAAACACATAAGCTAGAGAGGATTAGCAAGTGATTGTAATGATGGGTTTGGGGTCAGCTCTGTGTTTCAAATTAAAATCTGAAAATAAACTCTCATCAGTTAGGAAGAGCTAAGCAACACCTTAGTTCAGATGCTGATTATCTTTCTTTTCTGTGGGCATTTTAGGGAAAGAAGCAAGGAAATGAAATAAACCCCACTGTTTAAAGCACTTCCTTTCATAAATGCCACCTCGTCTTCAGGACATTGTTACCTAAGGCAGCTTGCTGGAGAGAGGGGGATTTAAATACTTGCACCTTTTACGGGCAGTTCACTGCAGCCATTTTGTTGTGTGAAGGTTGAAGGTCACGGCTTTAGCAGACTGTGGCCATCCTTCTCCTCCAATGATTCAGGAGAACAAGGCTCCATGGCTGCCCCTGTATCTTTTGGCCACTGGAGAAAGTGGGATCCAGTCCTGGGGTTCTGCGGCCTCGGTTCTAATAGGGCCACTCCTGGAACTCACATGTCATCTTTGCCTCCATTCCAGAATTAAGTCCTCCTGGCTGCTACAGGATTTCTTTCCTCCCAGATTCATTTGGGGTCATCGACTTTGGACTATGTTGTAGTTATGATTTTCTTTTTCCACAGCCCCGGACTTTGTCTCTCCCTTCCAGCCCACACCTTTCTAATCTTGGGCCCTTTGGAATATACCTTTCTGCTTGGGTTCATCCTGGTTTTTGTTAATGTGCAATGAGAAGTTGGCAATCAGGAATGAGCAATGCTCCAGGGTGAGAAGAGAAAACTGGGGTCTAGTCACTAGTATACTGTGACCTGGCCCAACCTTATCACCTGGCACAACCTCTTGAAGCTCAGTGCTTTATTTATTTATTTATTTTTTGCTTATCTGTAAAATGGGCGTTATTGTCTTTATTGCAGGTATGTTGTGAGGATGGTAATAAATTATTTAAAAACCCATCAAGATAGAAGTCCTCCATGCAGTTGAAGTAATATATCTCTGTTTTGACTCATTTTGATGTTAGAAAGAATGTGCGTTTCTCTTGGAGATAGATCTGCACTGCTAAGATTTAGGCTTCTAGATTCAGGTTTGAGCACAGCTTACATGGAGGCTGTCATTCACCACAGGATTCCATATAACGCCCTTGGATGTGGATTTCTGTGGGACCCTCTTATGCCCTCCCATTATTTGAGCCTGGTAAAAAGAAAGCCATGGACTAAGGGTACTTTTTTATAGAGTGTACTTCAGACAACTCAAAATCAATAGTTTTCTTTGTTGAAGGTATCCAGGACAGTAAAATATAAAGAATCGTAGGGGTTGACTATTGCTTTTTGAGGCCAATGGTAAAACTTTATGATATCCTCATAACATGAGTGGTTGAGTATAACTGAAATTGCATTTCATTATAGTTTATCATTGTCTGATGATGGATATCACTGCATTTTGTAGCACTTGACATTTAGTGTATACCTAAATGTCAGGATATATAAGTATATATCGGATCAAAGAGCTGAACTCTTTGTTTCTCTCCTCCTAGTGGCTTAGGATTTATAAGGCAGCCAGAGGACCTGAGGGGAAGACTGACCAAGGGATGACAGACTTTGTGACGGCTACTATGGAATTGTAGAGATCAAAGGATCCAGAAAAAGAATATTTGTAATAACCCCTTGCTTAGAATGCTCTTGACATAAAGGTGGGTTGGGGTAATACCAGTAATGATAATAACAGTAATAATAACAATGATAATAATATTATTAATAATAACTAATACATATTTATGGAGCACCTAGAATATACCAGGCCTTGAATTTATCCTTTTACATGCTTGATCTCATCTGAGCCTCGTCTCACAAACTCCCTGTGAGTTAGGCACTATAATCCCCATTTTATTGGTAAGAAAGCTAAGTCTGAGAGAAACTCACTTGCCCAAACTTGCCCAATTCGTAGGGGATAATCTTGTTTTAAGTGGAAGGGCAGAAGCTGACTAAGCATTCATCAAGCCTGTTTTTGCATTTGCTTGGGCACAGAAGAAGTTTTTGCACACCCCAGTTTACCAAGCAGTTAACTGTGACCATGTGACTGAATTCTAGCCAATAAAATGAGAGGGAAGTAGTGACGTTCAGCAGCCCGCTGTACTGGCTTATACAGCCTCCCATAATCTATCTTCCACACTCTTTTTTTGTTTGCTGTCCGGATTCAAAGAACTCTGACCTTGAGGGGATAACAGAGACATAAGACCAAAAGAATCTGGGACATTGAATGACCACGTGGTGGAGATCTGTCTGCCAAGGAGGAACACTTGCATCTTAAATTCAACTTTGCATAAATTATAAATAAACTTCTATTCTGTTAAAATATTGAAATGTTGGTGTTTATGTGTTACAGCAGCTTGTGAGCATTTATCCTGAGTTCCCAAGTCAATTTTCCCAACCGGGAAAGATACCTTATTGAATGGGTACATTGCTCTCTACTTCTACGTATGGTTATACAAAGAGGTTTACTTACAAAGAAAAACTAAGTCACCAGATGTTATATCTTCAAAATGCATGTGGTGACTGAGAATCCATGATGTTTTTGTCTGTCTGAGTTCAACAATATGTTTTACAATATTATGCATACCTTTGGTCTTTTGTTCTTTCTTTTTTCCATCCTTCTTAGAACCTTTCTTTCCTTCTTATTAAGTGTCCATTGTGTTCCACTTACCATGCTATATGGGGATACAGAAAAGAAGAAAAGAAATAAATGCAGTCCCTGCCCTTAAGGAGCTCAGAGCTAAAGGGTGGGTCATGATACATAAGTCTGTAACTATGCTCCAATGTGGTGATGACCGAACACCTGTACTATGGGAGCAGAGAGGAAGGGTATCTGACCTGACCAAGGAGAGGCAAGAGAAGGTGGGGAAGGTGGGGAAGGCTTAGAGAAGGTGGGGAATTTCTGGGATGTGGGACTTTCAATGCTAAAACATAGGAATTTCATGCAAATCTGGATGAGTGAGTCACCTTAGGTGGAGGTAATGTCATTATCTGTTCTCAAAGGATCATTAGGAGTTTGAGGAGAGCATTCTAGACCAAGGACAGCATGAGCAAAAACAAAGAGGAGAGAAATAGCATGAGAAGATCTGGGGAAACTGTGAGCAATGCAGCATCGCTGGAGGAAAAAGTGCGAGAAAATGAGGAAAATGAGGCGGAAGAGTTAAGCCAGAGGCAGATTGTGAAGGGCTGCGTAAACTCTAGTAGGGAGTATGGAAGTGTTTTAAGCAGCTGAGCAACTGAAGGCAAACATTGAAGGCCACAAAAGAAGTAAAGAAGCCACTGCAGCAGTCCAACCTGAGTCATGTGAAGAGGAGAGGCAGTTTGGAGTAGTCTCTAGGCAGTTTGGAGGCAGTTTGGAGTAGTAGCACCAATCTTTAGTGCTTGGTCATTGATGAAACAAAGGGACGGAGGGAGACAGCAGATCCAGGATGACTTCCAGGGTGTGAGAAGAGGGATTTCCCGTTCCTAGAAATTTGGAGGACAGCCTGTCTTTCTGCAAGCCTGTGTGTTGTGCGGTGTGCCTCTTCTCTGCGCCCCAGGTCTGGCCGCCCCCCAGGGAGAAGAGCTCTCCTTTCACATCTCAGCAGGGATGGCTTTCCGCATTCCCTCCATGCCCCACACAGCTACTGCTCAGTAACTGCTGAGGTCACTCAATGAACAGGCTAAAGAGCTACCTTAGAGAGGCAAACAAGTGCTCAGGAAATAGAAAAGAGCCAAGGTAAAAGAGGAATGGATAGTTAGAATAGAAATTCACTGAGAGCCTGGCTTCAGGGAAATGAAACTACTATTTTGGCTCTCGCTTTGGCCTCCCAAAGTCTCCACATGGTCAAGGATTCCACGTCTCCTCTTCAGATTGTTGCATTCCTAGTCACCCACCATTGTAACATTTCTCCCTGTTACCCAGAAAAAGTGGGGGGGGGGCGGCGATCCCCACTGTCTTTAGATAGGACTGTTGGAGCACTCACTTGCATGCTTCCAGGCTTTTGACTTCTCATTTTACATACATGATCTCCTCTGAGCTTTGTCTCACAGCCTCCCTGTGGAACCAGCACACGCAGTTGGAATCACAGACATTCGTGTAATACTTAAAGCAGTTGCAGATTTTTCTTTACCTGACTCTGAACTCCTCGAGGTTAGGAACTGTAGCTTTTTTTATTTCCTTTCTGATTAGGCATAAGGCCTGGCCAAACTTTGGTGCCTCAGGAATGTTTGCAGGATCAGTGGATGGATAGGTTCCTTCAGGGAAAATAAAACTGAAGGCAGGAAGAGAATACAGCCTTGGTAGCCAGTTGCCTGAAGTTATCTTAAACCCTCCAGGGGTGGGAAACCAAAGGGCTGTCTTCCCAGGTTTGTATACTTTTCAATATTTGACCGAAGAGCTATTGCACCCAATATATTCTCTGTTTAGATAAAATAGCATATTTGCACAGAAAAGTGTTGTAAGGTCTAGCTTAGTGCAGAAAAACCAAAGAAAAAAGTTTCAAGTGCAGAGAAAACCCACTAAGAATTGTTGGAAGTCATGCGTCTCATTAGATGATCAAATTAGACCCAGAGCTTGAGTTGTTATTTGTTTCCTGTGGCTGTGGCTGCAGCACTGTCCTGATTCACTATTCTGTGTTCTATAGACCTAGCTGGGACATAATGGGACATAAATGGCAATCTGTTCCATGAGGTTACATAGTTGATTATTTAATAAAAATTTATTGAGTGTTGATTGTATTTATAGAAATATGTTAAGAGGGAATGAGAGAAAGAAGACAAATACAGTGTGGGTACTGGCTTTGAGGAATTCACATTTCACTTGGGATTTTAAAGAATTCAATGTATTTATTTGAATAGCTATCTCTCTTAATATGGCTTTTATGTTGCGATAAACTTTGATGGACACTTCACATATTTGATGAATGTTTATTTTGCGATATTACTAAATTATATAATTATAATTTATTATATATATTTACTTATAATTAAATATATATTTATTATATATATTACTAAATTATATAAGTAACTTTAATGTTGATTAAAGTTACTTTTGAGCATATCAAATACAGATGAGGAGACTGATACATGGAGAAAATTGATGATTAATCCAAAAGTATTTGTTAGAGTAGAAGTTAGAACTTATTTTCTTCAAATCTAAAATTTTCTCAAAGTCTAGGCATAGTAAATTATGACTAGTGTTGAAAGTAATGGGCGATCTTTTGGAGCCTTATAATATGTCTGTAATCAAGCAGTACATATTATCATCATGTCTGTTGTATTATTAGTTCTTGCACATTCTTAGAAATAAAAACAAAAAGAATTTCATCAGTTTCAGCTTATTTCTGACTTAAAAACAGAAGCACACATTTTAGTTTCATAGACATTTTGAGGCTACACCCTGCTTTGAAATACAAAAGCGTAATAGTAAAAAAAGAAACCTACACAATCAGAACTGAAAAAGAGAAAAAAAAACCCACTAAACAAAAGCAGCCTGAGAGTAAGTCATTATGACTTTTCCAATTGTAGATTCTCCCTTTAAATATATGTCATCTCAGTGGGAGTAATCTCATTTACTTATAACTAAATGCAAATATAACAATAGTTGTATCTTTTAAAGGTGCAAGTTAATCATCAAGACAAGTTTCAAACCAGAAATTTCTCTAAATTTGGCTGGTGGCTGTAAAAGATGTAAATTACTAATTTGAATTCAGTTTAAAATGACTGAAATATGGGACCACGGAGAAAATTGACGAAAGAAAATACTGCAGGTGAATTACTTAAACATTTGGTTTAAGAGGGAGCTTTGCAGCCCTTGAAATGAAAACCCCTCCTTGCACTGGAGATGGTAACAGAGTCATCCTCTAGTCCCTAACAGTGATAGGGACAGCACTGTTCCCCACATTCTAATTATCTCAAACTTGGTTTCTCTCTTTCCAAAGGAGTAGCAGTCCATGAAAAAGTGGACATGTATAAAATCATTATATAGTGGACATTAGTATAAAATCAGCTGCTGTTTGTGTCTTTAAAAAACATCCTCTAGGCCTCAGTGGTTTTCATAAAGTACCATGTTTCCCTGAAAATAAGACCTAGCTGGATCATTAGCTCTAATATGTCTTTTGGAGCAAAAATTAATATAAGACCCCATATTATATTATATTATATTATAGACCTAGTATTATATTATACTATATTATATTATATTATATCATACTATACTATATTATATTATATTATTACTATATTACAGCTCTCAAGCCTTATCACACTCAACCTCTCCAGGGTAGAGATGGCTTCTCAACAGGAAGTCCAAGATCTCCTGCAATGTGCTAAAAAGCAATCCAGGGGGACACATCAGAAAAGTCACACCTCATGGGAGCCAGAGCTTTAACTGTTTCATTAATCATATGGAAAAATCCACACCCTCGCACTAGTAAGTGCTGAGTAAGGCCTTTTATGATTATAATGATAATTATCATTATAATGATGACAGTCATCATTGCCACTTGCTTGCTATGGGACAGACACTGTGCTAAATGCTTTTACATGGACCATCACCTTTAATGTTCACAATACCCTTATATCATTTTTATTATTACCCCTATTTTATATGTGATAAAAGTGGGGTTTAGGGAACTTATAGGACTTGTCCAAGGTTACATAGCTAGTAGGTAGGGAAGTAGGAGTTGACTCTATTTGTCTACCTGTCCTCTGAATATCATGTCATAAAGCTTTTTATTTTGGTCCATCCATAGGAAGAGATGAAGGGGCAGCTTGAGTTTCGTGCAAAGGTTAATATCTGCTCTCCTTGTTTAAATATATGAACTATGTCTCTTTCAAACTTTTATCGCTTGCCAGCACCTATCATTGTCCCTAGCATATATGAGTAAATGCTTAATTGAATCATGAATGAGTACTGGCCAACACGAACATTCTGCCATTTTAGAGAAGATGATGATTAGGGATATGCAGCACAATTACCCTAAACATAAAAAGTTTCGTATCTTAGGACAAGAAACCTGAACAAAATGATGTAGAGACCAGAGGCTTCCAGAGAACTTCTAGAGAAAGATAAGGTTTTTATAAGGCCTCAGACTTTATATTTATTTTTAGTATTTTACTGAAAACTGCACCTACATTTCCTAGAGCGACACAATCAAAGAAATGTCCCACTGTGGTTCCTCGCTTGCTAACCCTGGGTCTCGCTTGCTAACACTGAGGCCGAAGCCCACACTGTGGACCTGATATCAGGGGACGGGACGTCTCACCCAAAGATCCTAGAGGTTTTCAGTGGCAGTAGCATTCCTTCGAGCAGAGTGGCTTTGAGTGCCCTATCCCATAATAGAAATTATCACTTAGCAAGCTGCACTCTACGATCATTTTTATAGCAAAACATAACACACTTTCCCAGCAAGGTCAGAAATGTCAATAAACAGGTACAAATGGACTTGCCTGCGATTCTCAATTCTGTAAAGAGTCTGATCTCTTTAGTGCATTGGTGTTGAGAATTGAAAAGCAAGTATGGTTTCCAAGGGACTCTTGAGGCCACCTTAGACTTTTAACCAGGACACTGGCTTTTGAAGCCAGGGTGTCCTTTGGGGGACATTATAGTACTTTGACCTTGGGTCAGGGTATATGGGCACATTAGGAAAGAGCAAGTTGCATGGCTGCCCCTGGTTCTACCTTTGGATTGGGTTTGACAGTGTTGAAAATAAGTTTGGGCTAAGAAAAGAAACTTCACATGTTACTAATGGCCTATATTAGTTTTCTACTGATGTATAACAGATTACCACAAGTGAAGTGGCTTAAAACAATACTCATTTACTATCTCACAGTTCTGTAGGTCAGAATTTGGAGTGGCTTGGTGGGGTTCTTTGGTTAGAATCAAGATGTTGACCAAGCTGTGCTCTGATCTATAGGATGGGGGAAAGAATCCGCTTCCAAGCTCATTGATGCTGTTGGCACAATCTGGTTCCGTGGGGTCTAGGAGTGATTTCTTGCTGACTTTCGGGCGGTTATCACCCTTACCTCCTGGAGGCGGCTCTCAGATCTTTCCATGACTCCCCCTCCATCTTCAAAGATAGCAACTGCACGTTGAATCCTTCTCATATTTGGAACCTCTCTGGCTTTCCCTTCTTCCACCAGTAGAAAACAACTTTCTGCTTTTAAAGATCTTGTGTGACTAGATTAGTCCCATCCAGATAGCGCTGCATTTAAGGTCAACTGATTTGGGACTTCCATTAATCTGCAAAATCCCTTTATAACAGTACCCAGATTAGTGTTTAGAAAATTTCAGAGGCCATTTTAGAGTTCTCTCTACCAGAGGACCAAAGTGAAACATCTGCTTTGCAAATGCTATTTAATTTAAACCTTTCAACAATCTATAAACACACAAGTTAATTGCTTAATTTATTCACCCAGTAAATGATGCAGCTGGCATTTGATCCCAGCCTATTCCAACTCTAAGATCAATGCTCTTTTATAGTAATGATGAGAACAATATTAATAACAACAACACACTCTGTGTGCCAGGAACTGCCACTTTTTATGTACTCACTCATTTAATCATCAAAATAACCCTGTGAATACGTATAATTTTGTTCTCATTTTGTGGGCGAAGAAGCCATGAAGGAGCCAGCCAGCTATCAACAAGGCTTTTATTAGTATAATTAAACCACTCTAGAAAATCTCAACCTCTTTTTACCAGTGCAACAAGTAGAACTTCCAAGGGGACTCAAACATTTTACCAACACCCACTCCAGATGCTTTGTTCCTAGCTTTGTGACTTTTCTCTTGATCATGTTTTCCTCACCTGAACAATAGGATGTGACATCTTTTAAGACTTTTATTATGTTAAAGCAAAAAGTGCACCGGACAAAGTTTAAGAGGCAAGGGAAACTTTATTCAAGACTATTGCAATAGGGAAGAGAGGCCAGAACTCGTTCTAAGCTGAATTCTGCAAAAATAAATGGCTGGAGAAGTTTTAAGAGCTGAGATGGGGGGATTACAGACCATCTGTGTTTGCTAATTGGCTTCACCTAAAGGAAAAGCACAATTTCTCTTATCTTCATGACAGGAGGTAGGTGTACAACTTGGAGCAAGGCACCTGCCAAAATTAGGCTCCTACCTTCCCACAGAAACTCAGAGATAGGGACATTAGCTTCCCTCAAGATTATGTTTCCAATGAGTGGCTCCCAGGTCCTTGAGAAAGACATTTTGGATTGTTGAACTAGCAAGAAGCTTTTAAAAAGATTTACATCCCAAAGGAGAAGAGAAAGAATTTACAATCACAATTTTTTCTAAAGCAAGTGCTTTAAGAAAAGGGAGGTGAGGTCTTAGAATTGGGAGGAAATCTGTCTAAAGTTTAGTCAAGTAAGGGGAATGGTAAGGCCGTCTTGGTCCATTGTGAAGAGTAAATAGTTAATGGATGCTATCATGTCTTCTGAAAAGAAATATTCAACTGTCACTTCCTCAGAGAAACTCCTTGACCCTTTAAGTCCAGATTTTGAGCTCTTCCTCTGGTCCCACACTCCTGATGCTTCCTCTGTCATATGTAATGTTATGTGAAACTGCTAATAGCCTAAGTGCCCATCAATAGCACTATAAACAGATATATAAATAAATAGCATGTGTATATACCATAAATAACAGTGTAAATGGATTATGGTACCTTTCTGTACACAGCACTACAGCCGTTAAGGATTATGTTAAAGAAATTTAATAATTAGGAAAATGTTCATAGTAGATGGTTATGTTAAATAAGGGCAAATTATAAAATGCTGTGACAAATATAATCCCAATTAAGTAACAAAACAAACAAACAAAACTCCTGGAAGGAGATACGCCAAAATGAAGTATTTATCGATGGGCGGTGGGGTTATGGATGATTTTTATTTTCTTCTTTGTGTTTTACCATGCTTTTGGATTTATATATTTGGAAAATATATTACTTCTGTCACCAGGATGAAAAACACAATTTTACACAAAGAACTATGGACAGAAAAAGCAGCAAAGGCATTTTTTATGACTCTCCAACTATAATTTAATGGAGGCAGGCACAGTGCTCTGTAATATTTCCTGAGTAATTTCTTGTCTTTCTTTGGCTCCATTCTTCTGGTGGTCCAAATCTGGACAGAGATCAACGTGACAAAAAGGGCTCCATGCTTCCTGATCCATTGTTTTGCCCACAGGCTGCCAGCCCTGTAGGAAAGAGAGTTTGAGGGAAGAATATGTAACAGGATTATGACGATCTTTTCTTGCTCTGGCTACATCTGTATCCCCAGCCTTGAGTTAATGTTGTTAATTGATCAATTAGTTGATGGAAACATTCATTTCTACCAATTGCCCTATATGTACCCAGCTGGGAAATGTTGTTGAGAAATGGCATGAGCTAAATTGGTAGATAGATAATGAGTTTGCCATCATAAGAGGTGTTCAAACAAAGTCTGAAGGGCCACTTATTAGGAATGTGATGGAGAGACTTCCAGCCTCATGTAATCTAGCTGGTTACTTTTGTGAGATTGGAGACCCTCCCTCAAACTAGTTCAAGGATAAGGGGATTTAGAGGCAGGATCCCTCTCCTGCAATCTCTGAATGAAATAGGAAGCAGGATGTGGGACTGGGAAAGCTATTGAGAGCCAAGGCAGCCGCTCTTCCTCAGGGTTTGCAAGGTGTCTCTGTTCTCTGCTTTCTTCTATAGTTAAATCTTGTATGATCTTTGCTAACTCCATCACTAAGCCCCAAAAATCTCTCCTCCAGCAAATTACTAGAAACAGTGTTCCTAGGTAACAAGAGAGAGACAGAGACATAAAGACAGAAACAGAGAGATTCTGAGAGATACATTCAGTCATGTACCTGGTGGGGGAGAAAGGATTGACAACACTATGACAACAATTTGAAGTGATGAAAAATGTATCAATTGGTAAACGTGCTTAAACCTCCCAAAAGGATTTACCTCTACATTGGGCAAATTTTCACACTAGTTTCTGTTTACCAGAATGTTCTTCATCACCTCTTCTTTCTTGATCTGATGGTTTTACACTGCAGTGAAAACTGGAAAATTTAATCCTGGCACTGCATAGCTGATTAGAAAAGCATTCCGAAGTTGGTTCTCTGACTTGTTGTTTGAAATATACTATCTAGACTCTAAATGGCTTATCTGACTATTTCAGCTCAATTATTTTGATGATAGGTGTAAACTTTTTTTAATGTTAATCTGAAGTCATTTTCTATAGTTATTCAGTGGACAGAGCCAGCTAACTAGGGAATCGAAGACATCTTTGAAAACATAGAAACCATTAATAAATATAGAAAACACTGGAAGTAAAATTCCTCTTCTTTGTGTCATAGCGAGGCCTCAGGTTATGGCCACCAGTTTATTCTATAATCTTTAATGATATCCAGCCTCCTTCCTTGGTTGCCTTTGCCTGGAGCAGCGAGTGTTTCCTTAATAATTTATGCCACGTTTTTCATTTCTACTCACTTCATCACTTAATCAGCAGAGTTGTAATTCCTCTCCCCCTAATACATCTTCATTCCCGACCCCATTACCTATAGGGACTCTGAAGGCTTGCCGGTTTGTGGCATGGCCTTTCTGTTCTTTAGGTGCTCTCTGGGGTCTCTGGCAATCTGCTTCCTGCTAATTGGTGCAGATGGGAGCCAGGGATGCAGAGCACATGAGGGAAGAAGCAGATTCTCCTGGTAAGTAAGGAGCCCTTGGGGAGCAAGGCACTTGGGAAGCTGCTGTAACTCTGTCAGGCACAGTGAAAGAGCAATTTATGGAGTCCTGTTCCATGACATTTTTCTTATCCTTCAAAGGGGTATTGCCAAAGCCTCCCCTGCTGTTGGCTCACTGTCGTGAGGTCTAAGCAAGCTCAGAATAATAATCATAAATATCACTTATTGACCCTGACTTAATGCTGAGCACTTTGCCCATATTAATTCATTTTTCATCACAAGAAATCTCTGAGGATTGTATTATTATTCTTGCTTCACAGATGAAGAAACTGAACCCAGAGACATTAAGCAATTATTCGCTGAGTGTTTTAGTCCATTCAGGCTGCTGTAACAAAGTACCACAGACTGAGCGGCTTATACACAACACAAATTTATTTCTTACTGTTTTGGAGGCTGGGAAGTCCAAAATCAAGGTGCTGGCAGATTCAGTGTCTGGTGAGGGCCCACTTCCCGGTTCATAGATGGCTGTCTTCTTTCTCTGTCCTCACATGGGAGAAGGGGCAAAGGAGTTCTCTGTGGTTTCTTTTGTGTGGGCACTTATCCCATTCATGAAGGCTCCACCCTCATGACCTAACAACATCTATGAGGCCCACCTCCAAACACCATCACACTGGGTATTAGCTTTTAACGTATAAATTTGGGGGTGGCGGGACACAAATATTCAGTCTATAGCACCAAATTAAGGGATGGCTGAGCCAGGATAAGATCCCACGTCTATCTGCTTCAAGGAAAGTGTTCCCAGGTATTTGCCCTGCTGACCCGAGTAGGTGGGGTTCATCTTTAGATGCCTCGTCTATCCCTTTATGTGTCCATTTTTTCTCATGTCTGGCATCTCTTGTCTCCATCAAATTTCCAAGGACCTGTGCTGATTCCTTGTCAATGGTTATCCTGGAAAGCATCTGGTAAACTGGTTAAGCGTCTGCTAGAGTAGTTAAAATCGTGCCCCTTATGTGGAAGATATCCCTAACTGGGATGGCACACTCTTGAGAACCAAAAGCTAATGGCATAATTTTCCATCACCACTTCTGGAAGCAAGGGAAGTAGTTCTGGGTTGGAAGCTTTCCTCGACACTGTATCATACTGGTCGTGTGTCTGTTTTGCTTCTATCCATGACTAGCATGTTGAAGGTGCTTGGTAAATTTTTACTGAATTGAATTCCAGTGAAATATCAAGTCTTAGACACACTTTAACATTTTGGTATGCATGGAATCAAGTACATCATGGTAGACTTTTGGACATCAGGGCTGCAGATCATCAGAACTCTGGGAAGTTCTGGAACTCCTAAGATTTTGATTTGAGACCCAATCTGACCAGGCCCCAGAACCTGCTTCAAAAAGTCCAGTCTGCTTTACTAGCCTTTGGTTTCTGAGGGTTTATTTATGGGATTGGTGGGGACTTGGGATGATGGGACAAGGGTTTAAGAAAGTCTGGCAAAAAGAACATAGGAATCTGAGTTCAAATGTTCTCATTCCTGCATCGATTCAACAAATATTTATTAAGAGCCTTATGATGACCAGACACTGTTCTGGCATTTGAACTAGAATAGCAAATCAAGCAGAGAAGGTCACTACCTTTATGGAGTTTACATTCGGGTATAGGAGGCAGGTCTTAGACAAATAAACAAAATAACAGAATTTTTAGATAGTATGTGAGGTCTGACAATTAAGTTCGCAAACTTGTTTGTACAATCTTGCTAACCTTTTTGATATCAGAGGGATTATTCATTATGAATTTGTACCAACTGGACAAATTGTTAACCAAGTTTACTATTCGGAAGTGCTGAAAAGGATGCATGAAAATGTTAGACGACCTGAGCTTTTCATCAACAATTCATGGCTCTTGTATCATGACAATGCACCAGCTCACACAGCACTGTAAGGGAGTTTTTAGCCAGTGAACAAATAGCTGTATTGGGACACCCTCCCTACTCACCTGATCTGGCTCCTAATGATTTCTTTCTTTACCCTAAGATAAAGGAAATATTGAAAGGAAGACATTTTGATGACATTCAGGACATCAAGGGTAATAGTACGACAGCTCTGATGGCCATTCCAGAAAAAGAGTCCCCAAATTGCTTTGAAGGGTGGACTAGGTGCTGGCGTCAATGCATAGCTCCGCAAGGGAAGTACTTCGAAGGTGACCATAGTGATATTCGGCAGCGAGGTATGTAGCACTTTTTATTGGATGAGTTTGAGAACTTAATTGTCAGAACTTTGTACATTTTATGTGCCATCTTAGCCTTTACAACAATGTTACAAACTAGCTACCTTTTTTCCCCATTTCATAGATCAGGAAACCGAGGCACAGAGAGATTAGGAAAAGGAAGGGGGTCTAATATTTAGTGAACATTCATTATATACCAGGGTCTGCATGTGGTGACTTTAAGACATGATTTTGTTTTATAACCATACTAATTGCCTGCTGGATCTCTGAAAGTCTCCATTTTACAAATAGGGACACTGAGGCTTAGTGATGTTATATGATTTGCTCAAAGGATGCAAAGAAAAGGGCAGAGCCACGGTTTGACCTGAGCACCGCGCTGCTGCAAATGTCCCCTCTTTCCCTCCACATCACATATAGCTGGGGACGTTTCTTTTCCAGCAGTGAGGACGGTGGGCTCCTCTCCGCTCTAGCACATACATACTTCCTAGATGTCTCTTGATGTGTTTTCAGTCACAGTGCTGGGCTTTGCAACTGTCACGTGAGTTATGGGACTCTACTGTCTAACTTTACCTATTAACACTACCAGTGAGGAAGTAGTACCCACTTCACAGACTTTTTTTTATGAAGATTGAATGATGTGATAGATCTGAAACGCCTCACCCATGGATATGTAGGAGGTGCCTGATACGTGGTCATCATTGTCAGTATTGGAAAATACGACTTTTTTCTTTTGTCTCCAACATGAGCTCCGCACTTTATATTGAATTCAATACAACGTATGTGCTTGATGAATAAATAAATGAAAACATGTAAGGAGTAATAAGTTAACAGCTTGGAGTTTGGGGACCTGAATTTTAGTGCGGGCTCTGCCACCATTATTGTAGGACTATTTAGAAGTCACTTACCATTTCTAGACCTGAGTTTCCTCCGTTGTCTCGTGGGGGTGTTGTCCCAAATGATTTTTGAGACCCCTCCAAACTAGAGATTTCTAAATTATTCAATCTGGAACCTGCCTCCTGTTACTACTTAATTACCCTATCTGATGCTTCAGCTGGTAAGTGAATACCAGCTTTATTGCTCTCTGTGTGGGTTTCTTTTGTGTAGACTGAGTTTCACATTTTGGGCTTTAGAGTAAGAGAGGATGTCGTCTCTCTTCTCTTTTCGTTTCATGTTACTCGTTCTCAAGTGGGGCCAGTTTGGCCCCTCAGAGGACATTTGACAGTGTCTGTGTACAATTTTAGTTGTCACAAGCGGGGTTGGGGTGCTCCTGGAATCTAGTGGGTAGGTCAGGGATTCTGTTAAGTATTCTATGATGTACAGGACAGCGTTCCCCCATCCCCATACAAAGAAGAACGATCTCACTCAAAATGTCAACAGCATTGAGGATGAGAAGCTCCAGTTTGTGTGGAGAATATATTTTCAAGTGATGAAACTCTCCCAACACCAGTCTTGAGAGCACTGCTTCCTGTCATCTGCTCTGGTAGCAGCATGCTCACAAGCGGAAGTCTGAGCTTAGTGATTAAAAGTGCACAGAAAAATTCCCTGGTGTTTCAGAGAATTCAAAGGCACAATGAGGACGCCTATTAAAGTACATCAGACTGCTGTACAGAGCACACACACTACCTACCTGAATAAAGGATTTCTGAATAGGTAAGGGCTTCGGCCTCTACAGGGGAATGTTTTAGCTGGGGGCATGTGGATTTTAGCTGCATGAATCATATCAACATTAATGGGAATCGTTATGCTGCCCTGCACTGGAAATTTCCCCCTGAATGTGTAGCAATATCCCACAGACTGAGGCCATTGAAAATCTGTTTCACTGGAAGGGTACATGGAGAAGGATTGCCTGGGAAGTGGTGTTGGTTGCCAGCTCATGAATGGCTTTGGGCCGAATGGCCTGTATGCAGACAGAGTAGGGCAAATAGGGCACTGTTCTCTGATGACTAGTGTGAACTTGGGTGACATTGGGGCCGGGCCGTGGTGTCTTTTGCTCTGCTTTCAGAGCCTTTTCTGTTTATGTCACAGGGCTGCAGTCATTTCCCTGGTATCACAGCCTTTCTTGCCACCCTCACCAGGAAAGTGGGTTAATAAGCTCATTCTCTTGAAGGTGTTAACCTATGCAGGATAATTTGTGATTTAAAGGACTGTGATCAACAAGGTATGAGAAAAAATAAATAAATAAATAAAATTAATGTTGCTAAAAGATTTGTTTCAAGAAGGCACCGAATCTTAAACTCTTTTGGAAAATTAACAGGACAAAACAACAAATATTTGTATAGCTTTTTAAGTTGAAACCAAAATAAAAAAGAAACATTTTGTCAAAAAAAACAAAACAAAAAAAAACAAGGTATGAGGACATAGGCATTATATTTGTTTTCCTGGAGGGTCTGTAAGGGTGCTTCCGAGGATGTCACCTGCCTCTGTAGGAATCTCTCAGCTCTTGGTTTAAGCTGCTGTGGAGTCATTCCTTGCACATCACAATTTCTGGAAACTCACTATTGTCACAAAACAAAATTCAGCTGAGTTAATTTGAAGACCTGATTGGCTTTAATAAGCGATTCGTGAATCAGGCAGCACTTCATCTAGCAAATAGAAGAGGTCTCTGAGGGGTTGTACAAAAAGGAAGGTTTTTATAGGAGGAAGGGTGTGGCAGGGGAGTTACTAATAAAAGAAAAGAAAGGATTGTTTAGAACAGGACATCATTTTGGGGTGGAAGGGAAGGCAAAGGTTTTATCATGTAAATTGCCTGTTCTTTCTTTGAAGGGTGGATAGGGCCTATATGATAGATTACCTTACTGGTGCTTGACCAGAAAATTCCAGGCTGGTTGATTAAGATTATATTTTTGGGAGAAGGTGAAACTGCAATTAAATCAGATATTAATTCTGGGTTCAGTATCATGGGCTTTGAGCATGAGTGACACCATTTGGGGCCTGTGGTTTTCTTTTTAAGACCATGTAAAGCAGTGGAGATGCTGTTTCAGAAGTGGAGGTGGGGAATTCGGGACTCCAGCCCCTGGTTTCCTCCCTCACACCACATCACTGGTCCTGAGGCATCTCTCTGGAATCATTCAGGCCCCAGGGAGCAGTCAGTGATCCTGAAGCTTTTCCTCATCATGGCCCATACAGAAAAAACTACTGTTTGGAATCCAAAGTACCCAGAGAACACTGCTCTAGGCTAGAGGCAAAGGCCCAGACTCTCTGAGGGCTGAGCAGATCAGTAATTGTGCATGGTCTGGCCTGGGACACTGTGCCAGAGAGCCTAGCATGAAAATCATTGCCCTTGGGTGACCTTGACAAAGCCTGGGGACTGAAAGGAGTAGAGGATTTCACCCACCACGTTAACTGGCCATACTAGAGCCAATGGGATGGTATTCATTCTTTAATGCATTGTCAGTATTCACAGAGCACTGTGCCAGCTACTGCTCTATCTACTGGGGACATAGGACTTAACAAATCCCTGCCTTATTTTTCCGAAGATATCTAAAATATTAATTTGAGAAGATAAATGTACCCCCACCTGTTTTCATTGCAGCATTATTTACAATAGCCAAGATATAGAAGTGTCCATCAATAGACGATTGGATAAAGAACATGTGGTACACATATACAATGGAATATTACTAGACCATAAAAAGAATGAAATCTTACCACTTGCGACAACATGGATGAACCTAGAGGGTATTATGCTAAGTGAAATAAGTCAGACTGAGAAAGACAAATACCATATAATCTCACTTATATGTGGAATCTAAAGAAGAAAATAACGGAACAAACAAAACAGAAATAGACTCAGAGATACAGAGAACAAACTCATGGGTACTTGATGGGAGGAGAATTGGGGGGCAGTGTGAGAAAGATGAAGTGATTAAGAAGGACAAATTGGTAGTTACAAAATATTCAGGGTGATGTGAAGTACAACATAGGGAATATAGTCAATAATATTGTAAAATCTACATGTAGTGTCAGATGGGTCCTAGACTTCTTGGGGGATCACTTCATAAATTATATAAATGCCTAACTACTCTGCTGTATCCCTGAAACTAATGTAAAATAATATTGAATGCCAACTGCAGTTGAAAGATAAAAATTAAACAACCTAAAACTAAAAAAAAAAAAAAAAAAAAAGTTCTTTAGAAAAACCCTCCCTCCAAGGAGTTTATATTCCATTGAGATGGGGGTGGGGAATAAGTAAGCCACAAATAAATAAATAAAACATATAATCAGTGGGCTGCATAAAATTATGCAGGATGAGGGACTAGCTTGTGGGTGTATGTGTTGGGGGGCGGGGGAGGGTCAGGGGAGTTGCCTGGAAGGAAGCTGGAGTTCACCATGGGAAGTGCTGGCGGAAGACAGTTCCAGACACAGAGCATGGGAAGAGGGGAAGGTCCTGAGGTGAGAATATGTCAACATGCTCAAGACACAGCAAGAAGCCCCATTTTTGTCTTTGAAATGTGTTTAATCACCCGTGCCAGTTTTCAGCCGTTTTTGAGAATTCTGCTATATTTTTGGTATTTGATCCTTACCTCAAGCCTGTGAGGCTTATTGTAATCTATCTATTGTTTCTACACACATTAAAATGAGGTGTGGGGACGTGAAATGACTTTAGCCATTCCATGATGCTGGACTGTGTGGAAGCAGCGGGGCTCACCACCACATTTGCTGGACTTTTGTTAGCTCAGCTTTACCTAGACGCCAACAGCTACATGGAGATTTACAGACAGATACATTTTTAGTACTTTGAGTTATATCAAGAATTGTTAAAGGTATGATTTCATTTGTTCTTCATAGCACCTTCATGTGGTAGGTACTGTCATGATTCCGGTTTTATAAATGAGGAAACTGAGACACATAAAAACCTAAGAAATTGGACAAAAGTTAGGACGAGCAAATGGCAAAGGCAGTATTTGAACCCAGGCAGACTGACTCCTCAGACCACATTCTGGAGATGAGCGGGATCTCCATGCCAGTGTGTTCATGCCAGTCTCATGTTCAGTGTGTTTAAGGGGGGGTGGGGTGATACAGCCTTTCCTTACTTGAAAATCAAGGAGTTCACTGAAGGTATTGGATGGTCCTGCTTAAGACTGTCGTAGATCTGTCAAAGTCTTCAGGAAACTTCTCAGTGGGTTTTTCTATTTAAACTCAACAACCGGCGTGTAGTTTCATTGTGAGGCAGGCTTTTCTGCCAGTGGGTAGGGAAATCCCAAGCATCACTACTTGGAATGCCACTCAAGCCACTCTCTGCCCATCAAGTCTATTTATTGAGATGTGAGAGCAGTGGAGGATAAGAAGACTTGAACTTCAAAACACTGGACTCCTCCAACCTCCTTTGAGTGGGACCCACTAAGCCCTTTGTACAAATAAGGAGCATTTTCTAAATGCGGGGGTGATAACCTCACATTCAGCGATGACCTTTCCTCATCGCTCCTTTGTGTGTCAGGACAGTGACAAATCCCAGCCTTGTGATGCTTAGCCTCCAGTTCAGAAAAGCTGCATATTTCCCAAGACTTGGTGTGCTGTGGCATCAAGAAAGAAACTTTTCTCCCCCTTCGTAACTCCTCTTTGCTGTGGGGTCATCAGAGCTGGAGTTCAGACAAAACTTCCTGGATCTCTGGTGGTTAAATTGTACGCAAGGGCTCTAGGAGGTGGCTTTGAAGAAATACACCATTATAGCAATATCAATATCAAAACACACAGTATTGCATGAGAAGAACTTCATTTCTACTTGGTGTAATCAGAGTACTTTTGCAGAAGAGACGGCATATGAACTTAGTCTCCTAAAACAAGTCAATTTACTTAACAATTCAACTTTGCAAACTGCTATTCTAGAGAAGAATACATTAGGCCATTGTCTCTTCCAGAGTAGCTTCCAGGTGATGGCGATGCTGTGATATGCTTTGGGTACCACTGTGTAGTTCTTATCAAAACATAGTGGCAATCTACCATCCATATTCAGTTACGTATGCACTATGCCTCACAAGCTCCGTGACCTTGGGAACATGACCGAATAGCTTCTGCCTCAATTTCCTTAGTTATAGAACAAGGATGATGATACTCGTGGCAAAGGATAGAATGGTTGTAAGATGGATCAGTCAGGGTTCTGAGTTGTAAGCAACAGACACTAGTTCTGGCTGAGTTCAGCAGACATGGGGTCTATTAAAGAATCACCTGAAGTGATGGGAAACCAGGCAGGAAAGTGGCGAAGAAAGAATAGCGGCGAAAGAGTGAAGTCACGAGGCTGGTCTGGAAGGGGCACTGTCATGGCGAGTGTTGGAATTTCCATCCCTCACGCTTCTTCATTCAAACTCTGTGGCAGGGCACTGGTTGTCTGCAACTGGAGCACATTCTTGATTTTGGTGGCATGGGTTGCAGTTTCCAAAGTAGGAGTCGGGCTCAGCCTCCCACCCAGACTTGTTGGGGAAGAGTTACTTAAATGTAAGAAGGGGGATCAGATGATGGAACACCAAAAATAAGTACAAGGGTGCACTCTGAAGATTAAATGGTATTATATTCCCAAACAGACCATAGCACACAGTGTGTTGTGAACAAATGTGAGTTCCATTTATACCTTCCTTTGGGTCAATATTGTACTGTTGATGGCAGTACGGATGGAGTTTATAAAGTACATTCAAGGGATTTGTAGCACTTACTCACTTATGATTTCTTTGCTTTTTTATAAAAGCTGCCAGAGGCCCCTGAAAACAGTAAGTATTTGAGGCTATGAAAACAGGTTCAAGCAAAACAAAAAATATCTGTTATTTCATTTGCATGATTTTTAGACTTTGCTATAACTTCAGAAACTCTGCCTTTATTCTTCTCTGTTTACTATACAAAAAGTCAGCATTTTGAATATGACAGGGTTTTAAATATGAGCCTTGTATAAGAGTGCTGATGAGTGGATAGGATGCTTTGGAAAGTGATTTGTGTGTCTAGTTCTACTCTGCTTGTTTCCTTCCTTAATGACTAAGTCACTCCTTGGAAATAAATGAGTCCTTTACAAAGACACATGCACACTCTCAGGCCTTTGGGGCACTCTTTTAGTGACTGGAGAAAAATAGACTAAATGTGCTGGTGTTGAGTCCAGCCCAATTCATCTGCTCGGCATTTCCCTTTAGCTATTCAAGTTGCTTAGGAAGCAGGATAACTTATTATTATGAGAGCAGAGCCAAGTTCAAAACTCGTATTCCTCACTCACTAGCTGTGTGACCTAGGGCAAGTTATTTAACCTCTCTGAAGCTCAGTTCTCTTATCAGAGGGTTAGTCTGAGAAGTTTGTAAAACACTATCTATAAAGTGGCTAGTAGAATGCCTGATTCGTAATTTATTCTCAATCAGTGGATGACATAGACACCATTGAGAATAAATTTATGTTCTGTTCTACTAAATCTATTGTATTTTCTCTCCTTTCCACTAAAGATAGGGAATAACAGTGTAACAATTGCAAACCCCAAACCCTTTGAGTGCAGGGATAGTGTTTAATTCATTTACCCTCCTGAGGTTAGGAGCGTGCTCTGCACAGAGAACAGAATCTGTGCCCATTTATTGATAGATGATGTGACTAGAGCTTATGGATGGATCTTTAGGGGTGATTGAAAAAAGACAAATTCTGGAGTTTTAGACCGTCACGTAACGGGCTCCAGACAAATCCCATAATATCAAAAGGTATGGTTAATAAATGTTTGGGAAATTTATAAAACAAAGGTTAACAAAAAAAGAAAATACACAGTCCTGAAATCTTTCCTTGTCCCTGAGGACAGGCAATCTTTGGATAAGGACTTGCTGAACAAATTGTGGGTATAAATTTCAGGGCAGGAAATATGTCCCCTATTACTATGCATTTTTATCGGGTGCTATGGTATGAATGTTTATATCCTCCTAAAATTCATGTTGAAATCCGAACCCTCAAAGCGATGGTATTAGGAGGTGAGACCTTTAGGAGGTGCTTAGGTAATGAGGGTGGAACCCTAATAAATGGGATTAGTGCTCTTTAAAAGTGGCCTCACAGAGATCCTTCACCCCTTCCACTATGTGAAGTCGCACATGTACCAGGGAGATGGCTCTCCCCAAAACCTGGCTGTGCTGGTACCTTGATTTTAGACATCCAGTCTCCAGAACTGTGAGAAATAAATTTTTATTGTTTATAACCTACTACGTCTGTGGTATTTTGTTATAGCAGCCCAAACAGAGTAAGACAGAAAATCTAACATGGAAAAGTGGCTTTGTCAAGTGGATGGGGTGTGGAGAGAGAAGACAAATGTACTCCTTGGAATCCAGACGCTCTGGATTTGGGGGCTGCTGTCTACTGGTTGTCTGGAAAAGCTAACTTCCCACTACCTAGAGATTTGTGGGTCATTGTAGGCCCTCCTACTGGAGGAGGAATCCCCTTATCCCATAGGCAGCTAAAATATGGGGAGGCTCTTCCAGATGGGAAATAGGCTGAGCCCCAGTGCTAATTAGCGCATTGTTCATTTTTACACAATCCTGATTATAATAGCACATAGGACTGTCTACAGACGCCACATTCTGACCCTACTAAGAGATAGTTTAACAATAATAATAATAGTACTATGGGTGTTTTATTACCTTGATGATATTAATATTTTACGTTTCTTCTTGAGTACTTTTCTTTCTTAAGTTTTGCTTTCTCTGAAGTTTTTACCAATAACTGTTATTTCCTAGGCTCTTACTTTCTATCAGTCACTTGGCATAAAATTCTCCCAAGAACTCTGAAAGTCTAACATTATCAAGTCCATTTTGTAGATGAGGAACTGAGAAGCACAGAATTGAAATGATTTGCTCAAGTCCCCAGAGCTAGTACCTGGTCAGGTGGGAAGTGAAATCTAGGTCTCTACCACTGCAGGTTGAGCTCTGCTTGTCTGCTATTGAAGAGGGACAAAGAATTGCTCCTTTGTTGGCACTCTGCCCTCAGGCCATACAGACTAGCAAGAGTGTGGATTGGAATGTTATGGATATCAGCCAAAATAATTCATGCATATCTACAGGACTGCTGGTAATTCACTAAGAGTCCCTTTGATTTAGCTGGTCAGGCAGATTAGTCTAAGCATCCTATCTGCCACATTGACTTTCTCAATCATGAATTGAAAAAAAAAAAAAAAATTGAAAAAAATTGGATACCCAGAAATCATGCCAAAAATAAAAAAGAGAATCACCATTTCAACTCAGCACAGATGTTGTTATAAATAACGTCCACTGTTTTAGCCTAATTGATTTCTCCTATGAACTTTGAACTGTATCCTTCACTGGTCATTTTCATATCAGACATCCTACCCCAAATCTTGAAATTGCTGCAAAGCTTCAACCTATTATTAAAAATACCTGTCACTAAAATGAGAAACTTTAGCTGGTGGTGAGAAGGACAAGAAATGCGGTGACCAAAGGACCCATTCTGGCTTGGAAAGCATTACACATTAGCAAAACTCCATTCTTTTCCTGCCAATTATTGTAATACGAGAGGGAGAAAGGGAGAGAGAGAGATTGGGGAATGTAGTTTCTGAGACATTTGAACATGCAAAGGCAGAGATAAGAAACTCTTAGTGTCTCGGTCAGTAACTTACTGATTGCCTGAGCTGTTCACTAATGAGCCAACTGCAAGAGAGCCAGCACCAAAAAGTTTCTATCCCCAAATGTGCTGACCTGTTTAAAATGGAATGTGTGTTGCAAGAACACCGTGCATGAGACTGGGGATAAAACTCTTTAGAACCTTTGACTTATTTCTTGGGCTCACAGTCATATATTATCCATGTTGACAATTAATTGCAAGGTCTATTCACACGACAAACACGGAAGAGGCAGAGTCAAAAGAATGATGGAAGTTCATTCATTGCCATAAGTGAGTATTTAAGGAGAGAAGTTTGTTACTCCGTTTTTCTAATTTGTGTTGTGCCTGGGAATGAGATGGGCAAGGGAATTTCTCAACAACTGAAAGCTTGGCAAGATCATTGTGCTAGAAATTATGAGAGAGACAGGCTGCCATCTTTTTGGACCAAGGATTGAAGAATTGAATTGGCAGTGTTACTACTGTGGCTGCCCCGGCAGAAAATATCTTGATTACTCTTGAGTGTAAAAAAAAAAAAAAAAAAGAAAAAAAGAAAAGAAAAGAAAAAAGAAGCTAAAATGTACACACAAATACACACAAATTAATGAGACATTCACCTAGTGGGGTAACTGCTGGAATGTACATGTGATTCTCAGAGCTGAGGAAGTGAACCCTTTTATCAACCCCCACACTCCGGGACTCCCCCAGTTTCTTGTGTGGTGGGCCAGGAGTAATGAGGTCTCCAACATGAGTGTGTAGCCCAAATGAAGGCTGCCATAAATTATATTTTAAGTTCTAATTAATGTCTAATATAAAATACGCATGATTATATAGATATTAGAGTACCAATCACTGATCTCACCATTTTACATTTATACACTAATTCAGTCCTCATAATAGCCCTGGGAGTGAGGTACTATCTCCATTATACAGACAAGAAAACTGGATCATTGAGAGGACACTTGTTCCCTTTCCAAATAATAACTCTAGCTCAATGCTTCTTGAATACAAAGCCCACTTTTTATACTTTATTCTGCAGTTCTCACTCTAGGACCTCATAACTGACCATCATTTCCCCACCAAGCAATATAAAAACAACGTTGTATTAGGTCTTTTTCTGGTTTCAGGTGAAACACACATAGCCCAAACTAAGTAAAAGTGAGATTTTTTTTTTTCCTTCAACTTCTATAACCAAAATGTTCAGGTGTTAAACCAGGCCTAGTTTTAGCCTTACCTGTTTCCAGACATCCGAAAGACACTGTCAGGATGCTGTCTCCAGCTCTCAGATTCACCTTCCTCTGTGTTAGCTTCATTCTCAGGCAGAATATTCTCCTTAGGTGGCGGATGAGCAATGCTAGCAAAACTTGCTGCAAATGCAAATTGTTTTAATGGTTCCTTTCCCCACACAATTTCAGTTGAAATAAGGGATAGGGATCTAATACTGGAAGTTTTGTTGCGGTTGTTATGTTCTGAGAATTCATTTATAACAATCCCTTTATGTACAACTCTTTTGTCTGCTGCTCATGAAATTAGGAAAGGAAGATGAGGGCTGGTGGAGTGAAAAAAATCTGGATTTGAGGGTCATAATAGTTGTAAGTCTCATTTCTTCTATGTGTGACTTTGGAGAAGTCTTGCTATATAAATGGGATCATAATAGGTGGTTCCTATTAGATGATCCCTCAGGTCCTTTCCAGCTGTCAAGGTCCATGACTCTACAGAGGGTGACATGATCCAAGGGGATCATGGCTAGTTAATGAAAACATTTTACACTGTCACCCGGACCTTCTGGTTTTCAATCCCATATAAGACACAAAATCCCAGGCACTCTTTCCAGTTATGAATAAGAAGAAGACTGCGGGTGAGTCTCAGTAGGGCCTAAGGTCAGGAAATTTCTCTCTGGGGTTGACAGAAAGTATTTTGGCTAAGTCTGAGGGAGAGGTGGTGAAGAAAAATAGACAAAATGGCGACATTAAGATCTCATTCTAATTCGTTACCTTCACTACCTCTTGCCTAAAGATTGAGTCCACCATTACCTGATCTAATCTTCTTATTGGACTAAAGCAAGGTGAGGGCTCGTCCTGAATGGGGCACTGATGTCAGGGGTCTTGATCATAAGCGTATACTGGAGATCTAAAACCTCTGAACTGGAGGGGATTAGGGGGATAGTGGGAATCATGGTGTGGTGCAGGTGGACAGGGAACTAAGGGAGAGGCATAACATAGGGGTAAAAATGATGCTTAGGCAATTTTGGGCTTAAACTATTCAGATGTACTTTATTATTTTCCCAATTGTTTCTATAAACTAGATTCAGATAAATATACTTACATAAGCAAACTCAAAAATCAAGGAAGTATCAACTGGTATGCTAATTTGAGTAATTTACTAAGCTAAATTTAACCACCAGTATAACTAGACTAGAATGCTGGCAAATCTATTCTGGAAGTGAATTTAAAATTAGAAGGTTGCCTAGTGAGCACAGCACTAGAACAAAGGGAGTTCATTTTAGGACATAAGTGTTTAATGGCAATGGGCTAAGATAGCCCAGGTTATCTTCTCCATAAGAGAGATACACAGGGATTGGAAAACTCAAGGTCATGGCCAGAGTCCCTCTATTCTACCAACACAGGCTCTCTGACTCTGTTTTCTTAAGCAGTAAGGCGCTCCTTCTCCATCCCTACTCCTTGGCTCATTCTTCAGAAAAGCTACCAGTGCCTTTTTATTATGTAACATTCATTTTGATTTTCCTGCTTATTTACTCCAAATCATTTTGTCTCTAAGTCATCTTTTCCATATTTTCTATCTCTTAAATTGTGTTGACTTTGTAGTTTAATTCTCAGAATTCACGCTATGTGTTGCTGTCATCCCTGTCTACTTCTGTTACTTGTAAAGAAATTTTGATCGACCATTCTGAGTTCATGATTCACATATGGGAAGAAAAAAGGAAAAACAACTATATGTGTTTTAGAACTGTTGCTCCCTGCTGCCACTTTCCTAAGGTTTTACATGGGTTTTACATCCCATTTTCACTCCCTGCTCTTTGAGATAGATTCTGCTGCTGCCAGAGTTGTTCCTTAGGTTGCTATAATGCTAAAATCACCTTTGGACCCATGACATCCTTGTTAGGCTTTGATTCTTGATTAGTAACTTGAGAATTGGGAGCTAAGGGATCCGAGAAGATTTTTCTTCTAGTCTCAACATGTCATGTTTCTATGGTTCTTCCCTTGGCTGGGTTTCATGACACGATGGGGATCAGGCTTTAGAATAGAAGGTTTTACAATGATATTTTAATGGGTCATTTAGAGAATAAGAGGGACACATTCTCATCCTCAGTTACAAATGCTTTTCTAAAAATGTCTGGGGCTGCATCTACACTGTAACAGATGAGTGTGTATGTGTGAGTCTGTGTATTGGAGTTGGGGGTTGGTACAAGACATACTGTTTATTGAGAGTTCATGGGAGTTACTTTTCCTTTTTCTGATAGGCTGCTTTTAGTAGTCATGCTCCAATAAATTTTGGTCTGGTAAATAGAATGATGACAGTGATTTTATTGAAGTGAGTTGGTTTCTTCTCAGAGACCCCAAAGGATTACTCTAAAGTAACATGAAAGGAATTGTTTTAATGGTTAATTAAAACAGAGAAAAATAAAACAAAATAAATTTTAAAAAATCCCACATACATGGGAAGATTTAATGACTTTTGTATTTCTTTTCTATTGAAGGATTTTTACAATTTCTGCTTTCAGAAAATTACCAAGATTTACAGGAACACATTGAACCCTTATAGTAACTGATATGCCCAGGAAGCCATTATGATAACATTATTTTAAGATGATGCCATAAGAATATTAAGTTAATTCCATAATGGCTGTAGTATCCTCTGCCCAGAGTAAGAAATGCCACTGATTACAACAACTTGGAAGCCGATGATTTAAACTGTCAAGTTACAAGAAAGCTACATCAATGAGTGGTATTGAAAGTTAACCTGGACAGCAATACAAAAAAACAGCATATTTATTCAAAAGAGCACACACAACTTTTTTCCTGTGTTTATAACATAGAAGTAGGAGAACTCAATGACAAATCCAAGAGCTGCTAAGGCTGTGTGTATTTAATGAAGGGCCACGTCTGCTCAATCTCCTTGTGGCCCCCTTCTTTCTCATGTGGTCCTCCACATGGGAAGCATTACACTAGTGGCTTCAATTCCCCCCATTTATAGAACCCAAACAGCTGTCCTGTCCTTGTGGGAACCCGTGAGGCTTCCTTGATGTTTGTAGAGCCCTACAACAGACATTTTTGGATGTAAGACACCATCACCAATGGTGAGTATTTTTACTTCCAGGTGTGCATCTTGAATGGCCCTGAAAGTCAGGATGCCTCCTGGAGTTGTGTGCCCTTTCCTGATACAGAGCAAGTCAAGTACAAAGTGGTTTGGGAAACCACAGTGAGATGGGCAGTGCCAAATGTTCATGACCCTGACAGGCTCCACAAGAGAAGATTGGTTTAGATTTTATTTTCTGTATGCAGCTCTCAGACTGCTTTTTAGAAAGAATCAGCAACTTGCCTTTAGGTAAATATTTTGAAGGTTTACTATTGCTTAAAATTTTTTGGTTAGATGTGAGCAGAGTACTTAATGATATTCACCTCATATCTCACTAGTTCATTAAAGGGTGGGGGAATTACTTTCCATAGAGACCTATTAAGGGGAGTAATTTTATTTAAATCCTAATTATTATTTTAGGGCGTATAAATTAATATTCATATTTGTGAAGTGTTCCCTCTTCGTGCTTAGGATGCGGCATCAACAATTAAAATATAATAAAGGTGATTAATAATGAATAAACATAAAATTAAAATATCATAAAATACGCAATTAAAAAACACTAAAAAATCCTAGCTGAGCAGAATCATTAGAAAAAGCTAATCATGACTGGAAAAGAAGTGCTTCTGGAAGATGATGTTGCTAAGCATTATTTAACCATGGAGAGTTTTAAAAAAATTGCCTAATTCTTGACTTATCAGTGACAATAATGTGAATCTTGTTAGACCCTTGATGCCTGAAATGAGCAAACCCAAAGGGACCTGGGTCATGCCCTAATACATAATTTGACCTTCCAGTTACTTTTGTTTCAGGAAAAGGCTTATCTCGAACCTGAAGGAAAGTGGTCAGCTGTGTTGTCAAGCATGTACCAGTGGTAATAATAAATTTCAATATTATTTTATTAAATTTAATACTGTTGATGTGAGTATTGACGTGCAAGCACTATTTAAAACAACTCTGAAAAAATGGGCTGGATAACCTCCAAAGTCCTTTTCTGCTTCAAAATTCTATCCCGTACTGGGAAGTAGGGGGCTGTGATATAATAGAAGAACATTGAACAAAGATTTAAGACAGATTTGGGTCTGATGGTTTTGCTTTTCAAGGCTGTTTTCTGATCTGTATAATGAAATGGGAGGTGGGATACCTTCCTCATTAAATTTCTGGGAGGCACAAATAGAAAATGTATGTGAAATATAGACAATATAAATTCCCAGAAACAATACAAATACTTTATTTTAGCTGATGAGGCACTCAGATTCAGGTCTGATGTTTAGGCCCATAGCTCCGGATAATCTTTTGAAGAGCAAGTTGGTTCCATTTCCTTTGCTGATCTCCAATTTTCTGTGCCTTTTTTTTTTATTTTTTATTGATCTCACAATACATGTGTATGTTGCCTTTGTTTATTGACAACCTCACATTCTGTGTGAAAAGAAATAGGATGGAAATAAAAAGGTAAAATGCTGTTTTCATTGTTTTAGGAAAGGGATTTGATCCAGACTATCTTAATTAGGATAATAACCCATTGTGGTAGGGAATTTTGTATCTTTCTATTGGAATTGATTCCTTTGTGTCTTTAAAGTGCTCTGATTTTCAGGATGCTGCTAGTTAAGTGCCCTGGAAGGAGAAAACATTGAAATGTTTGCCTGTACCTTTTATGTGCCAGAGAGGGACGTTTTGCTTGCTAACTGAACTGGTAGCTGAGAGAGTGAGGCTATAAGGATGGGAAAATAACAACCTACTTTCTGCACAACTTGTCCCCAGTCATTATCACTGAAATGTTGGCATTAATACTGAAATGTTGGCATTGTTAGTCCTTGGTGCACATAGGAAAAATGGAGGCACAGGGAAGTTAAGTCATGCGGTTTCCATAGTTGTAAGAGTCTGTAACTGTAAGCCTGGAAGCTGGGATCCAGGGTAGCGTCTTAGGGAGAGGAGGGCCTTCCACCAAGAAGGGAGGAAGACAGGGACTGACCACACCTCCATCCCAAGTTCACCTGGGAGCACTGCTGTTCTTATCTGATTTAGGTGGTAGTCCCTGTGGACTGGGAAATGCATGTTTTTACTAGATAGTGTTTCACGGGGTATTAATTAGGTGGTATTAGTACTCATCCCTCATCATGGTGGCATTGGCTGCTTCACTCAAGAAACAGGATAAAATAGCTTGTTTCTTACTCCTACTCCTTTAACTTACTCCTCCTCCTTTAACTCTTAATACATATAGTAAGAACACAGAATTTGTACTTCAGTTTTCTCATCTATGAAATACCATGTTTCCCCAAAAATAAGACAAGCATCTATTACAATTACCATAAGATCCGGTTTTATTTTACTATACTATAAGACCGGGTCTTATATTAATTTTTGCTCCAAAAGACGCATTAGAGCTGATTGTCCAGCTAGGTCTTATTTTCGGGGAAACACGGTATAAATAAAAAACAGTAGTACTAAATACTCAGGAGGATTAAATTTGGTAATTCATGTAAATGTTTAACCTGAGGAAATCAAGGGTTCAACAAGTATTAGTTGTTACTACTCTGATATTCTCAACTACTGAGAACAATTAGAGTGCACAGAACTTGGGGTTTCTGTAATTGAATTCACTGAAGCTCATGAATCCTTCCATTGTCCCTTATGGCATACTGCCAGTCACCCCAAAATTTATATGTTGAAATCCTAATCTGCAATGTGATGGTATTTGGAGCTGAGGCCTTTGGGAGGTGAGTAGATCATGAGGGTGGAGCCCTCAGGAATGGGATTAGTGCCCTTATAAGAAAAAATGAGAACTAGTGTGCTCACTCTCTCCTCCCGACCAGGTAAGGTTACAACAACAAGACAGCCTTCTACAAGCCAGGAAGCTGAAGTTTTCCAGACACCAGATCTGCTGGTGCCTTGATCTGGGACTTCTCAGCTCCTGGAACCATGAGAAATAAGTTTCTGTTGTTTATATAAGCCACCCAGTTTAGGTGTTCTGTTACAGCAGCCCACAGAAACTAAGACACATCAGAAAACAATCCTGGGCTACAGATTTCTACTGGTTTAAAGTTTAGTGTCCTTAGGTTTGATATTCAGTGAGAAGCAAGAGACTCCTCTCCCCCTGCCTTTCTTCCTCCTCCCCAGCATGGTATCCAGGTTAGTGGGAAGGAAGTTTGCCTGTGTGGTTCCTTTCCTGGATTTCGGCTGGCTACTACTTTCAGATCATCACTGCATTGGTCTCTACTGTGAGTGTTGTTCAGGCTGGTGGCAGCAAGAATGGGAGCTGGCAAGAGACTGGGGATGTTTGCCATCTCTATCTGGGCTGGTTTAATGGTGGGACTCACAGCTGGATGGTGGTCTTGGCTTATGTGATACACACGTGGCCCTCACATCCCCACCCATGCTGCGTTAGCATTCAGCTTGACTTCTGCTTCCTGGGAGGAGGGGCTGTCACTTCCCACATTGGGCTCTGCCAGTCCTGAGGGCCTGCCTGACTTCTGACTGCTGCCCAGAGCAGTGAGCCAGCAGATGCCCCCACTAGCCTCCAGGCCTCTCCCTTCGGGGCCCAGAAACACACATTGAATGCCCTTCAGTGCCTCCATGGCACAGGAAACAGGATGGGGTCACTTCAATCTGGTCTCCTCACACCCCACTGAGGGGGATTCATTTGTGAGCTTCCCATTTTCAGACATCTTTAAACGAGAAGTGAATGCCAATTTCCTTATTTTGAAGTTACCCTCCCACTACAGGGGAGAGTCTGTTGCTGTCCCCACACCTCTGGGAATTACCTGGTCGTGCAGCATATCACTCTCTTCTTTTGCCTCTGCATCTCCACTTGGCTTTCCCCCCAGACTCACCCCTGCTTTTTGTCCAGGAGTGGTGGCAGCAATGAGGTATGCTGAACTGTCTCTACATTCAAGATGACAGTCGCTCTGTGTATCCCACCTTCTCTGCCTTAAGGGGTGTGTTTGGCACCTGAGAACGGTACTTCCTTCAATGTCAACACTGAGGAAAGGAGTCCATTTCCCATTTTTCTTATCCTGCTACTATGTATCAGATGCTTGCCACACACCGAGCATTGAGCTCTGGGCCTCATCAGCAGCATGACGTTAAATCCTGAGAGTTCCTCCTAAGAAGTAGGCATGGGTACTCTTCTGCTTTTTGAGGATGGGGATGAGGCTTAAAAAAAGGTATGTGACGCGACCAGGCCAGTTAGTGGTGGGCCTGCGACTCTTATGCTGAGGAACGTGGTTCCAATAGTTGAATAAATAATTGAGAAGCTGAACATTTCATTTGGGAAATCACAATGTTGTATGTTTACCCAGTTTCCTGTGTCTCTCTCTCTCTCTCACCTCCATGAAGAAGATTCTGCCCTCAAGCCACAACGAAATGATTATTTACTGTTTCTTCCTGTCCCATGTCTTTATGTGTTGTTTTTTGCTTCCTGGATTCTCCTCTATCTGGAAAGCTCCAACTCATTTTTCAGTGGTCCTTTTAAAATGTCACCTCCTGTATTACGTCATCCCCCACGTCTTCCTTGGAGAATGAATTGATCACTCATTTGGTGCCTGCGGAAGGCATTGTGTGTTCATGTTACTGTGACACTTGTGCTGTGGATGGCTGCTGTCTCCTCTGCTGACACTCTTCTCCTCCAGGTTAGAACAGTTCTGAAATTTACATGGGTTTTACAATGAATGTGTGCATCTAATTTTGTATCTGTTTTTTCTCCCCTCACCTCTCTCAATGTCATTTACACGTTTTCCAATAATAACATCTTACAATTAGTAAATATGGTCAGTGCTTACCTTTTAATCTGGTGTGGTGTGTTGTCAACTCAGGAGTGCAGGGAGAGGTGGAATATTGTTTCATCTTTTTGATCCTAAGTACTTGGCAATTTGTCTTGCACATTATAAGCTATGGGATAGATGAATGAATAAACAATGTATCACAAACAATGTGATTATGATAAATGAAATGCATTTAACTTATGGCTTCTTAGAGTATTGGAGATTTGCTTAGATTTTTTTTTTTTTTTTTGAAACTCTGTGACTTGGAATTTTATTTCAGGGAACCAGACAAATTTTCACTAACTGTTATACTCCCCACATGCGATGGTCACTTTCTAACTATATAGCTTTGTACATCAGTTAGTTGAACTTTTTTTTCTCATCTGGTAGATGGGATAATAGTATTTATCTGCATAAGGGATTTCGAAGACTTTATAAACTCTTAAGTACTGTGACCACGAAAGCTATTTCTCCTATGATTACTATAATCTTCATATGTCGCAGAGCTAACCTGGGTGGCTAATTAATCATTGGTGCTCTTACTCTAGAGTACTGATGGTTGCCCATGCCTCAGTTCCCTCTTCTTCACCCTTCCTAGTATAACTTTTTTTTTTCCAGGTGTTCACTTTTTCCCATGTAGCCATATGCCTCAGTGTAAGCTGATCCCACTCCTATAAGGGTAGTGAGGGGATTTGCATTTGCCTTATGAATAACATCTTAGGAAAAGACATGGAATCCAACAATGAGACGTGAGGGAAAAAATATTCTGAGAGCTTCTCGGAAAAGTTTCATTGCTGGTAAAGAAGAGCTGCAGGCTCTGACTCTAAGAATTATGTTTGCTCAGGTTCAGGGAGAAAACTATAGTCGGGGGATTACAAGCCTCATTAATAGTAATAAAGAGCATGCATTCTTCAAAAATAAATGAACAACACATACATAAATAAAATATAGAGAGAGAGCCATTGGGAGTGATCATTCCTCTTTTTCCTGTGGGAGTTATTATCTGGATGTGACACTTGCTTTTGTCATTGCACTGCCATTCAGAGGTCACATTGATACTGAGGATTCTGCAGAGATGAGGGTTGAATGGAACATGGACCCATGGTGACATTTCGAGTCTCTGAATCACCCAACCCAGAAGCCTACCTAGCCTAGACTACCCATTATATCAGAAAATACATTATTACATTATTTAGTAGAGCTTAAATTAATATTTGTTACATGCGGCCATCTGCATCCATCTTCACTCTTACATATGCCAACTGCTATTGCTCTCCCAATACACCATTTACCTCTTGTGTCTTTTTTCTACGCTATTCCTCTGCAATGCTAATATTCTCATCCAGGAAGGAGGCTCTTCTTTTTGTAGTGTCAATGACTTTCCTGCAAACCTCTTTCTTACTTAGCTTAGTGTGACTCCATTTCTAAGGCAGTTCTTGTTTCCTCCAGGCACCCTCGTGGTTCCTCAACTCAGCGGGAGTCCTGGAAGTCAGGAGGACACATGGCTATTTATTGCCCAACAGACTCTTATATGTTGGCTGCGTGTTATCTTGGTGAATTTAATCATTGTTTCATTAACTTATTAATTTACAAATATACATAGAACAGCTACATGGGTAGATGCTAGGTCCGGCTCTGGGGATACAACAGTGAACAAATGGAAAGACTCTCTGGCCAATCATGGGAGAGGATGGGTTCTGAGAAAGTTGAAGAGAAAAGGAAGCATATCATTTGTACTTGACTGATGCTGCCAAAAGGAACCAAGAGTTTTCTAATTATCCCTACAGTTAGAAAGAATGGCTTAGGTGAGCAGTCATTTCTCTAGTTGAATGCTAAACTCACTTCCTCTCTCCTAAATTTTGTGGAGAGAGGCATACCTCTCCAGTATTAATGCAACCAAACAAATGCAGGAACTGGAGACAAGCAGGAGGCAACTACTGCTGGTGTTTGTAATGACGTGGCTGTAGGATGTAGGAACACCAGGTAAGGAGTTAGGGCCTAGGACAGAGCCCTCATAGGCTTCCAGCCAGCTAATGCTTTGAGTTAAATCGTTGGTTCTCTCTGGGTATTACACCTTAAAGAGTGTAGGATTGTATGTTGCCTAAGCTCCTTCTGACCTCTTGCCATATGAAATTTTATCATTATGATCAATAAAGTTCAGAATCAATCTGAACTTTTATTATTAACAAATACGCCCAAAATTCACCCTAGGCAAATAGAAGGAAAGAATTGAATTGATAAATAGTTAGAGACATTCGTTTTACTCATTAAGATGAGGAACACTGGAGTTTTATAAATTTGGAGAAATTATTTTGGGTGCCAAAGTCCAGGTTTTTAGCAATGGTGACCAAAACTCATACAGATTCTCAAATAACCATTTACCTCTTCTTTCAGGCAGCTCACACATCAGGGCTGATGGGTGGTTTTCTTGTTGCCGAGGAGTTTTCCTGCCAGGTTTCGGGGAGAGAAATGGCTACAACTAGCAAGTACTTCAGCTATGGGCCCATGGATCTTACTACTTTCTCTACACTCAGTTCTTTGTGCATTTTGCTATTATGAGCCTCTTGGGTGTATGGGCCTCTTGGCATAAGTGCCATCTTCCCAAGTTCTGCTCATCAAGCCATGAATACATATCCATTGACAGCAAGTCCATAAAATGTATCGTCCAAACGGGACACTGTGGAGAAAGAATGAGGGGGGGTATAGGGTAACCTGGACTGGCTTGTATAAACTCGGTCTATGTATACCTTATCCACTGAGCACCAGCTCTTTAGATGGGAGGAGACTGTGTATAATATGGAGCCATAGATACGTACCCAGGTCACAAATCCCAGCAAGTCACCATCGTCCCCACCAGCCAAGGCAGCAGGCTGTCCCTGTGTTCCACCACCCACACTCTGTGAGGTCTTTACAAACCCTGTGAAACGTCTGATTCATTTGCTTTATTTGAAATCATAAATATTACATGGCTAGTTGCCTCATAGGCAGTCCTTTCGATTTGTTACTTTGCTAAATATTAGATAAGTAAATGAATCATCCCTGCTTTATTCCCTTTTCGATATAATTAATTCTAATCTTTTGCATTTTCATTTTCTCCATGTTTAATTCCATCATTTAAAAGACACAAACAGAAGAGAACCCTTTTTAAAATTAGTGGGATAATTGTGCTGCTGATGCCACTCTGTGAAAAGGCTGTTGAAAAAAATGCCGTGACCCGATCTCAAACATGAAATGGTTTAGAAGTGAAACCTTCAAAAGCTGATTGAAGGGATCACATTGAGAATGGTTTTTATCTTGGCTTATATGCTTCCTGATGTGTCCTATCTCCCCAGCACAGCACTTTACTCTTGGAGAATATTAAGCATGGATTTCTAGTTAATTAGTTAATACTATGGATAGCTGCATATTTATATTTCCAACTCATTGTTTCCGGCATTCAAGGGTATCGTAAATAAACTTCAGTTTTACAGCAAATAATCTGACTATTGAGATAACCTGAAAAGTGCTTCAGTACTTGCCTCTATGGTATACCAACCCTGTCGCTACCATGGAGGGAGAAGAAATTTTTGGGCATTTCAAGGCCCCCAAGTTGGCCCCCTGATTACCCTGGCTCATAAAGCGTAATTTGCAGGGTCTGCTTGATCCAAAAAGTTTAAGTGCTTTTTATATCCACATGCTCTCTTCTTTCTAAGGGGGGCTACCACTCCCTGGTGGTAAGGTATTCATAGAGACATTGCATATAGTAATTATAATAAAAATAGCACTTTACATTTGCATAGCAGATTATAATTTACAAAGTAGTTTTGCATATGCGTTATCTCATATGACCCTTTCTGCAACCATTGAAAAAGGGTTTTTGGCAGGGAATATTATGACTTCATAACACCCTATTTTCTTTTCCTCCTGGGCAAACAAGATATTTCTCAGGTTTCCTTGGAGTTAGGTATGCCCATGCTCTGGCCAGTGGAATGGGCAGAAATGATACATACTATTTTCAAGCCTGGCCCATTAAAAACTCCTGCCCATTCCTCCTACCCTGGTTTTCTCCCTGTTAACCAGTTGGTTGCAAATAATCCAGAAGAGGACTTCAATAATCTATAGCAGTGGTCAAAAAACTATGGCCAGCGCATCAAAACTCTCTTGCCACCTGCTATTATATAAAAAGTTTTGTGGAAATTCAACCACATGGATTTGCTAACATATTTTCAATGGATGCTTTTGCACTACCAGAGTTGAGTAATTATAATCTATGGCCTATAACGTCCAATATATTTGCTTTCTGGTCCTTTACAGACAGTAAACCGATGACAGAGCCACAAAACAGGAGGAATCTGAGTCCTTGAATCAGGGTGTGAAGGCTGCAGGCTAAACACTCACACCAAATAGCTATGTGTGAACAAGGAGTAACCTTGTATTGTGTTGAGTCACTGAGGTTTTAATGTGTTTGTTTCAGTCACTACCCTACCTTTGTTAACGTAATTGTTTTATATTCCACTATTGGTGAAATAATGAAGGTCAGAGAAGGTAAGTTACTAATTCAAGCTCACTGTGTCAGAAACTAGTAATGGGAGACCATCTAGAAGTTGAATCAACCTAGTTATTTTAATTCCAGTGCCAATGTACTTTTCAATATATCTCAGATATTACTACTGAGCACACTGTATTAAAACAGTATCATGCTATAAATAACATGATACATAAACTAAACTAAATACCTAAAATGTAATAAGTCTTTATGGTCAGGAGTGGTTAATGTGGCTCTCAAACTATCCAGTATGATATCGGAAATCATACTGGAAGAAGAAATGCTGCAATACACCTAATTTTATAGACTGGTAAATTTGGGGCTTGGTGAAATCAGTTGATTTCCAAAAATAATGATTCAGATTACGAGAATCAAATAATATAAGGTATTGTGAAAAATAAGAATGAGTTCTTCAAATTATCTTTAGTACCTCTCTTTCAGGCCCTCTCCACAGAAAATGGACAAAAAAAGAAATACTCAACAAAGAAATCAATGAAGAGGACATCCTTAGATTAAAAATAGGATAATCAAGAAAATGACGGGGTCTTCAACTGCTGAATATCTGGATTCACCATTTGTGAAGAGGAAATTCTGGCATTTGGGGTGGAGCGAACCTCTTGGTGGTTTGTCGACATGTGGAGCTGCTGTTAATAGTGATTACCTTCTGTTGGGGGGATTCCTGCTAAAAATCTAATCTCAATTGCTATTTGACTCTGTCCATTTGGGTCCTACAAACCTCCTCTTGCTTGAAGGAACTCAGAATTGATACTGTGAGGAAATTTTGAGTGAGGAGTAATCCAGGCAAGGGGTATACTTGAAACAGTGGAGACACAAATGGTCAGGATTCTGTGTAGAGTTAGCAGTAAAAATCAGAGACCATGTTTCGCAATCACTCCCAGGGCTCTAGTAGAAATGGGGCAGGCTAATTCAACACAAAACATTTTGTGTGACTAGTCTTTCTTATTGTACACCATATTAGCATGAGCTGAATAAATCTAGCCCCTGTCTCACTGCAGGGTCAGTTAAATGACCCTAGTCCAGCATTCTGAAATAATAAAAATAATTATAATTTTATTTGATATTTTTGAATAGTAGCAAAGGTGCTCTACTTCATCATCCATGACAGTATTTCTTTAATTCTTTCTCCTCTACCTCTCATTGTCCTACTTGCCTGCCACAATGTCTGTCTACATATGAGGTCTGACAATTAAGTTCGTGAACTTTTTGCAATGATGTTGCTCACCTTTTCTGATATCAGAGGGATTATTCATTATGAATTTGTAACAAGTGGGCAAACAGTTAACCAAGTTTACTATTTGGAAGTGCTGAAAATGTTACATGAAAAAGTTAGATGACCTGAACCTTTCGCCAAAAATTCATGGCTCTTGCATCACGACAATGCACCAGCTCACACAGCACTGTCTGGAAGGGAGTTTTTAGCCAGTAAACAAATAACTGTACTGGAACATCCTCCCTACTCGCCTGATCTGGCCCCCAATGGCTTCTTTCTTTACCCGAAAATAAAAGAAATATTGAAAGGAAGACATCTTGATGACATTCAGGCATCAAGAGTAATATGACGACAGCTCTGATGGCCATTCCAGAAAGAGTTCCAAAATTGCTTTGAAGGGTGGACTAGGTGTTGGTGTCGGTGCATAGCTTCCCAAGGGGAGTACTTCGAAGGTGACAGTAGTGATATTCAGCAATGAGGTATGTAGCACTTTTTCTAGGATGGGTTCTTGAGCTTAATTGTCCAACCTCATATCAATATATATACACGAGGTATGATCACAAAATACGGTGAATGCTGCTGCTGAGTGCCATCCAATGGAAGAGCGGGGGTCTTCAATATGAGAAGTGGCGCGTCAAACCTTAGTAACAGTGTGTGACAAGTTTCAATGTGTTCGGTGTAGTCAGTCGGGTGTGAGCTATGGTTGAGAGAAGGTGTGTTTTAAAGTGTGCCGTAAATCATCCTCCATCATGACAATGCTCTGTGTCACACATCGCTTCTGGTTTATGGCACTTTCTGTCAAATAAAAACATTACAGTGTGTCCTCATCCACCTTACTCATTGGATCTGGCACTAGGCAACTTCAGTTTCTTTCCCAAAGTCAGAATAATTCAGGACATGGAGGCAGGAACACAGTGCAACTGAAGACACTCATGAAAGAGGACTTCCAGAACTGCTTCAGAAAGTGGCAAGAATGATAGGATAAGTGTGTTTGAAGAGAGGGGGGAGTTTTTTGAGGGGGATTAATGGCAATGTGTCTTCTACTGTAATACATTTTTTAATTTAAGCATTCACTGTATTGTTTGATCACACCAGATATACATACATACATACATACATACATACATACATACATATATCTCCTCATGCATGAATTTTGTTATATAAGAAAGGCAGGAATGGAAAGAAAATGTTTTGTGACAAAAATGTAAGTAAATTGTAAAATCTTTGTTTAAAACCAAATAGACTTTGACTGTGAATTGAGAAGTCATTAGCTTTATTGGAAGGAGAACCTGTAAGCCTTGATCACCTTCACTTTCAGGTACATGGCCTTTGCAAGGTCTGCTGAAGGTTACATCGCCATTGCTCGAGTGCAGTTGAGTACAACATGAGGAAGTTGTATTGTTGGAGGCAATCCTGTTTAATTAGTTGATATCTGTAGTCACTAAGAGACCATGACAAACTCAAGGTAAATGCAATGTACATAACAAAAGCTACTTTTTCCTTTAACCAGCCTTAAAGGGAAGTGGCCTTGAATTTGGGAACATATTATGTTGAATCACACATAAGTGCTCTTTCTGTAGGTCCAACCTGGCTGAGTATCAGGAATTTCATGTGGTTCAGTCTAATGTGTATTTTTCTCCTGGGTTGAAATAGCTTATAAGATATTTAGTAGTCATATTTAAACGCTGCATTTGAAATTTTACTTTAGTGGAGAAAGCACACTGCTGGAAGCTGGAGCATAATCTGTTTATGCCTCAGTTTTCTTATTTGTAAAATGGGAAACAAACATTTATAGAAATCACAGGCTTTGGGGGCAAGATTAAATGCAGTAATCTGTGGGAACCGTGCCCAGCATAAAGTCATCACACAAATAAACCTTTCCAGAATGTGCTTATTTAGATGAACACAGACTACTGCAATCAGGTCACATATAGTAATAGTTCAGTACAAAAAGGGGGACCTCACCCATCAAGCGACAACATCCAGAAGCTACTGAGCTCAGTTCAGTAAAATGAATACTTGGGGGTATGTCTTCTCCCTGCTGGGCATTGTCCTAGGGACCGGGGATGGAGCAAGTGTCATTGCAATGTACATTGCAAAGTGTCAGTCACGTTTTTCTTTGTTAGCTTCAAAGGGTACTTGCTGGAATTCTTACATGTACATTGATTAATATGTAGGCACCAGGTATCCAGAAAGCACAGTTAAGAAATATTAACAAATCCTGCTAGATTTGGTTTTAGAAAGAGGATTGATGTAAATGAGGACAATTTTTTTTTTTTCTCCCAAGGTTATATTTGTGAAGTATTAGGCTACCAAGCCTGGGCGTAATGTCATACATTTTACTCATGTATTCATTCCCCAGATGCAGTACCATGTGTGACCTTGCTCAGCTATCCAAACTGTAAAATAAAAGATTACCCAAACACTACCGGATACGTATAAGAAATTACTTTGCAAGTCACAGCTGATTTCTCAGTGCTTGTTTTTCTTTTGCAGCTAAGCTGACAATTTTTTTTCTTGGTCTGAAATCCCCTAGATGGCACTAGAGAATACTATATTTAAATGGTTTATATAATACCCATAAGTAGATGTGGGAAAGTAATTTTTATTTTTCTGCAAATAAATGTTAATTAGAAGTTGAACAGGGTGGGATATAATGTGCAAGTTTAGCGTTCATGGATTCTGTATTTAAAAGATATACTAGATGGTCCTTGAAAGTGAAACATGGTCATGTTAACTGTGGATAGCTCAGAATTGGGTTTTGGTATTTTAATTAGAGTAAAATTCATTTGGTGCAGACAAAAAGATTTGTAGAAACAGCAGAGATCCTGCGGCTGATGGTTGACCCAAATGACGTGTATATCAAAGCCATATAACAACACAGTATCAGCATCTCATAGGATAAACGGGGGCCATGAACTCAAATGGCCCAGGAAATAGGCAGGTGAGTGAAGAGGCAGGGATGTAAGACAGTGAGATGTCGTGCCATCTGTGTCAGAACTACACAGCTACTAAGTACATGTGCCAGCAAAACTCAGCACACCTGCAGGTCCAGTATGGTCCACAGGCTGTGAGCTGACAACTTTTGTAAATCTATTCCTGATAGAGTTTAGGCCAGAAATCTCAGGCTGAGATAGTGTGCCTTACCCAAAGTCACAGAGTTATTTAGTGATAACATTAGGGCTCAGATTCCATTTCCTTGACTCCATTCTCTTGCCCTTTTAATTGCACTGTACGTGCCAAAGTTGCCTCCAGCACCTCATCCCCTCCCATTGTTCTTTCCTGGTCCTCCCTTCAGAAGTCTAGTGTCCTTATAGCTCATGACAGTTTGGGAACTCTAAGATGCAAGTGGCTTCAGTGATCCCAACTCAAGAGGCTTAAGCAATAAGGCAATTCTATTCCTTCCTTACAAGAAATGTGAAGCAGCACAGCTCCAGGGTTTGCTAATTTGCAGTTCAATGATACCATCACAGCCCCAAGATTTTTCCATCTTTGCACTCTGCCATCTTTTCATTTTCCATTTTCACCCCCATGGCTGAAAAATAGCTGTCATCATATAAGCATACACACTGATGAAAGAAGAACTGTTTCTTCCCTGGGTCTCTTTTATAGTGTGAGGAAACCTTTCTCAGAAGCCTCCAGCAAACTTTACCTCATGTCTGATTGGCTAGAACTGAATGACCCTTTCCACTAAACCAATGACAACCAAGATGAAGGGATGACCCAGATTGCCTGGCAGCTCTCAGTTGGGTGAGGTGCCTCTCGCCCAATGGAATGATATGGAAATGTGCAAGGATGTTCTTGGTTTACAAGGTTACTAAATGCCTGTGTGAGGTATTTATGACCCAGGACACAGGAACAAGAAGTGTCCTGCAATATTCAGGTCAGTCCTTAAGTGACAATGTTATCTTGGTTGAGAAACACTGAAGCCCGATCAGGAGTTGCTACTGAGACACAGGAATGGACCACCGAACCCATTAGGACTCTGGCAACAGGAAAGGAGGGAGGTGTGACCATTGAATAAACAATTAACAGCCCACTTCTCCCTGCTCCTGCTTGGGTCCTGTGTTACCAGTTCCAGAATTCTGCACAGGTAGCAGAAGACCAAGAGCTCAAAGAAGTCCAGACTCCCCAGGTCTTTTGGTTGCTATTGGCATGTGGGTGGGATTGACCTTGAGGTTGATTGACTGTGGGGTTTGGCCACATCCACAGCTTGTGGGCTGCTGTATGGGGGCGCATACCCCACTGAGTGGGGTTTGCCCTAGTGGGCTCTGGTGCCTCTTGAGACTGCCCTTTGAATGTGTCACTTGTGAGGCTAATTGGGTGGTGCTCTGTTGTGGTCTAAAGCCAACCTCCAAGTATGTTGGTTCTGGAACCTCTTGGGAGGGGCTCCAGTGCAGGCCCATGTCATCCACTGCCTGTGACCAGCAGGGGACTACCTGGTAAGAGCTACAAATTGATCTGAAGTTGTTCATTGCCTGTGCTAACCCTGGAGGTGTGTGGGAGAGGTAGCACTGGGAAACAAGGACATCTGCCATCAGTACCAGGCCTGGTGTAGCTCTGCAAAATGCCAGGACACCCTGAGGCTCGCTGCTATGTGCCAGCTCCCTGAAGGTTCAGCCACTGATAAAGGCTCATGTGGTACACAAATTGGGTGAAACAGGGGTCTCAGGGATTCACTAGAGTGGGAAGAGTTGTGGTTATCAGGTTAATGTACTGGTTTGATACCAGTGCTGAGCCTGGAGCTACTTAGTGAAAGTTTTAGAGCACACTGAGGCCAGTCGCCACCCTCCTGGGTTCTGGCAGACTCTAGGGCTTCTTGGGAGGGGCTACGATGCCGGCCAAGGTCACCCACACTGCCTGTGACCCCCAGGGGACTACCTGGTAAGAGCTACAAAGTGATTCTTGGTTGTTTGTTGCCTGTGCTAACCCTTAGTTTTTCAACAAAGATTGCAGTGTGGGTGGGGCTGATTGCTCTTGGAGAAAGTGCCTCCAGCATTGGGGGAGTTGGGTGGGACGGGGTCTCAGTGAGTCAGTAGTATGGAACAGTGGAGCTCACCAGACCAATCATATTCAGCTTTGGCTGTGTGGGGGCAGACTTAACACAGGAAAAATGGCTCCCGCCTGCCAGTCACACAGGAAGAGGACCTCCTCAAAGGGAAATGTCAATTGTTCTCCAGCCTTCAATACGAAGCAACACTACTCAGTCTGCTTGTTATATGTCTTCAACACCTCATGAGTTACTGTCCCTCTGCTGGAGCCCAAGGTGAGTACCTAGGCGTGAGAGTCTGTGCGTGGACACTTTACTAGGATACCTGGGTTTCCCCCTGACTTCCATCCCACCCGGATAGTTGGAATCCCCAGTTTTTCACAGCCAGATATTGTGGGGGCTCCTCTTCCTGGCACCAGTACTCTGGGCTGCAGAACCGGGTATGGGGCTGGGGTCCCTAGCTCCTCTGGGTTGAGATATCCCTCCTGGTTCTCAACTACCACATGGAGGTTTTGCGTTAGCCAGTTCCTCATCTCCACCCCTTCTACCAGTCTCGACATGGCTTCTTCTTTATATCGTTAGCTATAAAACTTTTGTTTAGCCAGACTTCATATGGTTCTCCAGGTTGATTGTTCTGTAATTTAGCTGTAATTTTAATTTGTTCATGGAAGGAAGCAGGCACAGTGTCTATCTACTCCACTATCTTGGATCTCTTCTATGATTTTCTTAATAATTTTTTCTGTAGTTTACTGTAAGAGTACAGTATAACATACAAAGTATATGTCGATTGCTGTTTATTTTATCAGTAAGACTTCCAGTCAACATTAGACTATTAGTAGTTAAGTTTTTGGGGAGTCAAAAGTCATATAAGGATTTTTGACTGTGTGGAGTGTTGGTGCCCAGAACCCCTGCATTGTTCAAGGGTCAACTGTAATACTTTTATTTGTCATCAGGGTGAGGCTAGGAGGGAGATAATTGGTGAGAATAAATGGGTTTGTTGTTGGTTTGAAGTGGGGGTTTTGGGAGGCTACCTGGAGTTAGAGAAGGACATTGGATTTCTTTCAGGTTTCCTAAGTGTCATGGGAGAGAATTAACATAGATGAGGCATCAGCATCATTTTATGGAGAGAACTCAGGCTTGACTCCATAAAGATTTTAGCCACCAAATCCAGACTTGTTGTAAACTATATGACCTTGTGAAAGTCACCAAAGGTCTCTGAGGCACAATTATGCCTCTTTGAAATATGGTTAACAACAATATCCACCTGGCAAATTGTTGCCATGATTATATGGGGGAGCAGAAGGAAAGTTCCTAGCATAGTGCTCAGTATATGTCAAGTACCATCTCCTTTGCCTGAACTAGAGTGTTATTTATTTACTTAACCTTTCTCCTCACATAGGATTGCAAGATTTGGCAAATAAAAACACAGGATTCCTAGTTAGCTAAATTTGAAGTTGAGATAAACAACAAGTAATTTGTTAGTAGTATAAGTATGTCCCATCCACTTAGATACACTTCTACTAACTGTGGGGACAGAGTACCAGAGAGCAGTTTCCAGATTCTCGGCCTCATGTGGAAAGGTGCTGGCTCAGGTAGTAGATGGTCATCAGCTGTGATCAGTTAGTCATTAGCCACTAGTATAACTGCCGTGGTTAGGCTAGGTGGTTAGTTGGTTGGCAGAGAAGTGGATGATGGATTGTAGCTAGCAAGTGGGGTTGGTTGGTTGGTTGGCAGAGAAGCAGATGGTGGGTTGTAGTTGGCAAGTGTGGTTAGCAAGCGGACTGCGGATTGCAGATCATGTGGCTCCTGCTTCCTGTGTCTCCAACCCAGCTGCCAGCGAGAATATAGTGGTATGACTCCCTATCTATGGTTCCGTTGTTGTTCCTTTTTGGCCTCACCATATCCTGCGTTATTGTGCAGGGAGTGGGAGCTGAATCCCTGCATGACACCAACACATTATTTGTTGTTCATCTGAACTTCAAATTTAACTAGGTGTCCTGCATTTTTTTTCTGGCAACTCTCTTCCCACACTCCATCTCTTCCTTGGGTTCTCTCCAGCCAAAGAATAAATAAATGAAGCTTAAATTAAATATCACTCATTCACATGCTTTAACCTTAGTGGTAAGCTGGCAGACCAATGGAGAGTACTTTCAACTTCTTTTAGTGAACAAGCCCCCTCTAGGCTCAGCAGGAGAGGACCCTGCCTTGGCTGAAACATGAACAGCTCTCAAAAGCTGTCTTCGTCTTACGAACCTTGTGGTTCATCTTCCAGAGTGTTTTCTTCACAGTTGGCTGTTTCGTGTCTGCATAGATCTGCAGTAAATACTGTACTGCACTGCTGAAAGGGGAGGAAAAACATTACCATCTGCAGCTACAGCTTGCAAATTACAGCTTGCAATCACCTGCTATTAAATAAAGACACTTTAACAATATTTTGGGTTTTAAATTAGCAATTTACATCACAAGACTCTGAAAATACTAGTCTTTTAATACTGCAATTTTCTTTCCTTTTAACCAGGCATCAACATGTATTGAATTTTTTTTAAAAAGCAATACAAAGTAATGTTTACTTAAACAATAGCACCAATGGTATGAGATGGAAATCCAATAGTCCCTTACTCAGTGGGCGGCTTCATTGGAGGAAACTGATGGGCCTGCAACTCTAATTTATATCATGGATGGAATCTAGGCAGTGCCTTTAAAAAAAAAAAAAAAAAGAAAGAAAAACTGTTTGGCCACACTAGGCTAAGTGTCATGTAAGAAAGTAGTCTCAAGCCGGGAACTCAAGCCAGGAATTAGAGACAAAGTCTTTGTTCGAAAGAGACTTGAAGTGAAAAGGCTGAAAGGGAGAGAGTTCAAGTGGGAGTATTTCCTTTTGTCACTTGACATCAGGGCTGAATCGGAGGGGATTGGCATTTGCACAAAGCACACTGGATGCAAAATGCGATGGGCTTTGGAAGCATACAAAAAGAGAAAGATTAGGCAGCTTTGTGCCTCACGGACACTACTTATATAGACAGAGATTATATCTATATCCAAAGATAGTGGTTTGTCTTCAAGTTTTTATTATTGGACCTTTCCTCCCCCTCTCTCTTGACATGTGAGTTGGGAATGGGAAAGCACCAGGAACTGGCATGCATTGCAGAGAGATAAATATAAGCTTTGCAGTGTGAATCACTGGATTGTAAATTCCTTCACACAAACAAAAAGCATTCTGGAGCGTTCTGACTATTAGCAGGCAGCCTGCTTTCCTGTGTGGTCCTGGCTTTTCCAGGCATTCAGTTGCTTTGACATACAGCTGCTTCTCACAGCTCTCCTGGATTCAGTTCTGCTTTCAGTACTGTTTTTTCTTTAATCCTAAAAAAAAAGAAAAGAAAAAAAAAGACACTTCTCTTGTCTTTGTTGTTCATGCTTTGCCATTTTTGCCTTTTTTATAACCCAAGACACCTGCCAAAATGTTAAATTCTTTTCACGGTGTACTGAGTTTTGATTCCAACGTATGGTGTTTGATAAATATTAGATATTATTACTATTTTCATGAGTAGTAAAGGTTTGCTCCTATGATATACAAAATTCTAGTTTGAAAGGCAAAGCATTTTTGAGAAAAATGTACGATTTAGATCTCAGCTCATTCTGGGAGCATGCAGTCGGTGACGGGGCTGGAGGTGTGGGCAGTGTTATATCCTTCCCAGGTTCCATTAATTATGCTGCTCAGCTTCATGGGTTCAATCGTGAGTCAAACCAAACACAGCTCTGGTAGAGCCAGCTTGTGGCTGTTAGTGATTTACTTGGAAAAGCAGCAAATTGAACAATTCTTAGACTTTTCCAGTCCTCTTAGGCTTACTGGTAACCTCTGATGCCATTTATCACTGTATCTTGTTATCTCTGTTAAGGTCCAATGTTAGTCCCTTTGCTTAAGGATTAAACTGGTTTCACTCTAATCTCCTAAATAGAATTCAGATGATTTGGGGCCCAGCTCAACTGTTTGCTGGCCAGAGGGCTTTGTTCGGGTCCTTTTATTAGATACTATTTATAGTACCATTTGCTGATAGAATCAGGGGATAATAGACAGATTTTTATTTCGTGTTGATTACATACACATTCTTTTTAAAGGCTTTTAGAAACTAGATGTACAACTTAACACCGAAGCATAATGCTGGAGTTATTTTCATTTGCTTAAATAGAACCTGCTAAGAATCACATTCTTCCTTCGAGAGTATATGAACATTCTTGAGCGACATAAAAGGCCTTGAGTGGGTATTGCTCGGTGTTCTGGAATCATGACCTATCAAATGCCTTTTACTGAATATTCTAAGTATAGCATTTAGACATAATCATGGTCTGAAACAAAAAAGTCACCAGCGTATTTGGATGATTAGACTTTGAATGTTTTCTCAGTGTTGCATGTTGTCATGTGTGTGTTGATTAGAGATGCCATGAATGGTACAAAGAATACAGTCAGTCCTCAGATGTTGCCCTGAGTGGTTCCACCGGGGGCTGGAGTGAGGATAAAGTAAAATAGTTCTGCATGCCCTTTGAAACTGTGCAATGCTACTTTTTAAAAAGCAATTTGAATTACATAATGAAAAGTCCATCATCGCAAAGTCCATCATCGCATTGGGCCTAAACCCAACACCTAGCTTTACCAGTCTGTACCGTAGCTATTAGTCTGTAATGAGTGTGGGTTTTTTTTTTTTTTTTTTTTTTTTGGTGTGTGTGTGTGTGTGAAATGTCTTTCACACAAGAGCACGGGCATGCATGTTAAATCAGGTTTTTTTAAATGCTGTTATTTAATTTTCCTCATAAATAATGTTTTCCAAAGTGCATACCATAATTTATTTTCAATTATGAGACTGCTGATTTCTTATTTCAGTTTCCATGAGATGTTCTTGAATCATTTTGAGGGAGGGAGGGAAGGTGAGAGAGAGGGAGAGGAAAAAGGAGAGGGAGAGAAAGATAGAGAAGGAAAGAGAAGCAATTTAGTGAGAGAGCAATATATTAATATTTAATAAGACTTCAAAACATTTGTCCGTACACTTCCTTAAAACTCAGTAAGTTACTGGTCTTGACCTTTTACAAATTCTTAGATACCTGTTGTTATTCTTCATACCCCTTTTTTATGACCTCACGGCTAGATAAAAGATGATTTATCTGTTTTAACTACCTTTAAACTTTTAGCTAATTAAGTAAACATAATTCCAGGTAATGGCATTTGTCACTGAATTTACACTTTAAAGAGTCTCTCACAATCTACCCATTCACTCAAGTTTTATATAATGAATTTGGCATTATAGGACTGTGGCTGAGTAAAGCACATTTAACAGCCATGGTAAATGGGAAGAGACAGAATGTTTCAATTCTCAATCTTTGGTTTTACTAATACCATAAACATTTTTAGCCTCCCCCTCTCTCTCTCTCTCTCCCTCTCTCTCTCTCTCTCTCTCAAGAATGGCTTACAGGGAGCCAAATTGATTGGTTTTTCTTTTACCTTTTAAAAATATCCTCCTGTCTCCTCTTTTGGGGCTGGTAACAATCACAGAACCATAGAATTTCAATCTTAGAATGTATTTTAAATGTCATAAAAATCCAATAGTTTATCCTATGCTTGACTCTTTTATAATACTTTTCCACAAAAGGGCTAGCTAACCAGGCTCCTCTTGAAATCCTTTAGCCATGGGACACTCACTACCTGTCAAGAGAGTCCATTTCATTTCAACACACTACTTGTGGCCAAAACATTATTTGTTATGCTGAGAAGAAATTCTCCTGTTGACTTTTGTTCTGTTCTCAGTGAACAGACAAAACATGTGCAATCCTTTTCTCCCCCATATATTATATTTAAAGACAACTGTACTGTCTTCCTCATGTTTCTCCATGTCAAATATTCAGAATAATACAAGTTCTTCTATGATGTGACTTTGGGTCTAGTCATCCTGGATCCTTCCTCGGTGAATATGTCATAGTAGTTGGCTGATAAGAATAATAATGAAAACAAAAGCCATCATATTGAGTTTTTAAGAGGTGCTAGGTATCTTACAAACATTCCCTTTAATATCCATAGTGATCTGAGGTAGGTATTATCATCCTCATTCTACAGTAAGGAAACCAAGGGCAAAGAGAAGTTGAGTAGCTTTCTGAAGGTTTCATGTTTAGAAGTTGGCAGAGCCAGAATTTGAATTAATGTGTTTACTGATTCCAGAGTGCATGTTCTTAACCCTATATGACGATCCTCTTGATGACATGTGATAACAACACCCCCCGACCCCCCGAAGCAAGCTGCATCCTCCAGGTCTGGGCTGAGCAATTCAGAGTAGAGAAAGGTTGTCACTTACTCTGCTGTAGAAGTGATGCCAAACCAAAGAACTGAAATGAATGAGGCAAACCAGAGAAAGGAGGAGAAACAAAGGATCTAGATCATTAATAGGGTGGATAATGAACTGAGGAATAATTGAAAAGGTGTGTCTGGCAGGTGGGGAGACAAGCCCTATGTATGTAATGGCTGAAGTGGAAAGTTGTTGGCAGGCAAAAAGCATAGACGTGGATATTATTGCATAAATCCTCACTGTAGGCTCCAATCAGAAACCCAGCTCTGAAAAGTACATTGTGTGGCAGCAATTTTAGGGACTGAGCTGTGGTATACTGTGTGCCTGCCCATTGTTTCTGGGATGAGAACAATGAAGGCTGGGAATGGGGGTAAGGGCAAATGCCAAAACTTAATGTCTTGCCTGCCTGTCAGTTTGCTGCCCTCCTCGATGTATGGCAGCTATCAGTCTTCTATTTAAATTGGAGGGAGGATGTGTCTGAAAATAAATTGTCATTGAAACTAGGCATATTCTGAGTGTACCTGTGTCTCCCACTGAAAACTATAGTATTCCCTGGAAAACAGAGACCTGAAAGTGGCCAAGAAAACCTTACATTCATAAATATCTTTAACAAACAACTAGAGTTGATTAGTTTTAAGGGTATACCATAGTTATTCAATATTTATATAACTATAAAAGTGATGACCATGATAAGTCCATGGGACACATTTCTTTATTTCCTCATTTTGGCTGCCTCTCTGTTTCTATGTATTAGGTAGATATGCTGTGTCTCCCAGTCTTGGCCAGGTGGCTTTATGTAACAGGTGTCCTGTGGGGTCCTGGCACAATCTCCCTAGTCAGCTGTTCTGGGTGCTCCAGGTGTGTCCCTTTGTGGGTTGTGTGTACCGTTCTGTTATAGTTGAGCCTTGGTTGCTATTTGTATGTCAGTGAGAGGAATTGATCCACAATCTGATTGGCTGTGGTGTTTGGCCACATCCACAGCTTATAGGCTGTTGTGCGGGGGGAAGGGGCTTACTCCACTGAGTGGGATTTGCCCCAGTGGAATCTGGTGCCTATTGAGACTGTCCTTTGTGTATGCCGCTTGTGGAGCTAATTGGGCGGTGCTCTGCTGTGGTCTGAAGCCAACCTACAAGTATATTGGCTCTGGGGCCTCTTGGGAGGGACTCTGGTGCAGGCCCAGGTCAGCTACTGCCTGTGACTGGCCAGGGGGCTACCTGTTAAGAGCTATAAAGCTGTCTGTAGTTTTTTGCTACCTGTGCTAAACTGGAGGCACATTGGAGAGGACACGCTGCTAACCAAGAACGTCTGCCACCAGTACTGGGCCTGGTGTTGCTCTGCAAAAAGCCAGGACACTCTGAGGCCTGCTGCCACCTGTTGGCTCCCTTAAGGTTCATCCACTGATAGAGCTTTATGCAGTATATGAGTTAGGTGAGGCAGGGTCTGACGGAGTCACTAGAGTGGGAAGAGCTGTGTTCATCAGGTTAATGTAAATTCTAGTTTTGGTGCCAGTGATGAACCTGGAGAGATCCAGCAAAAGTCTCAGAGCACTCTGGCTCAGTAGCCACACATTTCAGTCTGCCCTGTGCCCCCGTATGCCTCTGACAGCTCCCAAGTCACTGTCCCTCCTCCAGAGCCCAGGGTGAGTGCCTGCGAGTAAGTGAGTCTGGGAGTGGACCATTTAAGAGGATGTCTGTGTTTCTCCCAGCCTTCTGTCCCACCTGAATGGTTGGAATCCTCACTGTTTTTCACAACCAGATGTTGTGGCGGCTCTTCTCACTGCCAGTACTTTGGAGTGGGAAGCCTTGTGTGGGGCTGTGGTCCCTCGCTCCTCTGGGTGGAGCCTTCCAGTCGAGATATCCCTCATTATTTTCAACCACCACATGGAGGTTTGGGGGCCGCTCCACATCTCATCTCCTCCTCCCAGTCTCTGCGTGACTTCTTTATATTTTTAGGTATAGGACTTCTGTTCAGCTAGACTTCAGTTGGTTCTCCATGTAGATTGTTTTACAATTTAGTTGTAATTTTATTGTGTTCATGGAAGGACACAGGCGCAGTGTTTCCACTTAATAGTTCTCTGGTGAAGTAAACAATAACTTTTCCATTGAAATTCACTGACACAATAAACAGTTGCAAGACAGAAGCTTACCCTGGAAGCTTGCTGTGTAACATGATGCAGAATTCAGTGTTTGATGCATCTTTCTTGGGGATGATTGCTGAAAATACCAGGAAGATGTGGGGTGAGATTTGTGGCAACACTATTCTAGTTAGCGTCATGGTTTCCTGTATCTTATGAAACTGTTTATGGTAAATATGGTTTTATTCAGTATTGAAACCTTGAAATCAGAATCATTGGGGGTGGGGCAGGATGGGGATGTGTTCATTAAAAATGCAGGATTTTAGGATTACCAGCCGACAGCTCACTTCAGAATTTTGGAAAAGTGGAGTCTGGAAATTGAAATTTGACAGATAAATTTATCCAAGATAAAGTTCATGCATACCAAAGTTAGAAAATTATTTGTGTTGTCCATCAGGGTATCAGTTTCCTATTGCTGCTGTAATAAGTCACCACAAATTTAGTGACTCAAAACAACCCATATTCATTATCTTATAGCTTCAGAAGTCAGAAGTCTGAAATAGAGATCAGAAATCCAAAATCTGTTTGACTGGACAAAATCAAGGTAGGGCTCCATTCCTTCCGGAGTCCTAGGGGAAATCTGTTTCCTCACCTTTCTAGCTTCTGGAGGGGGTCCACATTCTTTGACTTATGGTCCCTTCCATTACTTCTCCCTCTGCTTCTGCCATCACATCTTCTCAGACCCCGATTTTCCTGCTTCTCTCTTTCTCTTATGAAGACTTTTGTGATTACATTTTCTAACTTCCTTGTCTCAAAAGCCTTAACCACATCAGCAAAGTCCCTTTTACCATGTAAGGCAACATATTCACAGGAAGTGGAGAATAGGAGGTGGACATCTTTGGGGAGCCATTAAACTGTCTACTGGAGATTGTTTTAAAATATTTCAAAGAAATATAAAATAGCTGAGGGGGGAACATTAAACACCAAAAAGGTTCCTATCGCCCTCCAGGAGTCCCCTGAGAGTTCTCTAGGAAATCCAAGAACTCTGAAGAACAGTTTGAGAAAAATGGTCCTAGCATATATGCTTGCTTAAGAGTCCATGTAGAGGAATCCGACCACCAGACTTCATTTAGTATATCTTACATGACTTCCCAACAGTTTACTTTACAGCTGTCATCCAGCCTTGCCATTCTCAATTTTCTAAGAAACTCCATTCAGACTTACTGTAGAAAATAAATAAAACATAACCTTGCTTTATTAGTGATAAAAGCACTGCTTTAACTGATTGTAAGAGAAAATGTCTGCTAGGAAGTGTAGGGGGCTTCCAGTCAACTTTGCATTCCTCATTATTTTCCAACATTTTTCTATTAAAAAGAGAATAAACAGGTAATTAGTAGAATTTCTAAAGGTATCCTTTTCTTCTGTATATCTGTATAGCTCTGTCTCTTGTCATTATGTCCCCGAACACACATTTTTTCTTGGACTGAACTTGGCATTGAATGTGAATGTTTAATTCCTTTTGTAATATTTTTCCTTTGAGATTCTATTCTTGACAGAACTTTGTAGATGTTTCTAAATTAATCTAAGAAAAATGATCCTTAGCTATATGTTTTAAATATTATATAACAGCAATAAAATTTATTTAATGGGTAATTAACCAAAGGCAGAGATGTTTTTTCTTTAAAGGTATCTTTGTATGTCACTGTATCAGGAAACACTTGGCCATCTGCCCTATGACAATACTTGCAAAAAGATAGATTTTATAATTGTCTTTAATATCTGCATTAGTCAGCTTGGGCTGCCACAACAAAATAACATAAACTGGGTGGTATAAACAACAGAAATTTATTTCTTATAATTTTGGAGGCTGGGACATCTGAGATTAAAGTGCTGGCAAGGTATGTTTCATTCTGAGGTTTCTTCTCTAGACTTATAGATAACTGCCTTCTTGCTGTGTCCTCACATGGTGGAAAGACAGCAAGAGCTCTGGTATCTTTTACTTTTCTTGTAAGGGCACCCACCCTATCAGGTGAGGGCCCCACCCTTATGACCTTCTTGAACTTTAATCCCTTTTTTAAGGGCCTTATTTCCAACAGTCATGAGGAAGATTAAGGCTTCAACATATGAATTTTTGGAGGGCATAATTCAGTCCATAATTTGTCCTTAGAGCATCACAAGAGTTTCCTGGTTTTTGCAAGATCATGGCCATTTCATTGCAAAAGATGATTCATAGAATTATGACAAGGGGAAGAAGAAAAAGCATGAACAGATTTTGATAACTCACATTGTGTTCTTTGTTTAGAGAGATTAGTCATCTTTGCCTCTTTGTAAACTTTCTATTAGACAACAGAAAAATTGAGACCCCCCCAAAATCAAGAAAAGTTGTAACTGGATGTAATCACTGTCCATTATCCAGATACCTCCCATCTTAGGAAGCGATAATCATATCATACACACAGTGCTGAGCTGTAGATGATTTTGTCTCCCCTCTTCTCCCCTAAGATGAGTGGGATAAGGAAGGGGTCCTTTGTTGCTCAGAAAGAGAACTGATTAAGAGAGATCTTAGAAACCAGTGAGGATGATATTGGTGATTATTAATATTATCTTTGTTTAAAAGCTTCTTTGAGAGTTATCTCCTAGAGTTCTCAGTAAAGTGGGGCAGGTGAGCAGGAACAGGAATAGAAGAGACTCTCAACCATGGTGCAGGCATGACTTTTGCAAAAGGAGAGAGGGAAGAACAGATAGTTAAGAAAAAGGAGTTTCAGACTGCTGTGCAGCTCTGAGAGTCTTGGCTAGGCTGACAAGTCTCAGAGCAGAGTCTGCCCATTATTGAAGCTGCATCAGGAAGTAATCATCCAGCTTTAGTCCTCCGGCTGTGCTCAGTCAGTGATAGAGAGACATCCCCACCGCCTGTCAGGAGAACATGGCTGAGACATGAATGCTGTGGCACGTCGGCACCTACGGCAGCTGCACGCTATCTGCTACCCATGCTCTTCATAGGTTCAACTGAAGGGAGATCTGGGAAGTGTACTTTGATGGACACCATAGGAATCTTTCCTATGATATAAAAAGAACCAAGTGACTAATTAGAGCATGGCAAATAGAAAGGTGTCTACCTGGATCATTGACCAGAAATTCCTGGAACAGTTATCTCTCTTTCTCTCATCTATCTATCTGTCTATCTATCTATCTATCTATCTATCTATCTATCTATCTATCTATCTATCTATCTATCTATCATCATCATCATCATCATCTATCATTTATCTATCTAATCATCTGTCTCTTATATTTAAGTAGTTATCTATTGCAAAGAGGTGACCAAATGTTATGCTTGAATAGAAATAAAAGGAAGTGGCTTTTTACCAGTCTAAAAATCTGTTTCCCAGCCTGAATTTTGCCAGTCTCCAAGGAAACTCTGATCACTACAAAGAAGTAATGGAATTTACCTGACAGTCACCACATTAAACTATTTGTAAATCACTTGTATTAAAAAAATGAAAGCAACTTTTTGGGATTCAAGTTTCTGTTCAAACTTTCCTATTTTAAAATGTCCTCCCTTTTCTCTATTTGCATAAGCCTCTAAACTTGTTCAACTCACTACTGAAAAACAGAACACATAAAGGTGACCCCCTCCTCTGACTCCAAGCAAACAAACAGGAATCTGTATCTCATCTCCGTACTTTTCATGTTTAGGGGCAAATTGGCAACATATGAAATGATGTATACATGCTTGTTGAATAAGTGAATGAATAAATGGATGAATAAATAAATAAAAGAATAAATGTTTGACAGCATGTTTTAGAATGGGTGGAAAGAAGTGAGTTGGGAAGGGAAATAATTTATAAAGTGAAAAATAAATGTCACAACTCCAAAAGTGGAAGAAATCATGGGTTGATTTCCAGGGGATGACTGATTTCATAATCTGCACATCTCAGCCTAATACTCTTGAGAAAGAGTCAAGAAAAGCCCATTCCCCTAAAGTGGCCAGGAAAAGAAGGTTTGCCTAATTTGGTTGCATTCCACAAGAAATACTGACAGCAGACAAGGGCTGGAGTCCTGCTTTGCCATCAATCAGGCTTACCTTTTGAACGACTCATCTCTCTTCCTTAGACTCAATTTTCCCATCCCCTTGGTGAGATGACATAGTCTCCCGAACCTCCGAGAATTCTAGAAACCCCGTGAACCTGAGTGGATGAGCTGCAGCTCTTGTCTGGGTGGGCTGTGGAAGAGCCCTGGAGATTATAGCTGGGCCAGGCTCTAAAGAAAGAAGCCGGCTAAAGATAATGTGCACAAAGGAGATAATTGAAGATCTACTTGAGGAAATATCGCAAAAAGCTGCCTAGAGAATCTCAAAGTGATTTTCAAATAACACCCAAGTATTCCCAGGGATGCTTCAGGCATGACAGTGCCCTGTTATTTCAGAAAAGAAAATATGTGTTCTGTGAACTTGAATATAGTCAAGGGCATACATCGTAATTGTGTGCCAAGCCAGCCTTGTCAGAATAAGGTACTTTCCGGGAACAATTCTTTTCTGGAACAAAGCTCTGTGAGGTATGCTGGAGCATGTAGTACTTTGAATGTCATCTTTATGCTAATGTAAGGGACTTTTTTTTTTTTTAGTACAAGTTTTAACAGAATTAAGTTCAGATATTATGAATATTATGCATGGTATTGGAAATCTTTAGAAGTCATGTACCAAATTGTATTTTGGATATTATGATGACTTCACCAATTTATTACAAACCTCATTTATTCACCAATGAAGTCAAGAAAGAAATCTTCCTAATCTAATGTGTTTCCATTATTGATTAGGTGCTAGGGTGACAAAGATGAATAAGACAGGTTTCCACAGGTATATTTGTGCAGAATATATGTCTAAAGCAGCTGCATTTGAATAAAGAGGTAACTGGTCATTCAAAAGTTTGTATGTATTCAGGAAAAATAGAGTGATCAACTGGAGGTTTTGAACTCTTTAGCAGCCACACTTAGTGTCAGAAGTATCCCAACGGATAAAGAAAATTGATATCGTCTTTAACCTTGCAAATAGTTTTTTAAGTACTTTTAAAGTAAGTTTTACATACTAGGGCACACGTACATGAAACATGAAGTCAAAGGAAGACAGAGACCACATTTCATTCCTTTACTAGTTCTGTGGACATTTCCTTCTTGATATAAAATAGGGCCAAATCATCTCTTGCAAATGACTGACTCATTCATAGGACGCCAATCCGCTGAGCACAGGCTTTCTGGGTTGGAGGCAAGAATCATTCCTACCTTCTGGTTTAATCCTTTAAAGACTCTGCTCACAGCTTTGGCAAAGACAACTAGTTCAGTGTTACTTGACCTCTTGCTGTTGTGAATTTGGATCATTCATTCCTTCTTGGAAATCTTTTCTCCCTTGGTTTTATGACTTCTGATTCTTCTTTGCCACTCTGATTCTTCCTTTTCATTATCTGTGGGGGATTCTTCTTCTTTCTTCCACTTCCCACCTGGGAATCATCTCTACTCCTTTTTGTGTGTACAAATCTGTATTAGTTTTCTATAGTTGCCATAACAAATGACTGCAAACTTAGTGGCTTCAACAACATAAATATATTATTTTATAGTTCTCTAGGTTAAAAGTTTGACATAGGTCTCAACAGGCTAAGACTAAGGTATCAGCCGGACTGTTTCTTCCTGAAAGCCCTAGAAGAGGATCTGTTTCTTTACTTATTCACTTTTTCACATAATTCAGTTTCTTGTGGTTGTAGGATTGAGATCCTTGGTTCCTCGATAGCTATCAACTGAGGCCCCTACCCTGCTTCTAGAAGCCATCATGGCTGATGACCCCCTTACTCCATCTTGAAAGCCAAAATCCCACTTCTAATCTCTCCTCTTTCCATTTCATCCCTCTCTGACCTTAGCTGGGAAGCTAGGGTGTTTCTATTCTTTTAAGGACTCATGCAATTAGATTGGGCCCACTTGAATAATCCAGTATACTCTTTCTATTTTAAGGTTCATAACCTTATTAACACCAGAAAATTGTCTTTTGCCATGTAAGATAATGTATTTTCAGGTTGATGTTTTTGCTTTGCTACATCTCCCCAATTCACCCCCAATATTATCAAGTCCTTTCTCTGCTACAAAACTTTCAGTGGCTTCTACTGCCCACAGGATAATGTCCAAAACCCTTATCAATGCCTAAAGATTCTTTTTCTTTTTAACGCCTAAAGATTCTGATCTGCCTTTTCCCCCCTATCCTTTCCCGTGGCTCTCCCCCACTCTACCGTTTCTTGTTCCACATCTTTTATCTAGGTTGTGCCATGTTTCAGTGCCTTGATTTACATTTTTCTGTCCATCTGGAACATATCTCTTTTTCTAATGTGAGTGTCTTTCAAATTAAAATGCTCTTTGAACTGACTTCTCCCTTGTCTTTGGCTACCATCTCCATGCTAATGTAATGGTCTCCCATAGAACAGAGACTTTTGCGTCTGCCATAATATCTTTCCACTCTGTTGTCCTTACCGTATTTCCCCCAAAACAACACCTACCTGGATGATCACCTCTAATGCATCTTTTGGAGCAAAAGTTAATATAAGACCAAGTCTTATTTTACTATAATATAAGACTGGGTCTTTAATATAATACAATATAATATAACATTATAATATCACATCTTATTTTACTATAAGACCAAGTCTAATATAATGTAATATAGTATAGTGTAATATAATGTAATGTAATGTAATATAATATAATATAATATAATATAATATAATATAATACCGGGTCTTATTTTACTATAAGACTGGGTCTTATATAACGTAATATAAGACTGGGTCTTATATTAATTTTTGCTCCAAAAGATACATTAGAACTGATTGTCTGGCTAGGTCTTATTTTCAGGGAAATACGGTCCTTTTTTTTTTTTTTTTGTCTGTCTCTTAGTGTTTATCTGTAAAGTCACAGAGCATAAGGACCTGAACTTATTCAATTTTGAATTCTTATTTTCTAGGAGAGTTCCTGGAAGATATTTGATGCCCAATATATATTTTTGAATAAATGAGTGAATGAATAAAAACAAGTTTTTTCCTTAAGAACTACATATTTTTCATAAAAAGAAATTTAAAAGCATTTGTTTATAGTTTATAATTTACTAAGCACTTATACCCATTACGTATTTGATCTATAAATTGTGTCATCATATTTGTGAGCTATAGGTAAACCAACATACTGAACTGTGTTTGCTTCCAAATGCCTAACACTGAGTTTTGTACTTAGAAGGTACTCAATAAATGACTGTTAAGTGAATTTCTGCCCTGTTTCTTTGAACCGTTGGTCGAAGGGTGTGGAATTGCAGAACGCTGCATCCTCTGCCTCCTTACCATCTCGAGGATCTAGTTTTCTGAGTTTAGAGGGCCGGGTTCTTGGAATATTTAAATTTATTTATTGGGGTGACAATTGTTAATGAAATTACATAATTTCAGGTGTACAATTCTGTATTACATCAACTATAAATCCCATTGTGTGTTCACCACCCAAAGTCAGTTCTCCTTCCATCACCATATATCTGATCCCCCTTACCCTCACCTCCCTCCCCCCACCCCGCTTACCCTCTGGTAACCACTAAACTATTGTCTGTGTCTATGAGTTTTTGTTTCTCATTTGTTTGTCTTGTTCTTTTTGGTTTATATACTACATATCAGTGAAATCATAGGGTTCTCTGCTTTTTCTGTCTGACTTATTTCGCTTAGCATTATACTCTCAAGATCCATCCATGTTGTCACAAATGTTCCTATATCATCTTTCCTTAACGCCAAATAGTATTCCATTGTGTATACATACCGCAACTTCTTTATCCATTCGTCTATCGAAGGACATTTTGGTTGTTTTCATGTCTTGGCCACCGTAAACAAAGCTGCAATGAACATTGGAGTACACGTGTCTCTATAGAGAAATGCTTTCAAATTTTTTGGGTAGATACCCAGGAGAGCGATTGCTGGGTCATATGGTAATTCTATTCGTAATTTCTTGAGGAACCTCCATACTGCCTTCCATAGCGGCTGCACCAGTCTGCATTCCCACCAACAGTGTATGAGAGTTCCTTTTTCTCCACAGCCTCTCCAACACTTGTTGCTATTTGTCTTGTTGATGATAGCCATTCTGATTGGGGTGAGGTGATATCTCATTGTGGTTTTTATTTGCATTTCTCTGATGATTAGTGATGTTGAGCATTTTTTCATGTCTATTTGCCATTTGTAAGTCCTCTTTGGAGAAATGTCTCTTCAGGTCCTCTGCCCATTTTTCAATTGGGTTGTTTGTTTTTTTGTTGTTGAGTTCATGAGTTCCTTGTGTATTTTGGATATTAGACCCTTATCGGAGGAACTGTTTGCAAAAATCTTCTCCCATTCAGTCGGTTGCCTCTTCATTTTGTCGATGGTTTCTTTTGCTGTGCAGAAACTTTTAAGTTTCATATAGTCCCATTTGTTTATTTTAGCTTTTACTTCCATTGCCTTTGCAGTCAAATTCATAAAATGCTCTTTGAACCCAAGGTCCATAAGTTTAGTACCTATGTTTTCTTCTATGCAGTTTATTGTGTCAGGTCTTATGCTTAAATCTTTGATCCATTTTGAACTAATTTTGGTACATGGTGACAGATAACAGTCCAGTTTCATTCTTTTGCACATGGCTATCCAATTCTCCCAGCACCATTTATTGAAGAGGCTGTCTTTCCTCCATTGTATGTTTTTAGCTTCTTTGTCAAAAATTATCTGTCCATATTTATGTGGTTTTATTTCTGGGTTCTCAATTCTATTCCATTGGTCTATGTGTCTGTTTTTCTGCCAATACCATGCTGCTTTGATATTTGTAGCCCTGTAGTACAAGCTAAAGTCAGGCAGTGTGATACCTCCAGCATTGTTCTTTTTTCTTAAGATTGCTTTGGCTATTCGGGGTCTTTTGTGGTTCCAAACAAATCTGATGATTTTTTGTTCTATTTCTTTAAAAAATGCCATTGGGATTTTGATGGGGATTGCATTAAATCTGTATATTGCTTTGGGTAATATGGCCATTTTGACTATGTTGATTCTTCCAATTCATGAGCACGGAATGTCTTTCCATTTCTTTGTGTCTTCTTCAATTTCTTTCAAAAATGTTTTATAGTTTTCAGCATATAAATCCTTCACATCCTTGGTTAAGTTTATTCCTAGGTATTTTATTCTTTTTGCTGCAATTGCAAAGGGAATTATTTTTTGTATTTCTTTTTCTGAGATTTCATTGTTAGTATATAAGAATGCAATGGACTTTTGTACGTTGATTTTGTAGCCAGCAACTTTACTGTATTCATTGATTGTTTCTAATAGCTTTTTGGTGGAGTCTTTAGGGTTTTCTATATATAGCATCATATCATCTGCAAAGAGTGATATTTTAACTTCTTCATTCCCAATTTGGATGCCTTTTATTTCTTTCTCTTGCCTGATGGCTCTGGCAAGGACTTCCAACACTATGTTGAAAAGCAGAGGTGATAGGGGACAGCCCTGTCGTGTTCCTGAACATAGAGCAAAGGGCTTCAGTTTTTCACCATTAATTATGAGATTAGCTGAGGGCTTGTCATAGATGGCCTTTATTATGTTAAGGTATTTTCCTTCTATACCTATTTTATTGAGTGTTTTAATCATAAATGGATGTTGTATCTTGTCAAATGCTTTTTCTGCATCAATTGATATAATCATATGATTTTTGTCCTTTATTTTGTTTATGTGCTGTATCACATTGATGGATTTGCGGATGTTGAACCGTCCTTGTGCCCCAGGTATGAACCCCACTTGGTCGTGATGAATAATCTTTTTAATGCATTATTGTGTTCGATTTGCTAGAATTTTGTTTAGGATTTTAGCATCTGTATTCATCAGAGATATAGGTCTGTAGTTTTCTTTTTTTGTGTTGTCCTTACCAGGTTTTGGTATCAGGGTAATGTTGGCCTCATAAAATTAGTTAGGGAGTAGTGACTCTTCTTCAATTTTTTGGAAGAGTTTGAGCAGGATTGGTATTAGATCCTGTTTGAAGGTTTGGTAGAATTCACTAGTGAAGCCATCTGGTCCCAGACTTTTGCTTTTGGGAAGGTTTTGGATGATTGATTCAATTTCTTTACTGGTGATTGGTCTGTTTAGATTATCCAGTTCTTCATGGCTCAGCCTTGGAAGAGTATATGTTTCTAAGAACTTGTCCATTTCTTCTAGGTTATTGAATTTGGTGGCATATAGTCCTTCATAGTATTCTTGAATGATCTTTTGTATTTCTGTGGTGTCCATGATAACTTCCCCTTTTTCATTTCTGATTTTGTTAATTAGTGTCTTCTCTCTTTTTATCTTAGTGAGTCTAGCCAAGGGTTTGTCGATTTTGTTAATCTTTTCAAAGAACCAGCTTTTTGTCACATTAATTTTTTTTATTGTCTTTTTGTTCTCTATTTCATTAAGCTCTGATTTTTGTTATTTCCTTTCTTCTGCTGACCTTGGGTTTTGCTTGTTCTTCTTTTTCTAGTTTTTTTAAGGTGTAACATGAGGTTATTTATTTGGGATTTTTCTTGTTTCTTGAGATAGGCCTGTAATGATATAAATTTCCCTCTTAAAACTGCTTTTGTGGCATCCCAAAAATTTTGGTAGGATGTATTTTTATTGTTATTTGTTTCTATGTATCTTTTGAGCTCTCCTCTAATTTCTTCTTTGACCCAGTCGTTCTTTAAAAGTATGTGGTTTAATCTCCATGTATTTGTGTTTTTTCCTGCTTTCTTTTCGCAGTTGATATCCAATTTCAAAGCCTTGTGATCAGAGAATATGCTTGGTATTATTTCAATCTTCTTAAATTTGCTGAGGCTGCTTTTATGCCCCAATATATGGTCTATCCTTGAGAATGTTCCATGTATACTCGAAAATAATGTATAGTCTGATGTTTTAGGATGAAGTGCTCTATATATGTCAATGATGTCCATTTCATCTAATGTGTCATTTAGGGCTGCAATTTCATTATTTATTTTCTGTTTGGATGATCTATCCATAGCTGTCAATGATGTATTTAAGTCCCCTAGTATAATTGTGTTTTGGTCAATTTCTCCCTTTAGTTCTGTTAGTAGTTGCTTGGTATATTTTGGTGCTCCCTGATTGGGGGCATAAATATTGATGACTGTTATGTCTTCTTGTTGTATAGTCCCCTTTACCATTATGAAATGTCCATCTTTGTCTCTTGTTATCTTTTTCACCCTGAAGTCTGTTTCATCTGACATCATTATGGCTACACCTGATTTTCTCTGGGTACCATTTGCTTGGAGTGTCAATTTCCACCCTTTCACTTTGAGTCTATGCTTGTCCTTGTAGCTCAGATGTGTCTCTTGGAGACAGCATATGGTTGGGTTTAGTTTTTTGATCCAATCTGCTACTCTGTGCCTTTTTATTGGTGAGTTCAGTCCATTCATTTAGGGTGATTATTGATATGTGAGGATTTCCTGTCATTCTATCTTTAGTTTTCTGGTAAGGCTGTGACTCCATTGTTTCTTTGCTTTTTTGTTGTTGTCTATTATTTCTGTGTGGTGGTATTCTATGATGTTTCCCTCTGTTTGTTTTTTTATTACTGTATATATTTCAGTTCTGGATTTTTTTTTTGAGTGATTACCCTTAAGATTATGTAAAAGAAAGTTTGATATTTAGAGTATTCCATTTTCTTCAGCACGCTTACTTTCTCCATTCCCATATTACAGTTCAGGCCTTTATTCTCCCCCTTTTTATGTTTCGGTTGCCACAAATTGTCCCTGTTGATGGTGGTCGAATAGCCTCCTTTAGTATTTCTTGTAGTGCAGGTCGTGTATTAGAAAATTCCCTCAGCTTCTGTATGTCTGGAAAGGTCTTTATTCCTCCTTCATATCTAAAGGAGATGTTTGCTGGATATATTATTCTTGGCTCATGATTTCTCTCTTTCAATAGTTTGAATATTTGGTTCCACTCCCTCCTGGCTTGTAGAGTTTCTGCTGAAAAATCTGATGATAATCTAATGGGCTTACCTTTGTAGGTTACAGTCTTCTTTTCCCTGGCTGCCTTGAGGATTCTTTCTTTGGTGTTAATTTTAGACAGCTTCAATACAATGTGCCTTGGAGAAGGCCTGTTGGGATTGAGGTAATTAGGTGTTCTATTTGCTTCTTGGATTCGAGGATCCAGTTCTGTCCACAAATTTGGGAAGTTCTCATTAACAATTTCTTTGAGTATATTCTCTGTTCCCTTCTCTCTTTCTTCTCCTTCTGGTATGCCCATTATTGTTATATTGCTCTTTCTGATGGAGTCAGAAAGTTCTTGTAGAGTTCTTTCATTTCTTTTAAGTCTCAAGTCTCTTTCTTCTTCCATCTGTGTAATTTCCAGGTTTCTATCTTCGATGTCACTGATTCTTTCTTCCATTTGGTCAACTCTACTACCTAAGCTGGTTATTTCATTCTTAATTTCTTCTATTGAGTTCTTAATCTCCAGAAATTCCATTTGGTTCTTTTTTAAAATTTCAATCTCTTTCATAAAATGCTCATGTTGTTCTTTGATTGCGTTTCTGAGTTCATTAAATTGCCTTTCTGTGTTTTCTTGCATCTCTTTGAGGTTTTTCAGAACTGCAATCTTGAATTCTCTATCATTTAAGTCACATATTTCCATATCTTTAAGTTCCTTTTCTGGAGACTTTTCACTTTCTCTCTGAGCTGTCTTGTTGCCTTGGTTATTCATGGCAATTACTGATTTATTATTTCTCTTCCTAGACATCTACAGGAGTGGCTTCTGCAATAGGTTGATAGGAAGGGGTCTTTCTTTTGTTTTCCAATACTTGTTGGAAGAATGTTTTATTTTCTCTCTGACTGCAGCCTTTTTTTTCTCTCTGACACGGTAGTGCTATATTTTCTCTGCACTTTTCCAGCTTCTCACACAATGGGGGGATTCCCTGGGAGATGGGTCTCTCCTCTGTTAACAGTTCACCTGGGTCATAGGGCACCACGTCCCTGTGGGGGTTCGGAGCTTTTCAAGTTCCAAAGCTCTTTCTGCACCCGATTCAGAGCCCGTATGTTTCAGCAGTTCTGTTTACTCCTGCAGGGATCTGCCCAGATAGGTGGGGCCAGAGGCGGGGTGAGTTGTGAGAGGTGGCCCAGAGCAATGGCGGCGACCACCACCACAGCCAGTCCTGCTTCCACAGCTCCCTCTCCTTTTCCGGAACTAGTTGGGCTGTGAATCTGTTTCTGCGGTCCACAGTTCTCAGAACAGCAAAAATCCTGTACTTTTGATCTGACTGCTACTTTATCGCTTCTAGCACTGGACAGGTGGGGGTGGGGCGAGCTCTGGGAGGGTAGGGAGGGGCAGATAGTCTCAGTGCCTAAGGCTTCCGTTCTCCGCTCGGCAGTGAGGGCTTAAACCACAGTTTTCAGCCTTCTTCCCTCAGTCTTTGCTCCAAGGTGTCTGCCGGGAGCGTTGGGTTCAGCGGTGTTATATGCTGCCCCCTCAGCCCTGTGGGCCGTAAGCGGAGCCCTAGCAGTCGGAGTCCTTCCCTCTCCCGCAGCTGCGGTAGTTCCGGGATGCAGGGAGCTCGGAGCACTGAGCTAGGTCCGCGTCATGTGCCCGCGCGGCTCCGTCCCCGCACTTCTCCTTTCCCTCCTCCCCCGCTGGCGCGATTCACCCACCTGGAGGTGAATTCAGTAGTGGACCTCTTCGTCTTGCCTGTCTGCTGTGCAGGGAGTCCTTTTTGGAGTTATTGTTGTCCGATTAGTTGTAAATTCCAGGAGAGCTTTACAGAGGCTCACCTCACGCCGCCATTTTGATCCGGAGTCCTTGAAAAGCCTAGAGTTTCATGGATTTGATTTCTGGATTCCAGTCCTGCCCCAGGCATAAGGTGGTTATGCATAGGACTTTAGTGATCACATTTCGTTGTTCTAAAAATGTTTTGCTATTTGTAAAATAAAGGCTTTACTTATATGATTAAAAAAAACCCATCAACATTTTTGCCCATTAATAAGAATTTGTTGATCATGATTATGTGACTGGAATTGGGCGAGGTGCTGAGAGTGATGAAAAGAAATATCAGTCAGGGTCCTGACCCTCGAGAACTAATGTAGTTCGGGAGCCAGTGTGGTTTGGTAGAAAGAGAGGTGGTTTGATAACTATAATAGGTTTGAAGCACAGCCTAAAGCATGGAAAGAATACTTTTATTCATTCTTGGCTTCTATTCTTACACATTACCACCTACATGAGAAAGCAGAATACTTGGCTTTAGCTCTACCTTCATTCACAGGTGTACAATCTTGAGTTAGTGGGGTGCAAAGGTATATTTACAGCAGGGGGTGAGCGATGTCAGCTGTAAGTACATGAAGTGGGTGTGTCTAGCTGAATGGCCTGGACCTCCTAAGAGACCAGTAGGCGTGGTGGTGACTTAGTGATGACTCACTAAGTCTAGAAATAGCTCTAGGAGACCAAGGATCAGGCAGGCCTCCTCACCTCTTTCACTACATTTGAAAAGGCTGTGGCCAAAATACAGTTCAGAAGATAAAAAGCAAAACAAAATAAAACAAAACAAAAAACACAACAAAACAAAAAATCACAAGCTTTCTTACTGGTAGCAAGAAAAGGGAACATACTATCCATTATGGTTTAGAAGGCAAAGCCAAAAAAATTGGAGCTCTGTTTCTCACTGAATTACATAGGCAAAATGAAATCTTGATCATCTCTATTTTCATAATGTTTTGTTGTTCATTGTGCTTGATGGAGCAATTGGACCAGTCCCTCTTGCTTTGAAAAGAATACTGCTCACATAAATTGGTGGGTGGCTGAAACAGTGCAGGACAGGTATTCATAATAAACCCAACTCCTGAAATCAAGTTCCCAGTTAAAAGAGTGCCTTTTTTTTTTTTTTTGAAAAGATGATGCCCAGGTGATATTTAAAGGATCGTTCCTTTGGGAAAAGAATTGAGATAGAACGGAGAAACACAGAAAAGGCTGCTTAGTAGGCAGCTTGAGAGAGTACACAAGTGGAGAAGAGGAAACCATTGTGATTAGAAGGAAATAGTATTTTTCTTATCATTTTTAATTCAGCAAAGGATATGTGATGAATGACTCTCTTCTCCTGGTGGTGTCAGAATGAAAACAGAAAAAAGGACTCACGGTGATGATAATATTGCCTGTCAGAGGAAAGCAAAGCCAGCACTTTGATCCAGGGATATGCCTTTTCTGTTTTAAATAATATGTTCCAAGGTTCTCTTATTGGGACAGATAATTAGGACCTAACTGGATTCATGAGATCTGTGTTCCAAAGCTTCATCAGTTCCCCAGCAGTGTCCCTGACAGGGAGAAGAGGAAAAGACTTGATAAAGTGGTCAGACTTAATAATGCTATTGTGGTGGGTATCCCATTTTCTCTGGTCAGCTTTTCTTTTTGACACAGATACTTTGTTTCTCATGGACACATAACAATCCTCATTTACTTAAGGGTTGGAGTGTATTTGCATTGGAAACTACTGGAAATTATTCTTGGGGAGTGTTCCTGGGGAGTCACTGTTCTTCTCAAAGCCAAATCAATCCTCCCAGTTTTAGAGATAAGACCAGTTTTCCCCTTACTGTATTCTGTAAGCAGGATTGAACCCCATCTGCCAATTGAAAAAGGTGTTACTCACCTAACCCAAAGGATTAAAGTTACTTAGGTTTCCCACACCAGTTAAAAGCTTCAAGACAAGCAGAGAACAATGATGATTGCATTTCTCTCTGCTTGGGCTAGAGATAATGAGCCGTTCCTGCTGCCCTTTCACATGCATAATGCCTATTGATGTCAATGAGAGCCTCATGGTGTGTGCAAAAGCCCTTAGAGCACATGTATCTTCTTGAAAATAATAAGGACAAAGGGACACCCCTTTTTTTTTTTTTATTTGTCAAAGAGAGCCTCTTTGGTTCCCAGCCTCTCTAGATGGTCCCAATTAAGAGAAATAATTTTCCTAGAGTAGAGTGGCTGCCACTGTCTCAAGGTGAGCTTTCCATGAGGGAAGGATAGAGCAGTTCCCAAGGCTGTTTCAGGTTTCCAAAGTCACTTCTCCTGGGATTCATGATTAGGATGTGTAGCAGTTCTCTCAGAAAATGATCAAAACCCTGTAACTTCTATATATTGGGAGGGAAATGAGCAAAGTTAAAACAAGAAAGCAAATAGAAAACTTCTTTCTCCATTGCAGGAGGCAAATGCCTTTTGAACATTATTTAACTTGTTTGGGGTTTTTCCCCCTTTTTTGTAAAAGGGTTTGGATCTAGATCAGAGTTTGCCAAATTTAGCTCATCATTGATATAACTTGGAAACTTGTTAAAAAAAGAAAAAGAGTAAGTGTATAGTTTCTTTTCAGATTAGATCTCAGGTAAATTCTATAATCTGCATTTTAAACAAGTTATTTTGATAATTCTGCAAGTTTGGGAAATACCTGTGGATGGTTTCTGGTGTTCTGAATTCTTCTCTTTATATCCTTTACGTGTTAGTCTATAGACTGCTCTAGTCTAGATAATAACTGGGCACATTAGGACATTAGGAGAGACCATACCCTGAGACTAAGTCTAGTTACTGGCTACAGTGGGCTTAGGAGGACAAATTTCAGAGGTTGGGAGAAAGTTTAACCTGGCAATTACAACTAATGTTAAATGTTATAGCCAAAGGTAGCAGACACTGGTTCTGACAAAGTAATGGAGCTGTCCAATGAGTCAGGGAGAGACGGAGATGCTGGTCATTCATATTCAGGTATATTAGTACGTGTTTGACTTCCCCGAGATCGTCCAGCACCCCGTACAACACAAACCACTGTCCCTATGTCGTTGCTTCCAAGGAAAGCTTAGAGTTGTCTTTGATGCCTCTTGTACTCCTACATCTGAGCATGAGCAAACCTTCACAAGTGGTATGTATCTATCCTACTTCAGGATAGATCCTGGATCTGACTGCTTCTCACCATCTTCAGAACTACAATCCTAATCTAAGGCTTCATCATTTCTTGTCTGAACTACTAGAATAGCTTCTTAACTATTAGAATTGCTTCCTTAACATTCTATGCAGAGGATCCAGTACAACCTCAACAAACATAAATCAGGTTACTTCACTCCCCTACCTAACAAGATCAGATCTTGTTACAAATTTCTCTTGGATGCAGGTTATAGCTGGATGGTTTATTTTATCAATGGAGAAAACAATTTGAGAAAGCTTCAGTGACCCATTAAAGGTTAATCAGTGACTAAATGACACAAAGAGTGAGGCATTGTGGGAAGAGGAACAGAATATTGGAAGCCATGAACTTGTGTGAAGTAGTGAGAAAAATTCAGGGCAGTGCAAGTCATCTGATGTCCTATGCTGAAGCAAAGAGTGCTCCTGGAGGAACAGAGGGAGGTGAGTTTGGGAATATGGACAGTTGCCAGTTCATGAAAGGTCTTGTGAGTTATATAAAGGAGTTTATACATATTGTGAAATATTTGGAGAGCCGTGGAAATAGGATGACAATATCTGAAGTGTGGAAAGACCTCTGTGGCATCAAAGTAGTGGGAAGTTTGGTGGTTTAGGATGTGAGAAAAGACAAGACAGAGAGGGTGGATAGGCAAGACATAGGAAAGAGTGTGAAAATCAATATCAGAGAATCTTAGTGACTCTACCTTCAACTTATAAACAGAATGTGACCAATTCTTTTTTTTTTTTTATTAGTTTCAGGTGTACAAGACAAGGTAATACTTAGACGCCCACCATCTACATCCCTCACACTGTGAACCCCCCTCCCCCCACCCACCATCCCTCCCACCTCACACCCAGCCATCACATCACACACATAAAATTATAGTTGGCATTCATTAATGTTTAGCCTCTGGTGCACAACGCCATGATCAGGCATCCACACCATCCCTGAGGTGGTCTCCCAAATAGGACGCATGCCCATCGGATACCAAACAAAACCCCTACAACATTATTGAATAAGTTCCCCAAATTAATTTCCAGAAAACCCTGAGGCCATCTTGTGGCCACCAGCCGCCTCCCAATCCCTTCACCTTTCCCCTTATCCCCAACCCCCCCACTCGCCCTCGCCCATCTAACAACTCTCGGTTTTTTCTTTGTGTCCTCAAAACTGTCTCTGATTAGTTCATTCACATATTCTTTTCTTTAGATTCCGCATATAAGTGAGATCATATGGTACTTGTCTTTCTCTTTCTGACTTATTTCACTTAACATAATGTTCTCTAGATCCATCCATGTTGTTGCAAATGATAAGATTTCTTTCTTCTTTATGGCTGCGTAATACTCCATTGTATAAATGTACCACAGCTTCTTAATCCAGTCATCTACCGATGGGCATTTCGGTTGTTTCCATATCTTGGCTATTGTGTAAAGTGTTGCAATAAACATAGGAGTGCATACTGATTTTTGAATTGGAGTTTTGGATTTCTCCGGGTAGATGCCTAGGAGTAGAATTACTGGATCATAGGGTAGTTCCATTTTCAGATTCCTGAGATACCGCCATACTGTTTTCCATAGTGGCTGCACTAATCTGCAATCCCACCAACAGTGCACTAGCGTTCCCTTTTCTCCACATCCGTGCCAGCATTTGTTGTTTGTTGATTTATTGATGATAGCCATTTTGACTGGAGTGAGGTGGTATCTCATTGTGGTTTTTATTTGCGTTTCTCTGATGGTTAGTGAGGTTGAGCATTTCTTCATATGTCTTGACTTCTGTATGTCCTTTTTAGAAAAGGTTGAGCATTTCTTCATATGTCTTGCCTTCTGTATGTCCTTTTTAGAAAAATGTCTCCTCAAGTCCTCTGCCCATTTTTTAATTGGGTTGTTTGTTTTTTTGGAGTTGAGTTGAGTAAGTTTTTTATAGATTTGTGATATTAATCCCTTATCAGATATATCATTGGCAAATATCTTTTCCCATTCAGTAGGATCCCTTTTTGTTTTATTGATGGTTTCCTTTGCTGTGAAAAAACTTTTTAGTTTGATGTAATCCCACATGTTTATTTTTTCTCTTACTTCCCTCACGTGAGGGGATATATCAGTGAAAATCTTACTCCGGGTAATGTCCATGAAGTTTCTTCCTATATTTTCTTCTAGATATTTTATGGTTTCAGATCTTACATTTAAGTCTTTAAGCCATTTTGAATTTGTTTTTGTATATGGTGTAAGGAGGTGGTCCAGCTTCATTTTCTTGCATGTGTCTGTCCAGGTTTCCCAACACCACTTATTGAACAGACTGTCTTTACCCCATCGTACATTCTTGCTTCCATTGGAATGTGACCAATTCTTATGTATATTGTGGCCATCTTGGAGTAAGCCATTACCATTGCTCTTCTGGATTACTGAAGTTGTTTTATAATGGGTCTTCCTGCTTCTGTTCTTGCCTCACATCCTTCTTTAGTTTATTATCAACATAGTAGCCAGAATGATACTCTTAGAACAAGTTACATTATGTTGCTTCTCTCCTCAAAACCCTCCAGTGGTTTACCATCTCACTAAGAATAAAAGTCAAAGTCATTGCAATAACTACAAGCCCTACATAAAATACTTTCTAGTTGTCTCTGTGATCTCATCTGATAACTTTCCTCTACTTCTCTACTTTTTCTGTACTAAACTCCTTGTTCTTTCAAAATGGTAGTCATATACCTTTCTTATGGCCTTTGCAATGGCTGTTGCCTTTGCCTGGAATGTTCTTCCCACAGATATCCACACACAGCTAATGCCCTGGTCTCTTTTAATTCTACTCAAAGATCACTTTTCTAAAAGGGCCTATCCTGACCCCTCTTTTAAAATTGTAACCTGCTGAAACTTCCTACTCTGGACACTCTAGATTTACAGTATCTTGCTCTAATATTTCCCCTTACACCACACTGCAACATACCATAGGATTTACTGAACCATTATTTTGTTATTAATTTATTTATATATTTTGGTCTATCATATAAGCTCCCTGGGCTCGGGTCTTGTTTAGTTTTATTTAGTGATATATTCTATGAGACTTGCAAAGGCAGTGGACTTGAGAAAAACTGTAGGAATGGAAATGTGATGCTTCCTAGGAATTTTTTTTTAAAGAATTTAGAAAGGAGCATGAAAGGGACAGATATTATTTGCAGTTTCTCTCTTAGGGCTTTAGACTTTTGGGTAATCCAACTCTAGTGTCAACTGCTCGCTGTCATACGAGATTGGTACCCTAAGTGCTCTAGCTACAGGGTCTTGGAACTCCTCTCTGGCTTTTTTTTTTTACCACCCATCCAAATGGACTGGCTATGCCAAGAGTGAGTCTCACCTAATTATGTGATACCCCTTGGGTGGGGGAATAATTTCAATAGGCAACATTTACCTAGTGCTCATGATATCTCAAACTCTTAATTAATCCTCACAACAATCTCATGAGTTAAGTGCTAATTATTATTATTATTTTTAGTACTAATTATTATTGTCCCTTTTCTCATATGGGGAAAACTGAGGCATAGAGTAATGAAAGCACTTGGAAATAGCAGGGCTGGGATTTGAACAGGAGACCCCAGTAGTAGTAATCCTTATGCTTTACTTCCATGTCTCAGAACAGTGATTTATAAACTTGGTCAAGAGGTAAGACTCTTGGGCATCATGAGAAAAATACGATAGCTGTTGACATATTGAATTTTTATGTAAATCAAGGAACTTGGTTGCAAGCAACAGAAACCAAGCCTGCTTATTTGAAACAGAATGGGAATTGATTAAGATACTGAATAGCCCACAAAACTCTCCCAGACGGTTGGGGCTTCCATAGCCAGGAACAGGCCTGAGTTTTGCCATAGAACAAGAAGGCTGGCTGGGCATTGCCACTGAGCACTGCTTCTGGCCATAGACACCTGAGCTGGCATTACCGAGCCTCAGATTCTGAACGTTAGGCATTATGACTAGAACCATTATCGCTCCAGCTGCCTCTGCAAGATAGATCGCTACAAAATAGTGGCTCCTTCTGACAGCCTCACCAGAAAGGACTCTGCATAGATCTTGCTTCTTTGTGTTTCAAAGTCTGAGATGATGCATCTGACTGGTGAAGCATGGGGAATATGCTGTACCTTGACTTCAAAGGAGACCAGGAAAGTGAGAATTTGGCATTTTCAACTTCTGTTGGTGCACATTTGCCACTCTTTTAGTTTCCTAGTGAGAGAACCCCTTTCCTTTGTCTTGTGAAATTGGGGTTTCAGAAGAAAAAGGAAGAGGTATTTTTGTACTAGGTAGCTAAAAAGAATGATGCATGTCTGCCAAAATATGTAGCAAAAATAACAAAAGTATACCTATATTATATGTATACAATAGAAAATCACAACCTTCAATAAACATGGCTGCAGATAGCTAACATTGTCAAACTATACATGCTCAAGCCCCTTGCCGGGTAGCATGTGAGTAGTTATTGATGGTGACTAGTGTTTGGAAGAAAAGTTTCAGATTGAGATTTTCCTATCCATAGACATATTGTGCTTTTACAAATTAGGCAGTGATAGTTAAGATTTCATTTCATTAGCTGATCACCTGCAAGAGGAAGTGCATTTTCAAATGCTAGGTAAGGAAGAGCAGTTTGAGAGCCAGAACTCAGTGGGTGAAGAAGGAAAAAACAAGAGAAAGAGGAGGAGGAGGTGGCAGTGGTGAGATGACGAGAGAAAGAGGGGAAGTAAGTCTTTCCAAAGGAAAATCTATTCATGCAAAGGGTTATCCTGTGGTCAAAGATGAACAACTTGTGGCTGAATTTAAATCTCAATTGTGTTTTATTTGGCTTTCATAAGCCAACATTTTCAAATAATCGGGACATTTCTCATACAAGTCTGGATTTCTGGCTTCTCTTGAAAAATCAGAACTCTTTTACCTGGTCCTGCAGTATGCAGGACTTCTCTCGTGCACTTATCTGGCACTGATTGCTTGGAACTGAGTAGCTTCTTTCCCATCTGGACAGACACCATAATCCCTATTACTACCCATAACTGAAGTCATGTGCCAGTTACTGCACATCATTATGCGTTCACTGTAGTGTGTCTTTTAACAGAGAAATGTTTTTCTGCCTATGTCTCTGTTGAAAGTTGGAAATTATGTGCTAGACGAAGAGTGTGTTTCAAGAAAAATGAAAACATATTTCTTTGTGGAAGTTTAGAGTATTTCTTCATTTTCAATAATCAAATAAAGAGTTTCTGTCAAAAATTCGATGCAAGAGGCCATGTAAAACCAACCATAATGAACATTATGAAAATTGTGTGGGAAAATGCAAATGAAAAAGATGTAGGATGAAAAGTGTAATGATTCTAAAAAAGGAGGGGAAGAGTAAAATTTCAATGTTTTTTTTTTTTTTTAAGTGAATAAAATAAGTACATAAGCTTAACACTAACCAGTTCATTTTATTCCCCAGTGTTAGTAACTTTCCAGGCCCTGTAGTCATATGAGTTTGTTGCTGGTTTTTGCAGTTGGAGATTTATAAATTCCCAGAATGTTTAATCAGATAGTTAATTCCCAGACAAGAAGGGCTGGGAGGGATTTACTTTTTTACACTAATGCTTTCTTCTCCCCAAAGTTTTTCACTGATCAGTGTTGGGGGTTGAATTGTGTCCCCCCAAAATATGTTAAAATACCTGTGAATGTGACCTTATTTGAAAATAGGGTCTTTATGAAGATAATCAAGTTCAGAGGAGGTCATATTTAATTAAAGTGGACCCTAATTCAATGCCCTAATCCAACATGACTGGTGTGTTATGTGAAAAAGAAACAACAGAAACAGACACATAAATAGAATGCTATATGATACGACCCGGGAGAGAACTCCACGTGAAGGTGAAGGCAGGGAGTGAAGTAATTAGTATTCGAGCCAAGGTGAAGCAAAGATTGCCAGCAACCATCAGAAGCTAGGAGGGAAGCATGGAACAGATTCTTCTTCAGAGTCTCCAGGAGGAACAAGCCCTGCTGACACCTTGATTTCATACTTATGGCCTCCAGAACTGTGAGAAAATAAATTTCTGTTGTTTCAAGCCACTGAGTTTGTGGTGATTTGTTACGGAAGTCACAGGGAACGAATACAGCAACTTTGGTTATATATTTAGATGGCTGGTCTTGACTCAAATCGTACTATTTATTCTTCTGATTCTTCATTGTGAATGACATCAGTTTATAGCCATAGGAATCAAGCTTCCATATGAGGCTGATTATTGTATTTTCCTCAGAGAAACTTAGTTGCTTTTCCTAGCCATACAACTTGTGTGGCTTAAAGCCATTAATTTGCGTCTCAAGCCCAGGATGAATCACTGAGCTGTCTCCACTAAATGCATACTTAAATGTTCTGTGCTCTTGTCTAATATGAAAGGCAGTTTAAATTTATCTTATATCAGTATACTGCGATAAAAGAAGGCTCTAAATTGCTTGCTGACCCTTCAAGCCATTTCCCTTCACCACTGAAATACTCGTCTTCCTCCATATAAAACTACTGCTTAGGCTCCTGTGGTGTTACCATTTCACTCTCTTGGAGAAGATAACATGATAGCTTGAATCATCTGAAGTAAATTCACTGGGATTATTTTCTCAGTGACAGCTTTGTTGTCATTCTGTAACACATTCTTAGATGCTGATGAACTTTGATAAAATAAACAGGGACATTTTCTTTATCTAAAAGAAAAAAGAAATGTCTCGAAAAATGTAATTTTACTTTTTGTTATATGTCATACATCTATTCAGGAGGGAGTCCATTTGCCCAAGAAGATAATTTTACTGAGGTCTTAGCTTAAAGTCTCCTTTATTTAACTTTCTAAAATGCAGACTCATTGATGGAGATTTAAGAAAACATATAGACATCATAATTCATTAGCTAGACTTCATTCACCCCCACGGTGTCATGAAAATATTTCTTAAATTATTTTATTATGCTTGTGTAACCTTAAAAATGATTTAAGATGCATTAAGACTTTCATGCATTGCTTTACTTTTTGTGGGTAATTATTAAAATTGTCATAAACTGGACTCCTTTGCAGTGCACGTTATCAGGGGCTGCTGCACCACGCAAGAAAAACTTTGATGGCAAAATTATTTAGAAATTGAAATAGCTTCTGAGCAGATCCAGATCATGAGTAATAATTTGTGATTGGTATTTGCCGCACTGCTGCAACCTTGGTTGTTCACACAGGCAGTATAATAAAGGAGAGTTTTTACTGAGTATTTGGGACTGAGTGCATACATTTTTCTTTCTTTTTCTTTCTTTCTTTGTTCTTTGATACACTCTTCTCTTTGGTCGATGTATGCCCCACATTTACTTGTGTATTTAGTTAGTTATTTTTAATAGTGCAATAAGCATCTGTGAGCCTGTCATTCAAAACAGAAGCTAAGACCTCGAATATAATCGATATTCAACTGTATGTTTCACCCCTTCTGACCCCTGTGTTCGTTCTCTTGCTTTCATTGTTATTGCTTCTAGAATCATTCCTAAAGCAGTGTGTCTATTTTAGTTATTTTTAACTTTCAAAAGAGGGTATAATGCTTCATGTGATCCTTTGAGATTCACAGTTGCACTTAACATATAACTAAGGTTCAATTAGTTATTCAATGACACTGTAGTCAATTCATTTTCACTGCAACATAATGTTCTATCATGTGAATGTAGCATATTTTCTTTATCTAGTTTCCAATGGGAAATTGAGTTATTTCCAGGTTTTTGCTATTGTGGATAGTACTGTTATGAATATTCTTGAATATAACCTCTATTATACTTTTGCATGGGATTCTCTTGTGTATACAATAGGAGTTGAATTGCTAACCCTTCAGATATGTAATATGAAATATTAAACTATAAAGGCAAATTCTTTTTCAAACTGATTGTGCTCATTTATATTTTTCCGGCAAAATAGTAGAGATACTGTGGATCCTTTTTAAAACGTGGAATGGTCAGACGTTTTAATTTTTGTGAATTGAGAGGATGTAAAAAGGTATTGCATTATGTTCTTATTTTCACATATCTGATATAGGGAATGGCTCTTTATATATTTATTAGTCATATGTTTCCTATTCTGTGAAGGATTCTAACATTTATTTTGTCCATTATTCTATCATTTTATTTGTTCTTGATACTAATTTATATTGTATCTTAAGATCGATCTTTTGTCCATTGTGTGTATTATAAATATATTGTGCAAGTATGTGGTCTGTAATTTCACTTTCTTAAAAACTTTAAGGTATTTTCTTTTTGCTGAAAAAGAAAAATTAATTAAAATTAATTTTAATATAGAATAATTTATCAATTTTTTAGAGTAAACATGATAAAAATCTTTTCACATCCCAAAGACTAAAACATTGTAACCTTTATTTTCAAAGAAATTTAATTTTCATTTTTGATACGTAAATTCTAATTCACATAGGTTTTTACATTACTGTTTGAGGTAGGGATCCAATTTCATCTTTTTCCATATGGATAATTATTTCTTTCCTGCTTTACTTATTGGCCAATCTCTGCTTCCTTCGGTGATCTTACATAATGCATCTGTCATGCCATGATCAAATTATACATGGTCATATTAGCTGTCCATGATGACTGTAATTTCATAATCAATCCTGAAAAATGGTAAGAAGAATCTTTCCCTATTGCTTTTTATCAGAACTGTCCTGGGTATGCTTGGCCCTTTATTTGTCATGCAGACTTAGAATAATCTTCATGAAGTTCCATAAGTTTTTTGAAATTGTATTGACTTTATAGATCAATTTTTGGAGAACTGATATTTTCATGATATTAAGTCTTTCTATCCATAAATATGGCTTATATCTCTTTTTTATTTGGGTTATCTTTAATACTCTTTTATAATTTTTTCTCCACAGATATTAAACATCAGTTTTTATTTTATTTTTATTTTATTTATTTTTTTGCACTTGGTACAGTTCTAAATGGAGTCCTCTCTTTAATTATGTTTTCTAGATTTGTGAAATAGGCCTATAATGATTTGTCTGGTTTTGGTATCAGCATTATATTAGGCTTATAGTTTGAATTGAGGAGTAACCTTCCTTTTTAGTTGTCTACGATACTAGGTACAGAAATTTTTTTAAAGTTTGGTAGCACTTGCCTTTAAAACCAACAGGGCTTGGTGTTACATTTACAGAAAGATCTTTTTTTTTTTTTAAACCACTGCTTCAATTTTGTTAATGGTTATAAAACTATTAAAGATTTTAATTTCTTCATGGTAAGTTAGATTTTTTTTTCTAGTAATGGCAGAGTTGCTAACAGTATTCTCTCATTGTTTTATTCTTTATATCACCTGTGATTATATTCCCTTTAATTCATTACATTGCTTCTACTCTCTTCTCTCAAACACAATTAACAAGGGTACATTTATTTTGTTAAAATTTTTATTGAAAGAACCAACTTTTTAAATTATTTATTATTTTAAATTATTTTAAATTTTATGAATTTCTGTTTTTTATATTTATTATGTTTTTCCTTCTATTAGGTTTGTTTATCTTTTAAGGTGAAACATCTAACTTAGTGTGACTACTTAGCTCATTAATTTTGAGGCTTTAAAAATTTTTAATGTAAATATTTAAAATTATAAATTTTAAAAAAATCATAAAATTAAATTTTTTAAAAAATATAATTTTTAAAAAAAATTATAAAATTGAAATTTTTTAAAAATTCAAAAACTGTTTGATGCAGTCTACATATTTTGATATATAGCGTTTGCCATTATCTTTTTAAAATGTCCATTATGATTTCTTCTTCAACCTGTGAATGATTTAACAGATTTTAAATTTTTTTTTCTCCTAGAAGCAGTAGATGTTGTTTCCTCTGATGAACACTGACAGATACACCCTAAGCTCTATTTCCTTATTTGTAAAAGTAGGATCTTAATAATATGTACTTATAGCTTTGTTTTGAGTATTCAATGAGTTAAACCGTGTAAACCACTTAACACAGTGCCTGGCATATAATCAGCTGTCAAAAATATTAGCTGGGGTTATTTTTTTCTATGTATTTATAAATCATGATATTTGTCCTAAATTGGAGAATTTTGGACTTGTAGAGACACTCTCAGTATGCTTAAAGATAACATGCTAGGTAAATTCTATATGAATAAATATTTTATATTTAATTCCACATTAATGGAAAATAAGAATTTGAAAAATGCTGCCACATTATATTTTCCTATAACTTAATAGGCCTCTCTCTTTATATTTAAAAAAATATTTTGTTCTTAGTAACATAAGAGATAATCCAAATTCAACCGCTATACCCAAAGGAAAACAAAAGTCATGCAACACCCTGCCTTTAATAGATATAAAATATTTCAGAACAATGTGCATTTGTACATTTATCTTAATTGAATAGCTACAATCTGCAATCAGTGAGCAGAAAATCAGAGAATGCAGTGCTGGTAGGAATTTAACACAAATTTACTTGTGTAGGTTTAAATTGCAGTGTTTCTAAATAAAATAGAAAGGCTACCCTTTCACTTTTGCAGATTGTTAATTTGTATCCTCCCTCTAGTGTGAAAATGCTCTTGCTATAAACAAGATCCCATTCTGAGTAAAATGCAAATGTCTTATCATAAAAACAATGCATTTCCTTTATGAGTTTAGTTTTCTCTATTTCGGTGCAAACTATATTTTTAAAAATCATAATTGATATTTTTACAGTGCCTCCCAAATTTCAAAGCATCTTTCTATCCACAATCTCATTTGATTCTCACAATTTTTGGTGAGGTAAACACTGTGATATTATGATACTCATTTTACAGGTGAAGAAACTGAAGCCCAGAGTAGTAGTAAATTGTCTTACTCAGGATTGGAGAGTCTGTAAGCAGCAGAACCAAGACAAAAGCTCTGATTTCCTAACTTTTTAGTCAGTGCCCTTTTTAGTAACCCCAGTTCCCAAATGTCTGGTCCCTACATGCATTTTTATCTTGAATTAGCCAACCTGTCTTATACATGTCCGGGAATTGTGTTCTTAGAGGACAGGGGCCTTTTATTTGAGTACAAATATATCTATCTTCAACAAGAACAACACTGTATCTTGTTAATTTGCCAATAAATGCTATGGACTATTGAAAAATAATAATGCCCTATTTAAAACATGATTTTATTTAGCTCTCAACATAACATTTTGACACAGAATCTGACTCAGGGATATTAAGTAACTTGTTACACAATCTATGAATATTAGAACCAGGAGTCAGGAGGCATCTCTGGTCAGTCCGATTACAATGCCATACTTTAATCACTGCATTACACTGTAGCAAAGGAATAAAAGATGAATGAATAAATAAAGTAAATTTGCTAGTGATGATATTTTCATGCACTTTAGAGAAACAAACACAAAAGTTTTCACCTCAAAGCATTTTTTTGTCCAAGAATGAAAATGATTATTTACTAAGCATTTACTATTTGATGAATGTTTTACATATTATTTCTAATTTCCACATCATTACTATAAGGGAGGTATTATTATCATTATTCATATTTTATAGATGGAGGAACTACTAAGCATGTTAAATACGGTGTAACATGTTCGAGTAATTTGTAACACGCTCAAGGGTAATTTGAAATGGGTTTTGAATTCAGTTCCATTCTCTTATTAGAGTCAACACTTTTACATTTATTCAGATTTCTAAATGTATTGTGTGTGAGGAAGAAACAATTAGTTACAGCATATTTTTTTTAAAAATAGCCATTGAACCAGAAATGAGTTGAATGATTAGTCAAACTACCTGGCATAGTTCTTGATATCTTGGAGGAAAGGACCAGTTAGGAATCCTACTTTCTATTCTCACTACCCATAATTCTACCACGATTAAACCATTTCAATGTTCTCTTTTGATTTCATTTTTTCTCACCTACAAAGCAGGCATTGATCCATGGTTTAACCAGTGGTCATTATAGATTTTCTGGGTACTTTTTCAAACTGTTCATAAGAAGATTTTTTAAAAAATGATAGTCTCCATATCAGAAATTAAATTAATGAAACAGACATGAGTAAAAGAAGTGACTTGGGGTGTAAGGGATGTAAGAAACTATGTGGCAGTTTTAAAACATGTCCCCAACTTTTTGTCATTCCTCCACTGAACAATGGTCTTTGTCCCCTTCTCTTGAATTTGAGTGGGCATGGTCTCAGGGAATCACTAGGGCAGGGCAGAGGAAAGGTGATAGCCCATTTGACGGAGACTCAGACTGGGCCTCTGCCTGTGTCTGCAAGCTGGGAAGGGGGAGGGATCAACAAAGAACCAATGGCTTCTGCCAGCTCCTCCATCTGGGAGAAAGCTGTCCCTTCAGTCCTCACCCTGAAATTAGACAATTCAGTTCCTCCCTGTGTCGCTGGTGCCTTTCAAGCTGCTGCCCCAGCACTGGAGCTCAGAGTGAGTGAGTCTGTCAGCAAGTAAGTCTGTGCACGGTCCCTTTAAGAGGAGCATCTGGGAGTACAGCCACCGCCTGTCTCATTTAACCACAATCTCTACTGGTTTCCACAGCCAGAAATTATGGGGACTTCTTTCCCCAGCATTGAAACTCTGGGCTTGGGAGGGGCTGGGAGCTCTCACTCCTCAGGGGTATACCTCTGCAGCGGAGATATCCCTCTGGATTTTCAGTGGTCACACATGGGTGTGGGACCAGCCTGATCTGCATGTCTGCCCCTCCTACCAGTCTCGAGGAGGCTTCTTCTGTATATCTATAGTTGTAAGGCTTTGGTTCAACTTGACTTCAGTTGACTCTCAATAATGGTTGTTCTGTGGTTTAGTTGTAATTGATGTGGTCCTGAGAGGAGGTGAGCATAGCGTTTACGTACCCCACCATCATGACCAGAAATCTCCTACCTGGTTCTTATTGAACATTCTCTTTTCAGAAATTCCTTCCCTTATCGACTGCAGTCACAGAGAGAGGTTGTGTATAGGTACTATAGTTGACAGTCTGAGCTGAGCTAAGCCTTCATATCATTTTAGATGTGAATGAATAAGGCAGCCTGGAAATGAATTCTTCAGTCTCAGTTATCATACCTTCCAGCTGTTTGAGTTATCCCTGACTATTCATGTCTTCCCATCTGAAGCCCAAAATATCTAGAGGAGATATTTCTACTGGGTACTGTCAAGTTACTGACCCACAGAATCTGTAAGCATGATAAAGTTATTTTGTTCCACTAAGTTTTGGGATGGTTTTTAATGTATAAGTAGCAAAGGGGACAATATTTGGTATCAGAAGTATGATGCTGCTATAACAAAAACCTGAAACGTGGCTTTGAGTTGGTGATGGTTAAATGCTGGAAGGCTTTGACAAGTTTGTTAGAGGATGTCTGAAAGTCCTCAAGGAAGTTGTTGGTAAGGGCTTATAGGATATTGAGCAAAATATTACCATGTTTCCCCGAAAATAAGACCAAGTCTTATGTTAATTTTTACTCCAAAAGATGCATAAAGCTTATGTTCAGGGGATGTCATCCTGAAAAATCATGCTAGGGCTTGTTTTCCAGTTAGGTCTTATTTTTTGTGAAACACGGTATTGGACCAGAAGGAAAGGAGACCTTTATAATATAGCAGTTCAAAAATTTTAAATATTGTGAAAAATGTGAAAAATGGATAACATTTTTAATGAACTGATGAATCTAGCTAAGGACACTTTCCAAAATAATGTTAAAAGTGTTAGCAAGGTTTCTTATCTGCCAAATATAAGATAACATATAGAAAAATGAGCCAAAAAATGAGCTATCCAATTTTCAAAAAGTATCTAGAAGAACTGTAAAATATCTAAGACTTTCTGTGTTTGAAAATACAATTATTTATCACCCTAAGCTCTGCTAGAGGAGGTAAAATTTAAAGCACTGTCCGGAAAATGTGGTCTTAGGGTAAATGATTAGATTAGGGTAAAGGTGGGATTAGAAAATCTTCTGTTAGGACCTCAGAAATAATGTTGGTGCTTCATAATTCTTCTCAGTCCAAAAGCAGTGTTTATGGTTACGCCTCACAGACTCTCTCTGTTCAATAGCAGGGCTTCCAGAAACCTTAAGGGAGCTGTCCCACAGCAGTCTCATATGAAAATCTCTTTTAGGAAGAGATTTGTGAGTATGACTTTTATTTAATGGACTGGGTTATAAATAGATACATAAGAACTGGCAAAGTTTTTAAGGTAACTATATTGTCAGAAACACCACCAACTTGGACTCAAAGTGAGAGACACAGAACAAAATAAAAAGTTCTTGGACCTCCATATTTCAGTGGGCAGTGAGGAAGCTGAGAAAAGTTCACATAATCATTTTCATGGAAAAGGAAGGGTGACTAAAAGGGAGAATCCAGAATCTAGAGGTTGAAGCTCGGATCAATAGAGAACAACTACCATAAGTTAGAACATGATTTATTCTTGGAACTGGCAACGTATGCCTACCTGGATTTCAGAATTATTATGATCCAGAGATAGCTATGTGCCTCCCATTAGCCATTTATAACACAAAAATCTATACTGTTTATCCTATGACCACCCTATCATTGCATGTTGAGTGGTTGGATAGCAAATAACCAGTCTCTTCAGTTTACCAGTTTTTAGATTAAAATGCACCATGTCTGATAACTCTTCTCCACATTGAACTTAATGCAGGTGACAAAATCCTGACTTTGAGCCTGAAACTGACATAATAATGAGATGATCCTTTTGAGAACGACTGAAAGAGGGTAAGTGTGTTCTTCATGTGGAAGGAATGCAAATAATTGGTGGCCAGAAGGCAGAATGTAGAGGTGTTGAAATATGCTATACAAAATTTTTGATGTTATTGCCCTCAGTAAGTGGTGACTATGTCCCCTCTTCTTAAATCTGGGAAGTCCTATGACTTCTGAGGAGATGTCGTATAAAGGGCTTTGCAACTTCTGTCAGATCCTCTTGGAACACTCCCTCTCAGGATGCTTTCTCTTGGAAACATGCTGTTATGCTGTGAGTAGCCTGTGCCACATGGAGAGTTGGTGTGTAGCAGCACCTGTCAACATTCTCAGCTGAGACCAGTCTTCATGTCATCTCAGCCAGATTCCAGACCATGGGTGAAGAAGTCTTCTTAGAAGTGGACCTTTCGGTCACAACTGTTCTAGTTCCCATCCCTTGGAGTCACCCCCAACTATTAGACTATTACAGTCCTTTTAGCCGAGGCCTCAGACATTGTTAAACAGAAGCAAAACACCCCTGTGGTGTCCCGTCCAAATCTCTGACCCACAGAATTCATGAACACAGCAAAATTGTAGTTTAAGTCACTGAATTTCAAAGTAGTTTGTTACAAAACAATACATAGTAACTTGAACACTATGAAAGGGATGGATACACACACACACACACACACACACACACACACACACACACACACACACGGTGCCAAAAAAATGTATACATATTTTAAGAAAGGAAACTGTATTAAAATTGTAATACTCAATATATGCCGATAGCAAAAGTTGAATACAAGTCACATTTTCAAGAGGTGCTCAAAGTAGTTACCATCAGTGTAATTTTAATACAATTTTTTCCTTTCTTAAAATGTATATACATTTTTTGGCACACTTTGTTTATATTTGGAATGCCATAGTAGCTGTCACATATGCTGTAACAGACAGAGGCATAATTGATATTACTCATAAATTTTGCACATCTAGCATCACCATTAAAAAAAGACAATTTTTATAGATATTGCATAGGTTGTATATATTTGTATTGAAGATACTTATCTATCTCTATCTCTATCATCTCTATCTCTATCTCTATCTCTATCTCTATCTCTATCTCTATCTCTATCTCTATCTCTATCTCTATCTATCTATCATCTATCCATCCATCCATCCATCTATCCATCTATCCATCCATCCATCATCTATCTATTTATCATCTAGCTATCTATCTTAATCTGCTAGGGCTCCCATAACAAGTACCACAGACTGGTGACTTAAACAACCCAAATCTATTTTCTCATAGTTCTAGTGGCTAGATCAAGTTGTCAGCAGTGTTGGTTTCCTCTGAGTTTTCTTTTTTTGGCTTGCCAGTGGTTGTCTTCTCCCTGTTTCTTCATATGGTCTTTCCTCTGCACTAGACTGTGTCTTAATCTCCTCTTCTTACATGGATACCAGTCATGTAGGAATAGGGTGTAACCCAATTATCTCATGTAACCTTAATTACATTTTTAAAGACATTATATCTAAATATAGTCACATTCTGAGGTACTAGTGGTTAGGACTTCAGCATATGAATTTTGAGGAAAAAACAATTCATCCCATACTGCTCTCTCTCTCATATCTATCTGTCTGTCGATCTGTCTATCTATCTATCTATCTATCTATCTATCTATCTATCTATCTATCTATCATCCTCTATCTCTCCAACAAGCAGAGGACTAAGTAATTTGCATTTTAATTTTAGCCTCATATACACATTTTGCAATATCTCCTCTTGCGTTCTTGGAGACACTTGTTTTTCATTTTGTAGGAGTGATTTCAAGTCTTTGCTGAGCGTATCATCCTGAAAGAACCGTATCTATTTAATGACAATGCTTCCAGTTTTACCCTTGAGGAAAGGAACAGGAAAAAATTATCTAGTATTCTTTCTATATGTTACAGTTGGATATTGAACCCCAAGATACCATCTTACCAAACAGGTTGTGTACATTTTTTGTTGTGTTTTGATCACAAAGGCACAAGAACTTGTCACTAGACATCCTAATTATATATCTCAACCTTCTGAAACCCATCAAGTTTAGAGTATCCTTGATGAAAAGAATCCAGAGCCTTCACAGAAAATATATGTGCTGTGTGTTCTATTTAATTGTGAGAGAAGAAACATAGAATATTCACAGAAAAAAATCGAAGAAGATAAAACTATATTCCTGAGAAGTTTTTTTTTTCTTTTTTCTGCTTTCTTTTTTCTGTCTTAGACCTAATAAAAGAGAAAGAAAAAAATTGGTGTTTTCTTTGCTAGAGGAAAATGCCTATAAACTGTGAATATGAACTGTTTAGATGATAATGCAATGTGCCAGATATCAAAGCTCTTTTTATTAGTTGAGAATGTTTCAGAATCTCCTGAAGAAGTAGAATTTCTTTGTGGAGTAAACCCAGGCTCTGTCTGAGGAATGTGTTGTACTCTTTCATGGAACGCTGTTAAAAATAATAAACCACATCAATGTCAAAAGCTAAACTAAACTTTAGCCAGAGAGAATAGAGTGAAAATGGAATAGTTTATGTCCCATGATTCCAGGTCAGCCAGATCAAAGTCTGCAAGGCCAAGCATTCTCTCTTGATCACTGGCCATTTTCTCTCAGTGTGGGTGCTGGGTCTCTGTTGCCCACTAGGAATAAACTATATTTTATATATTAGTGTTAGTAGGTGCAAGCAGGCTTAGAGGACTCCTGGTGATACTGGCATTCATGCTTATCCTATGGAGAACCACTGACAGAGGTCACCTTGGGGTTTCACTCGCATTATTTTAGGGATCTGCTCATGTGGCCTTTTGTTTGCACAATTTCCAAAAACAAATAAATAAGCCAACTAAGTAATTGACTCATGTCAGTTTGCTGTCACACTTGTCTCAGTGAACAATCTGCATGTGAGGTGCCTGGGTGGTTTTTAGGGCTGGCTTAATATTTCTCTGGACATTCAGGGAAGGCCAGGGGCCTTCCCTGATCAATCTATAATCATCTGAAGGTCTGCCTGACCCCTTTCTTCTCTATCAAAGCATTTTATCTTCATTCTGCTCATTATAAATTGCAGTTATTTTTTTTCTGGTTTGACCTATTTATTGTACTACAATAGAAAGTCAATGAAGTCTAAGACCATGACTTCTGGTTTAGCTTTATAGTCCAACATTACACACTAAGTGTTCAATATATACATTAGGTGGCAAAAAAATGTATACACATTTTAAAAAGGAAAAAAAATGTATTAAAATTGTAATAATATATACCTATAACAAAAGATGAATAAAAGTCATGTGTATACATTTTTTTGTACCCCCGGTATATACTTGGGTGGCCAAAAAATGTATATAAGTGGACACTTTGGTCACTGTTGTTCAAAAAGTAGTTCGCCATAATCAGAAGTGTTTGGACACTGATGGTAACCACTTTGAGTACTTCTTATAATTGCAGAAGTGAAACATGACTTGCATTCATCTTTTGTTATCAGTATATATTGAGTATTATAGTTTTAATGGTTTTTTTCCTTTCTTTAAACGCATATACATTTTTTTGGCACCCTCTGTATATATGAAAGAATGATGTGGAGTTTATTTTGCAGTTATTATATTATTCGGATCAACCACATTTAGTCCTTGCCAAAGAGTCTGTCTAATAACAAAATTCAGAAGTCACACTATCCACCTCTGGATTTCAGGGAGAACTTACTATAAGAATCACAGTCCATTTCAGAAGACTGGGTAAATCTCATGTTTTGTAATGAAAAACAACTTTGCATTTTCTTCCATTAGCATAATTTTACTTTTGTTATTTTCTTAGATACTAACAAGGCAATGTGGGTAGATTTTCCAAAGTTTGTCTCATGACAGTTAAGTGGGCATCTTTGTGTGACTGTTTTGGCTTAAATGGCATGAAGTGAATGAGATGCATAACTTTTGAGTATGTTGAAGAAAGTGTATAGATTTGGGGTTTACATAGCAATTAGTCTAAACAAAATGTAAAATAAAACAAAGCAAAACCTAGACTTAATGTAGACAACTATGTTAAGGAACTCCAAACGGATCTTTTAAGAAAGAGCAGTTTTTAGCCTTGGTAGTTTAGATGTGTCAGCTTATCTGAATCCTACGTTTAGGTTGTGTGGGGTTGATTTTCCTAAGCATATTTGTTGGGTTTGTTTTGAATGGCAATCATACATTGTGATTATAAAATTTTAAACTTGGCTTTCACTAACCATCAAAACTACTGGAGCTGTGACACAAAGAGGTCTACAAGCTTTTTTTTGATATTCATTAATACTATAAGCATAAGCAGAAAGTTTTGGTGATATTGAGAACTCTCTTTCACATCGTTCACAAATATTAATTCAATGTGAATCACAGATCTATACCTGAAAGGTAAAAGAATAAAGTTTTTGAAGAAAATGAGAATATCTTCATAACCTTGGGATTGGTGAAAATTTCTAAACATGATTCAAAAAGCACTAACCATAAAATTAAAAATGATAAATTGGTCTTCTGTTTAATCACAAGACATTAGTTAAAAAGGTAAAAGGCAAGCTACAGACTAGGAGGAAATATTTTCAAAATATTTATTTGATAAAACACTAACATCCAGGATAGATAAAGAAATTCTACAGATCAAATTAGAAGATTATAGTGAATTCAATGAAAACAATGGCAAAAAGTCTTGAAGAGGTATCAACAAGTATAAGTAAAAGTGTTCGTCATCATTGCACAGCAGGGAAATGCACACAAAACCATGATTAAAACACCACTATATATCGTCAGGTAGGATAATCCTTACCTGTTCCTCTTCGGAGGGCAGATTAGAACATGATGATTGGAGTTTGCACGATTCGTGATTAACGTCTCTGCGTAATCAGGTCTTGCAACACCCTGATTGCTCCTATCTGATTCTTCCTGGCGATCAAAAAAAACAACAAAAAAACAAAAACAAAAAACAGCAAAAAAACACTACATACCCACCAACATGGTAAAATTAAAGACTGTTAAATAAAAACGTTGCCTAGAATGTAGAATAATAGAAACTTTCATATATTAATGGAATGGTTTTCTGTTTTCACCACTTTGGAGAAATTTTTGGCAGCATCCACTGAAACTAGAAATAACACCAACTCTATTATTCAGCGATTCTATTCCTACGTATACACCCAAGAAAAATGAGTGCATATGTACATGAAAAACATATAGAAGAATACTCACAGCATCCCAGTTAGAGAATGGGTAAATATGTTTCAATACATTCACATTAGGAATACTTTACAACAATAAAAAGTAACCAGTTTGGATAAGTGCAACCACATGGATGAATCCCAGAAAGAGAATGTGGAATAAAAGAGACATAAAAGGGTTTGTAATATGCAATTCCATTTACTTGGAATTCAAGACAAACAATTCTAGTTCCTGAAGACAGAAGTCACAATAATGCTTACCTTTCTGGGAGAGGCAGGTATTAACTGGAAGGAACTCTTTTGGAATCGTTTGGAGTAGTGGCAATGTTTTAACATTAATTTAGGTGGTGATCATACAGATTTACAGTTTATACAGATATAAACAATTTATTATGCTGTACACTTACTATTTGTTTATTTTACTGTAAGTTCTAACAATAAAACATATGTTGTGCATTTACTATATTTTCTTATTTGCTGTATTTTTGATACTCTAGCACCTGAACTCTCACTGACAGGAGAGAGACTGTTCTAGTTCTTAGAGATAGGAAATGATTGGCGCAGGAGTATGACTTGCATATGCAAACTAACCAATCCAGAGCCCATACTCCGAACCATCTCTTTTATTTGGCTTTTATACTCCAGGATACAAGATTCCTCTGCTCTAATTATCCCAGGGCCAGGTACCAGACAAAGAGAGACGGCCCCTGTACCCAAGAGGGGCTGTATACAGAAATTATTCCATTGAGCCCATCCTCAGCCCGCTTATCCCTGCTGTGCCTCTCCTTTCCCATAGGAACCACAAGAAGGGCTCCTGACTTGGCTTTCCCTTTACTCCTTATGGTTTTGAGGAACCTTTGTGTTTCCCCAGGTGGCCCTGTGCGGCATGGCACTCACCTTTATCTAGGGAACTGTGAGTAACAAACTACCTTTTCAATGTCATTAATCTATTGATCTGTTAGCTTCACCAAACCTTAATAATAATAAAGCCTATGTTTTAAAACACAAACAAAAATTGTAATGCCAACATGTTTATATGAGTCATTCTTTTGAACACCACAATTAAGTCATAGTTAATTCCACAGTTTGGGTTGGGTAGAAAGACTTAAATGAATAATCAATCAATCAGTAATAAATGAAAACTCTTAGAAAGACTCAGAGTATGTGACTACTATGAGAATAGGTGGTATTAGATGGTGAGACCAAACAGCATAAGCACAAATGAGCAGAAAATTTAAAAAATGGCTTTTTGTATCAATGTACTATTTATAATGCTGTATATTTTATATAACATCTTCAAGTAATCATTCATATAGGATAATATAGCATCATAAGAAGTATTTATATATTGTAGGCAACTGAAGAGGCAGATCAAACAGAAATAAAGGAAGGAAGGAAGGAAGGAAGCAAAGAAGCAAGGAAGAACGAAAGAAAAAAGAAAAAAAGAAAAGAAGAAAAAAGAAAAAGACTGATGGAAGAAAGGAAGAAAGGAAATAAGGAAGAAATGAAGGGAGGAAGGGAGAAAGGAAAGAAGGAAAATTTCTGGCTGATAAAACTGAGCCAACAATGGGGTGATGAGGAGGATTCAACATCCCCAAATAACATGGGCAGCATTATTGGACACCTGAATGTCAATTAAAGTCATTTACCAATAGAAGAAGAAAGGAATTGAGGGGTTGGGGGAATGAGGGTTGAGGAGCCATTTGGAATAACAAAATGTGCATTACAAAGTTGTGCTTGGAATAGCTTTTGTCTCTACCTCTTCAGATATTATCACTTATTTAAAAAATCTGAAGTGTGAATTAGAAATTCTCACCATTGCCTTTTAAAGGTACTTGGTGATTTATGAATATACATATATACGACAAAATCTATTTTTTGATTATAGACATTATATATAAAATTGTCTTATTTTTTTAAAACAAAATTCATTTTATTTAAGTTGAAATAAACTATACAAAATTGATTTTCTTCACCAAAAATAACAGCAATATTTTCTGTATTATCCCGAGAAAAACCACAAAACACAGTTTTGTAGGTTTTCCGGGTTTTGCTTATAAATCAAGACTAGGCAGTTGTTATTGTCATGGAAAAAGAGAATAAAACAGACACATCAGTCAGTACCCATGGCCTCTGATCCTGTGTTGACCATGAAACAGAAGTGTTCAACATATTCCTGCTAAAAAGCTTAGGAAGATAAAGGCCTATTTGTTTTTGACAAGCTAGTTTCAAATGCCTGAAGGTGTACTAAGTTTTCCATTCTACTTTCTCAGTATTCCTTCTGTATTCTCACTGTGATTATTAGGATTTACCCATCAGGAAAGAGTGCAGTTGACTGGTATAGATGGAAAGAATTGACTATCAACTCCTCAAAAGACTATTAGGATAGGCTGTTAGTAAAACAACAACAACAAAAACTAGTTCCTTAAACCTATTGCAGTAAGAGAGAATATCATCTTGATGGTCTTAGCAGTGTCTCAGAAAGGAGAGGTCAGATATTTGTAAGAGTTTGGGCTTATCAAGTCATTTAAGGCAGGTCTTTCAATGCACGTATCTGATTGGGATTGGATAAAGTGTATGCTGAAGTATTTTTGGTTTGGTGAACATAGTGAAACAGGAGTCATGAAAGGAGTTTAGACAAATAGTTGTTTGATAAGTGTGCTGTTTGGCCAAGTGAACAACCCATTGATCCTAGAGCAGGGGCTGTTTGTCCAGTTGAACAAACTATTCATTTAAATTAATTGGCTTTTAGGAAATTCCTGAAACTAATAGTGAGATTATTTATTAGTTTACAGCCTTAATTCCTGGCCAAGAATCTCCTGGAATAAATAGGAAGTCAGGTTGACACAAGTGGCTTCAGATCTCAATCCCAATAGTTAAAGCTATATGGATTCAAGTGGCCTCAGTTCTCACAATTAAATGCATAGGATGGAGAATGCCATTTTGTTGTAAGGAGTCTGGAGCCATTGGGGTGGCATGTGGATTTGAGAGAGATCAATTAGAAAGAAAGTCAATTTTTAAGATGTTTCAGGAGCATACAAAGATTTGAAATAAGCCTAGAACTTCATTGAATAAGCATTTTTTAACAAAGTGTATATATAGTGTACCTGGCTATGTTTTATTTTATGAAATCTAAGACCTCCATTACCTCAGGATATTAGGAATGAAGGTCTTCCATATTCTTATTCAAATGTATGATCTTGTAGAAAGTCATTTTCTGTCACTTGGCATTTTGGCTTGAGTTACACGGCTCTGTTTTTTTTTGTTTGTTTTGTTTTCTTCTGTTTTTGCCTTATCCTCAGTCCATATGTATAATAGTTGAAAAACAGACTATTCTGCCTTCAAGACAATAGGCTTTGATGATCCCAGCATATCATCACTGGGTGGGTGGCTCCTCATCATAGTTCTTCCGTCCATAACTCATAGCCGTTTAATCACAACTGGCCTTTGTTCCAACGTGCGCTAGTTAATATAAAGGTGAATTCTTGAGATTGGACAGAGGAGAATAAGTGGCCTTTACCTGAGTCTTTCTGTAACGTCTTGGTCACAACATATGTCTCTACAAGGGTTGAGCTGAATTGGGTCAGGGTTAAAGGGTAAACAGTTTTTGAGTTACTAAAGAGCTCCTGTTGCAGATGGGGTCAAATACTTTCAATTTCTGAGCAGTTTCCAAGTGAAAGGTGTGTAAAACTAGAGAACACACCAAAGGAGATAGTTAACCTGACAATCTTTGGATTCTGTTAGTTGTTTTGGTTATTTCTCGCTCTAATACACAATACCTCTGTGACATCACTCAACACCCTTGCTGGTTAGAAACTGATCTTTCTGAGATTGACTTAATATAGGAAGTTAGGAATTATTCAAGCAAGTGTTTTTGAATGAGGTGTGACCAGAGGAATAAATCATAGTATTTTCTAGTTAGAAAAGGAACAGCTTGTCTAGATGGTCTCTTCACAGGAGAAAGTCTGCAGAAAGAGTAGTTAGAACTTGTATTCCCAGTTCTATTTTGATGTATGAAAGTATTATATGCCTCAGAGAATAAACTGGAATTGCAAGATGTACTCTGGAAGGCAGTTTCTGCAGCTCAGTTTAAGCTTCTTTCCACTTTTACTTATTCCCCCAGTCAAAGTCATCATGGATGGCGTAAAGTTTGATCACTCCCTCCTCGAATAGCACATTTTACTTTTCTTATGTAATTTAAGGGAGTACTCCATACATAATATATCTGACTTCTGTCATGGTTGTATTTTGTCTTTTCCAATCTCATACAATATTAAGGTTCTTTAAGCCTACAGACTTCACATATTCGTACAATTTGTAGTAGGTGCCAACTGTATTGCAGTTTTGTGATAATTACTAGGGAAACAAAAAGGAAGCCATCATGCCTGTCCTCAGATAGCCTATTTAACAGATCTGCATTTTTCTGATGGATTTTACCTCTCAAGTACTTCAGATCTTATATGCTATACACATTCCACAAATATATCTAGTCTGTAGAGCTAGATGGAACCTGTATGGCGTTAGAGCTGGGACTGTAACATCATCATACCTGAGTTTGTATTTGTTCCCTCAAGGTGAGTTTTGAGATCACTCTAAAGTCGGTACCTATTTTATATGTTTTTACAAATGTAAATGAATAATGCGTATAGTTGTTAGCACAGTACGTGGCATGCAGTAGGAGCTCCACAAATGTGAAGTTTTATTAGTCATTATTATGTAGTTCAGGGGTTTGTCAACTTCTGTAAATATTTTTGGCTTTGTGGCCATATGGTCTTAGCAGTAACTATTCAATTTTGACATAGTGGCATAAAAGCAGCCATAAAGAATATGTTAACAAATGAATGTGGCTGTGTTCCAATAAAACTTTATAAACAAAGGCAGGTGGCAGGCTGGATTTGGATCATGAGCCATGGTTTTGTGATCTAGTCCAACTTTTCAAAATTTTAGAAAAGAAAACTAAAACTACGGCAGAAAAATGAATTATTCTGCATGCCATATACGTCTGTCCTGTTAAAAGCATTACATTTGCACCATTTTCTCTATCAGTTAGGATTCTGTTGGTAAATTTGCATAAATCAAGGTGGAATTTCCTGCCAATTCCCTTAATGTGATCCCTAACTCTTCATTTTCTTCAATTCTCTGCAAGAATTGTGTCTAAAGTCTAAAGTAATAATGAAAATATCATTATTTGCCTCTCAGATGAAATGGACTTTTATTTCAAAACTCAAAGACTAAGAAAACTAGATTGTGCCAACTAGAAAGAAATGAAATTCAATTTTCATTGATCATTGCCTTCCATGTAGGAGAGCCCAAAATCTTCCAATTTTTCGGGCTAAATACTGCTATGATTCATTTTATATTCTATTTCAAATACTGCAGGTTTCCTTTTCTTTTGATGTAAACATATTTTTGTATCCTTTTCGTTTTGGCTATAAGCAAGAGTGTTACAGTTAACGAAAGGGTCTTGTTATGGGGATCATAATAAGAAATAAAGAGGTAGAAAATAACTTGTCATTTTGAGGGAAATCCACTCAATACTTCCCTCCATATATGTATCCAGTCTCATATCCATAACAGAATGGTTATATTCATATTGGCAATGGCATTTTGTTGTTGTTGAAAATTGCAAACTGACGGACTTTGGTATATGTCTGGTATTTTAAGAGCCATCGTTTCAGCGTGGTAATCTTTTCCTGAATACTTACATAAAAGGAATGGTCTCAATATTGACACACTTTGTCCAGATGACTTTTTTCCCCCAAGGATATAAAACAGTCTCAAGTTCTATTAAGTGAAAAAGCAAAATATATAACAATGTGTACATAATGCTAACACTTTAAAAAGTGTGTGTGTGTGTGTGTGTGTGTGTGTGTGTGTGTTCCCAGAGGGATAAAGAAACTTGTAAGAGTGGTTGCTTCTGAGAAGGCAAACAAAGGAACAGGTTGCAAGAAAACCTTCTATCTTATTATCCTCTTTTAATTTTTAAATTTTACGTTGCATGTATAAATAATGTATTCAAAATTATATTAAAATTATACACACAGTCCAATGCCTAGGCATCAGCTCAATCCTACTGTTCACAGTCTTTGGGGGTTAGACTCCGGCGTTTTAAATTTAAACCAGCAAGATGATTTGATTAACAGTCCCGTTCAGGAACCACTCATCTATTCCACCCACTTACTGTTAGTGCTCATTTCTTTGTACCAAAGCATACACATGAGACTATAACTTTTATGCCCCTAACTAGAGAAGCATATAGAGGGATACTACATATTTTGTTTTCCCTGTAGTTCCCAGCTCAGAGAGGGTATCCGATAAATATTTGTTGATGACAACAGTGCAGAAGAATAAGCCCCATTTCTCATTTTATTTCGGCGTCAAAGAATTTTTTAGAAATATGTTAGACATAAAAATATATGAGGAGCCAAATATTAACAAATGCCAACAATGAGGAACTGTCACCAAAAACCATTGGTACGGCTAGTCTGTTAAGGGCAAGTGGTGAAGTTTGAAGCTAAGACCGTAGGACCTAGGGTTGAGTCAGACTTCACAGTCTATGTGAATGACTAGAAGCAGCATTTAAAGGAAAAAGTATGTGGATATCAGATTCTGAAGAAGCTCCCTTCTATTGCAGAGAGCACAGAAAGCCCTTTCCTTATAAGGTTTCTGTCCCCCTTCTTCAGGGTAACTGATATCTACAGCACTCCCATAGTTCCCAACTTCCTCTTCTACCATGTGAATCCTGTTAGCATTTGTAGAGATAGCTGATGTGATTGTTAAGGCAGTGTGGTCACCAATGACCATCTGATTTCTATCAGCTTTCTTTTTTCAGATGCAATGTAGCAATTAATTCCCATTCCAGCCACCAAGTCATCTGGAAACCTTAGGTCACTTGCGTGCTTGCCAAGTCCCCCAAGGTCCCAGTGCTGTCATGCACCTGAACATGAATGGCCCTCTTTACAGTTCCCTGTCTAACAACTATGGTGGGGGATGGGTGAGGGCCTCACAAGAGTCAATTCAAGCATACCCTTTCTTGTTTCTTTGGGTATCCCTGAACTGTGCAGGAGATGAAAGTCCAGAACCTGTGCAAGCTTTGGTCTTTGGGATGTGCAAAGACCAAACCCTTTCTCTGTGTTTTACAATAATCTTGTACTGTACCTACTTTTATTACCTTCATTTTACAGAGGGGGAAATCTGACGCTCAGTGAGTAAAGTGATTTTCCAGATATCACATCCCATAGGAGGTAGTGGAACCTGGATGAGAGCCCAAGTCTTCCTATCCTGGGGGTGACTGAGTGGGTCCCTATCCCTGGGGCAGTGTCCAGATTGAAACACAGCATCTCTGGTAGTCATTCTCGTGGTCCTTCCTTAACTTCTGCACAAAAGGCGCTGCGGCAAGGAAGGAGACAGCGGTAAGGAGGAGGGGTGGAGGAGTGGGGACAGCTGCTCAGATGATTTTTATAAGCTGGCTGCATCCCCGTGCAGTAATGGAGCCTTTGTTACAACAAAGCATGTGACAGTCAACTTCATTTCTGCCACATGCTTTTTTGGAAGGACAGCTCATGAAGGTCTCGTCATATACTATTATGAAATACAGAAAAGAGTCAAAATCTTTGGCTGCTCTGGTTTTACAACCATCATGTATCATCAATGAACAAACAGATGTAAAATGTGTTGGAGATCGCAGTGTGTCAACATTTACCCTCTTAACAGTTCCATGCATCCATCTGACATCGTTTTGTTTGAGCCTGAGGAATTCTCTGCATTATTACTTTTAGTTCAAGCATTTAAGTGACAATTTCTCTAGGATTCTGTGTGTTTGAAAATGTTTAGTTTACCTTCATTTTCTTGATGGATATTTTTATAGGAGACAGGATTCTATTATGACAATTATTGTTCTTTCAAAATGCCAATTATATTTCTTAAAAATACCGTTACCTTGTTGGTTGGCTTTGTAGTTTCTGTTAAAAAATACCAGTCTTACTCTTGCCCCTTTGGAGGTGATAGGTTTCTATTACTTTTGAAAATTCTTTGTGTTTTTTTTCAACAGTTTGAAAATATGTCTATGTGTTGTTTTTTTAAAAAAATATGTTTTATTTTTTGTATTTATCCTGCTCAGGGTTTTCTGAGGTTTTGTGTCTGTGAAATAGCGGCTTTTATCACTTTTGGAAAATTCTAAGGCACTAAACATCAAATAATGCTTCTAGTACTTTCCCTTTCTTTCATTTTCTTCTGAGAATCCAATTCCACTTGTGTTAATCTCTTCTAAATCCTTTCTCTTAAATTTTTAAAAATTCTGTTTTTAAAATTTATTTCTGTAGAAGAGTCCCTCTTATAAGAAGACACTCTTGAGCATGGGGTCTCCTTTATTCCTGTTGTTCCCACAAATTCCTTAAGTGTTAGAAGATAAAAATCAAGGACTATTTGTCAAAAGACGATAAATTAGATGGGTGTTGGGGGAGAATGTTACGAACATTGGAAACTCATGCAGAAAGGGCAGCGTTAGAATAACTATTGTTTCATAAATGTGAAACAGGTTTAAAGAGGGAGGTACATACCAAAGAAATAGTAGCACAAAAGTTTCCAGAATTGAAGGACACGAGTTTCTGTAGTGGAAGGGTCCGTTAAGTGATGGCAACCATGGATGAAAGAGACTTACACTTAAGCAAACCCTTATGAAAATGTAAAGTTCCAGCATTGAAGGGAAGACACTCAAAGCTCCCCGGGAGAAGGCCAGATTTGAAGGACTGAGGAGAAGAATGGCATTTTGATTCCTGAAATGCTTATTTTGTGTATATTGACACAATCCATCCCCCCAATTCTGTCAATATGATAAATTACAGTTTCATATAATAAATAAACCTTCTATTCCCCTCACTTAATCATGTATTTTACTACATATATAGTATATAATATTTTTATAATATATGTATATCTGTATTCAGTTTGTTATTAGTTATCTTTAAAGGATGTTGGATTTTGTTCTACAAATAGCTAAATTATATGTGGATTAGGTTGACTGTTTTTTGAGGTTTTTTTTTAAATTTATTGGGGTGACAATTGTTAATGAAATTACATAATTTCAGGTGTACAATTCTGTATTACATCATCTATAAATCCCATTGTGTGTTCACCACCCAGAGTCAGTTCTCCTTCCATCACCATATATTTGATCCCCCTTACCTTCATCTCCCTCCCCCCACCCCTCTTACCCTCTGGTAACCACTAAACTATTGTCTGTGTCTATGAATTTTTGTTTCTCATGTGTTTGTCTTGTTCTTTTGCTGTTTTTGGTTTATATACCACATATCAGTGAAATCCTATGGTTCTCTGCTTTTTCTGTCTGACTTATTTCGCTTAGCATTATACTCTCAAGATCCATCCATGTTGTCACAAATGTTCCTATATCGCCTTTCCTTAACGCCGAATAGTATTCCATTGTGTATATATACCACAACTTGAGGTTTGTTTTTTAATTTTTGTTTGGAGAGGTCTAGAGCACCCTTTATTCTAGGGCTAATTTATTATTATTTTTTTAAAAAATTAAAGTTTATTGGGGTGACAATAGTTAGTAAGGTTACATAGGTTTTAAGTGTAAAATTCTGTAATACATCATCTATATATCACATTGTGTGTTCACCACCCAGAGTCAGTTCTCCTTCCATCACCATATATTTGACCCCATTAACCCTCATCTTCCACCCCCTCCCCCTGTACCCTCTGGTAACTATTAAACTATTGTTTGTGTCTATGAGTTTTGTTTCTTTGTCTTGTTCCTTGTTGCTTTCAGTTTTGTATTCCACATATGAGTGAAATAATGTGGTTCTCGACTTTTTCTGTGTAATATATTTCGCTTAGCATAATAATCTCAAGATCCATCCATGTTGTTGCAAATGGCACAATTTTATCTTTTCTTATGGCAGAATAGTATTCCATTGTGTATATATACCACATCTTCTTTATCCAATCATCTATCGGAGGACATTTGGGTTGTTTCCATGTCTTGGCCAATGTAAATAAAGCTTCAATGAACATTGAAGCACAAATATCTTTATGCAAAAATGTTTTCAAATATTTTGGGTAAATACTCAGGAGAGAGATTGCTGGGTCATATGGTAATTCTATTCTTAACTTTTTGAAGAACCTCCACACTGCCCTCCATAACATATGAAAAGATGCTCAACATAACTAATCATCAGAAAAATGTAAATAAAAACCACAATGAGATATTACCTCATACCAGTTAGAATGGCTATCATCAACAAGACAAATAATAACAAGTGTTGGAGAGGCTGTGGAGAAAAAGGAACCCTCCTACACTGTTTGTGGTAATTTATTCTTACAACCAAAGTATGACCATATGTCAGGAGTTCAATAATGTCTACATGTTTTGGTTAGATGGAATGTGAACATTTCAATCCCTGTGTCTCTGGAAATTATTTTATTTATAGCACTTTTATAATACCTCCCCTTCCTCCAACTCCATGGATTCTCTCCCTATGTATATAGCTTTGTACTCATCAACATATTCAATGGGTTCTTTGGATTTGTCGAACTCCATCTCTGCATAATTTCCTCCTTCTTTTCTCTACACTTCTGTGCAAACTGAGTCACCTCAGTCTGTCCAAATGCTGATTTTATTTCCTCACTGTGTGAGGAAATACTTCCTCACCATGTATTTCATCACCATGCTCTGTTTGGATTTCTTTTTTCTTTTTCTTTTTAAATTTATTGGTGTGACATTTGTTAGTAAAATTACATAGATTTCAGGTGTACAATTCTGTATTACATCATCTATAAATCCCATTGTGTGTTCACCACCCAGAATCAGTTCTCCTTTCATCACCATATATTTGATCCCCCTTACTCTCATTGGATTTCTTTTCTTTATCCTGTAGTCCTGAAAGTATCCATAGGCAGAGAGCCAGGGCTATTGTAGGTCTCACCTCACTCGTTTACCCTCTCTAAGGAATCACAGTTCTGTATTGCTTGTTCTTTAGTGTCTAAAAAATATTTCTTTTAAATTATTAAAATAATAATTTAATAAAAATTATCATTTATATTTTCAAGACACATAGAAATAAAATATATAACAATAGCATATAAATATGAGAGTAAAATAAGTTAAAATGACCTTAATGTGTTTAGTTCCTGGGAATAAAGGAAAAGTATTAGATTTGGGCTTTAAGAAACTGTGCATATTATAATTTTAATAACATCAACTTAAATTTTAAATCATTTTTTATTGGGTCATTTAGAGCCCAGATTTCAGATTGGATGTAAGATGGAGAAGTAAATTCAGCAAGAGGAGATGCTGGTTACATTGTTTAGCATGAAAGGGTTAAATATGCTTTTATGTCTATGAATACTATATCAGAGCATTCATTCTTTGAGAAAAAAGATAATTTAGGAGATGTAATAAATAAACAAAATTCTTACATTTGATGATTTTTGTTATTATCTTAAAACTCTTTTGCTAATACTATTTCTGGCAGATTACTTACTCCATATTCAGCATTTGGATCCCAAGAGTAGAGACTGATATTGGTGGAAGAAAAACAAGGTACATTTTGCTTTCCTTAATCACAGATGAAAGTTGGTGAAATGAAACTCAGCCATCATGCCCTTTTCACAGCATGAGTATTGAAGGTTGACACAATCCTTCTTTATTCCCTATTGAGCTGTTTAGCTTGATATGTCAGCCTGTTATGTCCCTATGGAACTCAGTTGTGGAATAGGTATTTGGGTCAATCTGTTCTTACATGAAATGATGACCTCTTGAAAGAGAATGAATGTTTCTAACATTTCCTGGAAGTGTTCTATGAGCTACTTCCTGTGTTATTACTTGCAATCCTCACAATCCTCAAAGGGAGGTATTACTATTGTCAACCTTATAGTTAAAGAAATTGAGGCTCAGAAAGGTTAAGTGAATTGCACATCCTTGTGTACAAGGATGTGCAATTCATAATGTTGGAGTTGGGACTTGAAAAGAAAAGGAAATATTTTGTCCCTGTTTCTGGGGCTTCCAGAAAACCTTTTGAATATGTAAAATCTAATTCTCAGGAGTGAAGTCTTTAAGTGGGAGGTGTCCCAGCATCTTATCCAGGCTACATGGATTCTAAATTGATTTACATAGTTGACATAGTGATATACAAATAAGTAGTTTCATCAGTTGTCTAAGGGAGACTGTAAATTCCCTACATGCTTTATAGGATTTCTGTGAGGATCAAGAAAGATCTTTTATAGTAGAGTGCTTTGAAGGGATAGGGTCATGTGATATGGGAGCCCTTGGTGGTAGTGTTTTGTCATTCCTGGCTTTTGCAGGGAAGAACTGAGTTAGCCAAATATTGCATATTCTTGTATGGATTTGGTATTGTTATGAAAAGTTGAAGGTACCCATTTGAGATTTTTTTGGGCTCCATATGCCTCCGTGTGTGAGAGTGTTCTGGAGGAGAGATCAGCACCTTTTATTTACCAGCTGTCCACTGTAGAGCTTTAGGTCAGTAGGCACTACAGCCAAATGAAGTTGCTACTCCCTGAGGCATTCGGCATCAGGAATGAGGTTAAAGTATGTAGACTAATGATTTTGGATATTTAATTGGATATTTCTCAAGGGAAGGCTACAGAGAGTTGTTCTAAATTTCACATGATAACAAGAACAAGAATAGCAAATATTTATTAAATTTTAATACGTGACAGTATGCTAAGGTACTTTTATAGACTTACGCCTCTGTCTCCTAAAACAACTCTATATGGCAGATATTATTATGATCATTACCTTTTTTCAGAATGGGAGATGAATGCAAAGAGCTAATTGTTTATGCCCTCCCCCCACCAATTCTTAGGTTGAAATCCTAACACCCAAGGTGATTTGATGGTGTTAGGAGATAGGGTCTTTGGGAGATGAAGGTGGAGCCCTCATGAATGGCATTAGTGCTCTCATAAAAGAGATCTCAGAGAGCTCCTTACTCCTGCCTTCTGACTAAAAATTAAACGCATTAGATGCCTTACCCAGAGACCCACTGTGAGTGAGAGACAGAACCAAAATTCACATCTACCTAAGTCTAATACCTGAAGGCTTGATCGTTAGAAGACATTTACTCATAATGGTTAATTAATTAAATTAGGCAAATCCACATTGAATATTTACTATGTGGCAGGTGTTCTCCTATCAAGGACAATTTATCTATTATACGTCCAAAAAAGGAATTGTAATAGAGGCAATTAGAAATACTAAGTGCTACGTTAGAGATAACCCAGAGACATCTGTATCAATTAGTGTTCAACCAGAGAATTATTAATATTCATTGATTCATTGGTTGTTGCATTCATTGATTCAGTGATGTATGTATGTATGTATGTACATGTGTATTGACAGGAATTGGCTCACACAATTGTCAGGGCAGGCTAGGCAAATATGAAATTTGCAGAGGAGGCTACTAGGAAGGGACTTGCTGACACTCTCAATCATAGGCTGACACTGCTACCCACAGGTGTCATTTCTTCTTTCACAGGGAAGCCCCAGCTCTGCTGTTTAGTTCTTTCAATTGATTGAAAGAACTATGTGAATCAAGCCCATGTAGATTATCTAGGATAATCTTCTGGAGGTCAAATGATTGTGGACGTTAATCACATCTGCAAAATACCTTCACGATGACACCTAGAATAGTGTTTGACTGAATAATGGAGGCCTACAGCCAAACCACACTGACACATAAAACTGACCATCACAGCCAACACCTAACTGGGAATAGGAGAGGGGTAGTAAGACATCAAGAAAGATTTTGTGGAAGAATTTGTTTCTAAGATGATTCTTAAAGAATAAGGAGGAATTAGTCAGAATCGGAGTGGAGTACAGGAGTTCCAGCTGGCAAAGGAAGATACATGCTGTCAAGGTTACTAGATTGTAAGCTCCAGGAGAGAAGCAAGCGTCTGTGGGTCTTTCTGCACCGCTGCTTAACCAATACCTGGCAGAGAGCATGAAACATGACAGTATCTTCTTGGGGAAAAATATAGAGTTAAAAAAAAAACACATTCAACCCAGAGGCTTCAAGGAATAGATAGCTTAGAGCTGGGCTTTGGAGAAAAGAATTTAGGAGAGCAGAGAAGCTTGGGTGGCCTTTCAGAGAGGGCACCTAGCGACGGCTGTGCTGGCTGTGGCTCCATATCCATGGCTGCTGTAACCCTGGTTGCTCCTTCACTCCCAGCCTCTCCACAGCTTCCTACTTATGTGCTTGTTTTTCTGGTTTCTATTACGATGCAACTGTGACTGCTACGGTTAGTTGTTTCTTTAAAACCGATGGCTGCCATGTTGTCTTTAAAACCGATGGCTGCCATGCATTGTCTGCAGGTTCTGGGCCCTGCGCTCTGATTCTAGAGGCATACCTAGATCTTCACATGTAAAAAGCTATTCTCTCCATTTTACAAGTGTGAACTTTGAGGTTCAGAGTGGCTAAGCGATGTGTCTAAAATTACTTGTGTGTATTGCGTGTGTGTGTGTTTACTATCCCATTGGAAAACACCAGAGTTTCTCATTTGTCTTGCTGTTAAAACCAGACCTCTACCAGTAAGACATGAATTGATCAAACCCAAGTCCAGTGAACCGTATACAGTTTAGTTCCATCTTAGGTGTCCGTCAGCACACTTGTCTGAAAGCTTTCAGACTTACCTACTAAGTGGTAGGGTTGTGATTTTAGGTATATAACTTAATGTTTCTGGATCTCACTTCCCAATTCTGTTAAAGGGAAGTAACAATGCCATCTCAGTCCATCTTACCGACCGAATGAGATGAGATCCCCTTTGCCACACCACGATCACTGTTTCTGCAGGGACTCCATGATTCAGCCACAAAACAAAATTCCCTGAGCTTTTTATGAGCTGGGCAACAGGCTTTATATCACACACTGACCTTCAAGGTAAGCCCAATATCCCCGTTTTAAAGGGGGTGGAACCAAAGCAGAGAGAAATTAAATAAATCAATTGCTTATGGACACATGTTTTAAGTCCCGTGTCAGGATTCCAAGGCTCTCAGTTCCCCTTCTTTCCTGCCGCTTCTCCTCAATCCCTGGAAGCCTCTCCCAGGAGGCTCAGCTTTCCCTGAAGGTGAGCACCATGGACAAATAAACCAATGCCATTTTCTCTATAGCTTTGCAACCTGTTTTCAGGAACACAAATTCAGTGGCATGGCCTCAGAAAAAAAACACAGCCATTTTGCAGTTTGGATGCCTGCCTTTTAACCTTTGGCCTCAAGTAGATAAAATGGCTGCTTGAATTTACTGGTAACAGCTTATCCTGGTGATTCAGAGGGAACATGGCACTATTTCTCAGGAAGATGAAAATTAGAACTTGCAAAATTTTTCAAGGATATTCTTCAAAGGCTCCAGGGCCCTTTTTTGTTATGTGTTTTTCATAGTGGCTGACAACACAGGGACAGTTTATCACTAATGCTCTCATTCCTAGAAGTACACTCTGATTTGTGGGATAGCAGATATGACTTTTCAGTCTTTTTATCCAAGTATATTACACTGACACCCCTGAATGCCAAAGGCACTGGTGAATATATATATATATATATATATATATATATATATACTGAAAAAATATATATATATACTGAATATATATATATATATATATGCTGAAAAAATCTGAAATGAAAATGTATCTATTTTAAGATTCTGTAGCAAAGGCAAGCCTCCTTATCAAGATGCAGAGAAAGAGTTGGAGTTTGAAAAGTAGAAAGGAAACCTTTTTAAAGAGTTTACCAAGTTTCTCTAACGCCCTTATTCTCTAGTGATCGTCAATATTAATTCAAAATTTATTCAGCTCTAACTAGGTAGTTTTTTCCAATCAGCTTCTTCAGGTTAAACTGTAGGAAGGATCATTTGGTAAAATCTCTCTGATTATTAAAAACATGCATATGCTTTGATCTAGTTCCTTGTAGAATTTTATCTTACTGACATACATACTTGTGTGTCTGAGAATTTAGGTGTATGAATATTCAGTGCAGCATCATTTATAATAAAAATGTTTAGAAATAACCCAAATCTTTATCAATAGAGATTTACAGGATAGCTTCAATATGTTAAAAAAAAATTGATAGGATATCAATGAGAAATTGACTACTCAAAAAATAGTTTAAAAGAAAATGTAACATATTTCCCTCAATAAAAATTGATTGAGCAACCAAATTATTTGGGATCTAGTAAAGGCCTGCTCTAACAAGTATATGCAGAACTTTCAACTCAATATTAGTGAATACACAATCTTTTCAAGCACAAAGGAAACTTTGCAAAAACTGACTATGTAAGAGAGCATAAAACAGAACTAAGTAAATATTGAAGAACCAGAGTCAACCGAATATCTCCTCTAGCCATGTTATAATAAAATTAGAAATCAATAAATAAAACTGGAACTGAAAAATCCAATAAAGGATTAAAATCTGGAATGCGTAAAGAACGCATAGAAATAAACAAAAATAAAATAGTCTACTGCATAAATGGATGAAGAATATAAACATGTCATTCTCAGAGAAGGAACTGGAAATCTCAATAATTATATGAAAGGAATTGCTTGGCCACACTAATAATAAGGAAAATTAAAATATCAATAAGACACCATTTCACAGATTGACAAACTTTAGTGAACTTGATAAGGCTAAGCGTCTGCAAAGATGTGGGAGGGAAAGGAAGACGTTCATTATTGGTGGATATTAGTTGGTACAGTAAGAAAAGGCATGCCCTTTTTTTTATCCAGCAATACCACACGAAGTTTCTACTGTAGAGAATGGCTGTCACTTTCATGAGTTCCACATAGCAAATGCTTACCATGGCAATATATGTAATAGTGGAAAAAACATAAAAACAATGTAACTGTCCCACAGAAGGGGAATGTCCCACACAATGGAGGACATTTAAAAATGCATTTAAAAATGAATCAAGTATTTAATGCATTGAAAAAAAATCTAAAGAAAGTAATATTGTGCAAAAAAGGAAGTTCCAAAAAGATGTGTAGTGTATAACACCATTTATGTAGAGTTTAAAAACAAAAAGTTATTCTTATCCAGTAATAAATTATCTCTAACCACGAATATATTTAGTAAAAGTTTATAAAAATACAGGAAAATAATACGTATCAATGTGAGGAAGGTAATGTCTGGAGAGGAAATAATGAATACTGATGAATTCTTTTTTAGGTGTAAAAATTTCCATCGTTCCTTTCTTCGTTTGTTCCCTCCCTTCCTTTTTTCCTCCCTCCTTTTTTCTCTTCCTTTCCATAAGAATTCTTAAGCAAGTGTGGCACAATTTTGACACCTAAATTTTTTTATTGGTGGACACACAGGTTTTGGTAATAGTCTTTTTCATATTTTACTACTTGTTTTAATTCATAATTAAAAGTAAAACATTTCTTTCTTTAAGTGTCACTTACCTATAGGCTCTTTTCTGCTCACACCTTTCAAGCCCTGAGCCAGGCTTAGTGCTGTGTGTCTTATCACGGGAGTTCCTTACTGAGACCCCTGGCTTCCCATTCATTTTGGCTGGCATATTGCTCCAGGATATTCCTAAAAATACTGTGAAGTAGGTAGAGCGAGCATCAGTAAATTATCAGTTACAGATGAAGAAAAAAAACCCTTTGCCCAAGGCCTAATATAAAGTGATAGGACTTAAACCACGGGACTCCGAGTCCAGGGACCATTTAGTTATTACACATAGCCTTAAAGTACTTCATATCTTTTCTGTGAAAGATAATCCACTATCATTTTGTGTAGTATCCACACATAATGAAGATCAGCAAAAGGGCATATAGACTTCACCTCTTCTGTTTAGCCTGATTAAATAGTAATTCTTATCTGTGTTATGAATTTCTGGCATTCAGGGGGATCAGTAAAAACTTGGGTGCCGATTTTATCTCAAGAGGTGGAGACACTCTGTGCTCATGCCTCGTATTTGACGTCACTTGCAGTAATAGCCACGTGGAAGTTACTAATGTAGTGATGATTCCTAAGTACTTAAATGTAAGGTGAGTTTGTGCTTTCTTTGTCATGCACACTCACGCAGAAACACGCCTGGCAAACATGACTTTTGTCTCTTGTCTGAGCTCTTGTTTAGACTGCGGCATTTTGTCCTGATGTTCATGACAGTTATTCCTCTGAAAAGCTAGCGGCCTTGCTGTGCTGGGTCACTTACTTCCCCACGTACAGTTCAGTGGAATCTTTTATTGATTCCATTGCAATTTCTCCAAATCTAAGCGCGCCATTCTCTCCATGAGAAGTACTAGCAAGTCAGGCTGACAACCTATAGGTGACCCATGGTATTTCTTAGTGGCTTGGAATCATACCCAAGGCTACGTCAGCCCTAAGCAGAGCAGCAACAGTTTGCCAAATTAAGCAATCAAGTCATTTTACTTGCATGTTCTACCAGTTGCAATTTATTTATCCCCCCCACCCCCGACCCCGAATGCATCAATAGTATCAACCTACCAGAGTCAGTCATAGCTTCCAAAATTGTGTTTCTTTTTTACAGGTTGTATACAGAGAAACTCTTAAAGTCTTGGCCTCAACCAGTTATAGGAATGATGTGCCTTTACCAGAGAGAATTCCTGACCCAATCCCCTGTTAATCTCTGAGAGACAAGGCCAACACAGGAGAAGCTGGCCCTGAAGGCTTCCCAGGGAGGAGAGTATGTCTTGAAATCCTCTCCTCTCAGTCAGGAGGCCCTGTTCCTGTACCTCCTCAGCATGAAATCTGGGGTGTGAAGACTTGCTCTGTTGTCCCACCCATCAAATTTCTTACTAGCTATTTCCATCATTACTGCTGAGCACAGCTGGGCTTAATGATCTCTTGCAGCAAAATGTATAGGATTGGAGGGCCATACAGAGCCAGTAGGAAAGGAGTAGGATTTCTTTCTCCCTACAGCAAACACCTTGTGGGGACAGAACCCTGGAAAGCAGTTTCCAGGCTCTCGGCCTCACATAGAAAGGTGCTGGCTCAGGTAGTAAGTGGCCATCAACTGTGATCAGATGGCCATCAGCTGTGGCTAGTTGGCTGTCAGCTGTAACCAGTGAGCCATTGGCCACTAATACAACTGCCGTGGCTACGCTAGCAGAAAAAATGGTGGCTAGCAAGAAGATGGTGGCTGGCAAGCATGGACTGCTGTTAGGATGACGGGTTGCAGATTATGCAGATCCTGCTTCCTATGTCTCCAGCCCAGCCGCCAGCGAGAATATATTGGTTTGACTCCCCATCTATGGCTCCGTGGGTGTTCCTTTTTGGCCTCACCATATCCTGAGTTCTTATGTGGGGAGCAGGACAGGAGGCCTCTCAGGCTGCCCTGCATGACACACCTCATGAGGGAGAAAAAGTGGTAATTTCTTTTTTGTTCTTATAATGAAAATCAAGCTAATGAACGACAGGTCCTTGTTTCTACAGGGAGAGAGAGAGAGAGAGAGAGAGAGAGAGAGAGAGAGAGAGAAATTGCATTAATTCTTTACACAGAGGGTGCCAACAAAATGTATACACATTTTAAGAAAGGAAAAAATTAGGATAAGGGGGATCCAATATATGGTGATGGAAGAAGAACTGACTCTGGGTGGTGAACACACAATGGGATTTATAGATGATGTAATACAGAATTGTACACCTGAAATCTATGTAATTTCACTAACAATTGTCACCCCAATAAATTTAAAAAAAAAGAAAGGAAAAAAAATGCATTAAAATTACACTGATGGTAACCACTTTGAGAACCTCTTGTAATTGCAGAAGTCAAAGATGCTTAGTATTCATCTTTTGTTCTCGGTATATTGAGTGTTACATATATTGAGTATTACAAGTTATAATACATTTTTTTCCTTTCTTAAAATTGTGCATACATTTTTTGGCACCCTCTGTATTTAGGACTCCCTCTTTCAAAGTACCTCAAAGCTTTTAATAGGCTTTTTCTCAACCTCAGAACCTCATGCCTTAGCGAAGCCTTCTTGAACCATGTTTTTTTTTTGTTTTTTTTTTTATGGTTTTGCAATCTTTTATTTTTCAGTTTTACAATGCACCGTAGACATTTTTCCATGCAATAAATGAAAATCTGCTGCTGAAAAAGAGGGCTACAGCTGGATAATGAAAGTGACCCTAAAGCAAAACATTAGCCTAAGGTTACAGCTCAGGGCCTGGCAAATGCCTGGGGGACACTACACAAAAGGAATGTCTTCAAAGCCCCTTTGTGGGGCCCTGCAGCCACCCCTGAGCTCCCTTGGGCCCCTTGGGTGGAAGGGATCCTGTAAGCTTTTTTGCTTCCACATAAACCCCCCCAATTTCTGTCTGGTTTTCTTCACCTCATCTTCTACCCTAGCCATCTCATCAAATTCTCTTATCATCTCCTCATTGCTCAAATGCATATCATGTATGGCCTCCTTGTATTCCTTGAGGCACTGAGCCAGCCCCTTGTTGGTTTTTCTTTTAGCTTTCTTGGGTATATCATCCCCAGCTGGGCGCTTTACTGCAGCCCTTGGTTCACTGGTTGTTCTTCCTCTTTTGACTTTCCCTTATTCTCTGGTTCTCCCTCATTCTCTGGATTTCCTTCTTCTTTTGGTTTTCCCTGGCTCTCCAGCTTCCTCTGGCCCTCTGGTTTTCCCTCGCTCTCTGGCTCTCCCTCTTCTTTTGGTTTTCCCTCCTCTGGCTTATCCTTATCATTAAGTATTCCCTCATCTTCTGCCTTTCCCTTGTTTTCTATCTTTTCCTCCTTTTCTAACTTCTCCTTGTCTTCCAGAGTACAAGCCATTTCTGGCTTTCCCGTATCCTGTGGCTGTTCTTGGTTTTCCATCTTTACTTGGTTCTCAGGTATTGCTTCACTTTCATTGCCGAGTTTGTCCATGTTGAGATGTCCCCCTCCACGCAAACCTGACTAGCCACGGAGTTGACTGATCAGCTCAAAGTCCCCAAGGGGCTTCTTGGCAGGATACCTTGGCTTATGTTTCAAAGCCAAACAATGTGTTAGATTTAATCATGTTAACTCAATTTTCTTGCTTGGCTTCTCAATTGAGGCAGGGGCACAGAGCCTGAATCATAGTGAGTCCAGAGAGAGCGAGGCTCGGCAGTTGGCGGGTCAGGAGGCAGGCTCCCTCCGTTCCGCTTCGGCACTCGCACGTCTTCCTCCAGGCCCTCCTTCTCCTCAGGAATTCTCCTTCCTCCCAAACGGTGACTAACAATCACTTTGAACCATGTTTTAAGGGATGATATTCTTTTATCGGTTATTTCCTTGTTCTCTTGCTCCTGAAACTCATGGCCTCCGGACACTAACTTTCGCAGTGGAAACATTTTGTTTTTATGTTTTCATGCGTATCACTCTTTCTGCCCCCTTGGCCTTTAGGATTCTTGCTCTATGATTTATTGGGAATGTTCTCCCCAAAGAACATTGCTGTAGCTTTCTAAGAACGTCCTATTGATGGTGTGTTAGAAGGCGTGCTCGGAGACAAACGAAGAGCAATGGCCTTAGTATTTACGATCCCAATCATTACAAAGACCTGGGCTTGCTTCCCAGTTTTGCCACATATTGTTTGAGTATGAACAAATTAATTCACCTTGCTGGGTTCCTAGTTTTCTTATCTGTAAATGAAGTGATTCGTCCCTCTCCAATTGCTATCTTTTATGATGCAATAGAGCAGAAGTCTCAGGGAGCCCCATCTCTGTCTCTACCTTTCTCTCACCAACTCTGACTTCCTTGTTCTCTTGGAAGCTGCTTTTCCTCACCCATCAACCTGACTTTCATATTTGCCCTCCATCTAGAATCAGTTGTCTTAAGCGGTTGGGTTTTATTAGTATTTATTTTTATTTTTATTTTCCCTATTACTCATTGGATACAAAAAATACTTTTGCAGTGAATTGAGTAGAAATAATTTAATGTGAGAACTTGATTGTGTTGCTGCTGCCTGGCATTTAAATTGTTTAACTTCTGTGGAATGGGGGAGATCATCTAGCATTGCCATATGGTGCTCACAGCATTTCCCCTACGATTATTCCTGCAAAGATGCAGTGAAGCTTGGTGTTCTGCATCTGTGTTCTGAGATATTTTTATAGACTGAAGTTATGAATGAAGACTTTCTTATGGTCTTTAGGATATACCTCAATTAAACACAACTAAATAAAAGAATGAAAGTTTAAAATATATTTTTAATTTTTTGTTTGTTTTTGTCATATTTTCCCTATAAAGCTCTTTCTTGGACTTGTACATCAGCTATGATCTTTCTGGAAGGCCGCTGCCTTCAAATTGTTGTATAAAATATGTTCACATTGGCATTTGAAGCATATGCAGGGCATCTGTTTTTGTCGAACAGAATATGGTTGACTTTTTACTGTTTTGCTCCTTTTCTCTTGCCTCATACTGAAGTGGGTTTTGGATCTTGGGGGAGAGAAGAGCGAAGGTGACCAAGTGGCTTTGGCAGTCTGATAAAATGGCTTTGTGCATTTGGGGCCTGGAAGATATTGAACATTGACTCTCTGTGGGTGCTTTCATGAGCTGTTTAGAGGCTTTCGTCCTGGGCCTTTGGATGTGGAGAATATGTTTTCCTCTGGATACTGTCTTTGGAGGTTCTGTCCACACAGACAATATTGAATAGCAAAAGCCAGACCAAAGGATATCATACATGGGTCAAACTGAGGTAGACACAGTGTCATTAAAGAGTATAACTACAGACTTACTTCACATCTGGTATTACCCAAAGTTTATTATGTAATTGTTTGATTTCTTTTCTTTTTTGCCAAAAGGGAGAATCTACTGAAAGAGCAGTGATGTTACTTGGTTTCATGAATAACTACAAATAGACTTGATGGCTCAGGGACCTTCTCTCTTCATCAGCCAGGTCTGCTTCCTACAAATTTATGGCCACTGAGAAATTGATGAATAGTAATCCATAATATGTATAATGACATAGATCCATCATTATGGTGTCATACAAGTATTTTCACTGCTCTAAAAATCCCCTGTGTTCTGCCTTTCTGATTGCCCTCAACTTGTAAGTGCAGGAACTGATACGAACACAGGAAGTCGGGTTCAGTGGCCTAAAATCTTCAACCCTACTCCCTAGGAAAAGTCCCTGATGGTCCCTGTTGAACTTATCTGCTTATTGCTAGACCAATAACCTGCACCCAGAGATCCAGAGCCAAATACTAAGATGCATGTTTCTATTGGAAACCTGTGGCAGAAGTGTGATGAAAGCATCGTATATATTAGGGTGGTGCAAAAGTAATTGCAGTTTTTGCAATTATTTTTAACCTTTTAAACCGCTATTACTTTTGTACCAACCTAATAGAAGAGATGTGCAGGAATGCTTGGCGGACATAACAGTGGAGAACCCCACACTCCCTACCTTCTCATGGAGTAGTCGTGTGGCATTTGCTTCTATGCTTGGATGATGGGAAAACCACGGCTTCCAGATATACACATTCTGAGATACTATTTCTGAAAATTTCCTTCTGTGCTTTATATCAATGCTGTTTCATTAGTTGAAACACATTAAACCTAAAATCCTTTGCTTTCTTAAGGTCTTTGAAATGGCAAATCAAACTCTAAGAGCAGTAGGACTGAAGGATTTGGAGAGCCCTCATGGCCCATTGTTGCCAGAAGAACTGAAAATGATAAGACCAACAGTGTAGTATGTCCCAGCACTTGAACTCTAAAGAGTTTTGTTTTTGAGAACTTTGTTTTATCATGTTTTTTTGAAATAAAGGCTCAAGGTCAAGTAATTGAGCTACCTTGGTTTAAACAGATAGTGGAAAAAAATAGAATTGACTTATTTTTTTATGAATGTGACGTAGCATATTGTGAATGCAGCAAAGGGCTCTCAGTGCTCACCCTCTGCCAAGGAAATTGGTGTTATTTCTTACTCTGCTTGAGGGAAGAGGGTATGGGAAGAGCGTGCATGGATCAACAGCCTCCAAGGGCCAATGAGGAGAGAAAGGGGTGTGATGGAGTCACATTTTGGATTTGCCCTTCCGAACATGTCTGTGTTCTTGACACCCTGCTATCTCATCAAAAGCAAGATGCTTCTCTGTGTCTTTTTATAGAGCCAGGAATGGGAAAAATTGGAAAGTACATTTTTTTTTTTTTAATCTGTAGCCTTGGGAAAGCACTAGACCAAAGTTGGAAAACCCAGAGTTGAGCCCTGATTTTGATAGTGTCCAATGTGGTTTTCTTTCTGCCTTTATTAAGTGATTATCATATGCCAGACATCGGTCTAAATATAATTATGGAATTCTATATTTAGTTACATATAGTAAGTGTAATTCTCAAAACAACCTTTAAACATACTGTTATGTTTTTCCAGGTTAGAGATGAGGAAACAGGTACAGAGAGATACATACTTGCTGAAGTCACAAAACTCCAGTGGTATGACTCTAGACCCCACACTCAGCTCTGTGCTGTTTTTCAATAGTTCATTTTTATTGAGCCCTTACTATATAAAAGATATAGTCTTATAAACTTGATTTAATTTTCACCATAATCCTAATGAAATAATAGATTTAAACAGTAAGAGGAGTTCAATGAAATAACATGGTTTAATGGGATAACAAAGAAGTAAATGCAAACGATTATTATAATTATTAATAGTTTTCTAAGGTTAGAGAAAATTTATAGAGTAATATTTATAGTCCTAATTTATACGACTATTTTATAGTGTATACTTTATATAAAATTGTAAAACTTTATTATTTTACAATTTTAAATGTATAATAAGATAAATAATTATATAAAATGTGTTAAAGCCTTATAAAATACAAAATTATGTAATCATAATAACATTATTAGGTTCTATTATAACTGTTTTATATCTGGTATTTATAAAATCCTAAAAAAACCACCATTGAGATAGTACTATTAGATTCCTAATTCATAAATGAAAGAATAGAAGTTCAGAGATGGGACAATAGTTAGGATTACTCATTTGTGATTCCCGAATCTAAACTTTTCATTGCTCTAAGATTCCGCCTCTGACAGCCCTAATTTTCTAACCCTTCTGTTTTCCCCTATTAAAGTTGTACTATTTACTTATAAGTGACAGTGAGCTAATTTATGCTAAAGTGTTCAGCGAGTTCCATTGGGTTCACGTGGTGCCTTCCTCAGACTATGGTCATGCATAAGAATGGTTGCAATTTACTGAGCAGTAATTATGCACCAGGCAGTATGCTAAGTGTCTTACATGTGTGTATATCCATCATCTGAAATTCATCATAAAATATTCTGAGTTTAATATTCTCTTTCCGTTTGTATTTGAAGGATCCAAGGCTCAGAAAGTAGATATTTCCTAAGGCCACCCAACTAGTAAAGGCAGAGTCAACAACCAGATAGGGAGCCTTCATTTGTCTACCACCAAATTCATTCATTCCCATATTTGTCCTTCCCTTCTTTAACTATGGAAGTATTTTCCCTACTCCTGAAGCCAACACCCCACCTACACTCTGTATTTCATCTTCTCTCACCTACTCAATGATTTACTTACACAATTATTTCATTTCTTTCCTGCATCCACAATTTCTCCTCTATCCTAATAGCCACTAGCACATAGTCATGCTCTAGGACCTGTCATGTTTAATAAAAAGTCTTCCTTTAACCCTATGTTATCTCTTCCTCCATTTCTCTTCTCACCTGTAATGGTAGAAGTTTTTAAAAGATTCGATAAAGAATCTACTACTTTGCCTCTTACTTTCTCTTTATCTCACTCCAATCCAGCTTTCACTTAAACTGCTCTTATAAAAGTTGCTGTGGACTGGCTATTTTCAAGGCCTCTGTCACTTTTGTATGTTCATCATATTTGATATGTCAACTAATTTGTAATGTAAACTCCATCAGATAGCAAGCCAATAAAATTTGTACATGGTCAGATTTTAGGCTTGTTAGTCTCTTTCTACCCTTGTTTCCAATACTGCTCTCTTAATTGTTCTAACTGTATAGAAATTTTGGATATCTGATGGAATGAGTATTTTTTATTTTCAATCTCCTTGTTTGGTTGTTTTTCTCCTCCTTCTCATCTGTCTCTCCTACATCCTTCTGCTCCTCCTCTTCCTCCTCCTCCTTATTCCCCTTCAAATACATTTTGTCAAATTTAACTCTATTTGCAAAATAATTTTCAGCTGGGTTTTTAAAGTTTGGTGAAAATCCTTACGAGAATTTTTGTTGAAATTACATCACTTATAGAGATTAATACAGGAACACTGCTATCTTTGTGATTTTGCTGTCACAAAAAGATAATATGTTATATGAATAATATTATAATATTCCTAATATCAAATCTGAATGTCTTTTGTTTCTAGATTAGTCATACTAGAAGATTATGTTTTATTATTCTGTTCAAATAATAAATTTTATTTATAGTGATTTTTCGTTTCACTAATTTGTCCTCCTTTCATTACACTTGTTCTTTTACCTACTTTATTTTTTACTGTTATTCTTTGTCTGACTTTATCAGTTGAATGATAACCTTATTAATTTTCAGTTATCCTTTTGTGCAAAACATATAATGTTATATATTCCTGTCTCAATATTTCATTATCTATATCCCACCAAATTTGACATGTCATTTTTTCAATTTATTTCAGTTCTAAATATTTTCCAATACCCTTTATAATATTTGATTAATAAATTATTTAAAATCACAAAATGTATATATTTTATAACAGAATATTCTTGATTATTTATATTTTATCAATAATTTCTAGTGCTATTGCATTGTCAGAGAGCATGATTATGGAATACAAATATTTGCACTCTAATCCCTGGTCAGATAAATCATTTTTCCCTGGAAATATAAAAAGTTATAAACAAATGCCGTAGCACGATCATATTGTAACACGAATGTTATAATAATGGTCTATCTGGGCAGGGAAGGAATCATTTAAAATGGGGAAAAAACACCGCCAATACCCCAGAGTGTCGGGTTATCTAAATGGAGAGTTTTACAACTGCATGTGAACTTTCTACTTTCTCACTGCCTTCTCTCTGTTCCTACAGAAAGGGAGGAACTTTTTACTTTCTCACTGCCTTCTGTTCCTTAGAGAGGGAGGAATGTGTGAGGGCCAACAGAGAGAAAGCAGGCAAAGTATCTTTGTTCAGACTTTTAAAGTTCTCAGTGGGTGGACATGAAAGCATGTATGTGACACCTGTGGACCAAATTTTCTCTTAATGCGCATTTCTTTTTCTTTCCATCATCTCTCTGCTTGAATGCTACCCTATCACCTTCAGGAAAACCTAAGCTAATAAAAAAAAATTGCTTCAGCACCTGGAGGAAGAATGAGAATTTCTAGCCAGAAAAAAAGAAAATGATTCCAGTGGATAAAATTCTGAATTTATGGAAAAGAGAATTTGTTCTATATATACATTTTTAATTTATCGGGGTGAAAATAGTTAGTAAAATTACATAGATTTCAGGTGTACAATTCTGTATTACATCATCTATCAATCCCATTTTGTGTTTACCACCCAGAGTCAGTTCTTCTTCCACCACCATATATTTGATCCCCTTTACCCTCATCTACCACCCTCCTTCCCCCTTACCCTCTGGTAACCACTAAACTATTGTCTGTGTCTATGAGTTTTTGTTTCTCATTTATTTGTCTTGTTCTTTTGTTGTTTTTGGTTTATATACCACGTATCAGTGAAATCATATGGTTCTCTCTTTTTCTGTCTGACTTATTTCACTTAGCATTATACTTTCAAGATCCATCCATGTTGTCACAAATGTTCCTATATCATCTTTCCTTAACGCCGAATAGTATTCCATTGTGTATATGTACCACAACTTCTTTATCCATTCATCTATCGAAGGACATTTTGGTTGTTCCCATGTCTTGGCCACCATAAACAAAGCTGCAATGAACATTGGAGCACACGTGTCTTTATATATAAATGTTTTCAGATTTTTTGGAATCCCTCAGGAGAGGGATTGCTGGGTCATATGGTAATTCTATTTTTGTAATTTTTTCAGGAATCTCCACACTGCCTTCCATAAAATGGCTGCACCAGTCTGCATTCCCACCAACAGTGTAAAGACTCTGTGTGGTGGTATTCTACGATGTTTCCCTCGGTTTCTTCTTTTATTACAGTACATATTTCAGTTCTGGATTTTCTTTTTTTTTTTTTTTTTTTGAGTGGTTACCATTAAGTTTATGTAAAAGAAAGTGTGATGTTTAGAGTATTCCATTTTCCTCAGCACACTTGCTTTCTCCATTCCCATATTCTGGTTCAGGCCTTTACTCTCCCCCTTTTTATGTTTTGGTTGCCACAAATTGTCCCTGTTGATGGTGGTCGAATAGCCTCCTTTAATATTTCTTGTAGTGCAGGTCATCTTTTAGAAAATTTCCTCAGCTTCGGTATGTCTGGAAAAGTCTTTATTTCTCCTTCATATCTAAAGGACATCTTTGCTGGATATATTATTCTTGGCTCATAATTTCTCTCTTTGAATAGTTTGAATATTTGATTCCATTCCCTCCTGGCTTGTAGAGTTTCTGCTGAAAAATCTGATGATTATCTAATGGGCTTTCCTTTGTAGGTTACCATCTTCTTTTCCCTGCCTGGCTTGAGGATTCTTTCCTTCTCATTGATTTTAGACAGCTTCTATACAATGTGCCTTGGAGAAGGCCTATTGGGATTGAGGTAATTAGTGTTTTATTTGCTTCTTGGATTCGAGGATCCAGTTCTGTCCATAAGTTTGGAAAGTTCTCATCCACAATTTGTTTGAATATATTCTCTGTTTCCTTCTCTCTTTCTTCTCCTTCTGGTATTCTCATTATTCTTATATTGCTCTTTCTGATGGAGTCAGAAAGTTCTTGTAGAGTTCTTTTATTTCTTTTAAGTCTCAAGTCTCTTTTTTCTTCCATCCATGTAATTTCCAGGTTTCTATCTTTGATGTCACTGATTCTTTTCTCCATCTGGTCAACTCTACTAACTAAGCTGGCTATTTCATTCTTAATTTCTTCTATTGAATGCTTAATCTCCAGAAACTCTATTTGGTTCTTTTTCAAATTTTCAATCTCTTTCGTAAAATGCTCATGTTTTTCTTTGATTATGTTTCTGAGTTCGTTAAACTGCCTTTTTGTGTTTTTTTTTGCATCTCATTGAGTTTTTTCAGAACTGCAATCTTGAATTCTTTGTCATTTAAGTCACATATTTCCATATCTTTAAGTTCCTTTTCTGGAGACTTTTCACTTTCTTTCTGAGCTGTCTTGTTGCCTTGGTTATTCATGGCAATTACTGATTTATTATTTCTCTTTCTAGACATCTACAGTAGTGGCTTCTGCAACAAGTTGATAGGAAGAGGTCTTTCTTTTGTTTTCCAGTACTTGTGTGTAGAACGTTTTATTTTCTCTCTGACTGCAGCCTTTTTTTGTCTTTCACACGGTAGTGCTATATTTTCTCTGCACTATTCCAGCTTCTCACACAATGGTGAGATTCTCTGGGCAACGGGCTTCTCCTCTGGTAATAGTTCTCCTGGGTCATAGGGCGCAGTGTCCATGTGGGTATGTGGAGAGCTTTTGAAGTTCCAAAGCTCTTCTTGCAACAGATTCAGAGCCTGTATGTTTCAGCAGTTCTTTTTACTCCTGCAGGGATCCGCCCAGATAGGTGGAGACAGGGGCGGGGTGAGTTGTGAGAGGTGGCCCAGAGTAATGGCGACGACCACCACCACAGCCAGTCCTGCTTCCACAGCTCCCTCCCCTTTGCCCGAACTAGTTGGGCTGAGAATCTGTCTCTGTGGTCCACAGTTCTCAGAACAGCAAATATTCTGTTCTTTTGATCTGACATTGCTACTGTTCCGCTTCAAGCACCAGGCAGGTCACGGATGGGTGAGCTCTGGGAGTGTAGGGAGGGGGTGGCTAGTCTCAGTGCCTAAGGCTTGCGTTCTCTGCTCGGCAGTGAGGGCTTAAACCACCGTTTTCAGCCTTCTTCCCTCAGTCTTTTCTCTGAGGTGTCTGCCATGAGAGTTGGGTTCAGCCGTGTTATGTGCTGCCCCCTCAGTCCTGTGGGCCATAAGCGGAGCCCTAGCAGTCCGAGGTCTTCCCTCTCCTGCAGCTGCCATAGTTCCGGGATGCAGGGAGCTCGGAGCACTGAGCTAGGTCTGCGTCCTGTGAGCGCGGCTCCGTCTCCGCACTTCTCCTCTCCCTCCTCCCCGGCTCGTGCGATTCACCCACCTGGAGGTGAATTCAGTAGTGGGCCTCTTCGTCTTGCCTGTGTGCTGTGCAGGGAGTCCTTTGTGGAGTTATAGTTTTCTGGTTAGTTGTAAATTCCAGGGGAGATTTACAGAGGCTCACCTCACGCCACCATTTTGATGACGTCCTAGTTGTATATTGTTTGTAAATAGCTACTTATTGGGAAGGAACATACCAGTCAGCTCCCAAAATGTTCTTTTTTTTTTTCATAATGAACTCCGTGATGCACAGGTCAGAGCAGGAGTAAAAAGGTAAAGAGAAGGTTTTTTTACATTCATGTAACATCAGGTGGATCCCATGCTTTCAGAGAAACTTTGTGCTGTGTCTGCTTTACTCCCAAAGCATCACTTGACTTAAATGGGACAGGGATGTGCATGAGAGTATATCCGTCTAGTGCTATGGCTACACTAGAGCATAAAGTTCAAGTTCTAAAGGATGATGGGGTGGAAATTTTGTTTCAACTTCAAAATGCTTGTGTGAACTGCAGCAACAGAAGTAACTTTCTGTATCTGTTTTCCATCTTTAAAATGGGAATGATAATAGTAGTTCGCAACTTAAATGAGATACTCTGTAAAAGTAACAAGGTTTCTGACACATTGTATTTTAAGTATTTTTAGTATTACTATTTTTATGATCTCACTTGTATGACGGACTCAGGACCATGGCCCCTTTCTTTCTGGAAAAAAATATATAATATATAATATATATTATATATATTATAATTATTTATTATATTATAATAAAATATATAATATATACAATATATAATATATGTAAATAATATAATATATTACATAATATATATGTAATATATAATTATTATATATACATATATAATAAAAATTATATATATACATATATACATATATATGCATATACATACATATGTATATATGAGTATGTATATGTATATATATGAGTATGTTCTGTATGCAAGGCTTAAATTTGAGCACAGGACAGGATAAAAAACACAGAATATCCTTTGGACAGGTGCACTGTTCTGTTGTCACTTACTTTTGCCCAAGGATTATGTAATCAAAAGCAAGGAGATAAGCTCATGTCTTTTTCCAGACCCAGTTCTCCATAGGCATTCTTCTGCATCTCAGATAATAGTTTTTGTCACCAAAGCCAATGGTCCTTTGGAACCATAATTATTCAAATATACAGACTGCTAAAAAAATCTCCTGAGACTTCTAATTTATGTCTCACAGAATTTGAAAGCTACAAGGGACCGCATTACATCTATTGCATATGAAGAAAATGTAATTGTACCATCCCTCTAAATGAAATCACTCAGTACTCTTACTTAGCATACAACACTCTTTAGCATGATTTACATGAACCTAATGGTTGGTCTTGGTTCACTCTTACAGACTTGTGTTTTCATGTTCCCTACATTTTACTTTATTCAACTTGCCTTGACTCTGATTTTGCTAAAATATTTTTCCTATTGTCCAGAATTTATTACCTTCTTCCCTCAACTGCTACCCTACCCCTTCACCTAGCTAAATTCTACTCATTCTTAATATCTCAGTTTTAATATTACATAATCAGAGAAGACTTCTCTGATCTACTGGGCTAGATTGGGTCCCTGCTGATATATACTCCTTTGCTAGCTTAAAACTTTTTTTCCAGCAGCATTATTTTTTTTTGACTACATATCCTGGCAAGACCAGAAACAGAGAAACCTGAAACTGTCTTATATGATTATATTGCATTTCCATTGTTCAGAACAGTACCTAGTACATAATAGGCATTTAATAAAGAATAGCTGAATGAACATGTAATGATTTTGTGAATGGCCCAAATCACATTACTGATATCATTGGGGTAACAGTAATATTAGAACTAATTGCTAAACAACCATCACCAAAGAAGTAGCCTATAGGAACAAAGTATACTGTGTAAGTTTACTAGAGTATTGCTTTCCATTTTTAAGCATATACAATTTCCTGATGATTTATATCAGGTATTACAAAGCATTTATTAATCAGCCTTCTTTATAATGTTGTGCTACTAATACATGGGCAATTGTGCTGTAGAAGTAGGCAGAGGGATGAATTAAAGCACAAAACTTAGTAGTTGGTGTCAGCCAAAGTAAAGTCGTAAATAACAATGTGTACATGTCTTTCGTCTACTTTTCTTAAAAGTTTATGATTTTTTTTTTATTCTTAAGTAAATCAATCTAAACTTTTGCTCTGGTTGTATATACCTGTTTCAGCACCTTAGGTATTAGGTATTAGGTATTATAATCAATTATTCAATATCAATATTTTGATCCTATTTTTTATCAAGATATAAATGTCTAAAAAGCTCCAAAGTAATAATGATAACAAAAAGAAATGACAAAAATAGTAGCTAGAGAATTGATAATTGGCATAACTATAGAACATGATTTTTCTGTTTTGACATATTTTATCTTTGTATCTTTCACATATCTCATTAGAATTGTCTTGGAATGCACAGAAAAAAGAAAACAAGTTTGGAAAGTTGATTTTATTATCATTAAGCTGTCAAACATAATGAGATTTATAGTAGAATGGGGCATTAATATATAAAAAATTGTGCATTCTGAAAGTTTTAATTGCTTTCCTTTCTTTGAAAGTTAAGTTTTAGCAAGATCTGTTTTATGTGAGTAATTTAGAAACTTGTGGTCTTAAAGTTCCTACAATTAGAGTGAAATATATGAAGTTGATATAATGTTTAACCTATAAACATAATGTATAAAAAAACAGACAGGTTTATTTTCCGTACGAAAAAAAGAGAGTTTTTTTTTCCCTCCATTATTTTTTCTGGAAATATGTGTTAGCATTTTGTGACTTCATAGGCAGGGTGAAGAGAGGCATTTCCGTAAGTTTGTTTGTTTCTATAGCATGTTTTTCATAAACAGGTATTTATTTGTTCTATTATCTGCACTCAAAAGCCTAGTTAAAAATTCAGTTGTCCTTTTTTGTTTTCAGCTACCATTTCTTTCCACTGTCACATAATAAAATAGATCATCTTGGCTTTAAAACTGTTTTTATTCCCTGTCTCTGGTTCCCAGTCATTTTTCCATTGATTGTAGCTATGGTGCCTGAGATACAGAAACTGAGTACTCATCATGTACCTGTGTTGGATAGAGTAGATTTGACTCTGTTCACCAAAAAATAAATAATAGTAATTCAACCATCAACCAAGTCCCCTGGTTATAAGGACAGACGTTGTTAACAGCTTGCTTTCTGAGTTACAACCATGACCATTTCTTTGTGGCCTCGGTTGCCATTTTGAATAGAGATGCAAAAAGCAAATCACAGAATTTTAGATTTAAAAGAGTTTGTACAGCTCATCCAGACTAACCAGCTTCCCCCTTATGATGCATGAATGTTCTATAAGATCCCTTGACATCCAGTTTTGTTTTATTGATTTCTGACAGGACTTCAAAGTGAAACCAAGATGATTGATTAACAGTAATTAAAACTTATCTTCTTTGTTGAGAAGCAAGAGATAGTTAGTGTCAAAAATGTTCGAAGTTAAGCTGGCATTTACAGTTGACATGAATAGCCCAGTAACAGATGGAAATGCATTATGGTAACATCTGTACTGGTGGTTAGAGGTCAATGTCAGGCACAGTAAATGAACTGGGACAGCAGAGAAAGTTAAGAAATACCCACCATGCACCACCAAGGCTTTCATCTATAAGTAATAATTGGCTTAATACATGCCATGTGCTAAAAACGCTGGTAGATTTAAGATTTAGATAGCAAAGCAAAGCTTCTAATATGAAGAAAATTACAGTCCTTAGGAGAAGACAGTCCCTCTGAGATAATAACTGAATGAATGTTCAACTCTGTTTTTCATTTCTAACATTTTCTTTTTTAATTAAAGTTTATTGTGGTGACAATGGTTAGTAAAGTTACATAGATTAAGGTGTACAATTCTGTAATACATCATCTATATATCACATTGTGTGTTCACCACCCAGAGTCAGTTCTCTTTCCATCACCATATATTTGATCCTGTTTACCATCATCCACCATCCACCTCCCCCCTTACCCTCTGGGAACCACTAAACTATTGTCTGTGCCTACTAGTTTTTGTTTCTTTATTTGTTTTCTTTTTCCTTTGTTGCTTTCATTTCTAACATTTTTATTTGATTCTTTCTTATAGTTTTTACCTTTCTGATGAATTTTGTCTGACATTGCAGGTTGTCCACCTTTTCCCTACAGTCTTTGAAATATTAACTAGTAATTTTAAATACTCTGTCTGATAATCCAACATATGTCACATTTGAGTCTATTTCTTTTGATTACTTTGTCTCTTAACCGATTGGTATTATTATTATTATTATTATTATTATTAACAATTTTTTTTAAGGAGGGTGCAGCTCACAGTGGTCCATACTGAGATTGAACCGGCAACTCTGGTGCTACCAGCACCATACTCTAGCCAACTGAGCTAATGGGCCACCCCATTTTTCTTCTTTTTCAATTGCCTCATACTTGTTGATGTTGTTGAAGGCCAGAGTGATGGTTAATTTTATGTAATGACTTGGTTAAGCCACAAAGTGCCCAGATATTCATATATTCATATAAATATGAGTGTATAATATTATATATAAATATTATTCAGCCATGAGATTGGCTGATCCCTCCTAATGTCATTGGAATGGGGAATGAAAAGGATGAATGAAAAGGAATTCACCTTTCCCTCCCACAAGATACCACACTGGTAAATTACACTGATGGTATTCTGTTGATTGGGCCTAATGAGCATGAGGGGGATGACTGAGTTTAATCGGGGGTTAGGGTTTCCTTTTAAGTAAATGGAGGAAGAAGACAAGGAATTAAAAGTAGATGAAAGGGAATGGAACATTCCTTTCTTTGTTCTTCATGATGTTATCCAGTTTCAGGGTCTGAAATGCCATTCATACTAATATCTTCCAAATGATATCTTCATCCCAACTTTGTCCCTAAATTCCACATGCACATTCCTAACTTTGCACTTGGATGTCTAATGTATATCTTGAATTTACAAAGTCCTAAACCAAAGTTGCTAACATCCCTTCAAATCTTTCTCCCTCTCACATTCTTTCTCATCTCAGTAAATGACAAGTCCATTTTTCTTATGCAGTATGAAATCTTGGAGACTTGAATATCTTGCTCTCACATCTCATATCCTCTGCATTTGCAAATATTGTTACTTCTTCCCTCAGAACATATCAGAACCTGGCCACATCTCATTTTGTCCTTACGGCTACAACCTGGCCTAAGTCACCGTTGTGTTTTATCTGCATTTATTCTCTTCTTACAAATATACACTGTATTCTAATACGGTGTTGAGAGAAAACTTGGTCCTTTAACAACATGAACCAGTTCATATCAGTACTCATCTCAAAGCTTGGCAATGTCTTCTCACTTCACTTACAAAAACAGCTGTCTTTAAAATAGACCAATAGAGCTTATATTTCTGGGCCTTTTCTCTGCTTAATGCAATATTCTCTGCTCTTACCCTTTGTCACTCCGTGGCCTCCTTCTCTGACTTATTTAACTCTATTTAGCTTGTATATGATACGTAGAACTCACATTTTGGCTAAAGGGTCTTGTGTTGAAGGCAACAATTGGTTCAAGCTTAAGTGTCACCATTGTAGAATAATAAATCTGAATTATATACAAATGTTATTTCTTTTTACATTTTAAATGTTATTAATAGAAATAGAGTGATAAATTTTACAACGACTGACCTTATAGAACTGAAACAACACCTTATCAGCATTGTCATGTGATAAGCTGTTCAGGAGATACCATATTGCATGTTTGTGATAGTGAGTAGAAGCTCACTTTCAAAGACTAGAATTTATCTTTCTAACTCTGCACACCTAAAGTACTTGTGATCGGGATATTCCTGATAAATTTTTAAGTTTTCATTCCTCAACATGAGTAAATAACTAGGTAAAGACATTTCATTTTCATCTCCTAGATCCAAAGATTTTGTGAATGGTGATGATGTCATCGGTAATTTTGTTTCATTGAAACAATCCTATAAACTACAGCTTTTATACTGATGATAAAAATTCCTGACTAATTATTTTCAGAAGCAAATTTGGGATTGTTGCCCCATTTATTTTGTATTTCAGATATTTCTGCTCTGAAAGATGCCTTAGGAAAAAAATATTTTGTTTATACAATCACAAGAAAACGTGGATCTAGAAATATGGAAATGGAGTTAAAATAGCTTAAAGATAATTAAATTGTCTTAGATTCAGTTGTGTCTCACCTTTCATTGTATTGACACCAATTTTAGCTTCTGCTCTGATATAGAATGCTATAGAAGTTATCGGGTGAGACATACATACACTGTCAAGGTTTACAAATTTACTTGTGGTTTCTAGAAAATAAACAGTCTTCTCTGCAAACAAAAGCCCATCCACTTCCTTATTATTACATGCTAAGTACCCCACAAGACATTCTTTTGTTCCAGAATCTGCTTTTAAGCATGCAATTGTGGCTGTTCCATCCCATTAGAACTTATTATATAAAAGCACAGCAAGACAACAGCAAAATCCGCTGTATATTAGAGAGTTCGTCTTTGACTGAAAAAGAATGTAGTCAACTGTCTCTCTGATAATGGCCGGTTGTTTATTTACATGATACTGAGCTATAATCACTTTATGGACACTCAACCGAAGGGTATTATTTTCTATTCTGTAAATATTTCTTTTATTAGAATTATCATGTTGTTATCTGTGTGAAACCCAAAAAAACTCTTGGCCAGCTGGTGAAAAATAAGAATTGTGGAATTTATCATGAATCCATATGCTGTCAAGCATTTTTTAAAAAATCATTTCATTTTTGTATATCCAGATGACTGATTGACCAGACTGAAAGGAATGCATGTAATACTATCACAGACATTTGTGTGTATATAAAAGTATAATGAGGAAGGAAAGATGATTTTTGGGAATATAGGATAGATTAAGTTTTGTAAATCTCCAAAACTCTTTTTCAGGCACTAAAATAATTTACCAGTTTGTGCTAATCAAATGCACAAGATAATATTTTAGCATCTATAGTATCAAAATGTTAAGAAACTTCCTTCCTAAAGCATATTTGGATTTTCTTATTTTCTTATTGACTAGTGAGAGCAAATTGTGTTTTTTTTGTACTTATTTTTCTCTCTTATACTTTATATAATGTGTAGCTCACTCACTGTATGATGCTTCAGCTCCAGACTATTCCAGATTTCTGCTTCCTCTGCTTCTATAATTCTGTTCCTCATGTTCTGAGTCTAGGTAAAAAAATAAATTTATGGTAATATTGGGACAGAGGCAACTATTAGTTAGAATACAGATTTATCTGCTCTAAAAAATATTCAGATGAAATGCTTAAACAAGATGGAAGTTTATTTCTTTCTCATGGGACAGTTCAGCAGTACGTGACCCAGGACTGATAGAATGCCTCTATTCCTTGAGGTTTTCTAGGAACCCAAACTATCTTCGTTTCATCGCTCCAACATCACATCATTCAAAATGGTATGCCACTATGTGTGATAGGTCCACCTGATACCCAGAAGAAGACGGGCAAAGCAAGTTCATGATTGTGTACTTTCTAGTGCCACCTAGAAGATTAATATAGTACTTTTGTTCATGTCTCATTGGCCACAAAGTTCATAACTACCTGTAAGGGAGACTAGGCATGTGGTCAATAGCTTGATAGCTAAGCTCCCAGCTAAACAGGAAATAATGGATCTTAAAATAAGGTAAGAATGGATTTTAGGCAATCTTGGCATTTACTTTGTTAATGGCTATGGGGATGATGAGGCACCCAAAGTAGTAGTAGCCAGGTAGTGGTATTTCACTGTCAGGGAGACAGAGAGCCGTAGGGACTATAACAAATGGGGAGATTGAGAGGCAGCTAAGAGAGCTTGATCTTTTGAGATGGTCAGCCAAGGTTAGTGCTACATATTATTTATTATCAGAAGAAAGCAAGAATGGAGCATTGTAGGGCTATGGGCAGTCACCCCAGTAAAAAGTCATAATCCCTCATTCAGTTCCTGGACTGGAAACAATTTTTAGATTTGGACTCAATGAATAAAGAGAGGGACCCTGCAACATAACATGTGTTTACCTTAATGGTCTCCCCAAACATCCTCCAAAGGGATCTCTGGTTATTTAAACAGGTGACTATACTGGAGAAAAAGATCATCGAGATATTGAGGACTGTTAGACTCAGGGTTAGACATAGAGTTTAAGCTGACACTAAAATGTATATACCCAAAATGTTTTAATGAGTCCCCTCTTAGAGTGGGGAGTTACAGGGGCTAAGAGAGTAATGAAGTCCTTCCTGACTGATTTCCATCTTACTGTGCTTCTGCTATGTTCCTAGACCCACCTGTTGTCATTTTTCTGGCCTCTAAGAGTATAATTGGGAGAAATACATTTGGCAATTAGAAAGAAGCCCATGTTAGGTCCTTGGGCTGTGGGATAAGAGCTACAAATTGGGGAAGGTCAAGCAGAAGTTTCTACAAATGCCCCTGGACCTCAGCAACGATAGCAAAAAAAAACAAAAAACACAACCCAAACCAAAACCAACAAAGAAACCCAACAAAACAAAACAAACCCAACCTCCAAAACCAAAACAACAAACACATAAATAAAAAACCCAATGTTGCATCTTAGGAGTAATAATGGATATTAGTGTCGCCTGTTCCTAAAGGATACTATCTCCATTGAATTGACCATTCTGGCTCCTGCAGACACTAGATGTCCCCTTGAGGATGACTATAAACTACCACAAGCTTACCCAAGTAGTGGCCCCGACTGCAACTGGTTTGCAGGACACAATATTCTATTAGAGAAGATTATTAAAGCTTCAGGTACTTGGTATGCGGCCACTGATTTGGAGAATGCATTCTTTTCCATTCTAATCAGAAAAGAGATTCAGAAACAGATTGCATTCATATGGGCCTGCTGTGTCCCCGTCAGCACCACTTTCCAGAGGCCTGTGAATTCTTTTGGCAATTAAAGAATGCCTGATCTATGGGCATGGATTTGCACAGAGCACAGCAATTTCTGAAGTTAGTTTCTCTTCATTTTGTAAACCGAGCTTAGATAAAATGTTTTGTAAGTACGTTTTCATCTCAGTGTCGAAATTGTATCAGAGTAGTCGAAGAGCATATTGGGATAACAAAAAAAAAGTTATTTTATAAGCTATGTGGTAGTTGCTCATCTTTTCCAATAACATGCTTATCTATAATAATTTTTAAAAAGAAATTTCGTTTTAAGCTGACACTATTATATAGTTGATAGGAATAGGAGATTGATATTTATTATTGGCTAATACGGCAATATCATCTGGCAGAGAAAATGTGGAGCAAGTAAGACAGAAACCACGTTAAAATTCCTGAGACTTGTCATGATTCAAAAAATAGTCAGGAATCCCTGATCACATCTTTGACTCCAAAATTGACGGGATTATTAGTTGATCAGCCCTGAGTGGGAGATCAGCCAATGGGAGATCATGCTAAAAAAAAGCAGTTGCTGGGCGGTCCCAAAACTAGTGCTGAATCAATCAAAATTGAGTACACTGCTACTTTGTGAAAACGGAAGGGCTTTCAAAACGAGTTTCTGTTTAATAGAACATTATGTAATAAAATATATATATCTAAATCAGTTATTGTAAATCAGGTCTCTTGTGGAAATCTAGAAATTCTTCAAGTTTTCTTTTGTGTTTAAAAATGGTTTGTATAAAAATTGTATTCGCGGAAAGGGCCTAAGACTGAGCTGTGTGAAGGGGAAGTTGGAGGTGGGGACAACTGGATAGGAAATGACATTTAGTTTTGTCTAGGACAGCTATGAACTGACCACAGGTAGCATATTGACTTGGAAGAAGAACTTGGCAATGACAATTCTCAGAATTTTAAAGTTTAATTAGACAACAGAAGTTTAAGTTTATTATCAGGATACTAGATGGAATGTGCTTTTGAGGTGTGGATATGGTCTGTAACACAATATTAAGATGGTCATATTATTGATTTATGAAATGGAGGGCTTTAGAGTACTCTTATAGTCAACATTAATATTAATTATAGAAACACATTTTGTATATAAAAATAATTGGTATAGTGGATTAACAGGGAGCATACAATGACACATAATTTATGCATTTGAATGTAAGTGAAGTTAACCTCAATTTAATCACTGCTGACTTTCTGTGCATTGGTTTGTTAGCATCACAACTCAGACTTTCCTTCATTCTAGAATAGTATAAAGGGTGCCAACTTAACCTTTTCCAAATTTTCAAAGAGTTTGTGATAGTTTTCAAAAAAATGGGCAAAGTTAAAATGAAGATGAAAATAGCTTCTAGACCAGATAGATAATGCAGATGTCACTATAATTGAAGTCAAGGATGAAATATATACTTTACTTGATTAAATTTAGCTCTGAACTTACTGGTCATGGGACAGAAATGGAAAGGATCTTACATAGTTCTCATTGATTATTAACTGGAAATAGACAAGATTTCTATAGATTTTTCTCCCTCTCTCACAATTCTTCTTGGAGTTTTTCCATAAACTATAAAGAATAGCCCATTCTATCTGACATTTTGTGTTTCTACCTAAAAAGTTGTATCAAAATCTATTTCGCGCTGACAGTCTACCTTGCACTGGTGTAAAATAACATCACAGACTAGGCCCTGCACTAGGTAAAATAATAACACAGACATGGGAGGATGGCAGAGTGCTTCCAAAGGTGATGTTACAAATAGACCACATCCAGAAGCATCAGGGATTCTTTATATTTATGTTGTTTAAAAAGGCAGGACTAAATATCCTGGATTTAAATACTGGTGTTGATAATTTTATTTTTTATGAATTTTGACAAATTATTTGACTTCTTTGAGACTCAATTTTCACATTTGAAAGATGATGCTAATAATACATACCTTAAGAGGTTTCTTTGTTTTTTTGTTTGTTTTTGGGTTTGTTTTTTGTTTTTTTTTTTTTGCAATGATTATAACATAGGAAACTGCTTAAAAAATACTTGGTGAATCCATTAATTTTTGAAAAATATATGTTAAATTTTGGCACATAGACTTTGGACAAAAGCTACTTATTATAATAACTGTTCTTTCCTGCTAAGACAAATTGTAAATGCTTAGAAAAAGTATTGCCCTGTTGCAATAATATAAATGGTATTTTGTGGAGGAACAAACCTTATAATAATTTCATTTAATTTTCTGTGCTTAAAGATATCTTAACATTGGAACTGTGTACTTATAAAGAGGCAAGCCTGTGATACCGATCCCCCCAAAACTGCAACTCTGAGGGATCAAACAGCTTCCATAGTTTGTTTTGCCATTTTCTGATTGTGTAAGTGATATCAAAAGACCTTCCACCTACAGCCTATTTTGTGAAAAGAGCATGGACTAGCAGAGAGAGCCTGTGTAAGAACATACATAAGCCACCCATAAATATAATCCTTCAATGAATCTAGGGATCAAACTCTTGTTTTCTATGCTGTATTGTATGCTGCAAATACTTTAGTTTCTCTTGTAACATTTTTTTTTCTTAAAGGCTAAGTGCCTTGATGTTCAAAGAATCACATTCTGAGTCAAGTGCCACACAGCTCTGTATATAATATAATTCTCAATTTAATTTCTTGTTCTCCTTATTATTATCTCTCATTATCTTTACGTTTATAGGTAGCTGTGCTTCCAAGGTTCCATTCGTTCAGCAGAAAGACTCCTTGAGGAATCAAATATTTCATGCCAATTTCTACTGAAGCTATAGTTCCAATGAAATACCAAAACATAAGCTATAGCTTCATTCAGGGATTCACTTGTTCCCAGAGCCTTTAAATTAGCCATTATGAAGGTCACTAAGGCTAGATGAACTTTATCTTGCTGCATCTGAGCTTCCCATGACTCACAGTAACCTTGAAATATCACTGAGGAAAATTTGAGTGTCTCTAAACCCAGCATTTGATCAGATTTATTCCTAAACACAAGGATACAATTACTTTATTTCTACTTAAATCTAAAATCCTTTTTGAAAAAAAAAATAAGAAAAAGGAGCAACTATAAATCTTCATTTGTTATCATGCTATCTCTTAAATTTCTAACATTGTTCCCTGAGTCATTTTATTAATTGCTTTAGAACTCAAGTTCAGAGAAGTGAAATTGTGTGTATAGCTTTATTAATCCTAGTTTTGCTTTTGTCTTGTTTCCTCCCATGGGATAACCTCAAACCTTGATTAGTTTTTTAAAAATCAATATCGTATAAAGGGAAAATTGCTTTTATATCTTACTTTACAGTGTTTTGCTACACATAGCATTATTAGTTTAAATAAAGGAATGTTAACTGTTTAAATCAAAAGTAAACCTTATGCATGGCTTATATACAGCAGATTCAGCAGGCATGGGCTGACAAAGAAAAGCACATTAAAAGGTAGTTTATTTACTTATTCTTCAAAATTCATTTCAAGTTAGGCTCAAATCTGCTAATTGGTAGCTTATTGTGCTATCCATTTGTTTTTGTGCTTCTTTTGTTTTCTTACTTTTTAATGACACATAATTTTAAGAAGTTAATATTCAGAAACTTTGAAATTTCAAATCAGAGGTTATTTATTCCATGATTAAAACAGTGGCCTGTCATCCATTTATACTGATTATGTGCATTTATTTACATCTTCAGTCTTCTAGTAAGAACTGAAGTCAGAGACTTAAATCTTCCTTTTCCTTCCTAGCAATTATCACATGAGCAACATGGATTTTCTTGTTTTTGTGTTGTTCTCTGTATAAACCATGTCTGTAGGCATAGCCTTGAATGAAGTGTAGTTGTGGAAGGTCACTACGCGATTTTGTTAGCGGTGAAAATGCCCTTCTAGTGTTAGACTAGAAGATAGGGAGTGGAGCCATCTTACAGTTAGGGTCACTGATTAACAAGATGCTGGACCTGGGGAAGGCCTATTTATTCTTTTTTCTTAAGTGGATCTCATTTTTTTTTTTTAATTTTAGTTTGGTTTTATTAAATTTATTGGGGTGACGTTGGTTAGTAAAATTATATAGGTTTCAAGTGTACAATTCTATCTAATATATCATTTATATACTGCATTTTGTGTTCACTACCCAGAGTCAGTTCTCCTTCCATCAATATATATTTGGCCTTCTTTACCCTCTTCTACCACCCGCCTCCCCCTTACCCTTTGGTAACCACAAAAATATTGTCTGTGTCTATGAGTTTTTGTTTCTTTGTTTGTTTGTTTTGTTTCTTTGTTGCTTTCAGTTTTATATCCCACATATGAGTGAAGTCATATGGTTCTTGACTTTTTCTGTTTGACTTATGATAATCTCAAGATCCATTCATACTGTCACAAATGGCAGTATTTCATCTTTTCTTATGGCTGAGTAATATTCCGTTGTATAAATGTACCAGGTGTTCTTTATCTAATCATCTATTAAAGGTTACTTTGGTTGAAGATGACTAACAGACAGACAGAAGCTGGAAATGGCAACTCCTACTCAGAATAGGGGACTGTACACTTATATATAACATAAACTTTAAAGCAGGGCAAAACATAGAAAAGACAATTGTTACTACAACTTGGAAATGAACGCACAGCATTAATAGGGATAACTTGTGACAACAAAAACTAAAAAGGTCTGAATGTGCAAAGGGGAATGGAGGTAAGAAGCATGCTTAAGAAAAAAGACTACTGTATATATGAAAGATTCTTTTACCTAAACTTAATGGTAACCACTCAAAAAAAATCCATACATTCTTAAGAGTACCAGCAATTTGCGCTCTGGGATGGTGTTGAAACTTTTGGAAAAGCAGGTATATAACATAATGAGGTTAATCAATGAAAGCAACATTGAGAATGTAAAAATAAGCCAAGTAAAGAAAGTAATATTTGTAAAGTAAAAACCAACCAAGAAAATATCCTATTTTCCCTAAACTGGACATATTTTAAAGCTTTAAGGTACATATACTGCTTCCAGAAGGAAGGCAAAAAGGAACTGCGATTGTTCTGTGAAACAATATAATTATTATGCTAAATAGTATAATTGCATGACTATGTGTAAGCAGTATTATTATTATTATTATTATTATTATTATTATATTATTTACTTGATATGGAGTCTGGTTCCAAGCACTATTAAGAAAAGCTGAGGGTTTAGAGTCAGGCGTAGGTTTGAAACTAAGCTTTAAAACTTGACAGCTGGATGATTTTGAACCTCATAGGAATGACGTTTCTTCATTATGTTTTCGAGAAGACTTAGAAAAGACAAATTCATCTTAGGAACTTGATGCGGAGTTGGAGTTGGATGGATATTAATTGTCCGTTTTATCCCTCCTCATCTCTATTAGAAAAAAAAATGCATTTGGCTTACTTGGCCAGAAGAAAGGTTAGTGGAGAAAAGCTGTGGTATCATTGGAGCAGCCCAAGGGCTGGGGGCTTGTGCTACTTCAGCCAGAAGAAGCTGATCCACTGCAAGGGGCTTAAACTAGCTGGCTGTTCTGAAAAGCAAAGAAATCATGGTCATTCAAGAAATAGTAATGCTTAGAAACTCAATGACTTGCAAAATAATATCAGCATGAAACTTAAATGTACTAAAACGGATTACTTAGAACAGCTGAGGGAGAGGAAGCAAAATGAATGTTAACAGCAGTTAGGATATAGAGCAGACCTACGTGATCTTTAGTATTTAAAGGGTTTGTTTTCTCTATTACTACTTCATAGAATGTAATTTATTTATGCTTGAAAAAAATGTGAATGTGTTTTAATGTTTTGGGAGTCTAATATTTGGTTGTTTGTTTTAAAATAAGCTTTATGTGATGGTTATCTTGGCTTTCCGGAAATTTTATGAGGTTTCTAGGTTTTTCTAATAAGCACTCCATGGATTAAAGATAAAGGCATGGTACAAAATGAGAATTTAAAAAATAAAATCAAACAGTAAAAAGTAATTTTCTAGCAATATTGGCGATGTTATATTATTCAATAATAATAACTGCAGAGTATTGTGGTTACCATACTTTATAGGAGAAATGGAGTTAGGGATACTAAAAATGAATAATAGCTGTATGTAAAATGTATGAGTGTTAGGCTTATAAGATGTGGCAGAAATAAGAACAACTGAGAGGCATTTGTAATATAATGGAGAGAAAAATGAATATGGAATCCCTAGACCATTGTTTAACTCTACTCCTTATTTGTATAACCTCTCAGAGATATGCCAACTGTAAAAATGTATAAAAATGCATACTTCATGTTATGGCTTCCAACCATGACAGAATAACTGGTACCAGACTTGCATCCTTTTAGTAAACAACTATAAAGCTAAACAAAATAAAACTGTTTGTATGAATTGAACGACAGAGCACAAGATTGTGATCCCTGAGCGAAGAGAAGCACATGAATTCCACCCCGTGTTATTCCTGGGTGCAGTTTCCGAGTGTCAGCACAGAGCTAAGAAGCTCAAACAAAAGACAACACTCTAGTTGTTAATAAGGCAGAGTTCACAGTTTGGAGCCGCCTCAGTAGATGAAATTTTTAGGGCTTGCCCTGCAGAGAAGGGTATTGTATTATTCCATTTATGTTCATTTCATTCAAGAATAGACAAAGCTATGTTGTAGAAATCAGAACAGTAGTTACCTATGAGGGGTGGAATAACTGTAAAGGAATGTGATGGAATTTTCTAGGATGTTGGAAAATTTCTATATCTTGATCGATTGTTGATTATACCTGAGTATATGCCCAAACTCATCCAATTGTACACTTATGATTTGTGCATTTCATTCTATGTGAATTTTACCTCAATGAAAAACACATCTCTCACAAAGTTTTAGAATTAAGTGATATAGATAGATAAGCATATGGTACTCAGTGGAAACTTGAATGACTTCATTTTATATTTTATTTCATTTCAAAAGCTATTTACACTATAGCCAATCATAACAGAGGATTGGGGGAATGTCTCATTTCACCTCTATTGTTAATATCACATGATGAATGGAATTTCTCTAATGTAGTCAAGTTTAGTTTAATTATATTTTATGATCACGGTGACAGTTTAAAAGTAACAATCAATGAGATACATCTCTAGGTGGCCAACATTAGAAATGTATTATATATACAGATAGTTTTGCCAAGTTGTAATACTGAGTAAAATTTAAAAACAAAGAATTCTGTATATATAGTATTATACTAGCACTATGAATATTTGAATGTGTAGTTTATGTCTGTGTGTGTGTGTATGTGTGGTGATATGGGTGTAAGTATAGTCAGAGGAAAAAGAGAATATCATTACATCTGCTTGGTGGGATTATAAATGAATTTAATTTCCTTTTTTATACTTTTTGGTATTTTCCTAATTATTTCATAAGAAGCATACATTATTTTTATTATAAGAAAGACAGTATTGAACTGTTTTTCAAATTTTATAGCACTGCCCAATTTCAAAGCTTTCTTATGTGCAGGAACTTATTTAATTTTCACAAATGTTTGTTGTTGGTAGGATAAATACAGTTATTCCCATTTTACAAATGAGAAGTTTTATAAATGTAGTTTAGAAAGGTGAAGAGAGTAAACCAGGTTCAAATCATCTAATAAGTGGCAGGGCAGGGAGTAGAACATGTGTCTTGTAATTTCTGCTTTTTATTTAGTTAGTTTTGCTTTTTCTGTACCTTGTTGCTGCTCCTCATCAATGAGGCAGATACTCTTGTAAATTGTGTTTGGATTGAAACTTTCCTATGAGAGTTTTAAAAAGTCTTAGCTGAATATTGTAGTGGCAAAAAGAGAGAGGGCAACAGTTCAGGAACAGAAAAAGAAGCTGACCTGTAAAGGTACTGGTGAATTTCCCATGCATGGGAAATAGTTGAAGGAGTAATCACTGAAATTGTAACCCTCCCCCCACCCCATGAATACTAGGATGGAAAAAAATTAAAAAGCTGTTAATTAATTTTATTTTCTACTTCTTAGCTATACCCTCTTTGTTTCTAGCAGGGCTTTTCAGAATCTGAGATTAATAATATAATTGTCATTTTGCCAAAAATGTTATTTCATAGTTTCTAAGCATACTTGCTGCCAGGTGTTTTTGTGAAGCCATGGGAAATGCAAAGCTGCAGTTAGTAGCCAGCTTAAAATTCAATTTTGCCAGAACATAGTGTTCACTAATAGAACCCCGAAGAACAATTTTATCTTTGATCAATGTATTCTTCTCACAAAAGAATCCCTAATGTCCCAGAATTCAAATCCCTCAAGACAGTAGTCTTCTGAAACCAGCTTTTCTCCAATCTTTCTGCCTTGGCATTATAGCTCTTATTGAAACCAGTATATGTTGTTAATTCTTGGTATCTGGAGTAGAGTTATTGACAGGGGTTGCATAATTTATATTATTTGATTTTATTCTGAATTGAACTTCTGTTTCTAGGTACTTCAGCAAACTGCCTATTTGTTAACTGGTCCCTAGTTAGTCTTAAGATTCGTAGTTTTATTTTTTTTCCCTGATGAATATAAAAGTTTTAAACAAATGAAAACATGTGACATGATTTTGGAAAGATAGATGGCATCATGAGAATGATTAATTCTCCCACAGTTTGTTGTGTATATTTAACATGACTTCAATAAACTTATTAACAGTATGTTTTATTCCTCAAGTCATAGAAGTTGGTTATGAAATCCATATAGAAAAAAATACACAAAGTGGCTATAGGGGGAAATCCAAAATAGACGGACTTTGGAGTGGAGGGTTAGCCTTACAAAATAGTAACATACACTATAAAGGCAACATCACTAGAAGCATGTGGTATATGGGTATGAATAGACAGAAAGGCCAGTGAATTCACTCATATATTTAGAAAGAGATTCAAGTATATTTGGAAATCAGTACCCGATGCAGAGAGAGGTAGTTTTTTTTTCTTGTTTTTTTAAAATAAATGTTGTTGGGATTATTGGATTGCTGTTTGGAAAAAATAAAATTAGATTTGTACCTCACACAAAGTGTACAAATACCAAATAGATCAAATATCTAAATGTACAACACATAAAACCAGTGAAGTCTTAGAAAATATTATTCATGAATTACTTTTTAACATGGGATGGAAAAAAAAAAACGTTTCTAATTTTTCCAAATTTTGAAACAATAAAAACAATGATGAATTAATTAAACAAAAACAAAATATTTTTCATTGGTTAACAAAAAGAACAGTAGCAAAGATAAGAGACTTACAAAAGGAATAATAATTTTTGCAACTGATACGCAGACGGCTAATATTCCAAATATTCCATTCCTGTAGATTAGCCAGCCTAGCCAAGTGGATGCATCACAAACCATTACAGGATCAGGAAGTGTTCATAAGTGAAGACATTAGTAATCATTTCATGTCAATGCTATAATGTCTCGTTGAGGTTCTCTTACTTTATGGGAGCTTTGCTTCAACTCTGACAATTTTAGCCAAGGGTATGGAAGAATCTCCCCACCTGGCTTCCTGGTAGCAATTGCAAAGATGCTTCACTACTTTGGTTTAATATTTAAAGAGTGGAAGTGAATGAAGAGCAGTTTTCAAGTCTCAGGTTATATTGCAAGGTGCCAAGACAACAGGATTCAAAGAGAGACCACTGATCATTCTAAATTAGATTGATACTTTTACTGCTAACCTGACTACTTAAAAATTCATACAGTCAAGGTTTTTCACAGTTTGGTGACAAAGTACCTTGAACTTGACATTGGTGGAACCCATTTTAAAAAAAGAGAGAGTTTAAGTCACATCTCATGAACATTTTATTCTTGGTCTTTCTTCTGACATTCCTATCAGTGACAACTAATATCAATTGAAATTTGACAGGTCATTTAAATGCCAAGTACCTACTTTCAATATTAATTATCCATCATGTCTTTGTTTTTGAATTACATACTATACTTGCGCTGGTTTTCTGAAAGCTAAGCATGTCTGGCCTATCCAAGAGAACTTGCAGGCAGTTGGTCAATTAAAGAGAAAGCCAATGACTGCCTATAATGATGGTTTCATTTAAAACCTGATGGCTTAAGGAAGTTTGAACAGAATGAAATTACCTTCTTTGCTCAGTAACTTAGACCATTCTCCTTCCTCAGTGACACAAATCCTGGAGCAATTTGGTCATAAGAATTACCCAAGTGAGAAAAAAGTTGAAAATCAGCAAGTCTGTGTAAACAGGTTGGATTTTGTGGCTCCTTTCCAGTGTAAAAAGAAGCAAGTTACACTCTAAAGTGTAGTTATTTAGAGTCTGACTTTCAGAGGAGTTCTTATATTAGCAAACTCCTATACACCCAGCTTTCAACTGAAAATGTCATTATTTTCAAAGGAGAACATAGTATTGCATGCTTATCCTTTATCAGTGGTGATCTGGAGGGCGGCTATGCATTCTATTATGCAGTCAGAGTCCATGCCTGAACGGTGCTTAGAATGCTTAGAGTCAATTGGATTACAAGGCTTCCAGCACATATGTTGCTTTTGGTAGAAAGGCAATTTTATTTTTTTAACACTACGTTGGAAATATAAGCCAGGCTTTCAGGTTTGTAATGCAAAATTTAAAGCTAAGTTAGTAGTTTTTATTTTTATTTTTGAGTGAGAATAAAATAAAACATACGGAGAGTATTAGAAGTGATTGATATTAACATGTGAATACAGTGAGACCAAGAGCAGATGCATTCTTTTTCTTAAATGTTGATTTAGTTATAAATAACTTTATAACTTTATTTGCACAAAAAAGTATTAAACAGCCATTGATATTACTTAAATATCTATTCCTTAAAAAAGTCCAATTTACTTGAGAAATAGCTGTCGTATATAAACATAAATTCAGCACTATATAAACAGAAGTACTGAAAGAAAATCATGCACTGATGTTGAAAATACTGAAAATAACTACTGTGGCTTATGACATATTGCCTTTCTTATCAGTAGCTCTTTCATGTTTTAAATCTATGCTCATAAAAATGAAAAGTAATATTGAAAACTGTGATTATTATTTTCATTAAGTTTTTGGATTCTTTTTAATTAAAGCAGATTTACAATTTTCCTTGAGAAAGAAATAGCAGACGTACAGAAAGTAACAGAATCTTCATGATAGCTTCCTACATAGTAACTGAATTATTTTTAAATTGTCTTCCATGAATATCTTTTTACCTCACTTTTTTTTGTATCTGACAAAGTAGGCAGATGGAATGTAGGAAATTTCCAAGACCATCAATGATCGATAATAATGAAATGACTCTCAATTATCTAGACCAGTTTTCTTTCTTGTTAGTTTATCCCTTGTTTTATTTAAGTAATTCAAGTGTGGATTAAAATTTTGTATTTCATAGAGATCTCTGATTGCTCTTTAAAATTCTTTTTTGCATTGTATCATGTAAAAAAACCCCAGCATTGTACTGGTAATGTAACAATATCCATTTTATTGGGTTTCATTTTCATTTCTTTGAAGAGTCCCTGCAAATACAAATGACTCCAGCAAGTCATTTGTAGCAAAATCAGAGTTTCTTTGCCAAGGAAAAGTCCAGGAGCTTGACCAAAGAGTATTCACAGGGTGGCAGTGATTACCCTATAAATTTTCCATGATCCAGTGTTTGACCCTTCCACCCTGCAGTCTTGAAAACTTGAGTTGTCAGTTTCCCAAGAGTACATTTCTCTTATAGGTATAGATTCACATTAACCATATCTAAAGACTGATACACAATGTTAGAAGACCCTATAAACCAGAATCCTGTGAAACTCTGGACTGGACATATTTTCTTCCTCAAGGTAGACTTACATTGCAAGCCAGATTACAAACAGAAGATGGCTGTTGAATATGGACTCAAGATTAAGCATATATTATGACTGAAGTTTCTGCATCAGGTAAAAATTATCCAGATATTCAGATTCAATCGACCACAACTGCTTACGTACATGGTCACACTGCAGACTTCTTTGCCCAAGGAGAGGGAGTCAATTTCCAGCAAGGTTCTCTCTTTCCTTTGGTACTCAGATGGGCCCTGCGCAACTTTTCTCTGTAACAGTGCTCTTTCTAGTGATGAACAATTGTCAATAGCCACCCTCTTTGACAACTGCCTTTAACTGTGTGTGTATTTAGTCAGATTATTATAAAGCATGGCTGGCTTAGGGGCAGTACTATCTCTTGAAGATAATTTGGCCTCTTCTGCTCTGCTCCATTTGTGTGTGGATTTTTAATTTTGCAGCAAAAGAATTTGCAGCAAAAAAAGAAAACTTTCTCCGCAGATTTGGGAGGTATGCCGCTCTCATGGTACATTTGGTTTCCTGATCACTTTTCTACTTTGAATTACAGAGATTTGGGGTAGACATTAGAAGCATTTAGTATTTGTGCTTACCTTCACTCATGAGTTTAGTTATCACATCAGTCTTTCCATACTTTTTCTATGTTGGGAATCAACACGTAGGTGAGTGCCTTGAAATTCCTACTATTTTTTTGCTATTTACTTGTGTTTTGGAGATTTGTATAGATTTAAAGAGCTTCCAAAAAATACAGAAAATATCAGGAAGATCTGCTGACATAGACACCTTAAAATTTCCCAGGCTATTGCAAAGATCTTTCTGATGAAATAGCTTTCCACCTTCTTACTAAAAAAAGTGAATTTGTTAAAATAAGTATTTCTATTGATGGACTTTCAGTTGTTTCCATATCTTGGCTATTGTGAATAGCACTACAATAAAAATAGGGGTGCATATATTGTTTTGAATTAGTGCTTTGGATTTCTTTGAATGGATACCCAAGAGAGGAATTGCCGGGTCAATTTTTTTTTTATGTACCTGCATACTGTTTTCCATCGTGTCTGTAAAGAAACTGTGGTACATTTATATAATGGAGTTATTATTCAGCCATAAAGAAGAATATCTTACCATTTGTAACGACATGGATGGACCTGTAGAACATTATGCTAAGTGAAATAAGTTAGAAGGAGAAAGACAAATACTATATGATCTCTCTTATATGAATATAAAGAACAGAACAGACGAACAAACAAAACAGAAATAGACTCATAGATATAGGGGGCAAAATAACTATTTCCTTTTTAATAAAATAACACATACATGATTTCATTGTTATGCAAGTAAATCAATTTTAAGTTATTGCCATGTTATTCATTTTATATAAAATATTTTTATGCATGTTCCTTATATATTGAATATCATTCTGACCCCAAGTATGAGGCTGGGAGATAATGCACATAAAATATCTTTATCTGAATTGTGGGATAACCTCCTTTGACTATCTGGTTAGTGATTACTTTCAAGAAGATACCAGTAGTCATTTTAACAATGAGAGTGATTTCCATGGGAGACAATTGACCATATACATTATACATAGAGAGATATGGAAATTGTTTTCATTTACTTATTCATTTACTCAGTATCTATTGGATGCCTCTACCATGTACTATGTGAGGTAGTAAAGCTGCCCTATCCAGTATGGGAGCCACTGCTACATGTGACTATGAGCACCTGAAACTTGGTAGTGTGTCCGAGAAGATGATTTTTCAACGTGAACTTTAATTCATTAAAAAAGAATACTTCAAGCAGTGTAGAAGTTTTTACTGGTCATATATTAAAAGGAGCATGTTTCAGACATACAGAGAGTTCCAAAAAAAAAAAAAGTACACACATTTTAAGAAAGGAAAAAAGCTGTATTAAAATTGTAATACAATGAATGATGCTAGCATTCTTTTTATTAACACCATCTTTTGAGCGAATATCAGACTACACGTTGCTATGTAATTCAATTCAACTTCAAAAAGTAATACATAGATAACATCTCTTAAAATGTCTATACATATTTTTTGGCACCCCTGGTATTAGTTTAAATAAAATAGTAAAATAAATTTCACCAGATTCTTTTTACATTTTTCGTGTAGCTACTAGAATATTAAATGTCTTTAGTTGCGCTGTCGTGGCTGCCTCAATGTTCTGAACCGATTCAAAACGTTTATCTTTCATGGTCATTTTTACTTTGGGGAAGAGCTAGAAGTTGCACAGTGCCAGATCAGGTGAATAACGTGGATGACGACACATCGTAATGTTTTTCTTTGGCAGAGATTGCCATACCAGAAGTGATGTGTGACTTGGAGCATTGTCATGATGAAGGATAAAGTAAAGACAGGACTTTACTTCTGAAAGAGGACTTCCAGAACTGCTTCTGAAAGTAGCAAGAACGATGGGATAAGTGAGGGGGAATATTTTGAGGGGCATTAATGTCAATGTGTTTTTTTACTGTAATATTTTTTTGAAATTTAAACATTCACTGTATCTTTTGATCACACTTTGTATTTCTTCTACTGGACAGTGCTCTTCTAGAGCTTCTGTGGGGAGTGAAATAGACGTGGTCCTCACCATCGCGAAACTTTAGTTCTTGGTTTATTACAAACTTCAGATATGGAAGACTCCTTTTGATCACTAACTTTAGCAGTGAAAATTGCACGAGAAATGAATAGCTAACAAGATCAAGTCAGGCTTAAACATAAATAAAGAAGGTTTGCTATTTCCATATTAAAAAAAAATCTCATGCGAACATAAGGGCTCTTAAATGTCTAGATAAATGAGGTTTTACTATTTTATGTGATTCTATTGTATCCCATTTTATTATGGCACATTAGCCATTTTTTTGATTCTGGACAGAAAGCCCATTACTTTATAGAGGAATTAATTTAATTATTATAATTACTCTGTAAGATAAGTATTACTTCTATTTTACAAAGAAGACGGATAGGCTTTGAATGATTATTCAACTCTTGAAAATTTACACAAAAATGATGAAAAGAGCAAGGAAGCAAACTATATATCTCATTTCAAATTTTATACCTCTTCTACCAACAATCAGGTCCCTAGAAGTTGGAGAAGAGGCCTTTACAATGCTGTTTTCAGAAAATAATGTTCTACTTAAAGCTGTAGTCCAGGACACTCATGCAACATATGAAATGATTTTGTCTTTAACTTCCAAAAAGGAATTCCCCTTCTTCCATCCTGAGCTTGTTGGTTACTATAATCAGCTAGCCATCGTCATTCAGTCTTTTGATAACAGGAGTTTTCTCATTTTTGTTTCTCTTGCTTAAGACTCCTGCTACAAGCCACATTAGGGGCAGGACCCGGGACTCTTAGGTTTGGATATTACAAGAAACAAATTAATGGATACAAGTTTCCCAATATAATTTGACATGGTCACTAGGAAAAAGGCATCTATGCCAAGGGACTGAATTATGATTTCCAGGGTGCTTTTAGTGTAGCAGCAGATGGCTTCATGAAAATGGACTCTGCAAATCCAGATCAACAAAATAAAACTTAATTACCCAAGACTGAAGTAAGTGATTTAATAATGACTAATATCCTTATCTTTGAAAATGGACATCTGAAAACATTTCCAATTTAATATCTAATCCTCAGTTTAAAGCCTGTTCTCATATAAATTGAAATTAAACCCTTCAGAATTCAGAAAAGAATTTTTAGGAAAGATCTTAATATAAACTAAAAGCTAATAAATCAGGAAGGCATAAAACATGTTCTGGAAAAGAAAATAATGCCATATATTTATTAGTCTAACAAACTCTTCAAAGCAATATAGAAATTGCTCACATTGAGCAACTATTCTTTGGCTGTGTGGTTATTTTTGTAGATTTAACAAAAAGCTATCCTCCTTCTCACCAAGACATACTTGATTAAGTCAGTGTTGCAAATTAGACCATGCCACGTATCTCATTGAAGTATGACAAGTCCTTTATTAAGCAACAGGTACTTTTCTTCCCATCTGGTCAAATAGAGCAAAACATCAAATTAATGATATTGAATTAGAAAAATCAATTAACAGACTTATATGTGCATTAGGAACTGAGACCTGAACACAAGACTCAATGATAGCTGAGCAGGGAGAAACAAAACCTCTTCCACCCTGAGATACACTAATGATAAATATGGATACCCTGCCTCCTTCTTTTCACCAAAATAGACGAATCAGTGAACATTTCCTATAATTGGTTGATTACCTAATACAAACATTATTACTGATTTTGGAGACATAATATTGGATATTACAGCACAAACTTTGTAAACCCAGTTTCTCTGTTAAATGCTTTTGTCATTGAGGCTTCTTTTTACAACAGGTTACTAGGAGGCTTATTGAAGTCCATGAGGGTGAGATGTATCTAATATTTCTTCTCTAGTTTGGGTTTGTAGATTTGTCTCACTAGAGAAGAACATGGATATTTTAACAACCATATTAGAGAGAAGATAGGCATTAAAAATATGACAAAGATAAGGAAAAGGACCTGCTTTTACCTTAATAAAGGCTTTTCAATCCAGCATAGGGAACTCTTACCTTCATAATTAAAATCAGGCAGATAAATAAACTTGCATTTTTAAATTGCATCGCTCTTTCACTAGTGGAAAAACCACTTCTCACTGGTCTCAACATAAGGATATTATAAATAGCCATCTGAAAATATCTGCGTGATGTGATTGTCTCCAGAATCATCACTGTCACGTAATACAGATCCTAATGTGTCTTTTCAACCTATTGTTGCCCTCAAACCCTTTTATTAAATAAAGTGAACTGCAACTAATTCAATGAGTGAAAATTCGTTGCATGTAGTAGATGTTAACTAAAGATATCACGTCTCTCAAGTAGTTTTATCATTATATATAGTAAACATAGAAATATATTGAATTTTGCCAGGTTTTCACAGGGAAAAATTCTATTTTATTTCGGGGAACGTGCAATGTAAGGCATCTGGGATGGCCGCTTTTATGTAGCCCCACAAGGTATGAAAATATTTAGGATTTTGCGCCATTAGAAGTATTATTGTAGCTCCCTTAATTAGTTAAGATCCTTTATTACTAAGAGATGGTGATTGTTCTGCCTAATTTTGGATATTTGTGGCAAGTGAGAGAAGATTTGACAAGAACATCAGATCTCTGTATTGCTTTTATACAGTGTAAATAGCAACAAAATGCAATTTCTTTTCAAAGGCAGAGATGGTTTTCTTTTTATATTCTCATATTAATCAAATTTAAAAATACACAGTGTGGAATGTCACATATGCGAGTCAATAAAAGCTTCAAGTAAATGTCATATTTCTGAAAGGTTTTAATGGAGACTGATGGAGAACACTTATGAAAATGGAATTAGAATGCCTAAGGAGTAGAGCTAGAAGGAAATAAAAAAGAGCAATTTCTAGAAATTCACATTTATGAACAACCATGACTCAGAAACCCAAATAAAAATAGTGATTAATAAACTTTCTAATTCTAAAAATGCAAGTTCTAAAATATTCATGAAATGTAAATATAGCAAATAATTTTATTCCAGTTCAATGTTATTACTGCTTAATATCCCAATAATTTGAAAACTAATAAAAAGAATAGTAATATTGTTTAAATGTCTTCAGGAAATGTTCCTAGATTTTCCTTTTCAGCCTGGGACTTCATGTAAATTTTACCCTACTTTACAGTCATTCATTCTTTCTCTCTTTCTCTCAATCATTCCAAAATGCTTATAGAGTGGCGGCTGCATGCTAGCCACTGTTTTGCATGCTAAGGTAAAGCCAGAGATCAGTGTTCTCTGGGAGCTTGTCTTCCAGTGGAAGAATGAATAATTACCAAGATGGTTTCAATTATTGGTAAATATTGTAAAAAATAATTGGACCACTATGTTAGTTTGCTAGGGCTGCTGTAACAAAGCACCACCAACTCAGTGGCTTAAACAATAGAAATATCTTGTCTCACAGTTTTGAAGCCTAAAAGTCCCAGATGGAGGTGCTGACAGCTTTGGTTGCTTCTAAGAGCTGTGAGGGATGGATCTGTTCCATGATTCTTCCCTAGCTCCTGGTGGTCTGCTGGCAATCATTCGTATTCCTTAGATTGTAGAGGCATCACAATTTCTACCTCTGTTTTCACGTGCTCTCTCCGTAAGTGTGTCTCTGTGTCCAAATTCCACCTTTGCATACACCATTTATACCGGATTAAGGCCCACCCTAATTACTTCATTTTAACTTGATAGACTCTATAAATACTCTATCTCCTATAAGCCCACATTTTGAGGACTTGAACATGTCTTTTTTTATTTTCTCATGTTAAGTATTTTGTTTATTTGTTTATTTATTTAAATTAAAGTTTATTGGGGTGACAATTGTTAGTAAGGTTACATAGATTTCAGGTGTATAATTCTATAATACATTATCTATATTTCACATTGTGTGTTCACCATGAAGAGTCAGTTCTCTTTTCTTCTCCATGTATTAGACCCTGTTTACCCTCTTCTAGAGCCCTTCTCCCCCCTTACCCTCTGGTAACCCCTGAACTATTGTCTATGTCTATGAGTTTTGCTTCTTCGTTTGTCTTGTTCTTTTGTTGTTTTGAGTTTTATATACCTCATATCAGTGAAATCATACAGTTCTCTACTTTTTCTGTCTGACTTATTTCACTTAGCATTATAATCTCAAGATCTATCCATGTTGTCACAAATGGTCCTATTTTGTCTTTTCTTACCACTGAATAGTATTCCATTGTGTATATATACCACAACTTCTTTATCCATTCATCAAAGGGCGTTTTGGTTGTTTCCATGTCTTGGCCACTGTAAATAAAGCTGCAATGAACATTGGAGCACAGATGTCTTTATGGATAAATGTTTTCAGATTTTTGGGATCTATACCCAGGAGAGGGATCTCTGGGTCATATGGTAACTCTAATCTTAAGGTTTTGAGGAACCTCCGGACTGCCTTCCATAGCGGCTGCACCAGTCTGCATTCCCACCAACAGTGTATGAGGGTTCCTTTTTCTCCAACACTTGTTACTATTTGTCTTGTTGATGATAGCCATTCTAACTGGGGTGAGGTGATATCTCATTGTGGTTTTTATTTGCATTTTTCTGATGACTAATGATGTTGAGCATTTTTTCATATGTCTGTTTGCCATTTGTATGTCCTCTTTGGAGAAATGTCTCTTCAGGTCCTTTGCCCATTTTTCAATTGGGTTGTTTGCGTTTTGTTGTTGAGTTGTATGAGTTCCTTGTATATTTTGTTTATTAGTCCTTTGTCGAAGGCTGTATTTGCAAAAATCTTCTCCCATTCAGTTGGTTACCTCTTTAGTTTTTTGATGGTTTCTTTTGCTGTGCAGAAGCTTTTAAGTTTGATATAGGCCAATTCATTTATTTTAGCTTTTACTTCTCTTGCCTTTGGAGTTAAATTCTTAAAATGCCCTTTGAACCCAAGGTCCATAAGTTTAGTACCTATGGTTTCTTCCATGCAGTTTATTGTTTCAGGTCTTATACTTAGGTCTTTGATCCATTTTGAATTAATTTTGGTACATGGTGACAGATAGCAGTCCAGTTTCATTCTTTTGCACATGGCTTTCCAATTCTGTCAGCACCATTTATTGAAGAGGCTGTCTTTTTCTCCATTGTATGTTTTTGGCTTCTTTGTCGAAAATTATCTGTCCATATTTATGTGAGCTTATTTCTCAGTTCTCAATTCTATTCCATTAGTCTGTGTGTCTGTTTTTCTGTTAATACCATGTTGTTTTGATTATTGTTTTCCTGTAGTATAAGTTAAGTCTGGGAGTGTGATACCTCCAGCATTGTTCTTTTTCTTAGGATTGCTTTGGCTGTTCGAGGTCTTTTGTGGTTCCATACATATCTGATGATTTTTTGTTCTATTTCTTTTAAAGTTGCCATTGGGATTTTGATGGGGATTGCATTAAATCTGTATATTGCTTTGGGTAATACGGCCATTTTAAGTAGAACATATCTTTTTTGAAGGCTACAATTTACCCCATAACAGTTATTTATTAGATGCTGGTAGGGTATGTTGTAGGGAGTTTGGATAGGACAGCATTGGCCATGTCTTGAAAAATGATAAGATCCGGATGAGAGAAGTTAAGGGGGTCAGAGCTTTCCTTAATTGTAAATATCAAATACAAAGGCTGGAAGGGACTTAAATCTGAGGTGTAGACAGGTTGCTACAGCTGGAGTATCCATGGAAGCCATGAGGAGTTTGGATTTATCCTAATTTCAAGAGTCAGCAGCTAGAAAGTTTTAAAGAGGTAGTGACATGATCAGATAAATATTTTAAAAGCTCACACTGGCTGACATTTCTCTTTTCTCTGTGAAGGCCACCTAATCACTTCAGCTCTTCTTAATCTCTCTTTGTAATCTCTCAACGATTAGATCTTTTATTGTCATTCTCACTCCATGGATGTGTTAGAAGAAGTTCAGGGATCAAACACTGTTAGGTGCTGTATCCACCCAGAAACTCAACTGTCATCTTCATAAAAGATCCTTCTTTCAAAGCAGTATGCTGATTGGTTGCTACAGTTGGTATCATTTCACTATGTACACATTCAAAAACTTTAGAGATTAAAGTGTTTATAGACTATTTTTTTAAACAGAAGTGAAACTCATCCTTCTAGTTCCATGCTAAATCTCACCTCCTTTTCGATGTCCCCATAGCAGCACTGTTTCTTTCGTAGTTCAAACCTGAATTTTAATACTTTTCATATTTTATTGTAACTATTTGTTGTCTGATGTCCCAGATAGTCATTGAGTTCCTTTAGTTCAGAAACTTTGACTTGATTTATTTTTTTATCTTTTAATAGCCAGCATCTTGCACAATCCCTGAAAACACGAAGAAACTCAATGCATTTTGATTACTGTACATTGCTTAGAACTGCTCTCTAAAAGAGCTTTATTTCCCATCAACCAAAAAAGCTATAGGTACTCAAAAACAATGAGATTTTAATACCAGACCTGTGGTAGTTTTATTATATTAACTTTAGACTTTTATAGATTAATTGTACACATTCAAAAAGTGACTTGTTTTTGTTTAATCTGGGCTTGTCATTAGAACAGACTGGAACCTGTAAATTCTCCTGCAGTGGGTACCTCTCTGATTCATGCTTCTTAGAACAACTTTCACTAGAAAATTTTCCTCCCTTCACGTCCCAGTGGAGAAGGGAGGTGATATCCATTATTAAATTATTCACCTACAACTTTTTCAGACCATCTGTTTGTTATGTATGTTGAATTTCAAGTTTGTGATTGTAAATTTTTAACCCTGTAAAACTTGTAAATCGTGATGTCTGCACTAAGAAGGAAAGGATGGAGCTGTGTTTTTAAGTGCTTGGGCTGTTACTATTTTGTTTTCTTGGGTCTGTTGATGTGAATGAATAATTCTCTGATATTTCCATCAATGGCCCTTCTGTCCTGTGAATTGCAAGGGCTTTATATGCTATGCAGTACATATATCCCAGTCTTTAATAACTCTTTATATCCATAGAGATGTTTTTAATGCAAAAAAAAAAAATACAGTGGCTCATTAGTGGTAACATGACGGTGAAGATTTATTCATCTAGAATTCATTGAGTCTCTACAATGCAGTATGCACAGAAAGGCAGGGAGCAATACTAAGTTGACCAAATCATCCATGTTGGCCCCACACAGTCCCAATTTGAGCACTAAAAATTCTGTGCCCTGGGGAAACCCCGAGTCCCAGTCAAATTGGTCATCTAAATTCTGATAAACTTTTACTTCATTACAAAGAATAATATTGATTTATTCATTAAATTGAGCTATAATGGGTATATAACATTATATTCATTTCAGATATAGTCCATGTGGAATATATCTATATCTATCAATCTATATCTATATCTATATCTATATCTATATCTATATCTATATCTATATCTATATCTATATCTATATCTATCATCTATATCTATATCTATATCTATATCTATATCTATATCTATATCTATATCTATATCTATATCTATATCTATCATCTATATCTATATCTATATCTATATCATCTATATCTATATCTATATCTATATCTATATCTATATCATCTATCTTGTGTGAGATGATCACCACAGTAATTCTAGTTAATATCCATTGCCACATATAGTTACAAATGTATTTTTCTTTTAATGAGAACTTCTAAGATCTGTCTTCTCAACATTTTTCAAATATACAGTACAGTATTATTAACTATAGTCACCTGGCTATACATTAATTAATACCCAGATTAAAGATTAATTTCTAATTAAAAAAATTCCTTTTGTTTTAAATTTTTCATGCCCCTCCCCCCAGATAAGCAAATACTAAAATGTACATGAAGAAAATAAGGATAAAGGTATTTATATGACATTTGTTTGATGAAACGAATACGTCAATTTCTCATAACCTTCCTGGGGCAGCAAACCTGTCATGGAATTAGCAGACCGTTGACTCACTGGGCCTTGTGTAGAAACCAGAGTACAACAACTTTCCAGGCAGAGGGAAAAAATACAGGGCACTGCTAGGAACTCTGTAACAGTGTGGATTTAGAAAACCTCTACCCTGAGTGTCCTACTCCCAAGTGTTTTAAAGAAATAACTTTTCTTTCATGATGACACTATAAACATAAATCTCAGTTCTGTTTCTGATACTTGTGTGACCTTCACCGAGTTTCTGTTTTTCTTTCTAAAACTTGTTTTCTGAACTATTAAAAGGGGGACTTATGATATTTGTAGATTTATGGTGAGGTTTAAATGGCATAACATTTCCTAGACCATTTGTATCTAGAGAAAATTAGATATGTAATAAACATTCACCAGCAGCATGGGGCTCAAACCAAGTGCTACCTTCTCTTTGTTGCCCTTCCTGAAATCCTGGCACACTGGTCATCCCTTCACTTCCTCTCCCCTGTTCATGATCTATTATGGCAATTCCAGGATTGTATTATGCTGATTTATTTATTACACTTATTTTTATTTCAGCCGCTAAAAAAGTTGGCAAGCTTTTTGAGAAGAGTGACCAATGATTCTATATTTATGATGCTTGTGGTTCTATATTTATATGCCAGGGACATGCTAGAGAGACATTTTTGGCAATGTCTAATGGATGAAGAAGTAGAGAGAATGATGATGGCAGAGAGGGTCGCCCAGAAGGTGAGAAATTCAGACCTTCTGCTGAAATACTTGAGAAAATAATGTAGGATTGAGTAATTAATCACCTTTCACCAAAACCTGCTTCTCTTTATGCAAAACACACCTCAATTCATGGTTCATTTCTACTTCACTTACCCATTACTTGCAAGACAAAGTCCATATTCACCACCTGAGACGATGCCCGAGGTTTTTATGCCATGCTATCTATGTCACCATGCCCCTTTATTTGGTGGTTCCTCTGTAGGAGTATGAAACATCTTGCTTTCTCCATTTCCACCCTGCCAGCCTCTATTCCTTTTTCACCTAGTTAAATCTTAGTAATCCTTCAAAACTCAGTTTCAATATTACTGTCTCTAATAAGGCTTTTCTGACCTACCCTGACCCTACATTTCTAAGCCTAATTAAATATTTTTTTGTGTGTGTTCCATAGTATCTCCTACAAAATTGTGTCATTCCTTCTATCTCTATTGTAATTGTAGGTTTTCCCTTGAAAGTGAAAGCTTATTCATGAAAGAGACAGGGACTCATTTCTTTATACAGTGCCTGGTATATAACAGGTACAAAAATGGTTTTTGAATGAATGCCTTTGAATCTGAAATTGGTAGCATCCGGGTACCTTATGCTCTATTTCAAAGGAGCCATATTTCTCGCAGGTTGTGCAGAGTGAATTGTTGCACTGTAGCTTTCCGAGGTGCTATAGTAAGGCTGTGCAGTAGAATTTATTGATTACAGATTTAAAATTTGTTTGCTAGCAATATACTAAGGTTGTCTTGATCAAGCGCATCCTCTCAATTAGATGTCAACCATTGTCATCTTATGACTCAAAGTTCCACAAGGGTAGCTCTCACTTGAGGCCAAGTACACTGCATCACTGAAAGAAACATCCTCTTCCAAGTTGGTGATTCAGTGATGAGAAGATGGTTAGAAACCAGGTGACAGTTCTCTGCTTCCTTCTCACTTACATTTAAGTTATAGCTTCTTCAATTAAGGTCAAACTTTATGCATGTGAATTACATGTATTCCTCTTTTACACGGTATAATTGCTTACGGACCTAAGTAAAGAGATCACTAGATTTGGAGACAGGGGCCTGTGGTTGAGTTGTGCTCTGTCTGCCACAGCTATTTGATTAGAGGAATTCTGACTAATCTCCATCCATTTCCTCATCTGCAAAAGAGATATGAATTCTCACCTCAGAGTGAGAATTAAATAATAATTAAATAATTATTAAATATTTAAATAATAAATTAATTAAATAATAATTTTAAATTAATTATTTAAAATTAATTAAATACTAATTAATTAAATAATTATTTAATTCCACCATTAAATAATAATGGTGGAATTAAATAATAATAATACACGTATGAACAATAATACATAAAAAACAGTGCACACAATTCTGGGATTATATCTAAATTATTCCCAATGAGATATTTTCCCCTCCAATTTAACATCCATACTTTATTTTGGACAGAAAATATAAATTTTGGAACATGTTTTTGTGCTTAGTTCTTGGAGAAACTGAGCTTATTTCTCATGGTTTTAACACATTATGGTCCTTTGATTTGTCATTTACCTGTGTAATATTTATAAGAAAATATTCATCCCTTTTGAACTGATCACATAGTTATATGGATTCGTTCTCTAGTATTTCAAAGCCAATGATAACTTGAACAATAAAACATACTCATATTGTGATAGCCAAGAAACAGGTGGCTACCCAAATGGGGAACTAAACCTGAGATTGTGCAATTCTAAGACGTCTCTTTCACTGTTAGAATAAAGTTACAGGAAATAAAAGCCTGAAAGATAACTGAAATAATTGAAGACTATATTTTAAAAAATTGACCAGCACACAAAAGTGTCCGAATGTTACAATTACACAGTAACTATGGGATGTGGAAATAAACAAGACTGATTTTCTAAGCTCAGGAGGACAGAGTAAAACAATAAACAGCAATCTCAGCTATTATTAACATTTCGTGATCATGATAAAACCAAAGAAACAAAGGATGTCGGCAATAATAACAGAAATCAGTATACGATTAGCTATCAAATGAATGATACAAAAACTGTAAGAAGAGGAAGAACAAAATGTTTTTCTCTGGTGTGAGTAAATGTGCAGGCCTTCACATTATACAACCCTAGTTTTCTCTGGCAAGGTGATCTCAGATCCACCTGTCACAGCACTATTTGCGTGGAATGATAGAATTAAGATGAGTGCGAAATGATGTATTGTAGAGGCTAATTGTCATTCTTGTTTGCTGTACAATACTTAACCTATGGGAGTGAACTTGGCCTGGGATAGCTTTGAGTTGGCTTTTAGAATTTGATTCTGTGTGACTGGAATAACATAAAAGTCGGTCAGGAAACTAAGGCAGTGGTTTCTCCATGTCAAGATGAATCACACACATTTGGATTTCCCCCCTGACAAGCATACACACACTGTGGGTGAGTTGGGTAGGGTGAGGTGGGATGAGAAGTTGTGTATGGGGAGCTGCTGAACCTCCCAATGAACTAGAAAGTGCTGATTTCTTTTTTTTTTTTCCTGCAGTCTTCTATAAAACCAAATCAATATGGTTATAAATGAAAAGCCTGTTGTGTCTCATGAGTGCTACTGCTAGCCTGAACTTTGTGGTGGGGTTTTGGTGAGGTTTACAATGGGTGTGGATTTGAAGATCTTGAGAAACAGATGGAAGCTTTTCATGTAGATGCAATGGCATGAATTTTGTACCTTAAAGTGGTAAAGGTAGAAATTATGAGCATGTTGGAGAAGTTTGGCTAGAGTGGAATAGTCATGAAATTGTATTGCAGCTATCCTGGTGAAAAAATGTCAGGTGGAGGAGAGGCAAGGGGCCGAAGAAGTGAGGTGGAGGATGGGATGTCAGTGGGAGAGCAGAGAATAGAGCCCAGCACGTACGAGGGCCAGAGGCATGAACACGCATGGTGATTCTGAAGGATAATAAAGGAAAATCAACTGGGGTTAAATGGTATTAAAAGTTTTGGTACCTGTTCTGAGGCCATTAAGTAAACATTTTTTCTACTTATCTCCGATACCGTGGGTAAATTAAAAAGTATTGTTTTAATCTATGATGTCCACGTTTCACCTTGAATGACTCTACTGCTTCTCAAGTATGGATAAAGATAAAGTTAGTGAGAATTACTACCTTTTTTGTTTAATCCAGAAATTATAATTTTATGCAATACTATGTTTTTGCTCAAAATACCCCTCTTGCATTGTGATAGCTGTAACTCCCAATATTCTTAATTATATTAATATCTAACGTATTGAAGGTTAAAGGAGGGTTCTATTAGTCTAATGAAACAAGGGAAATTAAAGGAAACCCTGGATTCTAACCGGAGCTGATCCCAGTGATTACCAAACACACGCTTTATAAATCATTAGAGACTGCTGCTTTGAGTATATTTCTCTGATGTTAAGTAGATGAGTTGTGATGCAGCTTTCTATCGCTGCTCTTACAGTTGGATTAATTCCCATAAATCTTTTGGGCCATAGGGACGTGAAACAGAAGCCAGATTTTAGTCAATCACCCATAATTAATTTGCTGTCTTTTGAAGGAAGGTCTTTCAACTCTCTGGGATTCTTTTTGTTCATCTGACAAGTAGGGACAGAAGAAACCCTTAAAGTGAGATAACGGGATAAAAGCCCAAATTGCTTTGGCAGGGATAACCTATTGTATAGATATACTGTCTTTAGAGCAGCAGTTTTGTCACTGTTAGTCAGTTTCATACTTTTATCGAGTGATCTACACACATACACACAGATATATTATTTTGACTAATTCAGCTTAATGTTTTTTTTCTATTAAATGTACTAATTGTTTGACTTTTCTCCTCTTTTTTTAGATTGTATCTTTAAAAAACACACTTTTTTTCTTCTTTCCCTAACATGATTTAGAGGCTTTTCTTTAGGGAAGCTAATAGTTTAACAATAGATATTCAAGGTAAACATTTTCAGCTGAGGAGTGAGGTTGGTTTAGTAACTTGTATTGAATTGGAGCTGGTATTTGTGATATGTTCATGTCTTTCATTGTAATTGTCTAACCAAAAATGTAATGGGACATAATAAGTCATGGCATGATTTGTATAAAAAAATCATAACATTTTGATCAATCTGAATTTTCATTTTTATACTAACCTTTTATTTTTATACTAACTTATTTTTTTAGCGGCTTAAAACAACACACGTTTATTGTCTCCCAGTTTCTGTGGGCCAGGAGTCTTGGCTTAGCTCAGGTCTCATGGGCTATAACCAAGGTATTGGTCTGCATTTGTTCTCATTCGGAGGCTTGCCTGGGGAAGAATTAACTTCCAAACTTATCTTGGTTGTTGGCAGAATTGATATCCTTGCAGCTTTTAACAACATTTTAAATTCTATAATGTGTTCATATATGGATTATAACAAGGAGAAAATACTTTCTCTTAAGATTTGTCAGTTTGAGCAAATGATTACTTGGCCCATGTCTAAAATAAGACACCTGAAGTGGCTTCCCAATCTAAATATGGGGTGTTCTTGCCCATTCGAAGCTTTCCTCACAATCCCTGAGCTCAGAGTTCTGGCAGCCTGCTGGGTACTAGGAAGCTGGAAAGGGAGTAAAATGAAACTGGGCATAACTGAGGGCAAATCAGTTGGCCACATTGTTTAGTTGCTTTAAAGACAGGATAAACGATGAATTGGATGCATTTTGTAATAAACAGGCTGTATGTGTATTCCTTTGCCCAGGACAAAGACATCATAATATTAAAATAATTATTCTAATATCCCTCTCTGAAAAGAGAGGGACAGGCTACTGCATGGCTATGGGAAAATAAGTTTAATAAAAGGATCTTTTTTGGAATATGTACAGAAAGTCATGAAGATTTAAGTCAATCATTAATTGTCGCCTAAGAGGTCCAGACATACTTACATTCAGGGCAGAGGATTTTTAAGCGACAAATAGGAAAATAAATTCAATCAACTTGTATTCTGGTTTTAAATATTTTGCTGTACCTAGGTGGACTAAATCTGGATTTTATTTCCTTGTACTTTGGGGACGAGATCTGAAGGGAGAATAAATTATTTGGTTCTAATGATCCTCAGCAGACAATTCTGTAGGTAGTTTACCACTTTTCACTTCAACATTTGCTCTGTTTGGGGTAAGCAGAATTAGAATATTTCTGTGGACATATGGAGAGTAGGTGTGAAGTAATTCTCACTCTATTAACACATTTCTTGTCAGAATCTTATGTTGGTCATGGAATGGAATGGTAACAATTTTAAGGAACTGAGAAGTGTGTAACCTGGAGCTGATGCACATTCTGGAGATTGGTCAGGAAAAGCCCATGAGTTAAAGGGGCTTCTCTTTAAATAATTTAGATTGCTGTCAAAAGAGTTTGACTGAAGAGAATCACTGGAAATATGAGACAGTTTTAAGTGAATTTATGTTCAGTTAAAAAAAAAAGTTTCCACTATGAATTAATGCAAATATTTAGAAGCTGAACTGAGAGTATGAGTTTTTCAAAGGCAATATTTGGTAAAAATGTTATTTCTGCTGTGATGGGCATCTTTAATATAACATAATTAAATACAGTATCTTATTCAGGGAAATAGATTATTTTGGCCTATGCTTCTCCTACTGTCACCTGTATTGTGCATTTGAGACTGTGGCTTAAAAAGACAGAAGGCAGAAAATACCATTCTTACCAGACAGTATATTCGGCTGCTGGATATTTTCTTTTTTATGTGTGGTTCTTTTTCAGGAATTCTCAAATCTTATCTGCAGCCAGTTATCTGGAAGTAATAAGGGGCAGCTCTTACGGGTATATGGGATATATTTTCTCATCAAGTTCCATAAATATTTTGAAATGAGAGCTTTCTCTGAAGAGTTTTGTAGCACTTTTTTCTTTGGCTCCAGCTTTGGTAAAATATAAGACAGCTGTAGATTGGTAATTTTGTACATAAAATGGCTGAGGATTGGTTAAAGATAGAAAGTAGAAAAAGTGAACCATTTACTAAAGGACTTTTTAATTGGTTTTCCTTTTGCTGCTGGGTGGATATCGTCACTTATCTGGCGGAAAAAAAAACCTCTGGACTCTTAATACACTCCTCCTTCCAGTGAGGCATGTCAACAAGACTACGTCTTTTATTGTCCACTAGCTCGTACAACCTCCTCAGTTTCAAAAATAAAAATATGTGTTATTCCTGATAGCATTGTATCGGTGGCTGGGAGTAAACTGTGTCATAGACCCTTTGGAGTAAACACAGAGGGATACTCCAGACTGTTGCATTTATTTTTACTGAGAAGGGAGAGAGGGTCGGCCCTGTGGGGCAAGTGTCCTTCACAGGTTTAGGACAGGGAAGTAGTTAGCAAAGGACACCCAACAGAGTGTGTGTTGGGTTGGCTAAACAGTAAAGGAAAACAGAATCTGCTTTTACAAGACCTTATGAATTGTTAGAGAAATAGTTCACATGTGTATGCAAATAAACGGACGCTCCTAAAATTGTAACTTGGTGACTTTTACCAGAAAAAGTGACTGGCTCTGTGAGATGTCATAGACATTCATTAAACTGGGAATTACTTTAGATTTTGAATTTGTTTTTTTCTTTTTTTCTTTGCCTAGGTTTTGTCATTGAGATAATGAATGAAATATTTATTTAAATTCCTTTTGTATTTTAATAATTGTTACTAAATGTGTTTGGACTCCTAACCTGTCCTACAATCATGGCTCTGAAATGAGAGAGGTGAGTGAGAAAGGAAGGAGGGCTAGTGAGTACAAAGAATTTCTTTTCCACTCCTAACAAGCTTCCTCCTTTATCTCTAATAAGTTAATGTTTTCTTAAGTAGTGTTTTACTTGATCCCTGGTAGGTTAATAATAACCACTGTATAACTTATAATAAATATTTTTATTCTCATTTTCAAACACCAATCCTTTCTTTTGATAGATTTTTCTTTTTGATTGAAACTTTATTTGTTTTTCAAGTAATTACTTATTAAAAATTTGGTAATAGAGAAATGTACAAAAAAGAAAGTGTCATTAAAAAATTAGCTCTCCAACAATAAACATAATTTACATGAAAGAAAATGCCTTTCTTCTTTGTCTTAATTTAGACAATTTTTTTTTTTCAAACTGTAGCTTCTAACTTATTGGAAGATATGATACTATGGTCAGCAGTGAACATTAAATCAATGAAATGAAACAGAACTGAAAATGTATTGCATATCACAGAAAATATTATGGCATATTAATGACATTTTTGTTTTAATTGTGTGTGTGTACTGCTTGATGTAAATTTTATTTCTTTTTGTAGTTTACATTCAAATAAATTTGAAAGCTAAGGATTTAGATGATGGATGAAAGTCAATCTTAATTTGAGAGAGCAGAACTGGAGACTATTGTTGTGTATAATTCCAGTTTAAAATGAGACAAGATCAGGAACCAGAAAGGAAAGAGAGAGCAGGGTCAGATGGAAAATGAGAACAAAAAGAAAGGGATATAAATAATGGAGTTCTGCTTAAGGGGTGCTGCTCAAGACACTCTTTTGCCTTAGATTCATTTCTCAGAGACAGGAGACAGACAATGAAAATGGGGTGTTTAACAAGAGCAGGGAAGGCCTTTAACACAGGTGAAATGGGATGGAGGAGATGTAAGATTTTAGCATGGACTCTGTGCTCTCCTGGAATCCTCTCCTGGAAGATGGCACAATGAAATTTGCTCTAAATTTCATTCCCCTCAAAGCTTTGTATCCCTTATAAATGCATGCACCAAGTCAGACCACATTTAAAGTTCATACCAGTCATCTATCTCCTTGCATGACCTATTTCATCTGCCTGGGACTCAGGTTTTCTATTATGAAACTCAGATGTTAGGTGAGATGACCTCAAAATTCCCTTCCAATCCTGACATTATATGGTTTACATATAATGTAAACCATAACACTGATAAAGGGAATAAAATAGAGATGATAAAGGGAATAAAATATATATTTTGATAGGATTAAAGTGGTGGAAAGTTAGAGGTAGAAACACGTGTGCAGGTGGGAAGAGATTGAAATTCAGAGTTGAAAATGGGTTTCCAAATTCAAAAAATATCCAAGGACTGACTACACAGAATACAGTGCTAACACCACTCATTGATTATTTGCTGTTTGCGGAAGCCAGCTTAGCTCTTAACTACAATTTCCATCCAGTTCCCACAATAACTTCTACAGTGTAGGTGCTATTAGCCTCGTGTAAATATCTGGGATACAATGTAACTCAGTGATTAACTAACAGAATCAGAAGCCAAACCTAGCATTGTCTGTTATAAATCCCTTGATTTTCATCTGCATGCCATGCCAAGTTTGTATTTTGAAACTTAATTAGGATTAGATTTTATATTGTTGAGAATCTGTACCAATAATCTTGATATTTAAAATGTTAAAGCATGCACTTTATAATGGGAAAATGCAGCAACTAGTGTAAGATGAAGCACAGAGGGAACAGAGTCAGAACGTAGGGGCTTCCACCTCAGGTTGAGCTGCTATAAGGGAGAACTTGGGTGAGCTCCATAAACCCTTGAGTTATAGTTTCTTTATCTTTAAACGTTACCCCAGTAAACCTTAATTAAAAAAAAAGAAAAAAGACAGTAAGAACATTTCTTCTTCTCCTTCCCCACCTTCCTCCTTTCTACCTCTTCCTCCTACTATTCTCCTCCTTTCCTCCTTCTCCCCATCCTCATCTTCCTCCTCATCTGAACCTGTGTGCTTCAGGATTATAGCAAGGATAACACAAATTAATATACCTGAAAACATTTTGTAAAATATAAAGCAGTGAACATATTATTTAATTTATTCTTAGATTTACCCATTGCCTGAATAGGAGCAGGACTTTATAAAATGATCCCGATTCTGTGCAAATGATTAAGCTTTTTTAAATTACATATTTTTGCATCTGCATAAAGAAATAATGGAAATGATGTTAATTTTAAAAATTGAATAAAATAGCTGCATTAGAAAAATCCAAGTGATTTTTCTGGGAAGGGTTGCCTGAGAGGATGTATTCTGAGATTCTAAGTACAACCTGAAATGGGAAGATTGACATCAGACGACCTGGATGGCTGATGGCAGAGGCAGTTTGATAAAAGGCAAGAAAGATAAAAGATTGCAGAATCAAAGTAGGAACTGTTTATTCTCAAAGATGAGGTTGCAATGGCATTTTAAGCAGGAAAGATGTGGTTGTTGTTGTATGAAAAAAAGAATCCATAACGGCCTTTAAGCCAACAGTGTTTTTGTAGGACAAGAGTAAAACAAGTTAGCGAGTTTTACTGTAAGAGGTTTGCAAAGAAAATCAATGTTTTCTTTATCAAGTGCTGGTTCTCTCTCCTTTGAATTCTGTGTGAAGTGCTAGTCATATGTATAAACTACCAGGGTTGTAAGAAATTGTTCAGGCTTCAAGTACCCGTGTGGGTGGAAAGTTGGGTGTTTTCTCAATAACAATGAACATTACCTTGACTAAACTGAATTTTGAAAATCAAGTATCTATAGCTAAATTAGATCACATTCAGTCACTTTATAAGTAAGATTCAGAATGTAAACATCTATGGCGTGTTTCAGAAGTTTTGATGAAAAATGCTTTGGGATTGAAAACGGGGGTTCATAAACAGGTAGAAAGATGACTTTATTCACATTTTAATGGTTAAGAAAAAGTATTCACTGGCAAATCAAATAGGAGCATGACTGGTAATAAGTCAGCTAAAGCCTTACTGATATAATGTGGCCATTTTATGATAGAAGCAGTATTTGACCAGAAGGAAAGGGTTCGAAAGGGCATTGCTTTCAATAAATAATGTTTATAACTACTACAAACCTCCTTAATCACTAATGTAAATAATTATAATAATGTATCAAAAACAGCTCATTTATCATCTTTTGTGTATGAAATTTCACAAAAATACTTTGCTTATATTAGTTCTATTTCTCAAAACAACATCAAGAGGTTGATATTATTATACAGTTTTCATCTTCTCCTTCCCCACTTTCCTCCTTTCTACCTCCTCCTCCTACTATTCTCCTTCTCTTTTCCTCCTTCTCCTCCGATTCCTCATCTTCCTCCTTATCTTCCATCTTCTATATAATCTACTTTCAAGAGCAGAAGCCCATGACCTCATAAAGAAAGGTGCAATCAGGCAATATGTGGAAAAGGCCCAGGGTTGAGAGACAGAAACCCTGAATGCTAGCCTTGCCTCTTCCTTTCAGAAAGTGTTTAACTTGCGCAAATTAGATAACTTCTCTGCAAGAGTGACAATTAAAGGTGATGCTTTCTGCCCCTGAGAAGTGCAGGTGCATAGATCTGGGGAAAGCCTATTTGAATCATCACAGACAACAACTTATATTTCTGAAACCGACCTTAGTGATGAGAAAAATGTCCCTGATTCTCAAGAATTAAAGTGAAGAAAGCACAGAACTTCTGGTTCTAGGTTTATGACAGGTAATAAAAACTGACACCCTTCCAGAATTACCCCCATACTTAGAAATGCTGCATAAACATTTAAAAAAGTGTACATCATACAGTAATTACCAACAACCTCCTCAACTCCAAAATTTGGCACACAAATTAAAAATAAAACTTCGTTGCACTACTTAGTAAAGCATTATTAGTAACTTTCATAAAAAATGTACAAACTTTGTTAAATTTTTATTAAGCCCTCTATTGAGCTGGCTATAGATATTTATAACACATGCATTTAAAATTATATGTTATTGCATACAGTTGAATATGATCTGAGGAAATGCTTAAGAAAATGATTCCAAAAGGTACTTGTATGAGCTTTCGTAGTCTGAAACAGATAAATGAGCTAACCAAATGTATTAATGGGGATAGAGCTTTCTAAAGAAGGCCTGAAGATATCTGTGAAAAATACTCTTATGAGTTAGTGGATTCCGTTCAAAATATTACAAGAGGCTCAAATTTAAGAAGGTTAACAAATAATTAAGTATTATCTAGGCTAGATAGAAGGGAAGAAAGACAAAGGCAAGAAGGAAGGAATGAATGAAGGAAGGAAGGGAAGAAGGAAGGAAGGAAAGAAGAAAGGGAGAAAGAAAAAGAGAAAGAAAGGAAGGAAGGAAAAGAGGGAGGGAGGGAGGGAGGGAGAGAGGGAGGGAGGGAAACGAAGAAATGAAACCCTTTAAGTGCCAAAAGCCAAGAGAGAAATGAAAACCAGAGTAACTAGAACTTGCTCAAACCACTGGTGCATCTGGGTTGGGGATGGGTGTTTGGGGATGTTGTCCTTTTCATCAGTAGGCTGGATTTTGATGTCCATCTGGGGAACAGGAAAGTTAAGTCACAGATTTGCACAAGGAAAGGGGTGAAACCAAATTCTTTAAATGTCCACACTTGCAGTAAAATGTAGACTAAAAAGCTGCCTTCCAGCTCAGGGACATGATGGAAAACAACAACAGCTACAACCAAGAAAAGTTTTAAAAAATTCTATGTTTATCTGCTTGGTCAGTTAGTGGAAAAAAAAAGTCTAATTTGAAAATTAGAAAGCCAAAGTTTCTACTGCCTTTAAATTTGTGGTTTGACTTTTCAATGCCTGCATGTCTTAAAACAAGCAGAAAAAGAGAGAGAGAAGCTCTCAAGTAGGTTAAACTTGAATCTTGTGGGATCCTAGCAAAAATAAATAAATGTAAAATTTCTCTTGTCAGGAATTCCCACACTCAAACAACAAAAGATTCTCAGTCCCAAGAGCTTAATATAATAGGATTGAATTTAGAAACATACACTAAGCATGCGCAAAATTATTTTTAAAAGTAGGTGAAACCCTAATGGATATACAATAAATGAAAAAAATACAGATTTGAAAAATTTTAACACAGACTTTATATTGTAGAAAGAAAAAATATCACATTTTAAAATTAAAAAAAACGACACGATTGCAGAGTATTAGTTCAACTGAAGTCAGTGTGAGGCTGTATACAAAAAAAAAAAAAAGGAATAGAAAATATTAAGGACCATGAATCATGGAATAAAAACAGAAGATGTAACTTATTTCTAACAGTTCCCGAGGGAGATGTTGTACTTAGAATATATTTTAGAAGAAAATACTTAAGGAAGTCATAGTTGAGAATTTTCCAGAGCCGATAAATGACAGTTCTTCATTTCAACAAACAAAAAATTTTAAGGAAAACTAATGAAAATAAATCCATTCCTAGACATATCAATGTGATCCTGCAGACACCAAAATCAAAAAAACATTTTAAAAGCAATCGGAAAGAAAATGCAGTCTACCTATAAGAAACAATTATTAGATTAACAGAAGGTATATTAAGACCATCAATTTAGGATAGAGAGGCAATGCAGTAGTAGCCTCAAAGGTCAAGAAGACAAAATAAATCTGTCTGCAATACCCCGCAGATATTGTTCAGGAGTGAGGTCTGTCTTAGGTTGGTTTCTGAAGAATAAGTTCCTAGAATAACAGTTCATTTGTAAGTGATTTATTAGGAAGTGCTGCAAGGAAAGAATTGGTAGGACTGGTAATAACATGAAGATTTATTTTTAAATTTTAAAAATAGTGCTAGAAAATCATATATTATGTAAATAACAATAATTATTAGTCCAGAACATAATAGATCTAAATATAAACATTAAAAAGCTTCTAGAAAAAGAGAATATCTTTATATCTGTAGGTAGATTTCCTAAACAGAAAATGAAATGCACTAACCATAGAAGAAAATTTAATACATTAAACTTAATTGAAATTAAGAACATCTGTTTACAAAAAGGACAGTTAATCTATGGAAAATGCAAGCTATAAACTAGAAAAAATATATTCAGTATACATTGCTCACAAGGAATATACAAAACTCTCCAAAAACATTTTTCTTTTTTAAGTAAACAGGATTTCTTCTAGGAACTTCTTTAGCATGAGGCATTCTTTATTATCTTCTGATACACTGTAAAACTTATATCCTATTTGCTAGAATTTAGTCAGATAGTAAACACAGCTACAAGTGCAGGTGAGTAAAGTACACTTTATTTTATTTGGCCATGTGTCCAGATAAAATTCAAGACTTTCTTTCTAAGTAGGTCAGGAAATGTATATTAAAGCAGGCAACTAGTAAATCCTGCAATACAATTTTGATGTACATGGTGTGACTACAATGAGATCCAACAAATTCATTGAAGATGACTTTTATGCTATTTTGTTTTCCAAATTCTGGATGTGGGAGGAAGCTTAGAAATCTAAAGCTAAATAAAATGTTTCTGTCTTCAAGGAGTTGATAGTCAAGTAGTAGATAAAGATGCATAAATAATCATCACACTTTTTTTTTCATTCATATGTATGAATATTTCAGTTCAAAGGTCAAAAAGAGTACTTCCGCAAGAGTCAAAAATAACGTAAGAAAGATATTTTAAGGTAAGAAAATTCAGGGACATAGTCATAAAGCTCGGACAATTTTAGGTAGGTATGGGGTAAATAAATAGTTCAGTTTGCCTGGAGTAGTGTGAATGCAGCGGGTCTTAATTGTCAGATTTTGGCCTTTACGCATTAAGGAATGAGAACCCATCAAAATTTCTGAGCAATGAGCCTAAGTTTTTGGGTGTGGTTTGTTGAATTTGTTATAATTATGTCTCATCATATTCTTGAGGTCACATATTAAAAATACTTTTAGGATTAATGCTGTGGTACACACATCATAAGCCTCCAATGATAGTTGGCTAGACTTAGAGATGGACCAGTTTTATGTCAATGACTTTTCTTAAGAAAACATGTTGTCAAAAGTTTTAAGGATATACTCCCTATAAAGGTTACATGTTATTTTTACAAATGTACTGAAACTGCACTGAATTCATAGTTATGAGGTGATTTAAAAATCAAACTTATAAGTATGAGAAAATGGGAGAAGAGACAATGCAAAAGGATCATGGAAGTTAGAAAATATGTAGATGAGGAGAAAATGACATGGCAGTCCTCAAAACACTGAGTCCTTAACAAGCAGCAAGGAAGCTGAGAACCAACTGTATTTACACTGCAGATTTACCAGAAGGTTTGGGCATCTACAGCACCAGATACCTTTACAAAAAGCTGAAGGTAGTAAAATAGGTCAAAAGTTGATTCAAGAAGTTGGATCTTCATTTCCTTGCCAGCATTGTGTGTAGCTCAATACCCGTTTCCTCTATTCTTTTCAAAGGACTGAAAGTTTAATCTCTGGAGAGAGTAAAATAGAATGTACCTGGACCAGCTAGCAGAGCAGCTCTGTACTGCTGGCTAGGTGCTGATAACACAAATTCCAGTTAGTCTTCTCTGCAAAGTGCATTTTTCAAGAAACTCATGGATTCTAGGAAAAAACTAAAAATTCTTTATAGAGGAATTAAAATCCAATGACTTCATTGATGCACTTCTCAAATATCTTGTAATCTCCCATTTCTAAGTATGAGAATACAGCCTAGGACTAGCATACAAGTGAGTAAAGTCTTTCTATAAAAGATAAAATCCACATACAGGAAACAAAATCAATTTGGAGGAAAAAGTCATTTACGGAGATAAAAAACAAACAAAAAGAACACTATTATTAATATCTTCAGAGAAGCAACAGAAGATATTATAAACATGTAACAAGAAAATTAAATGCAAAATAACAGAGACCTCTTGGGAAAAAAAATATAGCAAAAATGATAAGCTTTGTGCAAAGGCTAGAAGATAAAGTTGTAGCATATGCCAGAAGGAGGTCCAATGTAAATAAATACACTTCAAGAAAAAATAAAGAGAACAAAGAATAATGAACAAAACGAGAAAAAACCTGCCAAGAGAAAAGACAACTATTTCCAGATTGAAAGGGGCCTCGTACTCAGAACAAAATTAGAAATTACGTATACACCAAGTACATTATGATGAAATTTCAAATCATTTAGTCAAAGAGAAGATCTTTGAGCTGGGAATGAAGGAAAAAAACAACCCATAGACACAACAATGAAATAATTCACACGAAAATGGTTAGGAATACAAACGTTGTCAAGCTAAAAGCTTGAAGTTGATAAACACTCCAAAATTCTGAAGAAAAAATATATTCATTTTAGAATTCTATACCCAGTGAAATTACTAATCAAGCATGAGGTAACAGCATCAAGTAATGAGCATCAGAGTAATTACTTTCAGACACATATAAATTAAAAATCTGTATCTATAATATCTATCTCTATTTTTATTTCTATTTCTGTATTATATATACCAAATCTATATTTGTCTCCCAATTATCCTTTTGTCATGAAACCATTGTAGAATGTATTATATTAAACCAAAACAAAGAAGTAAAACAATAAAGAGTAAGGGATGAAATATAGGAAAGTGGTCTTTCAATACAGAAACCAAGTGAAAGGAATCCCCAGAACAATGGTGAAGGAAGATGCCTGGATGACAGCTGTGAACTATCTTTAGTGAGCAGTGCATCAAGGTCATGGACATCAGATAGCACCAGGAGAGTTTTCTCTAAGGAGATCCAATGGATACGATACTTGGTAGGTCTCAGCGTTACGAGAGAAGACATTTGGATAATAGACAGCTTTGAATTAAATTGATGATTATATAGAAAAGTAAGCCAACTAACATGGTCTAATCATGTACAGTTTTACATAGTCATGATTATGCTAATACTGAGTTAATATGAAATCATTGTCTAGCTATAATGTTGGTTGGGGCATGTGAAGGATATGCATGTGTGATGGGAGCAGGAAGAGAAAAGAAGCTAAAACCTCATCCTCCATCCTGGGACATCAATAGATCAACCTCCAAACTAAAGTCATTGATAGCAATATAAGCATGTCATGGAGAGAAATAAACATCAAAAGAATTATGTAGTGGAATTAAAGTGGTTGTCTTTAGGGAAGGAAAATTGGGATGGGAAATGGATAGCAGTTTCTATTTCTCAAAACAAACCTTGTAAAACTATTGAACTCTAAATTAAATACAAAATAAAAATCAAAATTGAAATAAGACATTTCAGAAATGACTTTAGTAGTGCATGGTAATTATCAGGAGTTGCCATACACAGGAGAAAGTCCACTAGCTTACCCGCAAGATACCATTGAATTCAAATACTACTTCCACCACTACCTAGTGGTGTAATAACAGCAAAAATTAAACCATTTAGCTAGTACTCATTATATACTACAAATTTATAAAGTTATTCTTATCACCTCTAGACTTCATAACAACCCTATGAAACATTGCTATTATTACCCATATGTTTCAGAGGAAAATATGGGCCTTTAGAGAATTTGATTGTATTACCCACATTTATAAAGCTAGGAGGGGAGAGTTCAGCCCAAATTGGACTCATGTGCTTCTGGATGTAAAAATCTTTGTAACAGTCTGGAAAGGTTGAATGTTTGCATTTGTTTGGGTTTTTCCTCCAAGCAGATCCCAGACAAGGACGTGAGCGAGATGGTCTAAGACAAGAGCAAGAGTAGGAAAAGGGAAGAATGGCAGGCATCAGCAAAGGCTGTCATTCAGCCAGGAGCCATGGTGGCTCACTGGAACTTAATCCTGCTGGGGAAGTTCTGAGATCCAGGGAGAGGTACCCCACAGAAGGTCCAAGGAGAGGGGAAGTTTTACCTAAAATCTCATCAGTCAATGGTGGAGGGCTGCTGAGGAGGAGGGGGTAGTAAATTTCCTGGAATTTCTGAACAGGCAGGCTTTGGCGGCCAAACAGTCTTTAGAGGGAACAACAGCAGGGATTCTGGCAATTGGAAGTCAGGCTAGAGCTCTCTGAAGTAGTTGGGCTTGGGGACATGGGCTAACGTGCACTAACAGCATTTTCTGGAGACTGCTAACAAATAACTCCCAAATCTCAGTTGAATAACAAAAGTTTCTTTCTTTTATTCACCACAACATAATGCAGTGGAGAGGAGTTGGGGTGTCATGGTTTCTAAACCACAGTTCTTCACAACTCAGGTTTCTTCCATTTTAGGTTCTCTGCAGTCCCCGAGTCCCACAGTCTCCTGGACCTAGTGCACGTAGCTAGCCCATGAGCCAAGAGAGAGTGGGGAATGTGCAGGAAATTTTATGGCAAGTTCTGGAAGCACCACAACATGTCTGCCTACATAAATAACACTGGCCAAAACTCAATCACAAGACTGCATTGCATTGTCAGAAAGCATTGGAAATGTAGTCTAAATATGTCCTAGAGAGAAAAACAAACCCTAACATTTGGTGAGGAGCAATCACAGCCATCCAATAATTACTGCATATTACTTCTCATAAGCTCACCTTGATGTGCTTAGTAAATATATATGAACATACACATATACACATGCATATATATGTACGTACTCATACATATACATGTATTCATTGCTCTGCCTGGTAATTGCAAGGTATGTAGTAAAAACATAACCTTATCGGAATGAGTTTTGCACATAGATTCATCATTTCTTTTTCCCATTTCACGTTAGAAATAAACACACTTAAAAAAAAAAAAATCTCACCAGATTGCATTTACCTTAGGGTAAGGTAACTCATAAGGTTGCATTTACCTTAATTTGTTCAGCAAATTAAGCTGTAACATTTTATACAGGAATTTATCTTCCATGTTACTTAACAAAATTCTATGTGACATATCAACTCAAGAAATTAGCAAAATCTATTGTGCACATTTGTTTTCCTGAAACATTAAAAAAAATTAAAATATGTGCTAGGTTGAATATTTTTGAAATGAGTGATTCTGCAAACATTTAAAAATGCTATCTATATATCAGCAGAGACACATTTTCCTGTCCTGAAAGCTTCCCCATATGGCAGGTCATTATCACATTGCATAGAACGTATTTTGACTGCTGCTATCAGATTCACCTTGTTATGCAGAAAGCCTTATGTGTTTGAGCATAAAAATATCTGAATTTCGGTGAACTAACGTATTGACCTTAATTTTTTTTTTTTAGTAACTTAGGGGTATAACGAAAAAAACCACAAACCATGTGTACAAACCATAAGAAACTCTTGCAATTTTATAATTGCAAAGTTAAGTTTAAAAAGCAGGAAGGTAATATAAGTTTTAGAAAAATTATACATTAACTTCCTGATTTGGATACCAGGTAGGCAAGTTGCACAATTGGAACTATTATTTCTACTGAACTTCTTTTCTTTAATATTTAGACGTAGAGAGATCCAAAAGAGAATAGAGGATAGAAACACAGAAACTGGGCTTATATCGTACCCCAGTGAACTCTTGTCTTCCTCTTTTGTGAAAAGGCCAAATAGAATGAACATACAGCCAATTTTCTCCTGGGAGCAAATCTATTTCACTCGTGTCCTATGAAGGTCTAGCCCTGGGGGTGGAAATATGAATACCGTTGTTACAGCCAAACCCAGTATTTTTCTAGCCTAACAAGCCAATCAATCCCTAATGCCTAATAGGGTAAATAATATTATCACACCTGATTTAATATAGCTGGGTAATGTGATTGTGGTTAAAGCACTTTGTGTGTTCATTTATTTGGATGTCCTAGACTAGTAGTTCTAAAACAGGGGTGATATTTGCCTCAGGGGAATTTCTGGAGACATTTTTGGTTGCTAATACTGTAACGGTTTGCTTCTGGAATTTAGTAGGCAGACATCTGCTTAAACATCTTATTATACACAGGACAGTTCCTCAGAACAAAGCACACTATCTGGTCCCAAATATCAATGACATGGAGATACCCTAACTTATAACCTAGTCCTTCCTATATATAATACATGAAAATAATCCCTATTTCATGTGAGGAAGATTACAAATCAGGGTTGAGAATCAACTTCTGTTTACAATTCTTTACAACTTCTGTTGTGAAATAGTTGACAGCTGATTATGCATCAGAACTGGAATCCATTTCTCCCTTGCTCTAATCCCTTCCACAGAGAACAAATTGCCTAGCGTTTAATTCTCTTTTGTTTTGCTCTGTTTATTTTGGACTGTCAGTTTTTACATACTCCCTGTGCTTGACCCTCTTGGCACCACACCCACTCACAGGTGTGCTGGCTCCATCTCATACTAATTGGACCATCAGCCGTTCGGAGGCAGGACAGTCACAAATCAGTGAAGACCCTGCATGGTGAGTATGAACTTTAATTTCTCCAGATTCTCTCCCCAAATATCTCCCAGCTTATTTCACACCACCAAGCAGCCACAGTCATGGGAGGACAGGGAATACATCAGATAGACCCAATGGCAATGCCTTCTCTGGTTTCACTTGCTGATTCCTGCTCTGTTTCCTAGTACTTCATCTCTTGGCTGACATGTCTCACCACGGGCTCTGATATTGCTGGTTGTATAACCCTTCAGTTCCTTTATGAATGATGAGCTTGTTTTTCAGTATTCATGTTTTCTACGAGCAACACTGCCTTATAAAGTTACACAGATTATCAAGTTGGAACCCTAGTTAGAAACTAAATGGAAGTGTTCTATTTCAGGATTCCTGACTTCCTTCAAGTTGTTGAGAAACTGGACTGTACTGGTTCAGGAATTATCTTCTCTGTTTTAATGTGTTTTAATGTGTTTAATATTTCATACAGTGTTTCAACTACCATGAAACACTGTGGAAGGCAATTTGAAAGTTGGGGAGAAAACTTGGGTGATCATATTATTTGTGTCCAAATCATTACATAAACACAACTCCTGCTTATATCGTATATAGAAATACATCCAAAAAATAAGTGGAAACTAAGAATTCGAGTTTAATCATTAGAAGAGGTAATATATTGAAAGAGGAACAGGATGTAGGCTTTGAAGTTGGTGTTGATTTCAAATCATATCTCTGCAACTTTCTTTGACTGTACAATCTAGGGAGTGTTATTTAAGCTTTCTGACCTTCAGGATCTGCACCTATAAAATGGAGAGGGTAACTCCAAACTCAGTATTGCAAGGATTATATATGTGTACACACACACACACACACACACACACACACACACACACACACACAACTTTCCTAGTGCTGTATAGATGTTTCCAACCCACGTTAGCTCATTTTTACTCCTGTAACAAAGCAAGTTACAAAAACCAAGAGAATTTAACAATACTGAATCAGAATTAAGAAGTAAGAAAAACCACAATCTAGAGCCTTGTTCTTTTGCTTTCTGGCTGTCTGAACTTAGAAAATTAGCAAACTTCTCTGGGACACAATTTCCTGAGTAGTAAAATAAGGCTACTGGAACATTAAATGGTTTCTGCCACTGCATGCTTTTAGACGACTAACCATGAAGCTCTGTCTTCTAATTGAAGCGCACTTAGAAATCTAATATGTAAAAGAGATAATTCGTGGAATTCTTTAATTCAAGGGAGTTGGGAAAGGCTCTTCTGTAGGCTCTGAGGAGCACATTTTGGAAGTCACTGGGCTTTATGTCTCTGAAGGATTTTTCAGTTCTAAAATACTCTAAGTAACCAATTTTGGCTCAGCTTTGGTCCTATTTATCAATAGGGATAATATTATCATTCTAACTTAACCAAACAGAGTTGGATATGATATATGCTACCTCAGTAGCTGAAACATGCCTGAATATTGGGAATGACGTTAACTTTAGAAGTTCAGGGACCATGCTTCTGGTATAATTCAAGCCAATTACTGGCTACAAAAAGTACATAAGATAATGTATATAGAATTCCTTTGAAGAGGCAAATTCTCTGTGCTTATGCATGCATATGCATTTGTTCTTGTTATTCCTCACTCCCTCTATCCCTATTTTATTCCCTTATCCTTAATAAAATGCTTCTGCTTGATTGCAGTAAAAATATATTGGGTTTTGTTATGGGCTGAATTGTGCCTCCCCAAATTCTTATATTCAAGCCCTAACCCGCAGTGCCTCAAAATGTGGCTGTATTTGGAAACAGGGCCTTTAAAGGTGTGATTAAATTAAAGCGAGCCCCTTAGGGTACTAATCTAACATGATGTGTGTCTCCATAAGAAGAGAAAACTGGCCGCACAAAAAGGGACACCATGGATACATGTGCACAGAGAAAGAATCTCATAAAGACACAAGAGAAAGTGGCTACATTGAGTCTAAGGAGGGAGGCCTCAGAAGAAACCAACTCTGCCTAATTCCTTGATCTTACACGCCCAGCCTCCAAAACTGTGAGAAAATAAATTTCTGTCATTTAAATCACCTATTCTGTGGTATTTTTTTTTTATGGTGACACTAACAAACTAATATAGGTTTCATGTACCACTGCGAAATACTACCTTACAGTGTCCAGAGTGATATTTAGAAGGTAGCAACGTGGTTTGAGTTCTTAGATATAAAATCAGAACTAAAAATTCAAAAGAGATTATTATTGAAGTCAATTAATGTGTGTTATTTTCTCCACATCAATGTGTTTATTTTCATTATAGTTCATCACAATCTGAAATTTGATTCTTCATTTATTTATTTTTCCATAATGCCATCAAACTGGAATATAATCTTAATGAAGGCAGGGAATGTGCAGTTTGTTTAATATTTTATCAGCAACAGTCGGAAGAGGATCTGGAGTAAAATAAGAGTTCAATAAGAATTGTTGAATTTTTTAGAGTTTGAAGTTATTTCTCATCATAAGTTAGTAGAGATGACATAATTTACTTCATCATGAATCTGCTAATCATCAAAACAATCAAAACACAACCGCCAGCTGTTGTCAATTATTTATGATGATGGCTATTTGACCATGAGATCCTGCCTTCTATAGAGCAGGAAAGATTTTGAAGGGTTAACAGTGGTTGAAATATGCTTTGCTATTCTTTTCAAATGTGATGTGTTTAACTACACATTTGTGAAGTGCGAGATTCAAGGTCACTGCCTGAAAACCCAAAAGCACTTTAGGGTTTTTATGTCTGCGTTTTGGTAAATATTTTTTGTGCAGTCTCTAGAGACATTATTTAACTTAAGTTCCAAGTGACCTTTAGACCCAACAAATAGCTCTTGTAAAGTGTATTCTGGTTTACTTGAAGTGGGAAGTACATGAGTGATAAATTTTGTTTATTTTTCAGCTAGGAGAGAAATGCAAGTTCCTGGCATGATGTTAATTGGCTGGTAAAAATTTAGACTGGGTGTTCAATGAATTACTATTTCAGCAAGTGTTCAATATATCAAAATGTGACTACTTTTGAGAGGTTGAGTTTTAAATCCTGGAAGTACATAAGTTACTTGTAAAAGAAATTATAAACTCCTGTTGTCTTTGTAATACAAAATAACTTTTGTGACAAATTTTGAAAAATAATTTGTAAACTTCACACTGAACTGTGTTTATAAAAGTACGTTGTATTTTGTTGCATTGCATAGCTAGCATATATATTTTAATTATTTTTATTGCATTTTGTTTTTCGTTACATTTTCGTGCATAATATTTAAAAGCATCGTTTCAAATTTAGGCAACTGCAAGTGGAATCCCAGCTGTACCACTTGCTAATTTTATGATCTTGGTCAAGTTACTTAATCTTTCTAATCCTCAGTTTTCTTATTGGTATTTATTATAATAGTCTATATATTTCATACTTATTCTGAGAAGTAAATATATGTAATGCTCTTACATGACATTACTGAAACACATTCTATATTCAATACATTTTAATTATTGTTATTTTTGTAGGGGTTTCGTTTGTGTGTATTTGTGAGAGAGCTACTTAAGTGCTTGGTCTAATCTTTTGGGTAAGTGCAGTTCTAGCACTAGATGCTAAATTAATCTCTACATTTGTTTTAAATTCAAGAATTTGATAATTTGCTCCTCATGAAATGAACACATCGTTTTAGGTAATACTTTACAAGTTATTTTATTTATAATAGATTGCATGGTCTTTTATGACTATTAAGAAAGTAGCTTGTTTAGATCTGTAAGTATATACCACAACAAAGATTTTAGCTAATCTTTTTAAATAAAGGAATTCTTACTTTATTTTAAATGATAAGATTCTTTTTTTTGAAATCAGAGCCACAATATATGCCATAAGAAAATCCATCACCTCCAAAAGTTTCCTCCTATCCTCTTTTTAAATTATTAGTGTTACTTTTTTTGTGATAAGAACTTACATAAGATCTACTCTTTCTGAGACTATTAAGTGAACAGTTTGTTTTTAGCTGATGGTAAATGATATGATTTCATATAAATCTACTTTAGCAGGTTGGGTTTTCCAAGAGGCAGATTATGAGACAGAAATTTGCATGCAGAAATGTAATTCGGTATTACTCCTGGATCAATAATTGTGAGAGCAGTGAATAAAACAGGTTGGGCAGAGGAAAATTTTAGGCTAGATAAGTAACAATAAAGGCTTCAGCCATTCCATGGGTCCCTGTATTCCTTCATTGACTAGTCATTAAATGGAGACTGCCCCAAGGAAAGACTGTGATCTTGGACAAGGTGACTCTCTTCAGATGATCAGATGAGGGCAATGACTGGGAAGATGCAGCTTCAGGCTGCTACAGAATATGATAGGAACCTGGATTCCATATTGCTGTGCCCATCACTGCACTTTTATTGTGAAGTGGCTTTGAGGAAAAGTTATTTAGGATCCGTTGTCAGTAGACCAAATATTTCATTAGTCTTTGAATAGTGGTGCTAGTTTAGGTCCTTCTGGGAGGAAAGGCAAAACCATACCCAGAATATGCATCAATGCCAACCCCCAGATTGTGTACAATGTGTCTAGTGGAGATAGTCTTCTACCAAGTGGCTATTTGGACTCCTGGGATGGTGTCATATTGGGGAATTACCATTGGTCTTGGTTGCTGGCAGTTGATCTTGTGTCAGCAGCAGTGGCTAAATAAATTTTGATGAGGTACCTTCCATGTTGGTGAATCCAGACATCTTTGGTAGCTATGGATACCCAGTTCATGGGCCCATTGTGCCCAGCACTGAGGTAGCTGATGGACAAAATCTGAGTGATATCAACTGACCTACTCAGTCTATTTAGTTGTTTAGTGCTTCTTTCATGCTGGGTATTTTCTCATGGGTATTGGCATGTGATGCAAAGATTGTCACAGTTCATGCCTATGTTCAATATGCCTATATCACAGACTTCATTACCCTCTCATCTGAATCCTTCCAAACCCCTTATCCCTCAGCCAAGCCACTCACCAATGTTCGTAAGTCTGAATACATTCAAAAAAGTAGACACTCTTCTTGCTACACAACATGGATGGCCAGGTTAACCACCTGTCCATTGGAAGAACTGCCCCTTATGTTGTTTTTCACGTCACCTGTGAGTGAGGCTAGAGGTCAGCCAGGTCCATTTAAAGGTGAGTCACTGATATAATAGTGGTGGATGACATGGATGACCTGGCCATCTACTCATGTCCTCCCACCCTGATCATGTGTAATCCTGAATGAACCAGTTCTAGGCTACAATGGATTGCTGCTAGTCACGCTTGACTTTATGATGCACTGGGCCTGGCAAAAGCCAAGTGTGATGGGTATGTGTCATCTTGGGTAAGCTATAGTCTTACATTCCTCAATCAAACACTAATCTAGGTGTTGCTTTGGAAATATTTTGTATATATAATTAACATCTACAAAGAGTTGACTTTAAGTAAAGGAGATTATTTTAGATAATCTGTGCGGGCTGGATCTAATCAGTTCAAAGGCTTCGAGAGAAGAACTGAGATTTCCCCGAGGAAGAAGAAATTGTCCCTGTGGACTGAAATTTCAGCTTCTGCCTGAAAATTTTGAGCTACCCTTCCTGATAGCCTGGCCTATGGATTTCTGATTTGCTTAGCCAGTTCCCCAAGTCATATAATCTCTCTCTCTCTCTCTCTCTCTCTTTCTCTCCATACACACGCATACACAGACACACACACACACACATACACACACACTCACACACATGTATGGAAAATGATGGGACATTCTAACCTAATGCTAACTTAATTTCCCAGTTAGCTACCCCATCTCTTCTGGGACTGACCCAGGATTGTCCCATAAACTGTTTTTCAAAAGGTATATACGTCTCTGCTATAGATGGCATGATCTTTATCCAGAATTTTAGTAGTCTACACTGTGATTGTCTCTTTAGGGATTGCCATAAACTCTATACAACCTCTTTTCCCAACCTGGATACATCCAACACTACTCTACTGGGTCATATGATCATATGGTCATATTTGCAGAGTTTCTTGCACCAGAGTCTGAGAGCACATTCCTACTATTGAGGTTCTACTCAAAGTCAGGAGCATTTTGTCACCTGATATATGAATCAGAGCAGTTTTCAGAAGTCAACGATCCTACCTCTAAAACCTAAGAGGCCTAATAGGTATTATATTTCATTCTTAGTGGTAGGAGATACAACACGCAAGTGTAGCCTTTATTTTGGAGATGTCCTGACATGTCCCAGAACTCTAGACCCCAAACCTCTGATATAATCAGCCTTCAAATATTTATAGGGATTCTTCTCTAATTATCTGCAGGGTATTTGTCTTCCAAGAATTACAACCTACTTGTCACTTCTCATTTACCTGGTCTCATTAAGATGAAGTCATCTATCTGTGGGATTTCCACTTGGACTAATTCCCTCTGAACTGTTTATTATGGAACAGCAATGTCATCATAGGGTTGTGGCAAAAAAAAGGTATACTATTATCCGTTTTAAGGAAATACTCAGGAATACTATTTTTGATCTTCATTTTTGATCAGAGACGGCGTAGAATAATATTCACAAGATCACCGGTTGCATATCACGTATCTGAGGCTGTGTTAATATACTCTAGCGGAGTCCTCATTCCACACAACTGCAATTAGGGTTGCTACATAATTAAAATGGCAGTAGTCAATGCCATCCTCCAGAATCCATTTGGCTTTTTTCAGGAGCCAGGGACATAAATTAAATGGAGATATAACAGGCATCACCACCCCAAGAATAGCACTAACCTCTACCATTTCCTCCTGATAGGATATTGTTTTTAATTTTTCTCTTTTGGCTGGCTTTTAGAGGCTACCAATTGACCTTCTCCACTATGATAGTTCTTACCCCACAGGACGAGGAGCCAATGTAGGGCTTGCCAACTATTGAGTATATCCATTCAAATTTTTATTTGGGGACTACAAAAATTACTACCAGTGAGTTCATAAATGAGTTGGACCTATTGTGAGCCAGAAACAGTCAGGATTCCATTTACTACCTAGCTTCTGTAACCCTTCACTCTAACAAAAGGAACTGATGATGCTTTCGGTCCTTGATTATCACAGGCAGTTTGGACCTTGTGTATGACAGTCTCTAATATCTTTGGGCATTCTGCTTTCCCCATTACACAGTTCCTGAAGTCAATAGCGGTAGGTTCTTTTGAAGAAGAAATGGGGGAATAACAGTCACATATCTTGGCCATAGTGTTGCAAAGTCCTTCTTTTTGGAAATTTGACAGTTTTAGTACATGAGTTTTAGGTCTAAAACCTGGCTCAGATTCAGACACTAGACAAGAGTTTGAAACTTTTTTTTTTTTTTCCTGAGACTAGCCACCCCCTCCCTACCCTCCCAGAGCTTGCCCCGCCCCCACCTGCCGGGTGCTGGAAGCGGAATGGTAGCAGTATCAGATCAAAAGAACAGAATATTTGCTGTTCTGAGAACTGTGGACCGCAGACACAGATTCACAGCCCAACTAGTTCCGGCAAAGGGCTGAAACTTTTTATTGAGATGGCTACTCTTAGCTTCCTTTAATTTTTTCTGTTTGCATAGATTGAGAAATACTCTTAATGTCTCCATCTTGCTCAAAGGGACAATATGTACTATTATCTAATTCCATAGCGCTCCATATTTTATCTGGAAACCCATATTTTATATATTGGTACACCAAACTTGTTGAGGATAAGAATTCAACTTTCTCAATCTTCTCTGAAAGTCCACTCCTTTTATGATTAAACTTTATATTTCTGTCCTGTGGCTTCATAAGACGGGAATCTGTTTTATATATTGCCACAGAGGACCGCTTAGGATTGAATTGTCAATTAGTCACATTCAGTCTTTCATATGTTTTTCTCCAAATCATCAATTTCCCTCAAAACAGTAATCCAGTTCCACTGTCTGTAAATACTATTTTGATGTACTTCTTCAAAGCTTGATACATTACCTCCATCAACGCATTCCCTTCCAGCATATACAAATTGCTAAAAGTTTAACAAATTTCAGTGCCACTGTATGTCAAGAGATATTAATATTCTGCCTGCAGCCAGTAAAGGCTTCCTTTTTGGCAGCTGGCCAATGGGTCATCCAGTCTGCTTTCTTGAACCACTTCTGGTATTAACTATTGCAGATTGTGTTTTTCCAGCCTCTGAGACAGCAGTGTACGTGCAAGAAGCTTATCGGGTAGTGCCCTGGGGGGTCAATATCTGTGACAAAGCAAAGCATACAAGAATGGGTAGAGAGAGAGACCTTAGGCTATATTGGTGTTACAGCCAAAACCAGCTCTGGAGCTGGGAAGGCCCTGAAAGGCTGTTTCCTCACTCGATGTGGTCTGCTTCTGGAGAGGAAGTATTACCTTTAGGAAGGTGGTTCTTTATTCTGGGGCAATTGCTGGGAGACGGGAATGAGCTAAGAGCTGTGAGCTGTTAAATCCCCGGCTGCCACGAGGAGGTGTCTCAAAGCAGATGCTCCGGTGTGCGCGTGCGCACTCACGTGAGCGTGTTCGTGTTCGTGTGTGGGTGCGTGTGCGGGCGCGAGCCCCACGTTGTGCATCCGCGGCGTCTGCTTTTCATTCGGTGAGTACGTGATGATAAAGCCCTTTACTTTTCACTCTGCTTTTGTTTCCTTTTGTTCTAAAAGTCAATTCTCTGAGTTACAGTAAGACAAACTAGGTAACTGTGGAAAGAATTTTAAAGAAAGAAAGAGGGTAATTCTATGCACCTGAGATTTTACGCCACTTTTCGAGGTAGCGGGTTCCGTTCTCACTTGAATGCGCACCAGGGTATGGATTAGAACGAGGATAAGGAAGACGAACTGGTCTCTAGATTTTATACAAGGCCTTTTTAAATATGATTCCGAAATATATTTGATTTGAAACTTTGTTCATCTCTAGAAGATAATAAAAGGACATATTTAAATGTTAGTACAGATGGTTCATTCCAAATCTGTCTGGAAACACTTTTTAGCTCTTGTATCTCAGTTCCTTTCCATTAGTGTGGACTACCAAGCTCTGACTGAGTGTAGACTATGGTACTGGCAATGGGGAGGAAGGTTTAAAACTCATAAATACTATCATCCGTTACCTTTATGCTGTAAACAGCATGGAATTTTATGATGACTTATTTTATTTTCTGTTTTTTTTTTTAGATTAGTTTCAGGTGTACAAAACAATGTAATCGACATTTATACCCCACAAAAAGTGATAACTCCCCTCCCCCAATCTACTACCCTTATGACTTCGATGACTTATTTTAAAGGTACTTGTTGAAATAACAGGAGGACATTATACCCACCCCCTTCACAAAGAGGATACATTTTTCTGATGCTTGGAGTTTGTGCATGCACATATGGGTGGCATTATCCTTAGAAAGAGTGTAGATAACACAGGTGAAAGTGGTAGTAGACCTTATTTGAACTCGTTTTGTATTAAGAGTGGTAAGGAGAGTTTATTTTTTCTTTTTTGCTTTTAACGCAATTGAGTTGCAAACTATCTAAATTCAATATGAAGATTCACTTGGTGTGCATACACTCACCATGGTAGATGACACTGTTTCCCAACTTCCATATGTAAGATTTGAGTAGGTGAACACTTTCATCTTTGGTGCTGTCACATGTATTTGCTCTGTGGGCATCTTTTGGGTTCTGCCATCAAATCAGCAAGTTGCCTTCAACGCCAATGGTGGTACTTTATCATGTTGCTTCCCCATGGTAAATTCCATTCTTCCCTGGCTTGGCTGCGACCACCTGTTCTCTCACACCTGTTTCAATTTATAAACCATATGCTGTAGTCACAGCTGAGAACCGCTGTAGACATGATGTGATTTCTCATAAATATTTCATAAATTCAAAGTTTCCTGCGCTTCAAAATAATTCAAAGACACTGATTTTACTGAAAACCTCAGAGACTAGCATACACTCTTTATTAGAACCATTATTTAGGCAAAGAAAGATGAAGTTTATATATTTTAACTTTATTTAAGTGTGTTTTTCCAGCACCCGTCAGCTCCAAATCAAATAGTTGTTTCAATCTAGTTGAGAAAATTTACATTCTTATAAAATAACTTGCATCAGTACTAGAATAACACAACCTAGTATTTATGCTTTTAAACAAATACCATCGTGGCCTATGGTAAAATAATTCAAGTGTAGGAATTGGACTGATTAGGAGACCCAAGAAACATGCTTTTACATTGCATTTCCTATATGGAATAAGGGACACACTTCACAAAACAGTCAAATATTCACCAACAATCGATGTATGCTAACTGACATGATGGTTTTATTATTTTGAGAATTTAAATTAGGTGAACTTCTACAAATCACACTTTTCAAGTAGCAGGAACCTAAAACCAAACTTACTTTAAAAAATAAGAAAATAGCCTGGCTTATTAACTGAAAAGATAAGATATATAGCTGTTGGATTTCAGGGTTGGATTGATTCAAGAATAACAGAGTTGTGATCAAGACTCTTGCTTTTCTATCCCTACTTCTTAGTTTTGTTTCTATAGGCTAGTCCTACCTTTATGTTTAGGGAATGGATGTTATTATTTCCTCGGACTTCATTCTTTCCTGTATAAGCAAGTGCAAAAGAGTTTTTTATGGTAGCACCATAAAACTAACAAACAATAATAAAAACCAAGACAATAATGAAGAAATCTCCTTTCTCTCCAGAAACCTCAATAAACATTGCCTCTTATCTCACTGATTATAATCTAAATGATCATTTATGAAAGTAATATTTTGGATTGAGGAATGGACCCAGTCAGTCAGGATCTAGTCCTAGGAGTTAATTCGTCTGAAGCCACATTCTTGATAATAGGGAAGAGGTGAAAGCTGCAATGGAAGATCAAGATACTTTTCTAAAAAAAAAATAAAAATAAAATACGTTTCTAGGAAAGGGAGGATGGAAGTGGAAGAAGTCAATTTGATTCTGCATCTCTCTCTATGTATATAGATATATACATACACACAAAATTGTAATGATGCTGTATTATTCTGTCACGTTCTTTAGACTTGGAATTTCATCATGAATGCTTTTCCATGTCAACCAATTGTCTACAAAAATGATAGACTCTCATGTGAATTGAAGACCAAGGGTTGTTGCTAAGTTGATCACTCTTGCATTGATGGATAAATAATATAGAACATTTTGATCTTCTTTGCATAGAATTTTTTAAAGAGACATGATGACAAAAAGAGCAGCAAACAGTTTTAAGGTGCTGAGGAATTTGTGAAAAAAGAAAACTAGACCAGAATAAATGTAAGAGCAGTACAGTGCTTACATTTTCCCTTCATTGTGGTATTTCTTTGGTGTATAAATTTCTCTTTTGTGGCAGAAATGCAGTTCATATTATTTCTTTCTGATTTAGTTATTTGCTTTATTTCTTAATTTGGTCATATATTTTTTATTCTTGATTCTATCCAGGCCTGAAATTAGGAAGATCTACCTCTTGTCTATTCAGTTAGTAAGCCAGGTAATTTTCTATTGGTTTCAGAAAGTGTCCTCAGAGATCATCTGAGCCCGGGACCCATAGCCCCTTACTGGCTTTATCTGACTTTGCTGTTTCCTCTTCTGATTTCTATACCTTCTGTGGCTGTTTTCACAGTACAGAGGCAGAGTTGACTAATTGTCACAGAGAATGTATGGCCTACAAATTGAAAAATATTTACTAGCTAGCTTTTTGTTTTTAGAAAATGTTTGCCAATACCTGTTCTAGACTATGGGTGGCAGATAGATTTGCTATTACTTGAAATCTTGGATAAACTCATGGTAATTTCCTTTAGGGCCTTTTGGAGAATTGGGGCAGAGCACAATGAAGGATGTTTGCTTTGGGTTTTTGAGGGGCCAGTGTTTGTACGTGTGTTTATATCAGTAATCACCCTCAGTTTAAAAATAAAGGAGAACAATGGTTATATGAAAGGAATGCTCTTCTAAGAGATGGTGAGTCTGTTTCTATCCATTACTGTGTGTGTTTGGATAAATCATTTAACTTCTTAGTCAATATTACCCTTCTATAAACCAAAAATGCATAACAATGCCTATTTTAATTATGTCATGGAGTGGCTGCCACAGTCAAATGTGAAAACATATATGGAAATGCTTTTTATATTATTGGGCTAAGTGAAAAAAATACTAATAATTACTTTATTATAAAGCTTTGTTGAAAATGTCCACATAAATAACATCTCTGTACCCCTTTTGACTGTATGTTACTTACAGAATTTATAATCTTAGTTCGAGAATTATTATACTATATATAATATTTGTTCTAGAATCATTGTGCTATATATACACGTATGTGTATGTACGTACATACACATTCAGAATCATTATACTATATATGTGTATATGCATATATAATTCTAGAACAAAGAACATATATGTATGTATTCTAGAATAAAGAGTATATGTATACATACCCATACATATGTATAATTTTAGTGCTTCTTGAATAACAACAAAATAATGAGTAGAACATTTGTATTATCAATGAAGATGATCCAATAATACATGTAAAAGTGACCCTAAAAATAAGTGGTCAGAATGGATAGAATGTCTCTTCTTCCCTAATTGTACTTATATGGAAGTGTGAGGGTTTATAACTAACATTTTCCATGTACTTATTTAAGCCAAAACAGTATGGTAAGCACTTTACACATGGTGGCAAATTTAACTTTCTTTGTAGTCTGTACTTGAGGTGCTGTTACTGTTCTAATTTGACATACTTAAAGCCAAACTATCTGGCACGGACGTCTTAGTTCTTCCGTGTGCAGTACTACTTCTTGAGGAGTGCTACCATATCTGGGTCACCTTAGGGTTTCCTAACCAGTAAGGAACACCCAAAGGGTGCTAGACAGGAGGCCATCATTAATATACTCATATAAAGTGGACATGTTAACAAGAATCTCTCCAAGGTTTCCTCACATTTCTTGGGGCCAAAAAGTATTCATCTCTAGGAAATACTCTGTTTCCTCCCTGACAAGACAAACCTGCATAAAGGAAATAGGTATGGGAATTTCAGATGCTGGGCCTGAGACAGACGCAAGCCAGGATGCTTTACCTGGAGTAGTGATGAAGCTTGCTCCCACATTGCTACAAAAAGTTCCCATTCACATTGAAGTGATGAGTTGGAGATGATCCCTGAGAGCCTCATGAGTTACTCTTCACCTGACCAAGTGTGGGGCGGAGAGGGAAGGGGACGAATTTGGAACGGTTATCATCAGCAGGATTGTAGGAAAAGGTGGCAACAATTTTAGAAAATACGGATGTCATCACCGCAGTTTCAAATATTTCATCTCTTTTCTATTTGTGATGTTCTCATTCCACAGTCACTATGCTGTACCCAAAATATTTTGTTATCCTACCTCTTCAGTTCTGCTGTTATACTCCCTCAAGAGCCTGCTCAATTTTCTTAAGCACTCCTTACCTTGATTTTTTTAAATAATATGCCCCCCCCCCAACTTTTAGAAGTAAATATGTGGAAAACTAAAAGCCTAAGAAGCAAAGAACACAAAATCATCCGTGATCATAAGCAGTCCATGTTTTGATAGATCCGTCTCGTCTCTGCTGGTATCTCCATACTTGTAGGCAGTCCTGTTTTGTGTGTGTGTAGGTATGCACAGTGACGTCTACATTTTTTATGAGATAATGCATTTATCTTAATGTATATTTCAAGATTTTTTTTTACATCATTAATATTTACCAATTCAAAGTCCCCAAACCATGAGTAGTTTGATTACCAATAATACACTAAAATACAACAATCAAAAATCATGTCAGAGTAGACAGTAAAATGTGAAATTAAGACAAGGTGGTTTCATAGCCTGGCAATGCTGAGGGCCCACTTAGGATCTGTGGTTGTAATTTTAAAGTGAGATCAGCCATCAGGGTTGTGTGATTTGCTCGGATTATATGCAGCTGCTTAGGCAAGGTAAAGAGGAGTTAAGAGTTAGGTTTAGCTGGGTTCTGATTTTGTGAAGTCAATACAATAAAAGGTCAATAATTACATATGTGTGCAAAATATGATGGGCTTTGTAATTTAAACAAGTAAAGAGGAGAAAAAGGACATCAAGGTAGTAAAGAACACTTCTAAATTTATTAAAAATGGCATGGTTAATTACTGGAGGTCCTAGTGGATAAAAAGTTTGTTAGACTCAGATGCTAAAGTGAATGAGCTAGATTAAAATATATCAGGTAGAATCTGAAAAATAAATATAAACCAAGCCACTTAAATTGAATTCAAGAGCAGAGACACATATTGATTAACTGATAAATTAGGGAAAATCTTCAGACATTATTAAAATATTCCCTCTCAAATTTATAAAATAGAAGTTGGTTTAAACTGGATGTTTGTTTCGTGAAGTTTGATTCATTATGTTTTCTTGTTCTTAATTTAAAATTTTAGGGTATTTGGGCAAAACTGTCCAACGTCATGAAATGTTATGTAATACTCATACAAAATATCCACTTTTTAATGTATAAGTGGGCTGTGATGATTCTAGAATTAGAAATATACATAGTTTTTCATAAACCACTTGACTTAGTTTTTGTTTACCTGTTACAATGCAGCAGGGGAATTTAATTTAATTTACTTTTTTAATGCAACAGTGCTATTTGAATCATGAATCAGAGTGTGTAAGAAATAACTCTTCTATTCCCAGAAATAAGCTTTGATCTTATTTAAGTTCAGCTTCTTTGGAAATTATTTTCTTTTCTATTTTTGTACTTCTTCTGTAGGTATTTTAGAGAGAAATTTAAATATAAAGCCTAGGACTTCATAAATATTGTAATAAATATTTGTCAATGGCGAGGGAAGTTTATTATTGTTTGAAAAATCGTCAGAAATGCTAAGAGAAATCACATTATTTGTTTTATTTGTGCACTATAGATTTTTGTCAACATTAAAGATCAATTTTCTTATCAAGAACAGAAAATTAGTTTATTTGTTTTATACCTTCTTGCAACCTAGTGGTTTATTTAATTCATTAATTGCTGTTTTCCAGACAATTGGAATACCAATATCATGCTTTTTTTCATAGTTATGTTTTGCTTTATTCTTAATTTTTTTTCATTTGAAAATTAAAAAGTTAATAATTTCTAGCTTTTTTTTCAATAATGTAGCTAATTTTTAAAAGATTTTTTTGAGGCTGCCACTTCTTAGGATGTGTTAGGTTGGTGCAAAAGTAATTGAGGTTTAAAAGTTAAAAATTGCAAAAACTGCAATTACCTTTGCACCGACCCAATAGAAAAGTACAAAAAGACATTGCTCCCACAACAATGAGAAAAGGATGGATAATCTATGAAGTCAAATGTTTTCTTGAGCCTGTCAGAAAACAAGTTGCAAGGAAACAAAGTGAAAAGAGGGACTAGCCCTCCAGTGAAAGATGGGACCGCAAATGATCTAACCTTTAGCAGAGAACAGAGAGAGATACATCCACTGTACAGGTGGTTAGTAAGAAGTCAACTAAAATTTTAATGAATTGTTAAAGGGCAAAGTGGGTTTGTGTTGATTTGGAATAGCAGAAAGGAAGCTCATAATTGATTTCAAGCTTTTCCCACAGACCTCCAGTGGGAAACCACATCAAAGATTGGGGACAGAGGAGAGAGAGCCTTCCTCCATGGAGCAGGCATGAAGTGATGAGTGCCTGAGGAAGGGGAGGGATAGGCAAAGACTCCCACCTACATCCCAGTCTCTTTTTTCTATAAGATAAAAGCTATGTCAGAGAGATAGTGGATGGGGAGTGGGGGGTCCACAGTGTGAGGGATATAAATGATAAATGTCTGAGTGTTACTTTGTCTCATGCACCTGAAACTAATAAAAAAAAAAAGGGTATAAGCCACTGGAGGTGGAGCTGCCATGCTCCAACCCATAGGGCTTAGGCAAGATCCAGAGATTTCTTGAGGAGGAATAGAAACAAAATACATCTGCCTCTAGCTAGTTGCCTCTGGAGGTGAGATAGAAAACTCTGTCCTAGAAACAAAAATCCGTTACCACTGTGGAAAGGATAGAAGCAAAAAGTAAATAAATAAATAAAATTAAAAAAATCAAACAAAAAACCCCCAAAAAACCTCTAACCGCGAGAAAGAGTCTGGAAACCATCTAATTCCTACAATAAGATCGTATGTGTGTGTGTGTGTGTGTGTGTGTGTGTGTGTGTGTTCAAACAATACAGTGAATGTTTAAATAAAAACAACTATTACAGCAAAAGAAACATTAGCATTAATCCTCCTCAAAATACTCCCCCTCACTTCAAACACACTTATCCCATCATCTTGCCACTTCCTGAAGCAGCTCTGGGTCTTTTTTCATGAGTGTCTTTAGTTGCGCTGGTTGCACTATTGTGGCTGCCTAGTTGTCCTGGACTGATTCAAAACGTTTACCTTTCATGGTCATTGTGACTGCACCAAACAAGTTGAAACTTGTCACACACTGTTACTAAGGTTCGATGTACAGCTTCCCGTATTGAAGATCCCTGCCTTTCCGTAGGATGGCAGCAGCATTCATCATAGTTTTTGATCACAATGGAAAGGCTCCATGTCACACATTGCTAATGGTACAGCAGTCTGTCAAATAAAAACATCACTGTGTGTCCTCATCCACCGTATTCACCGGATCTGGCACTGTGCAACTTCTAGCTCTTCCCCAAAGTCAAAATGACCATGGAAGGTAAACATTTTGAATTAATTCAGGACATCGAGGCAGCCACGACAGTACAACTAAAGACACTTCACGAAAGAGGGCTTTCAGAATAGCTTCAGAAAGTGGCAAGAATGGTGGGATAAGTGTCTGAAGCAAGGGGGAGTATTTTGAGAGGGCTTAATTGCAATGTGTCTTTTACTGTAATAATTTTTTTTTATTTAAACATTTACCATATTTGTTGATCCAACCTCATAGAGAAAGAGAAAGAGAGGAAGAGAGGGAGAGAGATGAATTTTAATAGGTACAGAAAAAGCATTAGATAAGAGCCAACTAACGTGTGAGAAAAAGTATTAACAAACTAAGAATAGAAGAAAATTTCTTCAGTTTGATAGGTGGCATCCATGAAAAAAACTGTAGTTAATATTCTTAATAGCGAAATAACAACTGACTGCTTTCTTTCTTAGTTGAGAAATGAGGTGGGGATCTTTGCTCTTGCAACCCCAATTCAGTATTGAGCTACAGGTTCTAGTCTGTGAAATGATGCAATAATAAGAAGTGAAAGACATACAAATTGTAAAAGAGAAAAATAATATGGTTTTTATTCAGTGATGGCATGATTTCTGCATAGGAAATCCCAAGAGTTTATAAAGCTACAAAACTTGTAAGTGATTTTATCAAGGTCTTAGGATATAAGGTCAGTGTAAGGAAATCGATTGTATTGCTATATACTACTAGAAATGAAGAAGTAGAAATTAGAAAAAAAATCAATGTTAATTACAACAGCATCAAAAACATGAAATGTTGAGGGATACATCTAACTTAATGCAAGCAAGAATTGCATGCTAAAAACTAGAAAATATTGATAATAGCAATCAAAGGAGACACAGAAAGTTGGACACAACATGCTTATGTTTTAAAAAACTCAATATTGTTATGATAGTAATTCTTTAAAATTGATCTACCTATTAAATATTGGAGCAATCATCATTGCAACAGACTTTTTTCTTATAGAAATTGAAAAGCTGGTTCTGAAATTTATATGTGAATGCAAAAACCTAAAACAACCAAACAATTTTGAAAAATAAGAACACAGAAGACACACGACTTGATTTTCAAGGCTTAATGTAAAGCTGTAGTAATTAAGACACCGTGTTATTGGGGAAAGGATAGACATATAGATCAATGTAAAAAAACAGAAAGTCCAGAAATAGAGTCACACATTTGGTTTTGACTAAATTGTCAAGATAATTTAGTGAAAAAAGTCTTTTCAACAAATGAGCAATTGGACATCCATATGTAAAAAATGAATTTCAACCCATGAAAAATTAACTCAGAATGGACCACAGATGTGAATGTAAAACCTAAAACTATGAAACTTCTCAAAGAAAGTATAGGATAAAAAAATTTGTGACCTAAAACTAAGCAATGGTTTACATAAAATCAGTAGCTATAAAAGAAAAATGAGAAAATATGTTCCTGTGGTTTAAGCCACCCAGATTGGTATTTTGTTATAGCAGCCCTAGCAAACTAGTAAAATGCCCATCTATTACAATGGTTAACATTTTTTTAAAAAATGACAAAACCAAGTGTTTATGAGGATATAGAGCAATGGCATTCATATATAGCACTCTGTCTGTATCCTCAGGGGATTGATTCTAGGACCCCCCCCCTCCCACTACCACCAAAATCCGAGGATGCTTAAGGCTCTTATGTAAAATGGCATAGTATTTGCATGTAACCTACGCACATCTCCCCTTGTACTTTAAATCATCTCTAGATTACTTACAATACCCAATACAATGTAAATGCTATGTAAATAGTTGTTCTACTGTATTATTTAGGGAATAATGACAAGAAAAAAAGTCAGTACTTGTTCAGTACAGACACAACCATCATAGACCTAATTACCCAGTACATGCCAGGAACAATGTAACTTTTTTCCCCCTGAATATTTGTGATCTAAGGTTGGTTGAATTTGTGGATATGGAACCGGAGGATAAGGAGGGCTGACTCTACATTGCTCGTAAGACGCTTGGTTGGCAAACAAAATAATACAACCACGTTGGAAACCATTAGTCTGTTTTTATAATGTTAAATGTACACTTTATGACCTGACAATCCCATTTCTAGATATTTAATGGAGATAAAAAAAAATCTGAGTACATAAAGACCTGCACCTACATTTTTATTGTAACTTTATTTGTAATGGTCCAAAACCAGAAATAATCTAAATGTCTGTTGACTGGTGAACAGACAAAACTGTGGTGTATCCATACTGTGGAATATACCTGAGCAATCAGAAGCTGTGAACTACTGATACATGCAATAACATGAACAAATCTGAAAAGTATTATTCCAAATAAAAGAAGCTTGACAAGAAAGTTACATTAAAATTCCAACTTACTATATGCTTTTGTTTGTATGACATTCTTGAAATGCAAAACTAGAGGAAGAAATAGAACAGGTGCTTATGTGCTAGGGTTGGGTTGAGAACATGGATTACAAAGTGGCACAAGGACAGTTTTGTGTGTGTCATGGAAATGTCCTGTGTCTTAACAAATGAGAAACAAAAACTCATAGGCACAGACAATAGTTTAGTGGTTACCAGAGGGTAAGGGAGATGAGGGTAAGGGGGATCAAATATATGGTGATGGAAGGAGAACTGACTCTGGGTGGTGAACACACAATGGGATTTATAGTTGATGTAATACAGAATTGTACACCTGAAATTATGTAATTTCATTAACAATTGTCACCCCAATAAATAAATTTAAATTAAAAAAAAGTCCTGTGTCTTGATGGTGCCGCTGATTATGACTGTGTACGCTTTTCAACACTCCTGAAACTGTACATTGAAAAGAGTAATTTTTGCTATATGTAAATTATGCCTCAGTAAACCTGATATTTTTAAAAAGGAAAAAAGCAAATGTAGAAAATAACATGAACTAAAAACAGTCTAAGAATTACAATACATTCAGTAAAACAATAGCTTAACAACTAACATATAATGGTACTATTAAAAAAGTTTGTGTACTAAAATTCAAGTAATGTGTATTAAATATATAATTGGACCTAATCCTTCCATTAGGAACCTCATAGTATATAGAAAAATATAAATTAGTTAAAGCCCTTGCTGACTGCAACCATCTTTTGAGAGAAGCATTCATGAATATAAATAACTGTAACTACAGCTGCCATGTCTGAATTACTTTTTTTTTAATTAAAAATTTTTTTTTTTATGAATTATTCTTTAAGTGCTGTAATATCACTAAGGAGAGGACAATTAATTTTGATTGAAGATACTGGGGAGGGCTTCAGTGAGGAGGTGACATTTGAATTGCACTCTTCAGTTTTCTATTGTTTACCAGTCTCTTGATAGCTATAAATACATATTTACATTATGCAAAATTCTAATATATCTCTATATGATTTTTTTAAACTTATGTAAATTGTTGTTAAGTGCATTTACAATCCGCAGTGCACTTGTGGGTACCATTAAACCCTTTCTTTTCCAAAGGTCATATTGTTTCCATAGTAACAAATGCATTTCAAAGTGGATATTAACACGAATCACTCAACTAGTGGTCATACGACTCTGGGTTGGAGCCTTAGTAGCAATAGATTCTGCTAAGAAAAATGTAAATCAGTATTTCTTTTCTAGGCTATATCTGTCCATCTATTGTCTTTTCTGTAAGAACATATTTGAGAGAAGTGACCCCATCTATGTTGTTGCATAGATTAATGAGCAAGAAAAATATCCTTGTTTCCCTCATGTATTAGGCAGGCACAGTGGTTCTCCACCCATGCCATTGGGACACCATTATTTCATGTATTAATTTAATACCATGTACTAGGAACATAGATAAACAGAAGGTACAAAAAAATGTATACACGTTTTAAGAAAGGAAAAAACTATTAAGATTGTAGTATTCAAAATATGCTGATAACAAAAGATGAATACAAGTCACGTGTATACATTTTTTTGGCACTCCTGGCATATGCATCCTTACAATTACAATTTGAGGTAGGTGTTATGAATTGTATTTTATAAATGAAGAATCAGACTGGGTTTGATCAAAGATGCAGTGTATACTTCTCTCATTTTGGCAATTGCTCCCCTGGAATAGGGTTTCTGACATCTGAAGATTTGCCTTTTGCTTTTAGCTAGACACCAATCTCTTTTGTCTTGAGTTTCAACAGTCAATATGAATACCTATTAGAAATGCAGTTATGAAATTGGGAGAAACATTTGACCATTAAGCTGCAACTAGCTTTTAAAAAGGAGAAAAAATTAGAGAAAAATTTTGTCTTTGACTTGCTGGTTGTTAAGAGTGGAAGTCTCTAGGGATCAATGTGAGGGCTCTGTAGACTTAACTAGCTTTTAATATAAAAGCTCTGGAAGAAAGAACACTTAATGAGATGATCAAGTTTACAGATGAAAGTATGGCCTCCTGAGCTGAGAAGTCCCAAGCTAATGGAAATAAACTTCAGCAGTTGCTCATGAGGCAGTATGAATGCTCAGAGCTGGGGTAGATGAACTTGAAAACTGGCAAGCATAAAGTTTTACTTTTAGTCAAAAATAATGCAAACAAAACAGATGAAATTAAGACCTCTAAGTGGTGTATGTGACCCAGGTAAAGATACTTTCATTTGTTATTGGCCCAAGGTATTTTCTCTGAATGAAAGAATAACCCTCTCTTGCGTGTCCTTAGAGAAGAGAAGGAAAAAAAAAAAGTGAACCTACTGCTTTGCTCTTGAATTCTGCATGCAGTTTTCGCACTTCAAGAAAGAAATGGCCTTGCTAAAGGCAACTGAAACAACCAAGAAGTTAGAATGATTTTTTCTTTTTTTAAAAAGGAGTATTTAAACTAATATAAACATAGGCTGTAGGGGCACACTTTTGGATTAAGAAAAGAATAAATAAGTGTGAATGTACCATTACCCTAGTAAAGTTCAGGTCATTAATTTTGGGTTAAGCCCAGTTTTTTTACTTGTGAATTTAATATTTAAGAAAAATTTGATAGGAACACAATTTATTCTAATCGTCTTCTATTAGCAAAAGAACACTTCAGGTGAAGCATTTTGCAGAAGATCAATAAATATTACTATTAGTTCTATTTAATTAGGCATGTATAGTGTCTAATAATACTTAAAGTATATTTCTCTTTGAATTAGAAAGCTTTTCTTATCAACACAGTGATGAAAATATGGAGATTCTGTCTCTGTTATATCAGTAACCCAGTCTTCTCAAGTCCAGTCCATGTATTAACTTAATATGCAGCGAGCGCCTACCATGTACCCTTCTCACTTAAAACTCTTTCAAAACTCTGGGAGCAAGGATTCTTATTCTCATTGGGGAGGTTAGGAAATTAACTTTCAAATAGGGTAGTTGAATTTCCTCTCATCAAATAGGTAGCCAGGGATATAGCAAAGATTTAGACTCCTTTCTTCTGTTTCCAAATCCAGGGTTCATTCTTTTGCACCTTGGACCTTGTCTTATGGGGAAACAGGAGTTTCCAAAGCAAAATGTTTTTACTCAGTGTGGGGACAAAACCCCAAAAAACAGTTTCAGGCTCTCGGCCTCACAATAGAAAGGTGCTGGCTCGGGTAGTAAATGGCCATCAACTGTGATCAGATGGCCAGCAGCTGTGGCTAGTTGGCCGTCAGCTGTAACCCGTAAGCCATTGGCCACTAATATAACGGCTGTGGCTACGCTAGCAGAAAGGAATGGGGGCTAGCAAGAAGATGGTGGCTGGCAAGCGCGGACTGCTGTTAGGCAGATATGTAGATCCTGCTTCCTGTGTCTCCAGCCCAGCCGCCAGCGAGAATATATTGATTTGACTCCCCTATCTATGGCTCCGTGTGTGTTCCTTTTTGGCCTTACCATGTCCTGCGTTCTTGGGCGGGGAGTGGGAGCTGAGACCCTGCACGACACTCAGTATAAGCTGGACTGGACTTGAGAGGAAAACTGGGTTATTGAGGTAATAGGAAGGGACAGAATCTCCATATTTCCATCACTGTGTTAATAAGAAAAGCTTTCAAATTCAAAGATAAGTATACTTTAAGTATTATTAGACACTATACATGCCTAATTAAATAGAACTAATAGTAATATTTATTGATCTTCTGCAAAATGCTTCAATAGATGACTTTCTTTAATCTTTACACGGATCCTACAAAGAAGATATTTTTATTAACCAAAAATCTGAGAGAATTCTTTCCTGTCATTGCTTCCTCCCTAATATCTCTCAGGTTTTTATTCTTTTTAAACCCTCAGCACTAATACTCTGTTTAAGGCTCATTCTTGAACAACTTCCCTGTACTTATAACATGACTCCTGCCTGCCATCATGCCCCATCCAACCTTCTTTCACATTTTGTCCAGTCATTGTCCTAAAATGCAACTCCTACACTTACTTGAATATCCATTGAAATTAAGTTAGCATTCTTTATTGCGAGCTCCTCTTCTACTCTGCTCGTTCATGTCTTAATGGACTCAGTGAATATACACTATGCTTTCAATTAGATTGCCTGGGAAGGGAAAGATAGTGATTTGATTTTAGATTGATGGGGATGTAGCACTAACACAGTTTTGTATTTCCTGTTGTGGATTCAGGGTTAAGAATCAATGGAGAAAGAGAGGATGAAAATAATTGGAGAAATAAAGACTTAGAGGATCCACATGAAGGATGGAAGTGCTAAGTCAGTATGTATGTGTAGATACAGGTGAATTTAGATAAGATTGAGTGGGATACAGTTAAAGCAGTGCTTAAAGAGCAACAACTTTAAATGTTTGTGCTACAGGAGAAGAAAGTTCTAAAATCACTGACCTAGTGTTCTGCCTTAAGGAGCTAGACTAAGGGAAAGAAACGTAATATAACTGGGAGAATAAAAATAAGTAGAGCAGAAATGAACAGCATATTTTAAAGTTAGAAAAAAAACACACCAAAGCTAGTTATAAGATCAACAAAATTGCCTAGACTAATTGCCTTACCTAGACTAATCAAGAAAATAAGAGGTGAAACAGAAATTACCAATATTAAGAATGCACGAGTGGTTATTATTACAGAGCCTACAAACATTAAAGGGATAAAAAAGTATTATGAACAAGTTGATGCATTCAGATATGGAACTTAGAATGGCTGAATTACTTATAAAATAACTGGCCACAATTGGCAATGAAGAAACAGAAAACTTAAATAGCTTTATATCTGTGAAATAAATTAAACTTATTATCAGAAAACTTCCCACGAACAAAAATTCCCAACCCAGATGGTTTCACACGTGTGTTTACTAAAACATCAAGGAAAAATTAATGCCACATTTATACAACCTTTTTCAAAAAACAGAAGAGAAACAGTGCATGAATAAGTTCATGAGACCAGCATAACCCCAATACTAAATTCTGACAAAATTGGAAACTTCAAAACCACTATCCCTCAAGAACATAGATGTAAAACCCTTAACAAAATATTAGTAAATAAAATGCAACAATATACGAAAAGGATAAACACCGTGTTTAAGTAGAGATTATCTCAGTAATGGCAGGTTGAAAAATCAACCAATGTAATTTGCTATATTATTATGTAAATGTAAAAACTTAATGACATTTTTAATAAATGCAGGAAAAAACTGACAGAATTTAACATAAATTATAATTAAAAACTCAGCAAACTGAGCAGGGAACCTCATTAATCCGATGATGAGCATCTTTGTAAAACCAACAGCTCACATCACATTTAATACTGAAAACTGAACTCTTTCCCCCTAAGACTGGGAACAAGGCAAGTATGCTTGCTATTACCATTTCTATTTAACATCATACTGGATGTCCTTAACACTACAAAAAGGCAAATAAAAGAAATGAAATTCATAAGACAGGCAAGGGGGAAGCAAAAACTCTTCCTATTGGCATATGATATATTAGTTTGCATAGAGAATCCTACTGCATTTTCTTACCACTTACTGGAATTAATACTATAACAAGGCTATGAAGTACAAGATTAACAACAAAAAAAAATCCATTGTACTCTTATGTACTAGCAGCGCACATCTATCTGACCATTGAAATTTTAAAAATTCCACTTTAATTCCCCAAATTAAAAATGTTTAAGAATAAGTCTAAGAAAATATGTATAAGACAAGTGCACTGAAAAATAAGAACATTGCTGGGGGAGAAAAGACAAAAATAAATGCAGAGATATATTGTGTCCTTGGGTTGGAAGAATAAAACAGAAAAAAAGTCACCAACATTTGCTATGCTTCCAGACATAATGAGCATATTACTTTCAAAGGAAGTGACTATTGCTGGCAGTGAATTTCTTAACTGTAACACAGCAAGCTGGGAAACAATGGAATGACATCTACAGACTAGTTAGATAAAAGGAATATAACCCTAAATCCCACAAACAGGCAAGGCATTACTTGTCATGGAGAAAAAAATATGTGTCTTTGTAAGAATTCAGAGATTGTATCACTTAAATACCTAATCTTCAAGATACTACCAAAGACAGAACATTAACTATGTAACAAACTGAAATGGAGATTTCAAAATAAAGAAATATTAAAGAGTAGGGCAAAGAGTTGTGAGAAGTGAGCCTTGATGTGAATTTGATGCTAACACACTATTAGTCAAGCTCCTTGAAATAAATGTACCAGCAAATAAGGACAGATGAACAAGAATATTCATAATGTAATAGTAAAAACTGACAACACTGAATTTCCATCAATAGGAGAATGGTTGTAAAGATTGTGGCGTATCCATACCATGAAATTTTATGCAACCATTAATAAAAGAAAGAATTAGATCTATAAGACACAATTGGGAATGATTTCTACAATATATACTTATCTGGGCACATTAAAAGCAAGATGTAGTTAAAGACGAATAATAATAACAGCAATTGTACAATGTTTAGTAAAGTTGAAAATGTGTAGACAATATAAACGCAGTTTAACTACTTACATATTCTTAAGAATTTTTTGTTTTTATAATGAAACATGGCTAAGTGTATTTATTGCTGCATCTTATTTTGCAAAATGAAAAAAAATTATAAACAGTAGAGTATGAATGAACTATAGTATATTCATAAGAAGAAATAATATACTAAAGTTAAAATGAATGAAATATATCAAATGTTCCAAGTATAGGTAGATCCCAAATAATAATTTTGAGTGAAAAAGTAAATTTAGTGATGATGTTTAATGTAATATTTATATTAACAATAAAAACATTAATAATATGTTGTTTTATATATGATATATGCTTGTGTTGCAAAATATCAGTCATAGATGTGAAGAAACACACTGTTTGATGACGATTGCCTCTGGGACAGAAGGGAAATGAGATGAGAAAGAGACAAATAAAATCTTCAACTAAAGTGTGGTTTATTTCCTTCAAAAAACATTTGAAGCAAATGTGATACAGCAATATTTTTAAAATTCTGGGTGATATTCAAAAGGGTAATGGTTATCTTATTCCTTACTTGTTTGTAGATAAGATAAAATAAAATAAGAAAAACATTGAATTCTAGTCCTTTATGCTGCTATAGTTAGGAAAACAAAAACTGATCCAAGAAAAGTTTCATCTTAAAAACAAATATTTATTGGGTGCATGCCATGTTCCATGGCATATAAGATGCAATATCTCAGCCTATCCTCAGAATAATCTTATGTGGTAGATATTTTTGTTACCATTTTATAGGTTAAAAAACTGAGCTGTGAAGAAATTAGGTTAATTGTCTAAAGTTATAGATCTAGTTAGTGGTAGAATTAGAATTAGAAGTAAGGTACTGTGACTTCAGGATCTGGACTCTTAACTATTATGTGAGATTCTTTCTTGGACTTTTAGTCCATTGTCTCCTGAAAAGTAAATTGGGAGATTTTATTGTACAAGCGGGAAAGCATGAAATGAACAGACTGGCAGAAGTTGGGCCTGTTAGGCAGTTTGAGCTACTCTAAGGAAGCACATACAGGGCTATAGATATTAAAAGTGTGTGGGAATTTGGAAATTAGTGCAGAGGAAGTGTGGTATTTAAAGGATTACTTGAACCCAGACAGTTGCTTTGTTTGAAGACTGCTTGTTATCATTTACTCCTGGCATTGGAGTGTAAAGCAAAACCAAGGAAATACAGTGAACTCAATTATTTTGCCTAGCTGTGTTCCCTGAGTAGGTGCGGGAGGATGAGAGAAATCTCTTTTCATGCTCACTTTGCTTTCAATGTAAGAAATACTACATTAGTAAGAAATGCTTTTATCCAGTCCTGTTCCCACAGAGAGAAGGAATAACGACTTCTCAGGAGAACAGAAGGAAGGGAAGACTACTTTCTACCTCCTTGCTTCTACTCCCACAGGAGGGCTAAATTTATCTTTACAGAAAGTTGTGCTTTGTTTAATTACTTTGTGTATCACTGGGTGAGAAAGAAGGTAGATTTCATTATGTTTGCACTACTTTGTAAATAATAGTTTTAGGCAAATGAAGCTGTAAAACTTTTTAGTTAGAAAACGTTAAGGATGATATTTCATTGTTAAGAAAAAGTCAAACAGTTAATTTTGATAAATTTGTGACATACACAGGATAAATGTCATCAGCATTTCTCTTAAAATCTGATATATTTTGAGTGACTAACAATGCTATATACTGCCATATACTCTTTATTACACTCTCTCCAATAAGCATACCTAAACCCCACAAAATAAGCTTTTTAAGGTGGTGTGAATTATGAAAACAATAAGTGAACTTTGGTAAAGAGATACTGTTTGAGATATGGTCAAACCTACCTCAGGGGTGGGTCAATTGTGCCTGTGTGGAAGATCTAGGTACTTGGACCTTGTCATTGATTTGGGACAGAAGGGAGATCCAGAATAGAGACCAAGAAAAGAAGTAGGCAGAGGGTAAAGTATAATTAAAATCTTCAGTAAAGTTTAACGATCAGCTAGAAAAACTCTATGTGCTCCTGATTTGGACCTCCATTACATCTGTTTCGTCTCATTTAAAAGTATAATATCCTAACTTTCACATATTTCAGTGTTCTTTTTATAACCCATATAAACCAAGTCATTTGAGTTCAGAAACTGGTTTCCCCACCTACAACTGAGCAGAAGGCTTTTTTTTTTTTTTTCATTTGTGTGAGGTCAGTACGTATTGGTTGAAATAATGAACCAAAAAATCTTAAGTTTCTTTAACTAAGATAAGCATGAGGTATTGCCTCCAAACGATTCCTTTCCCATTCCTATCCTATTGCACAAATGCAAGCTGAAACTTGTTTCATCAGAGCGCAGAGCCTCATTGCCAATGCAGTATTCCCAGCCCATCTTGACCAGATCTTCTTTATTCTACATGGAAGTCACGGGTGGCAAACCCACACCTAGCTAGGTTTATTATGAATATACATTATTGGTATCTAGAACAAAAAAGAAGACTGAATATCACAAAATAACAGTCCTCATTACAACTGAAGTCTTTTAGATTTGGTATCTCCTAAAAATAACAATATCACACTAAAATAGACACTAAATTGAGAACTCTGTTGGGAACTGGGTTAGGAGACTCTAGCAATGTCCAATAGAACTTTCTGTGATGATGTAAATGTCCTATATCTGTGCTGTACCATGTGGTAACCAGTGCCTACAGGTGGCCGTTGAGCCCTTGAAGTGTGGCTAGTGTGACACCGGAACTGAATTTTTAATTTTATTTACTTTTAATTAATTTAGATGTAAATAGCCACATGTGGTGGATAGATCCATATTGGATCGTGTAGTAGGACTATTTTTCAATTCAAACTCCAAACTCTAAATTACTTTGCCTCTCTAATCTCGGGGAGACAAACACTATGTCATTTATAATTGTGAAGCAATAGATAGAAAATAATATTTAAAGGTTAAACATTGAGAGTCTGCAGAATGTATTGCAAACCAGAACCTATAATAACTAGCATTAACTTAAGATGCTTTCTATGTACTAGACATTGATTAAAGCCATTACTCATTTATATCACATAACAACCCTTTGAAATTAGTAGTATTAGTATACCCATTTTACTGATGAGGAAAGTGAGGCACAAAGAAAGTAAGTTGTCAAGGGCCACCCAGCTAATAACTGTTGCAGTCTGGATGCAAGCGGTCTTGCTCATAATAGAGCCTCATAGTTAGCTTTCATCCTTTCTGGGGTATATACCATAATTTACCAAATCTAAAATACTGTTAATTTAAGATCTTCCATTCTTTTATCCACCTCTAAGAAAAACAAGCAAACATATTGCCAATTAGTGACAGGCCACTAACCATAAAAATGCAATCAGAAATGTTACCACATGGACAAAAAAATGTGTCTTATTGTAGAAGAAATATCTCAGCATTGCTGGTAAGGTTAGGGTATTTTTACTAGAAGTAATAATGTACTTCGGAGTAAAATACATGAAGTTGGGAGTGTAATTGTGGCCTGAAGATAAGAGACTAGAACAAGTAATAAGAATGGATTTTAATAAAATTCTTGACAGGGCTACACCTTTTGACAGGAAATAAGGGCAGGAGAGGATACAATAAAAGTTGATATTTTTCAAGCCATTTAATCCATGGGAATAAATCACCATTTAATCCATGTGAACACCAAACTCTCCATACTCAGTAAAGGCAAAATGCAGATGCCTCAACTGCATTTTCAGGGATAAACCAGGACTACATTCTCCTTGATTTTGATAGGACAGCATTCTAATCTCTGTCTGCCTTTTCACAGACTTGCCAAAAACAAGGAGTAGAACAAACATTAGGCAAGTCTGGGTGTCAGTGAGGAATCAATGTATTCTGGCTGCTAGAGCATAAAATATTTTTATAAGGAGAAACTGTTGGAAACGTTTCTTAAATTTAGCATAGTCACAGTGTCTTCTTAATGATACCTAGATACTTTACCTGGAAAACCCTTCCTGTTCTCCCTAGGCAGATGAATGTCTTACCCTAAACTTCGATTGGTCTTTGTATAAGAACGATGTCATGGAGTTGTACTCATGTGTTTTCAAGTCTATCTTTCTTTTCCACAATATGCTTTTCATGTCAGTGGTTCTGTCTTTTCATTTTACATCTTCAGTACCCAGAAAAACGCCTGCAACATATTAGAAAATTGCTTATTAAATAAGCAAAAGTTATCCAATCATAGGCACCTAAAAACTACCAGGCAAAGAGGAGAAAAATTTAGTGCTCCTATGTGACTGTGACACGGCCTAAATATATTCGGCCCTCCAGAATGTCTCTAACAATTACTGTAGCAATAGCTAACTTGATATAGTTGTATGTATGCTGCTTGGTCTTGTCAGAATCCATGCTGCCTTCTAGTAGGAGAGCCTCTCTTTCTGGTGGGGTTTTTGACCTGGTAAGATACAGGTCTAGAACTTCTTAGCGTCTTTTGGCTTCCAATGGAGAGAATCTGCATGAGAATGAAACCATCACAAAGAAAACAGAATGAAGAAGAGTGAAAGGAAGGGTTGTCATAGCCTCATTTGAGTACCTGCATCTAGCAGTATGTAGACTTTTCAATTACATAAACCAGTAATCCTCATACCCCCTCCCCCCCTCTTTTCAAAGCTAAAATAAATATCAGGTGAATAAGTTGTTGAATTGGAAGGTAGCCCTTTCAGTGATGCTGTATTGAAACAAAATTGTTCATGTGCCTTTTTCAAGTGCTATTAAGTGACTATTTTAGGCCAGCACTTTTCTTGTTCACAATATAGAAGATTTTATTTATTGGTCCCAATATTGAAGCCTTTAACATGTCTTAGTTACTATTCAATACTTGGTTATTACTTGTAAACGTGGTATTTCCTTTCTAGATTTTTGTAGAGCAGCTACTTGTAGAAGTGTAAATATCATAAGAATATGCTGAAGTGCATTTCCTGCCGTGTACCATGTCTGTCCTGGGGTAGAATTCTACCCACCTCATTTAGTGGATGTTTATTTAATTGCATTCTTTTCCACACACTGTGATACATACTAATTTTAGACAGCTGAAAAGGAGCCCATGAGCTAAAAATATTGTTTATGGCTTTAAGGAAAACAAGGCTATTTATTAATAAAATTTTTATCCTACTAAGTAGCTGATTAGGGATATATATATATATATATATATATATATATATATATATACACACACACACACACACACACACACACACTGGAAATCACAGCAGAATGGAGTAGACACTTGAATTCTGGTTTAATTTTGAGATTACCATTGCAAATCAGGAATGTTGCCTTAATTTGCTTATTTTTTTCTGAGTCTTTTTTTTTTTTTTTAAACAAGCACGTAGGGTTAGATTAAGATTTCTTCAATCTCATGTACTCAAAAAGTGTGGAATGATATCCTGAAGAGGTCATCTGTAAGTCTTCTGATTCTGAATAGAATTATAAGGAATCTCACATCCCACTTTATTCTGTAAGTCTAAACTCTGACTAATGTATTTCATTTTCACCCAACAAGACCATATTTCTAGTGATGCTAGAATATTCTCTCTGAACCAGTGCTAACCAATTTTTTAATCGCTGTGTTAGTAATCTGGTTCATGGAATTAGACTAAATAATATTAGAAATGGGTTAAAAAAAGCTCTGTGTGTAACTTACCTCTGAAATATTCATGTTCCCAACATTTTATCTCTGAAGGACTAATACTTAGCCAGGTATGATTAAGATAAATTAGGTAACGTTAGATAATATCTATCTAACTATAGCTCAGGCACTGTGCAAAGTGCATCATGTGAATCATCTCATTTAATTCTCATTCTAATTTACGATAAACATGCTACTTAATGGATAAAAACAGGAGACTGTTTAATGATTGCACTGGAATTCAGTATTTTGCCTATTTGCCCAAATTTAAACTTAAGTTTCCAAATTGAAATTAGGTCCTGTTGAATTCTTACTCTCATAATTTGTATCGGTTTATGGAATATGCTTTTTAAAAATCACCTATAACTCCAGAGAAAACCACAGGATTGAGGAGCATACAATTTAAAATAACTTACAATTTTAGTAGTAGAATCTGTCCTTTTGGAGTGCACTGCAGTCCTTCTCCTAGTACCATTATTGTTTATTATGGACGGGTTAGATTATGTCACGGCAGAGAACAGCCTCAAAAATCCTGTTGTTACATACCAAAGGTTAGTCTCTCTGTAAAGCCCACTGTAACCCTCTGGGGCACATTATCTCCATGTAGTCCAGGCGGAAGAAGCCTCCACCCTCCTGTAGCTACGCCATCTTATTGGTTCCTCTTGGTCGTTGTAACAGAAGAAAGTGAACTGCTAGCATCACTTTTTTTTAAAAAAAATCAAACAACTCATTGGCCACAACCGTAAAAGGAGGTTTTGGAAATCGAATCTTCCATGGTTGAAGAATTAGCAACTGGATATGGGGAACGCTCGCAATGTCTTCCGAAACCATCGTCAACACACAATTTCCAAAGTCACCGTGTCTGTTATCAAGTGGTAGAGATTAAAGGAATAGAAAGAATCATACATGAGAAACTGATTTGCCCAGGCTTAGGAGTGGCACTTCTGCTCGAATTCAATCATATCAAACTTCAAGAGAGGCCAGCAAATGTAATCTAAATGTGTGGTTGGGAAGAAAAAGGAATGGGTTTGGAAATGTGCTAAGTGTTCTCCGGTGCATGGCTTGGCCATTATTTTTCCCTCCCCTGGGTCTCTCTCCCATTTTGGTTTGTTTTTAATTGAGGTATAATTAACCTGCATTAGCTTCAGGTGGACAAAATATGACTTGATATTTATATTGAAAATGATCACCACAATAAGTATGGTTAACATCCATCACCCATACAATATTATAATTCTTTATCTTGTGATGAGAAATTTTATGATCTACTCTCTAACCAACTTTCAAATATATAGTATAGTAGTAACTATAGTCACCATGCTGTACATTATATCCCCATAAGTTATTTATTTTATAACTGGAAGTTTGTACCCAAATCTTAATTTTAGTGCTTTCTTCGCTTTAAGCCAGTGCAAATATCTATCCCAGAGATCTCCCCTATATTTCAACTCATATATCATATTGAATGTTTCAAAATCACGTCCAGAACTGGATATTTGACCTTTCTCCCCATACTAACATACTCTACCTACAGCTCAGATTATATCCAATTAGCACATTGTCTTAGATCTACCTTCAAATTATATCCAGAATTGAAGTAATTCTCATCACTTCACCACTGATGCCTGATCCAAGCCATCAGCTCTTTCTTACTGAGATAATTGCAAAAACTTCTTAACTGGTGAAACTTTCTATTCTGCGCATACATACACTTCTTATCACAGAAACAAGCATAATCTATGTGTAGCACGAGTTGGATTTTACTACCCTGCATTTTCAGACTTACGCTGGTGACATTCCTTTTCATGAGTTGCTCCGTGTCCCTCAGGCAATAAGACATCTCTTCTTTTGGAAGGTAATAATTAAAATATGCTCAAGATTTGTAGACCCAAATTGATTGCTCCTTATTTTTTTCTGTGACATTCTATGTTTCCCGCTTTTACCCCAACATAATTGACTGTGATTATATAGGAAATAACTCTTTTTTCCTCCTTTGTGACATTAGGAATTAGCTGTCCTCTATTTCCTGGTAGGAATACTGTAAATTATAAGGTATGTAATAATTCTTAAGACTTTGAGCAAGCCATAAAAACTGAGAAATACCTCATGCTTTTGTTTCCACCTTTATTGTAATTTATGTTACGTTATATAATGAGAACGCAACAGTTCACGCCTTACAGTACTGTGTTTTCCTGACAGCTTACGAAGTTTGCCATATGTCTTTCATGTGAAAGTAGATGTCACAGGGAAAATAGCTATGAGTCTGTGTTGTCTTCTACCATTGCACTTAGGCACATATACAAACACACACACAGACACACACACACACACACACACTCATGCACATATATAAAATCTCCACCTTCCATTTATATGTGTGTGCACTTCCAATATGTTTTTATTACATGATATCACTGTTTTATATTTCCTGTGATGTATATTATTTTAATACCTACAGGTATTATTTCACCATTTTCCTTAGAAGTGATTTTAATCATGTAGTCAGATATCCTGCGGGTGTGGGTGTATTTTGCTGTATTTTTGCCTTTTCAATTTACTTTTTCCCTGTATTTTATTAAAGTGAAGTTTCAAGGACCATGAGGTTCTGCTACAATGGTGGAGATATCAAATACAATTCTTTGAAAATATCAAATAGTGTTTACTTTCATTTTTCAATTGGCAGCTTTAGCTGCCAATGCATTTTTATATTTGCTAGTTTCATTTGGTATTTGCTACCTCATATGAAGTATGATTGATTTTTTTAATTTATAGTTTTTCTTTAAAAATCAAAGTGAGCATTGTAGTTGATTTTAAAAACCACAGCGTTTTCCCCTTTTGTCTTTATAAATAATTCTGAAATCACCTCCTGGATAGTAAAATTCAAACTACTTTTGGAAAAAACACAAAAAAATACCTCATAGTGTGTTAGGGGTTATAACAAGTAATATTATGTAATTTTCTCCCATCTAGAAATTAGATACAGATTAGGCAAATGTCACTTTTAGTTGTCATACTCTTGAGGAGCCAGTAAGGAAAACTTTTTTTAAACTATGGAGCAATTTTCTTTTTTATATGCATAGAACTATGTTGAAAAGTATGGAAGATTGTGTTTTTGGCAAAGCTATTGTAGTTACATGCAAATTAGTTACTTTCTAGTTTATGCAGTTATTTAGCAGACATGTAGAGTGTTTACCATGAGTAAAACTTTGTGTGGAACCATGCTAATGGATAACATGACAATTCAGATTTGGAGTTTGTCTTCAGTGGGTTTGTAGTCTAGAAGGGAAGCAATAAGGGAAGTAAAATCCATGCACAAAAGCTCAAAAGATTCACCTCTTCCCATCAGGTGATCTCTTTTGTTTGTTTGTTTGTTTCCCATTTTGTCTCCTCCTCTTGAAGAACAGAGTTCTGTATCGTGTTATCATTAGTTATTATGGAATTTTCTAAAAAACCTGAAGATAGTTAAGGGTGATATTTGAATATATCCAATAATATCTGTCACCTATTGAATACTCAGTAAACATTTGTGGGATCAAAGAATGGTGCATATTCAAAAGCTATGTATTTATTAAGGAGATTTTGATAACATGCAATAATATTCTGAATAGTAGAGAAAGTAGAGAAATCAGGCTAAAATTATTGGTATCTTGATAAGAAAAGGGAAGACAAAAGAAAAATCATTTATGTCTTTTCATTTGATAAAACGTTTATATTTTTCATTAATCAAGTAGTAGTAGTAAGTAATGCTAATCCCTGTTCTCTATGGAGAATTTATCTGAGGAGTCTCTTTTCCTCTCTTCCTCTCTCTGTTTTTCCTTTGAGATGGTTTAGTGGTCAGCTGGAGCCACCTGTACATTCAAACTTTTCTGTTAGGCAACCATTAAGGATAACATATGGCTACTTGAAAAGGCCATAAATACAGGTTACTCATTTATTACAGTCTTTATGACAGAAACTCATGGGAATGGAGATCTTCTAATCCAGTTTAATCTAAATAATTTAGTTGATATACTAAGAACCATATACGTTAATTGACAGATAAATTTATATCTGCATTTTCTTTCCTTCGGGACTGACAAGGAGTTCTGAAGAGTTGGTATGTTTGTGAAAAGACTTCTTGGAAAGATTTGTAGATATAACAATGATCTTCTAGGTTAATGATCTTCAGGTGGATGCTCAATGTGAAGAAGTAACCAAATGACCTTCCAAAGTAATGGTAGCCATTTGAACTAATTTAAATTTTGTACAATTAGTGGCAGGTGTTATACTATTTAAAAGTTTAAATAAAATGAGATCTGTGAAATTAACTGAAAGCCTAAAATTTTTACCATTATTATTTACTGTTTAGGACAATATATTAGCCTCTTATGAGTGAGGTCTCCTAGCATAATAATCAACATCATGAATCTGTATTTAGACATCCTAGTCTGTGGTTCAGTTTCTTGTCATTATACATTTTTGAAAAGCATTAAAAACAGTCTGACCCATGCTGATCATTCACACTTGTTATAATTGTCATGGTTCTCATTGTTACTATTATTATGCACTTACAAGTGAGTTAGTTATTTACTTTCTTTAAATCTTAATTTCCTTATCTGGATAATTGGGACTGGGTTATTCACACTAAAGTGTGTTTTGGTAAGTATGGCTAGCTCACTGAAAACATTATACAAATCAAAGCCAATACTTTATTATTAAATCTGTTATTATTTTATTATATATATTTTTATTTTCTTACCAGCTGTGTGAACCTTAGGCAAGATTATTTAATCTCTCTATGCCTTAATCCCTTCATCTGTGAAATTGGGACAACACGATTAGGCCATAGAGATTTTTTTGTAGAGCTCATAGTAAAAATTTAGTCATTAATGGCTACAGTTTTTATGTTGTTGTTATTGTAGCTGTTTTTGCAGTGGTTTAGTGTGGAATAACCAACCATAATATAAAACAATCTGCTTTTCAGTCGATTCTATGAAATACTATCCATTAAACAGTAAAGAGATTCAGTGATTGAAGAGACCACATGTGCTGTCTTTCATAACCAGACAGTTTCAATGTAATACTGTGAAGTATATTTTATTTTACAAATCTATAAGTATTTGCCCATAGACGGGATGGAAATATTTTCCTTTCATTTGCTATTGCAATTATGTATCACTTGTCACTATTTTCAAAACAAAATGTCATCTTCAGTGGGAAGTTGAAAAATGAAATTTCAGATGTCGTAATTGTCAGGAGAGTCATAACATATTATTTAAAGATTAATAGATGTGCTGGAATTTAAGGGAAATAGGACCTTTATTATCTCAGGAAGAATTCAATTTTCTGGCATGTAGTACGTGTCTGTTGGACAAATAAATGGCTGGTTCAATCTGCTTTATGTCACCTGTCAAGCATAGCTTCTTTTAGCTAGGGATACTAAAGAGCTATTTTGAATTTTTCAATAGAAGTTAATAAAAATTTTAGATTAAATCATTCTTTATGATCAAATATCTAATATCAAAGGTTGATAATGAATAACAACACATTTAGAAGATAATTTTTAATCTTGCATTTTAGTTTTCAATGATTTTTACTAGTGATGTGATCATTTTTACTTATACACAGGACTTATGTAGTCTTTGTTTAATACTTTCTAAGTTGTGAAGAATGTACAACCAAATTGAATGTACGCTACATTTCTTTCCTCCACAAATGAAAAATTATAGCTTTGTAAAAATAAAAAAAAACTCTCACATTGACCACATCTGTTTAGGATGAATAAAATTATGGACAATTAAAAATATGTTAATTTGTAAGAGTTTATTTGTTGAGAAAAGTATTGCAAGAATAATTGAGATAGTTGCACTTGTTACCTATATGTGATAGTTCTGAGAAGTACGTTAGATAATGGTGCCCTTATACTGCGTTTGCCCAGGACAGTCCTTCTTTAAACCTCTTGTTTTGTGATTATTACAAACACATCCTTCCTTCTTCAAATTCTCTTGCTTTGAATGACATTGATCATCATACTTAGATGAAATCTGAGCTGTATTTTGACAGATGGGAAGTTAGCTAAAGAACTAACTTTAGCTAACTCCCCAGCAAAGCTGGGGAGAATATCCAAGAAGAGGGAATCACATGTTCTAAGACACAGGAATGAGCCTCTTTGAGGAACTGTAAGTTCAGTGTGAGTGGAGTGTAGCATTTGAAGGGTCTGAAGCATTGAGAATTAAGTCTAAATGTGAAAAGCATGAGTCATTTCCGTTCCATCTTCTTGTGAAAGGCTTCTGTTTTTCTATTTTACTTTAATGGTTTTATTATTCTTTTAAAATTTAAACTTGTCCCTGATCTTCCACCATCCTGGTTCTGATCACTCAGCTAGCTGCCAACAGTAGACATTTTTAAGACACTGATTCTGTCACAAAACAGGTTCCTGCCTATAGTTTTTCATCCTTTGCTCATGACCTCTATATAACCATGAATAGACATGTTCCCCCCAGATTCATATGTTGAAATTCTAACCCTCAATGTGATGTTGGATGTGGGGCCTTTGGGAGATGATGAAGTCATGAGGACAGAGCCCTCATGAATGGGATTAATGTCCTTAGCGACCCCAGAGAGCTCCCTTGTCCCTTCTACCATGTAAGGACCAGGGAGGAAGTTCTAACCAAACACCGAATCTTTACATACCTTGATCTTGGACTTCCCTACTTCCTGAACTATGAGAAATAAATGTTTATTATAGCATTAATGATGGACTACATACATAAATACCTGAAGTGTAGTTTTTGAGTGTCCTTCACTATCTATTAACCTATTATTAATTTATTTCTCTAATGGACTTTATAGGAAGTGCAGATGTCCCATGGCCCACTGGCATGGTTCTCCTCAGTATTTGATATCCACTTTTAGCAAGAATGGGCTTATCTTGGTTGCTGAGTACCCTGGAAAGAACCTTGGGAATGGAAGAGAATGAGTTAAAAGTTGAATGGAGTTTATGATTCTTTTGTTACTTTATGGATTCTCTGCTTATAAACTATACTCATGCATCCCACCCATATCTATAAAAATTACCTTCTTCTTTAAATGGGGCTGTATTGCAAGGCATTTTGAAATGGAGAATCAGGAGTTAAGGTTCTACTCAAGGCTTCTTCCAATAATTAGCCAGGTGACCTTGAGCTAATACCCAATCTTTCTTAGCTTCAAGTTTCTTTTTTTCATGATAAGGGAGTTGAATATATAATGACTTCTGCGCTCTGGGCTCTAAATTTCTACAAGATTTAGAAACCTCTTAAAATGTCCCTGTGCTTTAGGAAGAGCCTTGAGTGTGCAGACTGTATTTGGTCTGCTGACCGAAGCACAAATTATTGCCTACAGCGTTTGGGCCTGGACGTAGTGTGCTTCTTTGACAGCATTCATGATGAATCCTGTGACAGTCACAAAGCTCAGGTGACAGTGCTGACCTGTACTATAGGCAAGAAATTTGTCCTGCTCAGCCTCACAAGGTGACAACTGCTGTTCTTGCATTAAAGTCATACGCATAGTTTGAGGGCAAATTCGCACAGGGCAACCAGCACAAATGACTTGTATTCACGATTCTTACATGGAAAATTCTCTGCACGAAATATTGAAAATAAAAACCTTATCAATATTAGGAGTCAAGTTCAGGCATCTGTGATAGACAGAAATTGAAAAAAAAACTTCTATTTTTTTTTTTTTTTCCTGAGAGTAAAAGTAGCTAGGGCATTCTGAAGATTCCAAGAGTCTTAATAATCCCTTGTTGTGCATTTTGTGAATTGTTACTGATGTGACCCATGCCTAATAACCCTGTTGTTTGACATCTTTTCCACATAATGCATGTTAAGTTCCAACACACCACAGATATTTTTTAAAAGGAAGGATCAAGGGCAGACCTTTTGTTTCCTGACTCTTTAACTGTTTAGCAAGTGGTGTAGAAAGAAAATGTTCTGTGTCGTACTGACCATCTTCGTTTACTTCTTTTTTAAAACTCTGATTTTGTGTTCAGCAGTTTTTTAACGCCTGTTATAAAACAGGCCTCTCATAAATGATTTCATTATGTATGTTTTCCAGGATTTAAATCCAGGTCTCAAGAGGCCTATATAAGATAGCTCTTTTATACCATAATGCCTCATAGATACGTAATAGATTGTGGAGAAAAAGAAATGTTTTTAGTAGCAAATTTAAAATTAATGTTAAAGAATATCATAGTGTCAATGGTAAAGGTATTGAAATATTTAACATTTGACTTCAGTCTTTGTAGCCTCAAAAATAAGAACTATATGTGCCTATATAACCTAAGAAATGAGTAGGCTAGTGATGGTGGTCTTAAAAGTCATAGGGTGTGTTTGAAAATTAAGAAGGGTAACTGACTAAAAGTCTTTGTCATAAAAGCATCCCTCTCATTCCTTACAATAGCCTCTATTTCCAAGGAGACTTTGACTGTTGAAATGTTTGCTGCTTTACTTTGCAGTTGCCCTGAAAAGTCGAGTCCAAAGTTCTGTTCCATAGTTGCTTTACCTCTGATAATTCTCTGAAATTGGCAAGCGATGGAGTTTTTCAGCCATGTCGAAACATTGGAAATAAACATAATAAAACATATCATTCATTCATCCAACATATATGAATTCCCCTCCAACTTAATAACACTGGAGACCCTGTGCGTGGCCTAGGGAATGCCTCGCTTCATCAATCAGAGCACGCATGCCCACAGACCTCAGAGTATGGTTTATACTTTTACTGCTGCCCAGTCCCCATGTTTGTAACCCAGGTTTTAATATAGCGCTTGGCACCTAGTTTGTGCCCAGTACCTACCTCCCGTGTTTCCCTGAAAATAAGACCTAGCCAGACCATCAGCTCTAATGCTTCTTTTGGAGCAAAAATTAATAGAAGACCTGGTCTTATATTATTTTATGGAAGATCTGGTCTTATGTTATATTAAAGTAAGACCGGGTCTGGTATTAATTTTTGCTCCAAAAGACATATGAGAACTGATGGTCGGGCTAGGTCTTATTTTTGGGGAATTCCGGTCCTAAAGCTGAATCATGCTGACTGTTCTCTGGTGCCCAGCCTCACCAAATACCTAACAAAATGCTGAAGTTGAAAATGACTTCATTGTTCATTTATCCAGATGCCTCAGTTCTGTGGAAGAGAAAGCTATCTATAAAATGAGTAAACACAGAGAAAAGTGTTATATCCATACTCATTCAGATTAAGAGCAGCGTTGGGGCAAATATACTCCTTTTTTGTCCACTGTCTATTCCAGTAGCTTCCTTACAATATGGTCTGCTTTCTAAATTAAAGATGAAGTACAGTATAAAATTAGTAATAACTATTACAACTCACAGTACGTTATGAACTATATTTACTAAAAAAGTTGATATGATCAAATGGTAGGCTTTCATACTACAGACTTTCAGTTGATGCCTATAATAGGCATAATTCTAGGTAGAAACTCAGTTTTAATTCTGTAGGTGTGAACTGACATCTGTCACCATGTCTCAGGACAACAACCATCACTGGATATTGATAAAAAAAAATGAGTTTCACAATTAATCTCTTTATCAACAGTAGGAAATGATTCCCTCTTTGAAATGTAGCCTGGGGATATATTCACATCTTGGATCAAAATGAAGGATTTAGGGAAAAGAGGAGTATAATTTTCTTGGAGCAAGAGCAGAGCATGAGTGTCAGAGCAAATACATTTAAACAGTGAATGAGATAGAGAGATTAAAAAACATCAATAACTGTGTCCTTAAAAATTTACTACATACCAGTTTTGTTTTTGTTTGTTGGTTGGTTTTAAATAGTCTTGTCTATCTTCTACAGCATTTCTCAGACCCTGTGGGTTAAGGCGATGTGTTATTCAGCAAAGATTAGCTGTGACATTTCTGTGTCAGAATCTGACCCTGGGCATGGTTTGTTTTAACACAGCAAAAACCATCAGTCGGTTATTTCTGAGTACAAATGGCTGCAGAAAGGTCTCAGTCTGTATGACAATGAAAAACTGAATACAATGGATTTCCCCAAAGATATTAATAAAAATAAAATCTCACATTTATTAAGGATTTACTCTGTTCCAGAGTTTATGCTAAAAACTTAATGTTGATTGGTGTATTTAATCCTCACAATTCTGTAAGGTAGGTTATATTATTATTTGTATTGCACATACAAGGAAAATTATGTTTAAAAAATCAGGGCTAAAATGCACTGTTTACTTGGACAGCCAGGCATTTGCAATAATAACTGACCTTTATTATATGAACTTTTTAACACATTCAACCAAAATGACTCTGTGGAGTAGTCACTATTATTATTACCTCAACCATATTAAATTGAGAAATAATGCAACCTTTCTAATATTATTGCTAGTACGTAGAGAGGCTGGTGTGTTGAGATTTTGACCCATGCAATCTGTTATTTTATTGTTCCCTTGACATGATGCAGATGTTGGCTGAATTATAGTATCACCCCAAATATTGTATGAAGTGCTACATAAATTATTTCTAACATAGTAAATAAAATATAAATAGATATAGTGTATGCTGAAGTTTTATTACAAAGTATTAGTATAGTTTTTAAATTTAAATGGAGGAATTATAGATATGAAGTAGAAATTAGTTGTAATTGTTATTCAAATTATTTTTCCCCCTTCTTCCGCCTGCCCCCCAACTCTGGTTCAAGCTGTTGTTTCTCAGTCTAGTTGTGTAGGACAGCTCCCTGGCCCATGCTGGTATTATGAGCCTTGCACTCCTACCGGTCGGCGATTCACGGCAGCTCTCCCTGGTTGCCGGCCACTCACGCTGGTCGCTGGCCGCTCACAGCAGCCGGCAGGCAGCACACAACAGCTCATGTTGCCAAACTCCAGCTACTCACAGCAGCCCAGCTCCAGAGAGAGCCGTTGTCCACAGTCTTAGTTATAGAGGGCGCAGCTCACTGGCCCATGTGGGAATAGAACCTTGGTGTTATGAGCACGGCGCTCCAACCACCTGAGTCACTGGGCCAGGGTCGGCCCCTGTTATTCAAATTCTAAGTTAATTTTTTAATCAGAAATTAGAGATCAGAATATACTTTTATCAGACTGTTTACAATCGTTTTGTTATCGCATTACATTATAAAAATATGATGTGACAATCAAACTTGACATAAATTTGCTTTTGAATACACTGAAATTTTGTAATGAATAGTGGTTTGATAGAAGCACTACATAAATTATACATTACTTTGTGATAATCTCTGTGTTTATATAACAGGCATTTCTAGGTTCTTGACAGTAATCTATTCTTGGAAATCAAATATCCTGGGTGAAAACTCGAACATTTTCCCTTATTTCAACTGAGAAATAGAGCCTTTAAACATCAACTCAAACCTTCAACATTCTAAAATGTAACTAAAACACAAGAAACTGATGTTTCATATTTAAGTAGCAAACTTTTATTTTAAGATACAAAATTCTTAAACTATTGCTTTCTGATCACCAATTAATATGGTTTGTTAACTGTTGTTTTGTTTTCTGTCCCTTGCTGTCTTTCTTTCCTTTTCCACAATTTCATTTAGCTCCTTCTCAACTTTTTAGGGACCCACTAGGTAAACACAATAGTTATATAAGAAAGTCCCTGAAGAGGTATGCTCAGGGTGAACACACAGGGACTGAAAATTGTTCCCATTGATTATGAAACTATATTGCCCTTAGACTTATTAATATCCAAGAGACTTTTTTGTGGCACTTTGTGACCTTTTAGAATGTTTAGAATTGTGCCTTATGACCAATGGTGTATGGAATAGAACTTAAGGGTTTACCACAATCATTTTGTGATAAATATTATGTTGGGGGATATAAATACAAAATATTATTATATAAACATTAGCTGCAAAACATTTTGTTAAAATATAGGAATGTTCTGGAATATTGGATATTAAGTACAAAAAGGCCTTTTACCAGGGAAGTGTTTATTTGGAAGAGGTTCTTCAGACCATGCCTGTATTTCATTTTGAAAATTAGTTGGCAGGTATTTATTAACCTATGTTTACATAGAGTGCCTGTATTTCTATCTGTCTAGCTCTTTGATGGTGAGATAAAGCCAGAGACTGTGACAGTTATACATTTTCTGTTGCATTCTCTTAGATTTCTGTCCTGAGAAAGAAATATTTTCTCAGTGTATACTAAATCCTACAATTGCTTTGAGAGATTTTTTGCTTCACCACAGTTCTGAGCAAAACGTTCTTTGTCCTTGTGTAAATGAGGGAAAATAATCTAAGATGGGCGATAAAAGAGTGTGGGCAACATTTATTTCTGAGCCTAACAATAAGAATGCCAATTTCCTCATGTTTAATGAGGTCACAGTTTCCACATTCTGAGAATTATGAATATTTAGAATTGCAGAATGATGTGCAGTAAAAGGTGGAATAAACTAGATTTAATGGTGATTTATATTTGTTTCTATAATCCGTGCACTGTCCAATCTTACAGCACGAAACTCATACACCTTTTGACATCAGCAAAGAAGCAAGCCTCATAGTAAAAGTAGTGTAGTAATTACAACTGACCTTGCTTTGAAGGAGTCCAAGACATTACTGTACCACAGGTGGCAAATATTACCGCCGCATTTATGCAAATTTTGCTTTACTTATAGATTTGTCTGATGCTCAAATCTAAGGGAATTAACCATGGACAAGCCCTTAATGAATGTCTGAATGGAGACATGTCAATTTTCCTTTTTTCTACTATGGATCTTGGGTGAAGTAAAGACATGTGATTGGCAATATAGTTGGATTGCTTTAGGAATAAAGTTTCTTCAGAATCATTCGTAGCTGTCAGTCTGCATTTTGTGAAAGTTCTGATTATTATTTCTTATTCTCAAAAGATATCAGTGAGCGATGCTCACTATGAAATGTGATTGAAACAGGAAATTCACTTGTTCTTTATACATTTCTGACTTTAATGTTTTAAAATGTGTATATTGATTACGTACATATATATATATATATATATATATATACGCATGCACACACACGTGATGCATACAGTTTTAGTTACACCTTAGTCAAATCACTTTATTATCCCTGACTTTTTATGTGTTTGTATTAGTTAATTGAGCTTATTTATGTTAGAACAATTTACCGGTTACTAAGCTTGAAAGTTAATCAAAGGCATCTTAAAAGCACAACAAGCCTATAGAAACATCTTAGGTTACGCTCAATAAATTTAATTATATAGACAACCAATTATTAAATTTTAATTTTAAAATGTTTCTGGGTATTTTTTTTGCCTTCTCTAGAAATATATTTCTGAATATTTTTAAGATGTTGCTCTTATAATTATTAGAAAACAATCTGCTTTTATCCTAAATACAACTTATACTGCAAATCTTAGGTTTATAAATTTTGTGATATAAAGCAAGATGTTGTGGATAGCTCTACTCTATTCATAATTCAATGTTTGTTATGACTAAAGAGAATAGCTCCAAAGCCATGTTTACTGAATCTAAACCTAAGGAAATGTCATAGACTCATACATTCCTTATTATTGCATGAACTGTGCTCTTTAAAGAAATCAACAGAGTAGATGATTATGGATTTAAGGTTTAGAAATAACACAAGCAAACAAAAAGCAATAGCTTATTGAAATTTTTTTTTGATGACAGTGTATGACTTCAATTTTATAAAAGTCAGCTCTTTAGGCACCTAACTTTTAGTTAGTTCATCATTTTGGTAACACTAAGTAGTATAACAGTGCTCACATATGATATTTTCGCAATGATGAGTTGAGGAAGAAAGGAAGTAGAATTATAGTTGTGTTCCTGGGAATTTTACACATTGTACTTTGTCACTGTACCCCACCACATAGTGAAAAGTAGTGACTGCAGGTGACACAGGTGAATGTTATCTCTGAGGTATGTCACATGAGGTAAAACAAGTTGAGAACTACTTAGAAAGGCCCCTTCTCTAAAGGGTCTTGTTTTCTTCATCCACCCACCCATCATATATATTATAGAGTATCTATCATTTGCATGGATTATGTCATGTTCTAATTCTGCATTAAACTAACTATGAGATCCTTAATGCCTTGTAACCTCTGCTACTCTTGTCTCATCTATGTAATGAGAGAATTCACTCAGGTGATCAAGATTCTCTGGTTAGAAGGACCTTCATTTTCTAAGTCACCCAATCAATTACCTCAGCACTTTGTTTTCCTATTTCTTGCTATTATATGTCATTTGTTGCCCTGAAAAAGGTTTGCTTTACAGTTTTCATTGAAAAATTAACTCTTGCACTTTACTTTCCAACAGCATTTCTAGATTTGTGTGGTCTAGTAAATGTGTGTTCTGCGAATTTAAAAGAAAGTCATCCTTGGAGAGGCAGGGAAAAGTTGTCCATGTTTACAAATGAGCAGGATATAGTCAAAGTAGTAAACAATCAGAAGCAGGAGGCATTGACCAATCAGGATGGAAACAACCAATTTAAGTATCCACAGGTCAATATGCTGTTTGGGTGCTTATTAACTGAGGAAGAACTCTAAGTACAAAAAATGTCATATTAATTTTTTAAAAAATGCAAAGGTGTGGATGATTATGTGTACATGTAGCTTTTATTTGTTGCTGAACAATCAGGTATCTTTTGATCTCAGTTTTGTCTTAGGCAGAAATTCCAAGGCAATCAAGTGACCTACATATGGAACACTCATTGTTTCATGCAGCAACCTTTTGGTTTGTTAACCCATGGCTTCCCATGGGTGCCTTTGCTTGGGGCAACGTGCAAAACAAAACCTAAACAGATAAACTGCCATGAACTTTACAAACGTCATCAATGGCAATTTAATGAGTTTTTAAAGTAGAACATAAAACATGATGAACTGTATGCTCCCAGACTATTTATTTAAATTTAGATTGCATGGCAGCCTATGTTTAGAGAAAATGCCAAAAGTTTACTCTGTTAGTAGTTATTTAAAAATAGTTTTAGTAATACAGGATAACTAATGTTTCCAGTTTCCACAGAAAATGGGCACCATAAGGTGCTATGTTTTAAAATTTTGCCTAATTAGTTTTTTGCTCTTTCTTTTAAAATGTATGCCCTTTATGATGGTCTCCATCAGATACATGGCCTTGTTTTCTGTTGTATAAAAATCAATACACAATTTAGATATTGTCTTTTAATTTATTCATCAAACTCTCATGCATACTGAAAGCATATTACAGCATGTGGAGGGGAAGAGCAAAAGAAATATTCTCCCTGCACTGATTCATATTTTCTCATTTCATTATGATATTCAGCCTCTTAAGAAACTAATTCAGACATGGGGAAATAATTTGCTCACCAGAGTAGTCACAGCATAAGAGAAAAATCCTAACGAAGCTTGAATCTGAAGGTGTTTGAGGGTGAACGCTTAAAATGATTTAAAGTTTTAAAATATAGAAACTGCAATTGATGCTGCAGTTTTCAAACATGCTAGGTTTTACAGATTTTTCACATCTTGAACAGTTTGAGCAAATGACCAATTCAGAGGCTTAAAGTATTGAATTCCTATTATGAGCAATGAAGCCAAACTGTGTGAGCAGTGTATCTCTGTACTTTTTCAGGGGTTATTTGCTGGGTCATCTAGACCACCGGTTTTCAAAAGCCAACCCTCAAGCTGGAGGCATAAAAAGCATCTGGGTTACTTACTAAAGTATTGGATTCCTGGACTCCACTCAAAATTTACCAGCTCAGAATCAGCAAGGGTGAGTTCTACAAACTGATATTTAAGAAGCTCTCTGGGTAATGTTGCTCTAGCTGCATCGCAGCACGATTTTTACAAAACCCCACACAATGTATTTCAGATTTGTTTCAGTGTTGTGTAAGAGAAAGAGGGAGAGGGAGAGAATGACGAAATTGCTTTCTCGTAATGGGTATGCAATGCATAGACACAACGCACAAAGCTTTCTAGCCAACGCCGTCTCTGAGAGCTCTGAACCGTTTGTTTCTGCACAAGCCATCGTTTGTTACCTTTTGGTGAACTCATTCTGTGATTTGAGGGGACATAGATGTCCCCAAACTTTGAAAATAACAGCTTTAGAAGTTTTTAACTGTTTTTCTCTTTGTTGGGAGTAGCTGGATTTCTCAGACCCCTTGACTACTCTTTGCTTGACAAAATGACACAATAAAGAAGATTGATACCAAGGTCTTTTAGATAATTGTGCAGAGAGAAGCTTCAGGAGCTGTGCATTAGCTCTACTATCTTTGTCAACAGTTGAGTTAAGTGATCCACAAGAAGACATTTAAAAAAAATGACTAAATTTAACACCACTGTTGATAAAAGCATTGAGCAGTAGCTTAGCTTAGCGTCATGAATAGACTTTAAATCTTACATAGTACGTGACTGTTGAGCACAGCACAGAAATTTGGAAAAGAGATAAAGAGTAAAGGATTCAATTTATTCTGACTGTAATATTTGCATACCCAGAGACAGAGAATAGAACAATTTGTTTTAAAAGAAAAACACAATCAAAAGGCCTCAATTATACTCTATTGAATGTCTCTCAAACTACACCTTTATTTTATTCTGGACTTCCAAAATATTTACCATTTTTCTTCTTGCACATCTTAGCTCTGCAGGTTAATATTCGACATGAAGAAAAGGTGAAATTTAAACCAAGCCTTTGCATCAGTGACTATTTTAGTTTTTAACACCCTGGAATGTAATTCATTAGGGAAAAACTGAAATGTTTTCACTTTCAACTTACTTTTTTTTGATCTGTTAAGTCTGTGGACTGGAATTAGACTTCAAGATTACTCGTATTTTTAGTGCTATAGTTGTAAACTGTACATATTTAAAAATGTACGTATCACCAGGAGTACGATGGGCAAGTTCAAAGAGATTTTTTTAAAATTAAAGTTTACTGGGGTGACAATGGTTAGTAAAGTTACATAGGTTTCAAGTGTACAATTCTGTAATACATCATCTATATATCACATTGTGTGTTCACCACCCAGAGTCAGTTCTCCTTCCATCACCATATATTTGACTCCCTTCATCCTCACCTACCACCCCTTCTCCCCTTACCCGGTGGTAACCACTAAACTATTGTCTGTATCTATGAGTTTTTGTTTCTTCATTTGTTTGTCTTGTTTCTTTGTTGTTTTCAGTTTTATATACAACATATCAGTGAAATCATACGGTTCTCGACTTTTTCTGTCTGACTTATTTCGCTTTACATAATAATCTCTATATCCATCCATGTTGTCACAAATGGCACTATTTCATCTTTTCTTATGACAGAATAGTATTCCGTTGTGTGTATATACCACATCTTCTTTATCCATTCATCTATGAAAGGACACTTTGATTGTTTCCATGTCTTGGCAACTGTACATAAAGTTGCAATGAACATCGGAGCACATATATCTTTACGGATAAGTGTTTTCAGATTTTTTGGGTAGAAACCAAGTAGAAAGATTGCTGGGTCATATGGTAATTCTCATTTTAATTTCTTGAGGAATCTCCACACTGCCTTCCATAGCAGCTGCACCAGTGTTCATTTCCACCAACAGTGTATGAGGGTTCTTTTTTCTCCACAGCCTCTCCAACACTTGTTACTATTTGTCTTGTTGATTATAGCCATTCTAACTGGTGTGAGGTTTTCCTCACACCACATTCTCATTGTGGTTTTTATTTGCATTTCTCTGATGATTAACGATGTTGAGCATTTTTTCATATGTCTATTTGCCATTTGTATGTCCTCTATGGAGAAATGTCTCTTCAAGTCCTCTGCCCATTTTTCAATTGGGTTGTTTGTTTTTTTGTTGTTGAGTTTCATGAGTTCCTTGTATATTTTGGATATTAGCCCATTATCGGAGGCATGTTTGCAAAAATCTTCTTTCATTCTGTTGGTTCTCTCTTTATTTCGATGATTTCTTTTGCTGTGCAGAAGCTTTTAAGTTTCATATAGTCCCATACATATATTTTAGCTTTTATTTCCCTTGCTTTGGAGTCAAATTCATAAAATGCTCTTTGAACCCAAGGTCCATAAGTTTAGTACCTATGTTTACTTCTATGCAGTTGATTATGTCAGGTCTTATGCTTAAGTCTTTGATCCATTTTGAATTAATTTTGGTACATGGTGACAGATAGCAGTCCAGTTTCATTCTTTTGTACGTGGCTATCCACTTCTCCCAGCACCATTTATTGAAGAGGCTATCTTTTCTCCATCGTATGTTTTTTGCTTCTTTGTCAAAAATTATCTGTCCATATTTATGTGGTTTTATTTCTGGGTTCTCAATTCTATTCCATTGGGCTATGCGTCTGTTTTTCTACCGATACCACGTTGTTTTGATTATTGTAGCCCTGTAGCACAAGCTAAAGTCAGGGAGTGCGATACCTCTAGTATTGTTCCTTTTTCTTAGATTGCTTTGGCTGTTTGGGGTCTTTTGTGGTTCCAAACAAATCTGATGATTTTTTGTTTTATTTCTTTAAAAAATGCCATTGGGATTTTGATGGGGATTGCATTAAATCTGTATATTGCTTTGGGTAATAGGGCCATTTTAACTATGTTGATTCTTCCAATTCATGAGCAAGGAATGTTTTTCTATTTCTTTGTGTCTTCTTTGGTTTCTTTTAAAAATGTCTTATAGTTTTCAGCATATAGGTCTTTCACATCCTTGGTTAAGTTTATTCGTAGGTATTTTATTCTTTTCCTGCAGTTGCAAAAGGAAATCTTTTTTGTATTTCTTTTTCTGAGATTTCATTCTTAGTATATAGGAAAGCAATGGACTTTTGTACGTTGATTTTATAGTCGGCAACTTGACTGTATTTGTTTATTGTTTCTAACAGCTTTTTGGTGGAGTCTTTAGGGTTTTCTATAAATAACGTCATGTCATCTGCAAAGAGTGACAATTTAACTTCTTTATTCCCTATTTGGATACCTTTTATTTCTTTCTCTTGCCTGATTGCTCTGGCAAGGACTTCCAACACTATGTTGAAAAGCAGAGGTGATAGGGGACAGCCCTGTCATTGCCATAGAGCAAAGAGCTTCAGTTTTTCACCATTAATTATGAGATTAGCTGAGGGTTTGTCATATATGGTCTTTATTATGTTGAGGTATTTTCCTTCTATACCTATTTTATTGAGTGTTTTAATCATAAATGGATGTTGTATCTTGTCAAATGCTTTTTCTGCATCAATTGATATAATCATATGATTTTTGTCCTTAATTTTGTTTATGTGATGTGTCACATTGATAGATTTATGGACGTTGAACCATCCTTGTGCCCCAGGTATGAACCCCACTTGGTCGTGATGAATAATCTTTTTAATGCATTGTTGTATTCGATTTGCTAGAATTTTGTTTAGGATTTTTGCATCAGTATTCATCAGAGATATTGGTCTGTAGTTTTCTTTTTTTTGTGATGTCCTTACCAGGTTTTGGTATCAGGTAACGTTGGCCTCATAAAATGAGTTAGGGAGTACTGTCTCTTCTTCAATGTTTTGGAAGAGTTTGAGCAGGATTGATATTAGATCCACTTTGAAGGTTTGGTAGAATTCACTAGTGAAGCTATCTGGTCTCAGACTTTTGCTTTTGGGAAGGTTTTGGATGACTGATTCAATTTCGTTACTGGTGATCGGTCTGTTTAGATTTTCCAGTTCTTCATGGTTCAGCCTAGGAAGGCTATATGTTTCTAAGAACATGTTCATTTCTTCTAGGTTATTGAATTTGGTGACATACAGTCCTTCATAGTATTCTTGGATGATCTTTTGTATTTCTGTGGTGTTCGTGACAACTTCCCCTTTTTCATTTCTGATTTTGTTAATTAGTGTCTTCTCTCTTTTTATCTTAGTGAGTCTAGCCAACGGTTTGTCAATTTTGTTAATCTTTTCAAAGAACCAGCTCTTTGTCACATTAATTTTCTCTATTGTCTTTTTGTTCTCTGTTTCATTAATTCTGCTCTGATTTTTGTTATTTCCTTTTTTCTGCTGACCTTGGGTTTCACTTGTTCTTTTTCTAGTTCTTTAATGTGTAACATGAGGTTATTTATTTGGGATTTTCCTTGTTTCTTGAGATAGGCCTGTAATGATATAAATTTCCCTCTTAAAACTGCTTTCGCTGCATCCCAAAAATTTTGGTAGGATGTATTTTCATTGTCATTTGTTTCTATGTATCTTTTGATCTCTCCTTAATTTCTTATTTGACTCAGTCGTTCTTTAAAAGTATATTGTTTAATCTCCATGTATTTGTGTTTTTTCCTGCTTTCTTTTTGCAGTTGATATCCAATTTCAAAGTCTTGTGATCAGAGAATATGCTTGGTATGATTTCAATCTTCTTAAATTTGCTGAGGCTGATTTTATGTCCCAACATGTGGTCTATCCTAAAGAATGTTTCATGTACACTAGAAAAAAAATGTATAGTCTGATGTTTTAGGATGAAGTGCTCTATAAATGTCAATTATGTCCATTTCATCATATGTGTCATTTAGGACTGCTGTTTCGATATTTATTTTCTGTTTGGATTATCTATCCCTAGGTGTCAATGATGTATTTAGGTCCCCTAGTATAATTGTGTTTTGTTCAATTTCTCCCTTTAGTTCTGTTAGTAGTTGTTGGTATAGTTCGGTGCTCCCTGCCTGGGGGCATAATATTGATGACTGTTATGTCTTCTTGTTGTATAGTCCCCTTTACCATTATGAAATGTGCATCTTTGTCTCTTGTTACCTTTTTCACCCTGAAGTCTGTTTCATCTGCTATCAGTATGGCTATACCTGATTTTCTCTGGATACCATTTGCTTGAAGTGTCAATTCCACCCTTTCACTTTGAGTCTATGCTTGTTCTTGCAGCTGAAATGCGTCTCTTGGAGACAGCATATGGTTGGGTTTAGTTTTTTGATCCAGTCTGCTACCTTGTGCCTTTTTATTGGTGAGTTCAGTCCATTTACATTTAGGGTGATTATTGATATGTGAGGATTTTCTATCCTTCTATCTTTAGTTTTCTGGTAAGACTGTCTCTCCATTGTTTCTTTGCCTTTTTGTGGTTGTCTGTTATTTCTGTGTGGTGGTATTCTATGATGTTTCCCTCTGTTTCTTTTTTTATTATAGTATATATTTCAGTTCTGGATTTTTTTGTGTGGTTACAGTTAAGTTTATGTAAAAGAAAGTTTGATATTTAGAATATTCCATTTTCTTCAGCACGCTTACTTTCTCCATTCCCATATTCTGGTTCGGGCCTTACTCTCCCCCTTTTTATGTTTTGGTTGCCACAAATTTTCCCTGTTGATGGTGGTCAAATAGCCTCCTTTAGTATTTCTTGTAGTGCAGGTCATGTATTAGAAAATTCCCTCAGCTTCTGTATGTCTGGAAAGGTCTTTATTCCTCCTTCATATCTAAAGGATATCTTTGCTGGATATATTATTCTGGGCTCATAATTTCTCTCTTTTAATAGTTTGAATATTTGGTTCCATTCCCTACTGGCTTGTAGAGTTTCTGCTGATAAATCTGATGGTTATCTAATGGGATTTCCTTTATAGGTTACCGTCTTCTTTTCCCTGGCTGCCTTGAGGATTCTTTCTTTCTTGTTGATTTTTGACAGCTTCAATACAACGTGCCTTGGAGAAGGCCTGTTGGGGTTGAGGTAATTAGATGTTCTATGTGCTTCTTGGATTCGAGGATCCAGTTCTTTCCACAGGTTTGGGAAGTTCTCATCCACAATTTGTTTGAATGTATTCTCTGTTCCCTTCTCTCTTTCTTCTCCTCTGGTATGCCCATTATTCTTATGTTGCTCTTTCTGATGGAGTCAGAAAGTTCTTGTAGAGTTCTTTCATTTCTTTTAAGTCTCAAGTCTGTTTCTTCCATCCATGTAATTTCCAGGTTTCTATTTGCAATGTTACTGATCCGTTCCTCTATCTGGTCAACTCTACTACCTAAGCTGGCTATTTCACTCTTAATCTCTTCTATTGAGTTCTTAATCTCCAGAAATTGTATTTGGTTCTTTTTTAAAATTTCAGTCTTTTTCATAAAATGCTCATTTTGTTCTTTGATTGTGTTTCTGAGTTCATTAAACTGCCTTTCTGTGTTTTCTTGCATCTCGTTGAGTTTTTTCAGAACTGCAATCTTGAATTCTCTGTCATTTATGTCACATATTTCCATATCTTTAAGTTCCTTTTCTGGAGACTTTTCACTTTCTTTCTGAGCTATCTTGTTGCCTTGGTTATTTATGGCAATTACTGATTTATTATTTCTCTTCCTAGACATCTACAGGAGTGGCTTCTGCAACAGGTTGATAGGATGAGGTCTTTCTTTTGTTTTTCAGTACTTGTGTGTAGAATGTTTTATTTTCTCTCCGACTGCAGCCTTTTTTTCTTTCTCACACAGTAGTGCTACGTTTTCTCTGCACTATTCCAGCTTTTCACACAATGGGAGGATTCCCTGGGAGATGCGCTTCTCCTCTGTTAACAGTTCACCTGTGTCACAAGGTTCAGTGTCCATGTGGGTATACAGAGATCTTTTGAAGTTCCAAAGCTCTTCCTGCACCAGATTCCGAGCCCGTGTGTTTCAGCAGTTCTTTTTACTCCTGCAGGAATCTTCCCAGATACGTGGGGACAGGGGTGAGTTGTGTGAGGTAGCCCAGAGCAATGGTGGCGCCCACCATCCCAGCCAGTCCTGCTTCCACAGCTCCCTTCCCTCTGCCGAAACTAGTTGGACTGAGAATCTGTGTCTCAGGACCACAGTTTTCAGAACAGCTAATATTCTCTTCTTTTGATCTGACACGGCTACTGTTCTGCTTTTAGCATTAGGCAGGTGGGGGCAGGTTAGGGAGGGGGCCGCTAGTCTCAGTGCCTAAGGCTTCTGTTCTCTGCTTGGCAGTGAGGGCTTAAACCACCATGTTCAGGCTTCTTCCTTCAATCTTTTTGCCGAGGTCTCTGCCATGAGCATTTGGCTCAGTCGTGTTATATGCTGTCCCCTCAGACCTGTGGGCTGTAAACGGAGCCCTAGCAGTCCGAGTTCTTCCCTCTTCCGCAGCTGCGGTAGTTCTGGGATGCAGGGAGCTCGGAGCACTGAGCTAAGTCTGCGTTCTGCGCCCGTGTGGCTCCATCTCTGAACTTCTCCCTTCCCTCCTCACCCCCAACCCCTGCTCGCGCGATTCGCCCACCTTCAGGTTAATTCAGTAGTGGGCCTCTTCGTCTTGACTGTCTGCTGTTCAGGGAGTCCTTTGTGGAGTTACAGTTGTTAGATTTTTTGTAAATTCCAGGGGAGATTTACAGAGGCTCACTTCATGCTGCCATTTTGATGACGTCTCAGATTTCTATCTTCAGTGTCACTGATTCTTTTCTTCTTCTGGTCAGCTCTATTACCTAAGCTGGCTAGTTCACTCTTCATTTCTTTTGAGTTCTTAATCTCCAGAAATTCTATTTGGTTCTTTTTAAAAATTGCAATTTCTTTGGTAAAATGTTCATTTTGTTTTTTGATTGTGTTTCTGAGTTCATTAACTGCCAGTCTGTGTATTCTTGCATCTCGTTGAGTTTTTATTTTTTTTATTTATTTTATTTATTTTATTTTTTATTTTATTTTTGCATCCCTCACACTGTGAACCCCCCACCCCCATCCACCACCACCCCGACCTCACACCGAGCCATCACATTATACACATAAAATTATAGTTGGCATTCATTAATGTCCAGCCTCTGGTGTACAATGCCATGACCAGGCATCCACAGCATCTCTGAGGTGGTCTCCCAAACAGGACACATGTCCATCGGACACCCAACAAAATCCCCAAACACTATTGAATAAGTTCCCCAAAGTAATTCTCAAAAAACCCTGAGGCCATCCTGTGGTCACCAGCCGCCCCCCAATCCCTTCCCCCTTCCCCCCATCCCCAACCCCCTCCCCCCGCCCATCTAACAACTCTCGGTTTTTGTGTCCCCAAAACTGTTTCTGATTAGTTCATACACATATTCTTTTCTTTAGATTCCGCATATAAGTGAGATCATATGGTACTTGTCTTTCTCTTTCTGACTTATTTCACTTAACATAATGTTCTCTAGATCCATCCATGTTGTTGCAAATGATAAGATTTCTTTTTTTCTTTATGGCTGCGTAGTACTCCATTGTATAAATGTACCACAGCTTCTTAATCCAGTCATCGACCGATGGGCATTTCGGTTGTTTCCATATCTTGGCTATGGTGTAAAGTGCTGCAATAAACATAGGAGTGCATACAGATTTTTGAATTGGAGTTTTGGATTTCTCCGGGTAGATGCCTAGGAGTGGAATTACTGGATCATAGGGTAGTTCTATCTTCAGATTCCTGAGATACCTCCATACTGTTTTCCATAGTGGCTGCACTAATCTGCAATCCCACCAACAGTGCACTAGCGTTCCCTTTTCTCCACATCCCCGCCAGCATTTGTTGTTTGTTGATTTATTGATGATAGCCATTTTGACTGGGGTGAGGTGGTATCTCATTGTGGTTTTTATTTGCATTTCTCTGATGGTTAGTGAGGTTGAGCATTTCTTCATATGTCTTCTTGCCTTCTGTATGTCCTTTTTAGAAAAATGTCTCCTCAAGTCCTCTGCCCATTTTTTAATTGGGTTGTTTGTTTTTTTGGAGTTGAGTTGAGTAAGTTTTTTATAGATTTGTGATATTAATCCCGTATCAGATATATCATTGGCAAATATCTTTTCCCATTCAGTAGGATCCCTTTTTGTTTCATTGATGGTTTCCTTTGCTGTGAAAAAACTTTTTAGTTTGATGTAATCCCACCTGTGTATTTTTTGTCTTACTTCCCTCGCGCGAGGGGATATATCAGTGAAAATCTTACTCCGGGTAATGTCCATGAAGTTTCTTCCTATATTTTCTTCAAGATATTTTATGGTTTCAGATCTTACATTTAAGTCTTTAAGCCATCGTTGAGTTTTTTCAGAACTGCAGTCTTGAATTGTTTGCTATTTAAGTCAGAGGATTTAAGTCCATATCTTTAAGTTCATTTTCTGGAGACTTTTCATTTTCTTTCTTGTTACCAACTTGTTACATTGGTTATTTATGGCAATTACTAAATTATTATTTCTCTTCCTAGACATCTACAGGAGTGGCTTCTGCAACAGGTTGATAGGAAGAGGTCTTTCTTTTGTTTTCCAGTAGGTGTTGGTAGAATGTTTTATTTTCTCTCCGACTACAGCCTTTTATTCTTTCTCATGCTGTAGTGTTATATTTTCTCAGCACTGTTCCAGCTTCTCACACAATAGGGGGATTCCCTGGAAGGTGGGCTTTTCCTCTGTGAACAAGTTGCCTGGGTCACAGGTCACCACCTCCGTGGGAGGATGTGGAGAGCTTCTGAATTTCCAAAGCTCTTCCTGCACTAGATTTAGGGCATGTGTGTTTCAGGGGCTCTGTTTACTCCTTCAGGGATCTGCCCAGATAGGTGGGGTCAGGGGTGGGTTGGGTTGTGAGAGGTGGCCCATAGCAGTGGCGGTGACCAGCATCACAGCCAGGACTGCACCCAAAGTTCCCTCCCCTGTGCCGGAATTAGTTGAGCTGTGAGAACTGTGTCTGCAGGCGTCAGTTCTCAGAACTGCAGATATTCTGTTTTTTTGATCTGACACTGATACCATTCCACTTCTATCACTGGACAGGTGGGGGTGGGGCGAGCTCTGGGAGGGTGGGGAGGCATTGGTTAGATCTGTGCCTAAGCCTTCCATCCTGTGCTCAGCAGTGAGGGCTTAAATTGCCATTTTCACCCTTCTCTCCTCAATTTTTGCTCTGAGGTCTCTGCCATGAGTGTTGGTTGAGGCTGTATTACATTCTTATCCCTCAGGTGGGACTGTGGGCCACAAGTGTAGCAGTCTGAGTTCTTCCCTCTCCCACAGCTGCGGTATCTCCAGAATGCCATGAGCCCGGAGCTCCAAGCTCTGGTCTGCATCTTGTGCCCATGTAGCCTAGGTCTCCACCCTTCCCACCTCACTCCTCCCCTGCTCGCCCACCTTTAGATGATTTCAATTGCGTCTCTTAGTCTTGCCTGTCTGCTGTGCAGGGAGTCTTTTGTAGAATTATGGTTGTTCAATTGTTAGAAATTCTAGGGGAGATTTGAAGAGGCTCACCTCACACCGCTATTTTTATGACGACTTCCAGGACGTTTATTGTTTCTAATAACTTTTTGGTGGAATCTTTAGGGTTTTCTATATATAGCATCAAGTCATCTGCAAAAAGTGACAATTTAACTTCTTCATTCCCTATTTGGATGCCTTTTGTTCCTTTCTCTTGCCTGATTGCTCTGGCTAGGACTTCCAATACTGTGTTGAAAAGCAGAGGTGATAGGGGACAGCCCTGTCATGTTCCTGAATGTAGAGCAAAGGGCTTCAGGTTTTCACTGGTAATTATGATATTAGCTGAGGGTTTGTCATATGTGGCCTTTATTATGTTAAGGTATTTTCCTTCTATACCCATTTTATTAAGTGTTTTAATCATAAATGGATGTTGTATCTTGTTAAACACTTTTTCTGCATCAGTTGATATATTCATATGATTTTTGTCTTTTGTTTGTGTGGTATATCACATTGATTGATTTACATATGTTGAACCATCCTTGTGCCCCTCGGATGAACTCCACTTGGTCGTGATGTATAATCTTTTTCATGCATTGTTGCATTAGATTTGATAGAATTTTGTGTAGGATTTTTGCATCTGTATTCATCAGAGATATTGGTCTGTAATTTTCTTTTTTTCATGTTGCCCTTGCCAGGTTTTGGTATCAGGGTAATGTTGGCTTCATAAAATGAGTGAGAGAGTATTGTCACTTTTTCAATTTTTTAGAAGAGTTTGAATAGGACAGGTATTAGATTCTCTCAAAGAGATTTTTTGATTATTGCCTTTCTCTCTAAGTGGATTACTTGTTTTGGCATAACATATAAACATATTACTCTTTTAGAGAGCAAGCATATGATTGACTGCTCTTAGGGATCATTGACTAGAAAATATAATGAAATAGTTACGTTTTAAGAATTTATAGATTACGTATTGTTGTTTGAAAAATTCAGTATATATGTTAGATCTTCTATGAGTCAGATACTCTGTTAATTTCTACTTTATTAGAGTTGCACAATACTAATAAAAGTGAATAGCAGCTGAGAAAAACCTCACAATGTAATACTACCTCATATTTTGTATTCGGTGTTTACAGTATCGAAAGATCACATGACTAGGCTTGCCCTTCATATTTGAAAAGTATGAATAGGCGAGAGTAAAATTGGAGGTCTAAATATTTAAAAGTTATAAGTCATATTTAAAAAGTGTTTGAACAGAGTTTTTTCTTTCCTTCTGCTTTGAAAAAAAACAAAGCTGTATAATAACCTAGTAGTTTAGGTATGAATTTAGAGTTCTCTGAGTTAATGGAGCTCTATGATGAGAAATAGCTGGGGAAGAGCTGGATCTTGGCTTCTGGGACACCATCTTCCCAATTCTGGCTTCAACCTGTATTACAAGGAGATTCACAGGCATGTGTATGGATGTGCAAGACCTTGTCTCCAACTTTAGTAACAGATAAACCTCAACTATCGTAGGACCTGGGACTGCAGACACTGACAAGACCATTTACCCTTGAGCCTTGGGAAATAATTGTGTGTGTGTGTGTGTGTGTGTATTAAATTGACATGAAAAGATAAGGAAAGATAGAAAAAGGTTCTTAACTTTGGTTTACTGTTAGAGAAAAATATGAGATAATCAAAAAGAACACTACAGAATCACTGATTAAATATAAATTGTTCATAACAGATAATCAGGAAATGTAGTTAATTTATTTAAAACTAGGTTCATGTAAATGCATAAAGAAAAGCATGAAAATAAGCTATCAATATTTTGGGGGGTTATTTCAGGATTGTGAGATTTTAGGTGATATTTTTTAACCTTCGATATATAAATATATTATTTGATTTTAATATAATGAGCATAAATAATAAATAATAGATCTTTTCATTGTTGGAAAATAGAATGTATTTTCAGAATAAAATATATGTGGATTCTATATTTACTAACTCTGTGTATTGGGGCCAATTTCTAAACTTCTCTCAGCCTTTGTTACTTAGTTGGTAGAATGGACATACTATTAAATGTTTGTCATAGAATTGTTGCATGGGTTAGCTGAACAAGAGCTTAGCACAGAATCTGGCATATGATAACCAGCAATTAAATTTTGCTGCCAACATCATCATCATTATATTATTAAATGATGAGAATTTAAATTCTACCTCTGATGCCAGTATGTCTTAGCAAGATTAATGATGACAAACAGTCAATTTTCTCATTTGATTCTATTTACCTGAAGTTAAGACTGAATTGGGGACCAGAGTAGCACAGCCATAGTTCTGCTTTGAACTGCTATGAACTAGCTTTGTGATCTTGGACATGAATTCAACAATCTGGGTCTCCATGTCCACATAGAAAAAATGCAAGAATTAGACAAGATTAATGCCAAGCCATTATCAATTATGATGCCAATTTAGTTGTTCTATATCTGTTAAAAACATGACTTCTGTTTAAACTATACCCTGATCAACACATACAGGTCAGCATTGTTTCTTCCCTGGACTCATATAGGAGCCCCTTCCCTGGTTTCCCGGCTTCATCCTTGGTCTCTCATTAACCTACATCCTACACAGCAGCCCAAGTGGTAGTCTGAAAATGGAAATCTTATCATGCTCTTTTGCTGCTTACGCACCCATGGACTTGGAATGCAATCAAAATGTCTTATCACTTCCTATAGTATTCTGATAAATGGAGCTTTTAAGATTCACAGCCATTTAGTCTAAAGTCACTGTCCATTGCTATCCATGCTCCAAATACATCGCTGTTCTTCCCCTTACCCAAATAGTCCAGGTTCTTTTCCACCTCAAGACCTTTGAATAACTATCTTCTTCCAACTAAACTGCTCTTTTCCTGACCCATTGTTTGGTTCTTTTTTACTCAGCTGGTCTCATCTTAAACACTGTCTCCCTAAAGGGGCTTCTCCAACCATTTATCTAAAGAACTGTCTGTCCCCTGGTAGGGCAGCTGCCCCAATTTGTTTGATTTTTAGTCCTTTGTCAGGTCTTTGCATAACACCTTAACTGATTTTATGTGTTTTATTAGCTTGTTTTTATTTTTCATTTCTACCCATCTAGAATTTTTAGTTTCAAGAGATGAGGGATTGTTTTTGTCCAGCTATGTTTTCTGTCCCCAGTATCTAGAATGGTGACTGGTGATAGAAGATGTTGAATAAATATTTCCTCATTAGAGGAGTACAAATAAAAGCATGGATGAATGAATGGGGAAGTGAATAATGAATGAGTGCATTAGTGTATATATATGTGTATTCTGTGATTTGGTTATATCCATCACTGTCATTCTACTTGGTTGTGTCAGGCTTTTTCTTTTAACACAAACACAAATCTCTAAGCTGCAAGGTGACTGGGGCAGGAAAGGGACTACAACTGCACTGCATTTTCCAAAAGGTGGATGTAAAGAGCACCATACTTGTTTATTGCTTGAGTGGGAATTATCCAATAAATACCAATATCATGGGGGAAAAAGGACTGGTGACCTTTTCAGGGTTTTGGATTCATCAAACATATCAAAACAATTTCAAAAGTTTGGGGCTTAATATAACACTGACTGCGTTTTGCCAACTATTGTCAACTTTCATTTAAAAATCCATTTTAGGTCAGTAACTTTACCTTATCATTTCCTTTCAGGTCAACTAGACACACAGGCCGGCTTTACTTATATAATTGCAGCTTGCCTTCTCTGATGCCCTATTTTCCAGTGCTGCCCTCTATCGTTTATAGTTTTACTGATAGCGTTAAACCTACATGGTTTTGTTTGTGAGACAGAAGTTCCGAACTATGACTGAATTTATGTAACTTTTGCTCATGTAGACAGCATTATTTGTGCCATTCAAAACAGTGTTCTGTCAGATGTCGAGAACCATTGGTTTTATATATTAAGACTTTGTAATGTCCTATTTTCTACCAGTGCCCTTCATGTCCCCAAGGAGGTGCATGCTTATCTGTGAGACCTCTTATATATTGGTGACATGAGTAATGCCCATTTGTTAATTCCAAAGAAGTCCTAGAATAAGCCAGTTTACCTCGAGGCATGGCTCATGGCAGTAATAGAAGTGGGGAGAGGTTCAGTTCTGAGCTTCTGCATACAAGGTACTCTGAAACGTTCCTATGTTGTTATATTATTAGATCTTATTAGAATTTAAGCCCCACATGGTGAGATGTGTTTCTGGTACCTAATAACATCTCTGATAGAATTATGGGATGTAGATGTATCAATCTCCCTTTCCAGCTGGGAAAACTGAGTTTCATAAGCTTAGCAATGTACTCACGGTCAAGATCCAGAAAACTGTGAAGCCCAGTGTTGGGTCTGACTGAATCAGAAACACATACTTCTTTCATTATGTTACCTAATGACAAAACCAAGGAGAACTTTATGTTTGAAAATACTATGGAATATAAAATAAAAATCACTGTTGACTAGGCATCAAGGAGTCCACAAAACCATTTTAAGTAGTAGCTGAAGCTGGTAATTTTATGCAGGAATATCACAATCTTGTTTTTTATATGTCAGTAATTCTCTCACTAATTACTTATTATCCCTTGAGATGTGTCAGGCATAGTGTCCATTATAAGTATAGAACTAAATAAAACAGTGTCTCTATCCTCATGGAACTCCCAGTTCTGCTTTACTTCTCTTTTTTGTGTGTCTAACATACGTATGGAGAATCTTCTTTATGTAATTAATGTAAAATTTTACATCATTTGGGTTTCCAGTATCTGTACAACTAATTTAATTTTACTGAAATTTGGTGACAATTTTTTTAAAAAAGTAAAGTTTCCATCCCCCAAAATAAAAATAAATTTTGTGTCTTAGCTCTAGCTGTGCTTAAAAATTTCTTATTATAAAGCCCTGGCAGAGCAGAAATATATAGATGGTCCCCAACATAGGCTGGTTTGGCTTAACAATTTTTCGACTTTATGAGGATGCCAATTCTATGCACTCAGTAGAAACCATACTTTGAATGTTGATCTTTTCCTGGACCAGCAATATGTGGTACAGTACTCTCTTGTGATGCTGGGCTGTGGCAGTGAGCTGCATCTCCTGGTCATGTGCGGGGTCATAAGGGTAAGCAACTGATACTCTACCATGTACTGTGTTGCCAGCCTTTTCTGGGTATTGTGTTAAATATATTTTGCATTCCATCGTGTCTACAAAATGCCCATCTACGTTTCCTGCTTCTGGTGAGATGAGGAAGGTGATTACTCTTGAGCTGAAACTCAAGGTAATTGCATAACTGTAGGCTGATGTTAGTGTTCTGAGCACGTTTAAGGTAGGGTAGGTTAAGTGCTGATGTTCGGTAGGTTAGGTGTATTGCATTTATTTTTAAATTACAGTATTTTCAACTTACAATACATTTAGCAGGATGTAACCCCATCGTTAGTCAAGGAGCCTCTGTGTATTTGTTATGTACTCTGAGTAGGCCAGATGAGATATTAGTCACCATTTGCTCTAATGCTCTTTTTAAAAGCAGAACTGGTAAATGATTTCATAGTTTACAAGTGATTCATTAATTAATGCGTCCTTTCATTTGCCTTAGACTGATCCATTGTAATAGTTAAAGTATAATGGTAATATGTACTCACTATATCATTTCCATGTTGGATATTATTACTTTTTAAGAATATATTTCACATTAACATCTTTCTATTCTTCTAGCAGATCTGTTCTTGAAAATAGATGCATTTTCTGTCACTTTCCCTCCAATTAAGATTGATTTAGAATGCTAGACTATCATGATTTACATTGCATGATGGAAGAAAGGAAATAAATTAACTAATTTATTGCAAATCACTGCAAATGTAATTGCCAAAGATCTTTTTGAATCACACTTGTATGTGTAATACCGCATCCAAGGGCTGGCATATAGTAAACACATTGCCTGTGTGGTACTTCTTAGTATGTACTTTCCACACCTCAAAGCAAGTAAGAGTTTTACTGATTGTACAACCCTCTCTTGTACCTCTTGCTAACTTTATGATCTTGGTTGGTGAGTCCACATCTCTGAGCATGTATTTCTCATGTGTTTTGATGGATTCTTATCTGCCTTAGTAACATCAGAGGGTTTGCAGAATTTAAGAAATCATACTTGTAACAGTATTTCATAAATTCTAATATTCTATATACCGTGTTTCCTTGAAAATAAGACCTAGCCAGACCATCAGCTCTAATGTGTCTTTTGGAGCAAAAATTAATATAAGATCCAGTTTTATTTTAATATGATATAAGACCCAACCTTATATAATATAATATATAAGACCAGGTATAATATAATACAATATAATATAACATAATTAATATAATACTAGGTCTTATATTAATTATTGCTCCAAAAGATGCATTAGAGCTGATGGTCCAGCTAGGTCTTATTTTCGGGGAAACACGGTAAATAGATATTATTATGCCTGTAACTCTGAGAAGAAGAGATAATATAGTGTAAAGCTCACCAGTCTACAAGGCTTCTTATTTATTATTAAATCATCAATCAGTGTTTAAAGTCTGGATCTTTAGTTTCTGTTCTCAGTGTACTGTGTTCTCCAGTCATATCCTGTGTCACTTAATTTACCCACTTTATCTCATTGAATTTCACACACTAGGAAACTTGGTTCAGTTCCTCTAAGATCCTGTGTCATTTCTTGCTTCGAGGCCTTTGCAAATATTTTTCATTGTCTTGGAAGGCACTTTTCTTACTGTTCTGGTCTTGACTTGAATGTTATTTCAATATTTGACCATTCAGTACAAAGTAGATCACCCCTTCCCCCACTTCTATGTACACTCCCTATATTGCTCTATGAATCCAAAGATTTTAGTTCTCAACTTCTAAATTACCTGTATCTTTGAAATAACAGGAAAAACGTGTTTAACTGTAAGCATGATAACAACTGCCTGTTATTTAGTGCTTATTGTATGACAAGTACCAGGATAAACTCTTTCAGGCGATATCTTGCCTGACCCGCAGGATGTTCCAAAGAAGCAACAGTGATTATCTCCATAGTTAAAAAAGCTAAGCCTTCAGAGTGATTGGCAATCACTGAAGATCTCACAGTGAGTCTTTGGTCGGAGCTGGAAGTCAAACTCAGTGTGTTTCACTCCTATGGCAAAATAATTAGTGCTCAAAAAATAACCCAGAGTTTTCCTACATATCCCAATCTTTTAAAAAATGTACTGGTTCCTGTAATTAAGTCCTGGCAAATTAGTAATGCGAGAAGGTGAGTGTCATCACTTCCAATCAGGCACACGTATTAGCGAGAGGAGAGTTTCCATTGGACTGAGTTGAATTTTCATGAGTGAGAATAAAATTTTATGTGTCTGCCTGCTGAGATCTCTGTGTTTTTCTGTCATGGTAGCTAGTAGTTACCCTGACTAGTACAACTACTGGAGTTATCATTTCACCAGTTAGTTATTGTACTGCTTCCTCCAGGGAATGAGAAGTGGGAATTGGTCTTCAGTCCATTGAAGTCGCTTTCTACTGTAGAAATATTTGTGATGTCATCTTATTTTTGAACATTTTATGAGGGCTCAGAAAATATTTGCTTTTCTGAGCAAGTACATTTTGTTCGGGAGAAATGGTATGTTTTATATAAGTAGGGTTTTCATCAGTGCTTAAAAGCCTTATAACCTTAGTTTCGTACTTTCATTCAAGAATACTGAAGGGATGTCTTTCTCTTTTGTTGATGGTATTCTTTGCTGTGCAAAACTTTTTAATTTTATGTAGTCCCATTTGTTTATTTTTTCTTTTGTTTTCCTTGTTTGAGGAGATATATCAGTGAAAATATTACAGGGTAATGTCTGTGAGTTTATTTATTACATTTTCTTCTAGGACTTTTATGGTTTTGAGTCTTACATTTAAGTCTTTAATCTGTTTTCAGTTTATTCTTGTATATGGTGTAAGAAGGTGGTCATTTTATTTTTTGCATGTATCTGTCCATTTTTCCCAGGACCATTTGTTGAATAGACTGTCTTTACTCCAGTGTATATTCTTGCTTCCTTTGTCTTAGATTAAATGACCATATAGGCATGGGTTTTTTTTTATTATTAAATGACCATATAGGCATGGGCTCTCTATTCTGTTCCATTGATCTATATGTCTGTATTTATACCAGGACCATGCTGCTTTGATTACTATGGCCTTATAGTATAATTTGATATAAGGTAGTGTAATATCTCCAGCTTTGTTCTTCTTTCTCAGAATTGCCATGGCTACTTGGGAACTTTTATGGTTCCATATGAATTTTAGGATTATTTGTTCTAGTTCTGTGAAAAATGCCATTTTGATAGGGATTGCATTAAATCTATAGATTGCTTTGGGTAATATTGACATTTTAACTATATTAATTCTTCCTACCATTTTCCCCTGAAAATAAGACCTAGCTGGACCATCAGCTCTAATGCGTCTTTTGAAGCAAAATTAATATAAGACCCAGTCTTATTTTGCTATAAGACTGGATCTTTATAATATAATGTAATTAATATAATATAATATAATATGATATGATATAATATAATATAATATAATATAATACCAGGTCTTATATTAATTTTTCCTTCAAAAGATGCACTAGAGCTGATGGTCTTGCTAGGTCTTATTTTCGGGAAAATGGTATCAATGAGCATGGTATATGTTTTGATTTATTTATATCTTCTTTAATTTCTCTCTTCAATAGCTTATAATTTTCTGAGTACAAGTCTTTTGTTTCCTTGGTTAAATTTATTGCTAGGTTTGTTTTTTTTTAATGCAATTGTAAATGGAATTGTTTTCTTAATTTCTCTTCTGATAGTTTGTTATAGCACAGAAAAGGAAACCATCAATAAAACAACAAGAAAAATCCTACTGAATAGAAGATATTTGTCAATGGTACATCTGATAAGGGGTTAATATCCAAAATTTATTGGAACACTCATACAACTCAACACCCAAAAACCAAACAATTCAATTAAGAAATGAGCAGAGGACATGAATAGACATTTTTCCAAAGAGGACATATAGATGGCCAATAGTCAGATGAAAGATTGCTCAACATCATTAATCAACAGAGAAATGCAAAAAACCACAATGAGATCCCTCCTCACTCCTGTCAGAATGGCTATCATCAATAAATTAACAAACAACTGTCGGTGAGGATGTGGAGAAAAGGGAACCCTTGTTTTCTGTTGGTGGGATTGCAAATTGGTGCAACCACTATGGAAAACAGTATGGAGGTGCCTCAAAAAGTTAAAAATAGAACTAACTTATAAAATAGAGCTATCATCAATTCCACTTCTGAATATTTATCCAAAGAAGTCCAAAACACTAATTCTAAAAGATTTATGCACCCCTATGTTCATTTCAGCACTAGTCACAATAGCCAAGGTATGGAAACAACCGAAATACCCATCAATAGACAATTGGATAAAGAAATTGTGATATAGATAATTCTATGATTGTTATGGAACGTGGCAATAAGCATAACTTGTCTCATTTTTACCCAAAATAAAGCCCAGAGAAGTTGACTCACTTTCAAAGGAGAAAGAGCCAATTAGTGGCAGCAGTGATGCAGATTCAAGGAAATGAGAAATTCTACTGGAAAATTCTGAAACCTCTGGTTTCTTACAAACTGCCTGTCAGTTGAGCCATGTATCTGTAAAGTAAAACTGGCTGTTCAGAATTTTGTTAGTGCTATCCCCAAATAAATGTTCCTTTCTTTCCTTATATCTAGAAAAATGGGATGATTAAATAAGGTGATATACATGGTGTAACAGAATGTCTGGCCCTATGGAGATAGACAACCAACGACAGTTCTTCTTCCTTATACTCCCTCACTGTTTTTTATTTCTTTTTTAGAAAGAACTGTAAGTTGCTTCTATCTTGATTTTCCAATAACAGCAAGCCCACTTTCTTCCAGATTTTAGGTATTTATGGCTATTCATTCCTTTATACAGAGCAGTTGGGGATATATTCTTCTCCTTCCACTTGCTTCTACCTATCTTATTTTATTTTTTCTTTACAACCTTATGACTAGGTATCTTGCTAATTCCATTTTAGATAGGAAGAAAAAGATCTAAAGAGGTAAAATGACTTGCTTCAGGTCATAAAATAAGTGGTTAAGCTGGGAATAGAATCTGGACATTAAGATTTCAATTCTTTTAAATTATAATAAGTTAACTGTAAGTTAATCTTGTAAGTATACTGCAGAGAAGCACATGTGAATGGTGAGAGATTAGTTAGGAGGCTACTGGAAAACATCAAGGAAGACTGACTAAGTGGGGGCAATTGAAAAAGAGAAGAATGAATGCACCTAGGACATTCTAGGATGGATTCCAGAAGTGATATTTCAGAACATAGAGTGGGTTGAAAATGTGTTGAAAAAGGAAAGTATAAATAATGACTCATAAGTTCCCAGCAAAAGTGGATGGATGGAGGTGATACCATTTAAACCAAGGAGGTGATGCTTTTATAATGCATTTGGCATATGTTCCTTCTCAGGACATGTGAATTTCCCATCCTACAGCATCTACCAAAAACATACCGAGGTAACTTTTACATTCAAACACACCAGTACACCAGCAGAGTCTTGAAATGTACTTCAATGGTTGGTCTTGCTCTCTTATACCTCTTCATCATAAGATTTTGTCATGGGAGACGATTATCCCTTTAGCTTGGACCCTAGAGAGAACATGAAAGGAACAGACCTGTGTCCAGCTCTTAGCAAGAAACTCAAATACCCCCATCCTGAAGCAGATTCATGCACTTGAGCACAGCCAAGACAATCTGTAAGAGTGAACAAGAATAGATGTTTTTTTTGTTTTAAACTACAGAGTTTTGGGGTCATTTATAACCTTAGTTGACCACACACACACAACACACACACACACACACACACACACACACACACACACACACACACACACATCACTGTCCTGGCAAGTCATACAGTGAATAAGGTATGAATAATTGGAGAAAAAAAGCTGCAATGCTAGCAGGCCAGAAAGGCTAGATTCGTGCCCTACCATGTGATCTAAAATACAATAGATTTAGGAGCCTCTGTAACTCTGGAATATCTCTGTTGTAATCTATGGAAAGCCTAAAACAATCTGCTTTAGCAAATAATAGTATGCAAGACAGACCAACTCAGAGGGGTCTCTAGTTCCCAGAAGAACTGGGTCAATGACTCAAAGATGCCAACGAAATTCAACATAGAGCTCTGTTTCCTCTGATAACATCTAACCCTCAGGCTGCACGGAATGAACCATCAGAATTTCCAAGGTCTCACTACTGGAATACAGCAGTTTTAAGTCTCAGAACTTGAATCAGCAACTTCATTGGAGATATTACCCCAGAATTCCCCCCAAAGGTTGTAAGATTCAGTCTGACTAGATGGACCTATGTCACATGCCCACATCTAATATCTTAAACTCTTGTTAATTGGCCTAATCTTGAAGTGAAACCCTGACGCTTCCCACGTGATTAATCCTTTTCAAATCTCTTGGTCAGAAAACAGAAGGTGACTTCTCCCGTGTGCCTGCTATGTTTTTCACTTCAACTCCCATAACATAAAGAGACAAAAACTCCATCAAAATTATGACTGCCTTCTACCGAGGAGTAGTTTGAAGAGGAAAGAGGAATTGATTGAGATCACTATTGGTTTGCACAGAGTCAGTATTTTCTACTTTGGACAAGTTCCACAGCACTTTACAAATACTTTGATATAATTGAAAACCACAAGACAGACTTTTCAGGGAGTCGAGACCATTGTTTTGATCATTATTCCTATTTAAAAAGATGAAATATCTGTGCCACCCCAGAGGCCTCCAAGATAAAGCCGAATTGTTTTCTGGGATGATTTGCCCATGGAGAACCATCAGTCATCTGAATAATATGACATGCTACTCGCTGAGGGTATGCCAAAAGCTAAGTGGGCTCTTCCTGTGGGTGCTGTGGGAATTAGGGAAACATAAAAAATGAGAATGAAACACATAAAATAAACTGTCTTGAGCATAGGAATTATTAAAAACAAAAACAAAAACCAGAAAAACAAAGCCAGATTAATATTATTCATCAAATATTATATATATGAAAAATTAAAAACACCAATATCCATACTAAAACTAATACTGAATAACCCTGTATTATATACTAGATTATGTACTAAGTGTTCTATATCATTAAATCCTTATAACAGCGGTATCGTTATCTTCATTTTTCATGAGCAACAAGTCATGTTGCCAGTAAGTGGTAGAAACAAGATTAAACCCCTAGTATTTCAAGTCAGTCTGAAAATCCCCATGATGCACTTATTGTAAAGGAGATACAGACTATTTCCACAGAATAGAATAGTAAACTATGTGGAGGGAATTTCACTTTGAAAAGCGTCCAAATAATATAGTTTGATTTGAATTCTGAAAACAGAGATTGATATGGGTTTGGGGGAGGGGAGGAGAGACAATAACTAGCCATCCAAATTACTTGAATGTATCAATTTCTCCAAATTCTCTAATATATTTTATTAAAAAATCATCCAGTTGGATGTATACTTGCCATAGGAAGGCCTTGTACTAGTGCTAAATACTTGTTTGTTGAATAAAAGTAACATTCAAAGTGGGTTAAACCACTTAAGAGAAACTTATCTTTATTGTAGTCTACCTGGTATGGAATTAGCTAAATTCTTAGAAATAACTTAGAGGAAATCTCTGAAATTTTTGGTAAAATTTAAATTTTGGTAAGTATATAAATTACTTGAAATAATTAGGAAACTAAAAATTACTTCAAAAACTTTTATTAAAGCCATTTTGTTGTTGAAATCCCCAAATCATATACTAAATTTTTTAGTACAAGAAGGACCTTTATTAATGATAGGATTACAATATAAATATACTTTTAGTTGGAAGTAAATTAAAAAAAAATCATTTTATATATTTGTGTATTTAAACTAGATAAAATTCAAAATTGTTTTTCAACATATTTATTTCCTTTTCTACTGATCAGAATGTCCAAAATGCATTGAAATCACCATACGGAAATCTATGACTGTGTGTTGTTATTGGTCATATTTATTACTGTAGGTTTTTATTTTTTTTGTTAGTTTGCATTTTGCATAGTACTGATTAACAGGCAAATCTGTGTGTTTGCAGCGTTTGACTTTGCAGAGAAGATAATTTCAAATGTCTTGTCACCTCCTCTTTCTTTTACTTGTATCAGAATTATTTGGAAACCCTGATTTTCCTCCTGGTTTAAGGTTCAATTTTTTGATGCTATTGACAATCCCAGCATTTTATACAGTACTTCCAGGGGAAGATCTTTGATACCAATGCATAATGACCTTCTTAAAGTAATTCTGATGGACATAATGCTCTTCCCCCACCTCCCACAAACCCAATTCTTGTCTTATCCCTAAAATTGCTTTGCTATGCATTTTATTAGGCTCAAAGTCTCAATACTGTTTTTCCTGCTGAGAAATGAGGAGGATAGAGGTCCCTGGATAAAGTTATCTGTTGGGAAGGGAGCATAGAAAGGTAATCTAACTGGCCTCATCTCACTTGATTGTGCTCTGCACAGATGCACCTGAAGACATTTATCTGACTAAAGTTGAGATCTTCATGAAAGCAGAATAACTCCCCTAGATTCAAATAACTGGGTTTATTTCCTCTAATCTAAGGGTGACTTTTGAGTATTAAACCAGACCTGTGGGTTAAAAGAAAAGTGGCCTTAAAATAGATTAGACTTACTGTGAATGACAAAGAGGTGAGCAGTGCAGAGGGAGAGAAATGGCTGTACAGTACTTCCTGCTGTAAAAAAGCCTACCTTAAACTTGCTGATTGAGAAGAAATAACACAGGGCCTTGCAAATAAACCATGCGGATGGATGTCTTCTGCTAGAACAGAGCTCACTGTATTTACTCTTTTTCTGTTTGATGTCAGCATCTTAGCACTCAACATGAACTCTACCACAGCTAACGGTTGAAATAAGTTATTTCTAGTCAATAATGAATGTTTCCCTCACATGTTGTTATTAAAAGTCACAGGTTCCAAATGTGTGATTGTATGGTATAAAATTCATTTTATTCTTCTGTAAGAGTTGGATTTTCTTGTCATTAGAGCTGAATTGGGTGTCAACACTGCTATATTAAAGCATTCAGAATCCTGACCAAAGGCAAAAAGTTGTGTTGCAATATTATAACAATTGCAACTGCACAGTGGCTCACAGTCTGCCAAGAGCTTTTAAAGTACTGTCTCTGGAATGTTTTGTCACTCTAAGGAAGATAACGTAAGTATCTTTATTTCCATTTTAGTAAAGAGTGGATATAAGCATGGGGAATTTAAGTGACTTGCCCAACATTATCACAAACCTAGTAATTGAGAGCTCCGAGGCTCAAACCCTGAGCATCACCTTCCAAATCTAATGTTCTTTCTTTCCTTTCTATAAAAGTAAAATACAATTATCTGGAAATTACTTGTCTCTTTTGAATACCAGAAAAGGAGAATCACAAAGGCCCATGATGTTAGAGGCACTAGAAACAGCGCAGGGAGCATTAGCAGTAGCTAACCATTATCTCGGTTGTTGCATTAGGTCACACAGATAGATACAGAGTAGTATAGACAGGACTTAAGCAAATTTATGACTTGTTGAAAATCATATTTTATGGTATACATTTAAGAATCAGACCACTTTTAAGAACGTCTTTTATCATCTTTCCTCATTTTTTAATTCCTAAATATCATGTTAAATGGTTATTAGAACTGAGCATGCTTAGATTTTTTGTAGGCATACACACAAGTCTTCATTGTTTTAGGGACGCAGATACATATGAAAAAATGCATCCTTTCTTCCTCCCTTTCTTCTTTCCTCCCACAATTATTTATTGAGTACCTAATAGTAACCGAGGAGTTGTAAGCAGTAATCATTTGTTTTGACTTTTAGTTGCTTACTTGATATTCTACCATATCAGCTAAGGAATTTTTCCCTTGCTTCATTTTAATAGAATATCGAAGAAATTGTTTTTCCTGAAATGCCTATTTTTTTCCTGTTATGCCTGTACTCCTGCTTGGAATTTGTGATAGCAATAACCACCATTCTTATGTGCATCAGACTCGCCTCCTCTGAGAGTGTTTGCAATGGGCATAACACTGGGTTTTCAGTTAGATGTTGATGACCAAAATAACATCACACGGTGGGTAAAATATGGTGAAGAAAAATGACAGAATTGTTACAATGAATTTGCAGTTCTGTTCCACTAACTTGTTGTACTCAATTTAGGAAGGAAATTATAGATTTACTTTTGCAGAATAGATGCTCCTGATAATAGAAAGATATTTATAAATCAGACACTCTTACCTTAAAAGTTAGGGAGTTTGCTTTTAAAGTAATGCTTTGATGCAAAAAAAAAAAAAAAGTTTAAAGCCACCTAAATAACTGGTATTTTCCATAAATCTTTATTTTCAAGTATTTTCTATAAATCTTTATTTTCAGGGCCTTAATAACTTTATGGATGAAAACAAGTTACATTTATCCATTATCTTTTCTTTTAATCTCCACAGCAAGGCAGAAATCAGTCTGTTATCATTGCCATGCATTCATGGTGCTCTTTGGGGATTATCTCACCCCTCAGGAAATCTTGGAAATTCTATCACCAGCACTTAGTGTAGATTGAATCATCATTCACCAGTCCTCTCTCCTTATGATATACGAAAATGCATCTGTGAGTGAAGTCATATGAAGTTCTTGATTTTTTTCTGACTTATTTCGCTTAATATGATATTCTCAAGATCCATCCATGCTGTCACAAGTGGCAGTATTTCATCTTTTCTTTTGGCTGAGTAGTATGTGGGATATAAAACTGAAAGCAAGAAATACGACAAACAAAAAAAAAACTCATAGACACAGGCAACAGTTTGGTGGTTACCAGAGGGTAAGTGGGGAGGGGAGTGGTAGATGAGGATAAAAGGGATCAAATATATGATGATGGAAGGAGAACTGACTCTGGGTAGTGAGCACTCAATGTGATATGTAGATGATGTATTATAAGAATTGTGCACTTGAACCCTATATAATTTTACTCACCAATGTCACCCCAATAAATTTAATAAAAATAAGTTTAAACAATGAATTTTTTTGCCATGTGGCTCTACCTCTCTCTATAGTAATCTGGGTACTTTCTCCTGCACCAGTGATTTTGGGTTTGGCCAGTGATTTGTTTTGGGCACTGAATGTTAGCAAACTTATTTCAAGCAGAAGCTGTAAATATACTTGAGTGATTCCACTTCGCCACTTGTCCTTGTGGCATCCACCATGAGAAGAGCACACTCAACATTGCAATTGGTCCCAGAATGGAGAGACACTTGAGAACACCTAAATTAAATTTGTTTCCTACAGCAAAGCCCTGCTGAGGCCAGCCAAGTGCAAAAGAGCAACATTTAACTTACACATTCGTAAATAAGAGGAAAACAAGATACCGTAATTTATTCCTCTAAAGAGCTAAAGCTTTGTGATAGTTTGTGTTGCAGCATTACTATAGCAAATCTAACTAATCAATTCTCTGAAGAGTTTCCTTTCATGTGTTTTTATTTTATTTTATTTTCCTAGGTCTTCCTATACCATTTTGAATGAAAACACCTCTACATGCCCCATGTTTGTTACCTATGGCAGTCTGCCCATCCTCTATAAACATCTACATTGGAATGCCCCAACAGGTTTTTCCAGCCATGTTGTGTGTACTGGTGAGTATACAGAAGCCATATAACTTTCTGGGAAAAGACCTAACAATAAATGTTTATTTGAAAGTTGAAGCTGGCTTTAAGGATTTTCCATAAATCATTGATCAATGCTTGGGCAGCAGTGTTAGGATTGAAGCTCTCTCTTATCAGTAGAACTGTTTATAAAGAAATAAATCTCATGTTTTCTTTTTCCCCACCACCAGTAAAAAAAGTTCTTCTAGCCTCTGAAAGTATTCACTTTCTCATAAGGGAAAAATAAACACCTTTTCCACTCACTTACCTTCAAATATGTGAGCCAGTGTCTTCCTCATTTCATTTTCTAGTATATCAGCTTTATGTTCTGAATAAAATAGATTTCATGTCAGTTATTTCCTTGTAATGATCCCCGTGTCTTAAAAGTCTAAGGAATATTTTGCTGTCTCTCTCTGCTGGCAGCAGTGCTTGGAGAGCTACATTCTGGATGCTCTCGAACGCTCTCTGCCTTTTGGTTGTCACTGGCCTTCCGCTGAATGTCAGGTGAGCATACTGGCTTTTACAGGAGAACTAATGATTTTGTACTCAATGCTGGTGAATTTATATTGTTTTCTTAGTTTCTATCCTTTATGAAGTACTTCACAATCACCAAAGTTAACAACTCTTTAAAATTCTTATTTTTTACAAGTTTCTCTGATAACCATGGAATGTGGTTAGTAAATTGGTTTTATTTCTTCTTTACTAAAATGCGTAAATGGTATTCAAAGAGTTTTCAGTTGTTTATCCAAGAGAGAAAGAAAATAGAAATGGAACAAAAATACCGTATAGTTTATGACTGTAGGATTCTGTGGCCAACATAATTTACCTATTAAGTACATAAAGTAAATCAGATACTCTGTCACGTGTCTAGTCCTATTTAAAATCTCCAGAAGTTTTTAGACTTGTGAAGTGAGTTGCATATTGCACATTCCGGGGTGCCAAAAAATATATATACAAGGGGACACTTTAGTCAACGTTGTTCAAGCACTAGTTCACCGTAATCAGAAGTGTCTGGACGCTGATGGTAACCACTTTGAGCCCCTCTTTTAATTGCAGAAGTCAAATTTGACTTGTTTTTATCTTTTGCTATCAGTATATATTGAGTATTACAATTTTAAATACAGTTTTCCTTTCTTAAAATGTGTATACATTTTTTTGGCACCCTCTATGCCAAATAAATGGATACCATAAAGGCATAATGTGACAAAATTGAGGTTATGTGACTATGCTATTGTTATAGAAAAATAATTAAACAATACTATGGGGTTAATTTGTAGTTAAAAGCTGCTGGAGATTAACTGCAGATTTACCTTACTATTTGTTTTGGCCTCTTTTAGTTCCAAATGAAAACTTTAAGAGTGGGTCATGGACTCACTAGCCTTCCTGAAAAACTGATCCACTTGAAAAATTTGTCCAGCTAATGTTCAGTTACAGAGGAATCCTTTTATGTACGATGAGGATTAGGTAGGCATTGATATCAAAATGTTCTATTATGATTACACATAGAGAATGAGCCTCTAGAAGGCCATGGTTTTACGTGCATCAGTTTGTGTATATTACTTTTTACTGGGCTTTTTAAGATTAGGATCACATTGAAATAGTAATAAAATATCCATAATCTAAATGTTTGAACTTCTCTATAGTTACCTGTTATAACTCTCAAGTCATTTTCAAATGAAACATTTGTTGAATAAACTGGAATAGAAAAGACAGAATTCACTTTCATTATTCTAAAACATCCAGATTTTCCTCTTTGCCGTTATTTTACATTTATTTTAGAAGACATAAATTATTATTCTACTTTCTTGTTATTTATTGATTATTAGTTTTATTTTTTCAAATATAGTACATTGGTCTTGCTTACAAAAAGGCTATTCAAAAAAATTAAAGCTAGAATCATTAGTAGCTTTTTTGTGTATGAATCATATTTTAGGTTAGTTCATCACAACAATACTTTTCAGATTCCTTACTGATTAGAATAAAGTCTTCTTACAGATTATCTCTTTAAATCTCGTATGTTAAGCCTGGCAGTCTGATAGCATTATGAATGTGTCAGGTACAATTAGGTTGAAAGTTCTCTGAAGGCAGATGGCTTCCAGAAAGCAGGTGGGGGACCCTTAGGATACTGTATCTGAGGCAGACTTCATGGTCATTCCCATTAAGGCTCTTTGAAAAACTCCATTATCCATCTTAGGTACACAGGTCTTTTAGTATCCTTTGGGGTAGTTCTACTTTAAATTTTCAAAATTCAAAACTGTGCAGTAAATTTCTTCCTTTTATATGTAACTATATATGACAAGTGTGTATGCGTGTGCATGTGACATATCAAACACAAAGAATATATTTACCATGTATATATTACTTAAAAAATAATGATATAAATACCCAATGCAGCTTAACAAATGGATGAGTACAGATATTACTGTAACCCTCTTTAAATCCCTATATCCTCTTGGAGAACACAGTAGGGGTATCATTTGAACCTAGATTTTTAAGGAAAAGCTCAGCTGATTCTTGTAGCTTCCAGTTAAAAAGAGAAAGAGAGACATAAGATATGTATAGAAAAGAGAAAAGGCAGCTACACATTGAGGCAAAGAAGAAATCAGAGAATTTAAAGAAAGGAATGGAAGTAAAGAATCAAAGAGTAAAATAAAGAATATTGTTATCAAACCAGTGTATGCGTATTATGAGGTGTGTGTTTGCGCAGATTTGTGAGTGCTTGAGTTTCCCCATTTACCTCTCTTCTTATGTGCCTGGCTAGGGAAGTTATTCACAGGCAAATCTACAATCAAATAGGTTTTTAGATACTTCTTTTAAAAGAGGTTGGCCCAAAATGTGATTGATAACAACTCTGACCCCCTCACTCCAACTGAAGTGCAAAAGATGCTTCAGGAAAGATTAGTTTGAAAATGTTTCTTAGGACAGAGGTTTAAGAGAGATTGGTTAGCTGTACGGAGCAAACAGTGTTTTATTGCTTTACTTAATGTTCCCTCCCACATGGTCACTGGCAAAGGTCACTGGTAGATGGAGAATAGCGTGTATTTAGCTTTTCTCTGAGAAGACAGGCTTTTGGATGTGCGTACAATACAAAGACAAGGGGTGAAAGAAAGAGGAAAAACTGGACAGGTACTTTGACGAGGCAGTACAAGGCTTATGACAAAATGTAGCCTGGTCATTTTCTAGTTCAGTGGAGAACAGTATTAGACAGTATCAGTTTTTCCTCCTGAGGAGGGTGGACAGGAAGAGATATAAGTGAAATTGTGTCCTCCACCCCATGGAGCAAGTGTAAACCATGGAAAGAAGGGCAAAACCATTCCCATGAGAGAGAAAATTAGTTACAAACAGATGATAGATAGATAGATAGATAGATAGATAGATAGATAGATAGACAGACAGACAGATAGATAGACAGATAGTAGATGGATAGATGTAAAATGATAATTGGAATGATAACTGGAGATTATTAGAGCTTACTGATTATAGTGATTATACACTGTGTTTCTCTCTCTCTCTCTCTCTCTCTCTCTCTCTCTCTCTCTCTCTGTCTCTCTCTCTTTTTCTCTCTCTAAGAGAGAGAAATATTTGACACATCTTTTTGTGAGAAAATTTCTTCAGGTGAGAAATTTCTTCAGGTTTTTACCACTATTAATTCTAAATACTGGCTCATTAAGTTTTCCTTCTTTGTGTTATGCAATTGTACTTTTTATACCTTCCAAATGTATGCTAATCAGTGAAAGGTGATAGTACTTTACTGTAGCATATTGTTAACCTCCTGTACCATGTCTTTATTTATTGTGCTGAGCCATCTTATTTATTCCTTTTGTTGCACTAATGTGCTTTGATGATAAAAGCAGAGAAATTCATGCAAAGATAATAAGCTTCTGGTCAAAGGTGAAAAATGCAGGCTATATTCTTCTGCCTGCTTGCCATAGCAGTTGTCACCCTCATATTAATTGGATCTTATTATAAGATCAGACTCTATTGTTTATATCAAAACAAGATTATATAAGACATTAAAAATGTGGGTACATCTTTGCGCTTATTCTGTACCACAGGACATCTTTGCTTTAGAAATCCAATTCCTAACACAGTCTGCAAGATGAGCAGTTTACAGATACCAAGGGAGGGTTCAGGCAACTACTTGTTAACTTAAAACATGACCATTCACTTGGATATTTTCAAAGACGTTTTCTTTCTATACCACAGCGCTTCTACCTGCCAACATTTTATCAACGTGTTTTCAATGGGAAATTTATTTCACACTTTCTCATAACAACACCTCAATAGCCCACACGTCTCCAATTTGATAGGTCAGAATGCGCTGCCTGGGTACTGCTTTGATAAGGAAAAAACCCCAGAATGCCAGTTTAGACTTTTTTCATTTCGGTATACTGAAGACAACGTTTTTCCCTATCATCATTTTTTTGGGGTTTTATAAGTTGAATTGTAGAATAAAGTTTGGCAAGGGGATTTATTCACATCATTTAGAGATCCTCAAAGCTATCCTACCCTTGCCATAGATGTGTTTAATTAACTAAATAATAAAAAATTAAGATTATTAAATCATACAGCAAAAGGCCTTTTTTTGTTCAGAAAATATTGAGATTAAATAAAAATTAATAAGGTTCTTTCCTGCTGGATTAGTGATAAGGCTGCTTGGGTGCAGGTCCAGTGTTCTGCTCCTCACTAGCTGTTTGATTTTTATCAAGTCATTGAACTTCCCTAAGCCTCATTTCCTCCAAAGTAAAATCGTGCTACTAAGCTCTACTTCAGGTAACTCTAGACTTGTGTGAACCAAAGAGGTGGTATGTACTTGAAAATCACGTAGCATATATAGTTTTAACTTCATTCTATCAAAACACAGTTACTTTATCTGTTTCATCTCATTTAACCCTTCAAATAAACCCAAGCTGTAGCTGGCAAATGACAAAATAAGGATTCAAGTTTCATCTCCTATGCTATTTCTTCCCTTCTTGAGTTAGAATTTTATGCCAACAACTAAATAAAGAAAACATGTCTCTAAGATCATTAGGAAGAAGAGAATTTTGGGAAAATATCAAGTGATTCTCCATTCTCAACTCCAAATATCTGTGTCTTCTGAACCGAAAGGGTTATCTGCACATTTAAACCTATGTCTATATGTGCCTATTTATTAAAATATAAAATCCAAGAGTTCATATTGATATGTGAGATTCCAACTTAACACCTCAGGTTTCTTTTTAGTTTCTCCCTTTTCTTTTTTTTTTTTTTTTTTTTTTGTTGAGAGCCCACTGGCCCATGTGGGAATCGAACCGGCAGCCTTCAGAGTTAAGAGCATGGAGCTCTAACCGCCTGAGCCACCAGGCCAGCCCTAGTTTCTCCCTTTTCATGCCTCTCTAACACTTCTCTAACGTTGAAAACCCCTGCTCACATTAGAATCAGTATTTTTACTTACTATTTGATCATTTTACTTATTTGATCTATGTTACTAATATCCCAGTCAAGCCAGCCACGTGACTTCATGGCCTTTGCACTCACTCTAAGCTTCCTGGGCGATCAGAGGCCTCCTTCATTGGCTCTCTTTCTTCACTCACCTCCCATTTGCCCCCTTGGTCACTGCCACACCCAAAATCCTTCTGACCCACGGCCTGCTGTCCCATTTCTTTGCTGCTGGGCACCCTGTTGCCTCTTCACCCCATCCCCTCACTGCCCTGCTTTCTTGGCCACCAGGAGCACTGATGTCTAGAGATGATCTTTCATCTCCTGCTTCCTTGCCTGCCTGCCTCCCTGCTTCATGGTCTCTGATACAGGTCCCTTCATGAAGGGGAGGAAAGTATAAAGGGAAATAAGAGAGAAGGGAGGATGGAAATAAAGAGAGAAGAAGAGGGAAGAGTGAAGGGAAGAGGTAGAAAGAGAAAAGGGAAGAAGAATGGGAAGAGAAAAGCAGGAAGGGAAGAATTCAAAAAGGGGGAAGACTGTAGGGAAAGGAAGGAAGGGAATGGGGAAAGAGGAGAGAAAGAGAAAGGTGAGAATAGACTCTTAAAATGCAACAAATGAACCAGAAAGGAAAATCCAAGATGGGGAACACAAATATCTAAGCAAGGGCTTTGCTATAAATGTAGAAATACTGTTTATTCATATAAACTTTCCTGTAACTTCTCATCACACTCAGACTAGGAACCACAGTCCTGATTTGGGCTAACAGTAGTCTTAATATATTTACTTATTTGCTTAATGTAATCAATCTCCCAATCAAGCCAGCCAATTGCGTATCATGTTTCTGTTTAATACTATTATGTGATGTAAATTAAGAAATACGAATATGTTTTGGAGCTTTTTTATTATATCAGAGCTTTTGTCAAATACTTTTTTGTCAAAAGGAACAAGATTTTCTTTATGTTTCAGTACACATACAGCTTGCACTACCTAGTGATTTTCAGAGACTTTTCATTTAGGACATTATGAGTTAGATATTTATCTTTTATTTATTTATTTAAATTTATTGGGGTGACAATGGTTAGTAAAATTACGTATTTTTCAAGTGTACATTTCTATAATACATCATCTATGTATCATACTGTGTGCTCACCACCCAAAGCCAGTTCCCATTCCATCACCATATATTTGATCCCCTTTTACCCTCATCTACTACCCTCCTCCCCCCTTACCCTCTGGTAACCACTAAACTGTTGTCTGTGTCTATGAGTTTTTCTTTCTTTATTTGTCTTGTTCTTTTGTTGTTTTTAGTTTTATATCCCACATATGAATAAAGTCATATGGTAATCGACTTTTTCTGTCTGACTTATTTCGCTTACCAGGTTTCCCCCAAAATAAGACCTAGCCGGACCTTCAGCTCTAATGCGTCTTTTGGAGCAAAAATTAATATGACCCAGTCTTATGTTATATTATATTATATAAGACCCGGTATTATATTAATTATATTATATTATATTATATTATATTATATTATATTATATTATATTATATTACATTACATTACATTACATTACATTATTATATTACATTACATTATTATATTACATTACATGACATGACATTACATTACATTATATATTATATTAGATTAGGTCTTACATTAAAATAAGACCGGGTCTTATATTGATTTTTGCTCCAAAAGATGCATTAGAACTGATGATCCGGCTAGGTCTTATTTTCAGGGAAACACAGTAACAAGCTCAAGATCCATCCATGTTGTCACAAATGGCAGTATTTTCTTTTTTCTTATGGCAGAGTAGTATTCCATTGTGTACATATACCACATCTTTATCTGATCATCTATTGAAGGACAGTTTGGTTGTTTCCATGTCTTGGCCACCATAAATAATGCTGCAATGAACATCGGGGTACATAAATCTTTACAGATAAATGTTTTCAGATTTTCTGGTTAGAGAAGGATTGCTGGGTCATAGGCTAATTCTATTCTTAATTTTTTGAGGAACTTCCATACTTTTTTCCATAGTGGCTATATCAGTTTACAGTCCCACTAGCACTGTATGTGGGTTCCTTTTTCTTCACAGCATTGGGAGCACTTGTTATTATTTGTCTTTTTGATGATGGCCATTCTAACAGGTGTGAGATGGTATCTCATTGTGGTTTTGATTAGCATTTCCCTAATAGCTAGTGAAGTTGAACATTTTTTCATATATATGTTGGCTGTTTGTATGTCTTCTTGGGAAGTGTCTGTTTAGGTCCTTGGCCCATTTTTAAATTTGTTTGTTTTTTTGTTGTTGAGTTGTATGGGTTCTTTATATATTTTGGATATCAGTCCCTTATCGGAGGCTTCGTTTGTAAATATCTTCTTCCATTCAGTTGGTTGCCTCTTTGTTTTGTTGATGGATTCTTTTGCTTTGCAGAATCTTTTTAGTTTGGTATAGTCCCGTTAATTTATTTTTTCTTTTACTACCCTTGCCAAATTCATAAAATTCTTTTTGAACCCAAGGTCCATAAATTCAGTACCTATGCTTTCTTCTATGTAGTTTATTGTTTCAGGTCTTATATTTAGGTCTTTGATCCATTTTGACTTAATTTTCATATATGGTGACAGCAATACCAAATTGGAAGCACATGGCTTTCCAATTCTCCCAGCACCATTTATTGAAGAGGTTTTCTTTTGTCCATTGTGTGTTTTTGGCTCCTTTGTTGAAAATTATCTGCCCATATATGTGTGTGTTTATTTGTGGGTTTTCAGTTCTATTCCATTGGTCTATGTGTTTTTTTGCCAATACCATACTGTTTTGATTACTGTCACTTTGTAGTACAAGTTGAAGTCAGGGAGTGAGATACCCCTGGGCTTGTTCTTTATTCTTAGGATTACTTTGGCTATTCACGGTCTTTTGTGATTCCATACAAATCTCATGACTTTTTGTTCTATTTCTTTAAAAAATACCATTGAGATTTTTGATGGGGATTGCATTAAATCTGTATATTGCTTTGGGTAATATGGCCATTTTAACTATGTTGATTCTTCCAATCCATGAATATGGAATGTCTTTCCATTTCTTTGTGTCTTCTTCAATTTCTTTTAAAAATGTTTTATAGTTTTCTGTATGTAGGTCCTTCGAATCCTTTGTTAAATTTATTCCTAGGTATTTTATTCTTTTTGTTGCAATTGCAAAAAGAATTGTGTTTTTTTTTTCATTTCTTTTTCTGAAATTTCATTGTTAGTATATAGGAATGCAGGGGTTTTTTTTTGGTATGTAGACTTTGTAGCCAAGCATGCTTGAGTAAACTTTTAGTCATTACACATAGTCTTTATTTTAACATTAGAAATGTGATCCAACTGTGATCGAATTCTATATTATGTTTTTAAAAAGAAGTTCCTATTGATTCCAACAACCTTAAAATACCTATAATAACCTAAAAAAATCTTCATTTTTATGTAGTAATACAAACACATCAGTGGACATATTGATTTTATTTATATAGCTTTATAATGTTTGATATGTAGTGGGTCAAATTCTCATTGCTTTTCATACATTTTGGAGGTTCTTTGAGCCCTTATAAACTCTAACATCATTTTAAAATAATACTTTTAAAGTACCTTAAGATACTTTAAAACTCTAATATTACTTGATTCAACTTTTGAAGAAAAAATACTTTCAATAATGACAATTGGGATTGACACTTTTTGAAGAATGGACACTTTTCTAAGTATTTCATGTTGAAATAGTCAATGACTATTGATTTTGAATACTTCTCACAATTCCACTCAGTAAAAACTAATTATAGTAGTAGTAGTATTTTAGAAGTATAATCTTTTATCTTATCTAGTTATACAAATATGTCTTCACTGAAAAAAATTTAGCAAAGTTTAAAAACATGTTGAAAAGAGTATAAAACAAGAGACTCAGGTGCATGAGAGTCACATTATTTTCTTGATGACTACAGTGCTTCACAATCTATAGTCATCTGCAAGTATCCTGGATGTGAATAATGGTAACCACTCTTTGGGTAGGTAGAGAGGCTACAGGATGAATGCAACATGTTCTCTCTTATTAGTATGTCAACATACCTTGAAGACTACCAAAAATAATAAAGAAGCATTCTGTGTCACGAGATGCTTGGAGTTTATATCTTAAGACTTTGTTTTCTGGATTTTCTTCTGCTACTGCAGGGCACGTGCTAATGGTAAAATAATTTAAATTCTTCACATCCCAGTTTTGTCATCTTCAAAATAAGAAAAATAATGTTCATACTGATCACTCTTAAGGATTTAATGAGAGTAAAATAAGCAATGCATATATCCAGGAGAGAAACATAAAGTGATAGTATAAAGTAATTTATACTATAAGGTGATTTAGACCCAAATTTAAATTTAAATTTGGGTTTTAAGTTTCATCATTTTCAGAGGATAACACCTTAGCTAGTATAGCACTTTGGATTTTGCAAACAATTTTTACCTGGGCCATCTCACTTAATATTCCAAAAAGAAAAAGTTTGTATTGAAATGGATCTCTGATTTTCTGAAATGCTTGAACATCCAGTGATTAAATATACAGTCAACAAGAGAAGGGGGCAAGACTCAGGTTTTCTCACTCCAGACCGACTGCTCTTTTATGTGTTTCTATTCAGAGAGCATCATTGCTTCCTAGTGTAGATCTTAATACCACTAGAAATGAAAAGTCACTTATCCTAACTAGTATAGTGGTTTTCTTCATTCCTCCAGGGAAAACTGATTACTCTGTAAGTACACAATTATATAATGCTAATAACCCTGAAGTACTGCTAGCAATTTCCCAAAGAGTTAATTCATTAGCACTTTCACAACTCAAATACAAAATTGAAATAGCTTAATAATTCAGAGTAATATATCCTACACTCCTCTATTTCTAATACTCCTTGGAATGTGCTTTCTATTTGCAAATTCATGTTGCAGTTCATCTCTCCAAACTCCCTTCTGCTGCTTTGATTTAAATACTTATTTGTCTGATTCTCTAGTGTTTCTTATTCTTTGAACAGAAGAGCCATATCTTATTCATTAATAGAGTGAAAGCAGTGAGATCTCCCTGATCTCTCATTTGTAAACACTCAGTTTTGCACCTAGGATAATGTTTGCACTTAAGGGATAAAAGTAGCTACTGTTCATTGAGCAATTATGTGTGTAAAGATGTATATCACAAATGAACTCACTTAATCCTCACAATAACTTCATGAGCCAGATATTATTGTTATCATTCTCATTGTATAGGTAAAGCCATTGATACTCAGAAAGTTTAAATAATGTCCCTATGTTCAAAGTGCTCATAAGCTCAAAACAGGATTTTAATCCAGGCCATCCACTCCCAAGTCATTGCTTTAGCTGCCATGCTGCTTTGTGTCCTATCATAGGCAATTACTGTATATTTATCAGATAGAAGAAATACTGCTTCAAATTAAAAGTGGTCAAACGAAAGCCATGCCTGGTTGGTTGGTTTATGGATTTGTTTGGTCTAAAAATTCAATTAAAGGAAACACTAGGAGCTACAACGAATAGGTAACTTCAGATAGTTCGTATCAGAGTCAATAGAGAGTGTACACCACGCAGCTTAGGAAATGATGAAACAAATTTCTAACCTAAGATAGTAGGAAAAGTATTTGAATCATAATATCACATTTTGAAGTCCTTCAGTTTTCCATAGATGCTATTTATTACCTTAAACAAAGAATACAACCTCAGCACCCCATACCCACATCTCCTGACAGGATATCATCTATTATTATTTGTATTTATTTTTGCTCTTTTTTATAAGGTGCTTTCTATGCTTCTAAGGAATAAACATGCAAAAGTGATTTTGAGTCCCTTCCTCCGTTGTAATAGTGTTTTTCTCCCCTGAGTTTCCTTTGCCACAGTTCACACCCTGGCCTCAGAAGTCAGAAGAATGTATTGTGTTTCTGCCAAAGTGCTCAGGTACATACATGAGCACTGATGCCCAGAGGAGGTGGCAGGATTGCGGGGGTGGGGGCGGCAGTATTGAAGAATGACTCATGGTCTTTCTCCCCCTCTAAAGCAGGCATCCTTCACTCAGCAATTCTGGTAAGTTGGTTGGACATAAGGGAGAAAAGGAAGGAATTATTCAACTTTTTCCCACTGTGAGTAGTTTGAATGATCCAGTATTAGTACCTGGCTTCCTAGGTCTATCTTTCTTCTTTTTGTTTGGGGAGAGGTCAAGGTTCAGAAAAATCGTAGTTTAATCCCAGCCTTAGCACTTGCTATTTTGACACCATGGTAAAGTTACTTTTAAACAGATGTTATGAAACCCACATTCTTTGAGATTTCTAAAGATAGTCAGTTGGGAATAGTACATTTTTGACAACACACAGTTAATTGTGATAGCCTATATTGACACCTTCCATGTGTGTGATCAATTCAGTGCTGATGTTAATTTTCCATCTAAGAGTAGATGTACCCACCAGTAACTCTACATAGCAAACTCCCTCTTTCCTTAAGGGGGAAAAATGTGCTGCAGTGAAAGAACATGTAGTGTGGATTAAAACTGATGTTTGGCTCTGCCTCTTACTCGCCATGTAACTTAAGTAAATGATACTATCTACCTTCTCCTCTTTTTTACACAAATTAAATCACACACTTTTTGCGTTCTCCAGCAGTGCTATTCTTTATTTCTAAATCAGGAATTAATTGCACTTGTACATTATAGGGAAATGGTGCAATCTGTCTCACACCTATAATTTAGGTCAGTGTTTTTGCATGAAATGTCTTTATGTGTTGATTTAACAATCATAATTTAAGTTTAGAGCTTGATTTTTAAAGCTTTTTTATGGTTTAATACAAAAATTAACTCTATGTTGTTTAGCTTTTTCAGTTAATCAGTTCTGTAATTTGTTCTCATGTTACTCCCTCTGGCAGAATTGTTTCCATTATCAATGAGGCTTTATGGGCAGCCCACAAATCATTATGCTTTTTGGCACAAACTTTTAGGTTAATGAGATAAATCTGATTTCCCTTGGTCATCCTATACCTAAAATGTCTTTTCTGAGAGTCATATTTGTGAAAATCATTTGGCCCAGAAAAATCTGTTTAAAAACATGGAGGTAACATGTCCCTTAGGTGAGGATGATTAGGAATATAGAGATCATACAATTAAGTTCAATTGGATTACATAGAGCAGACTGACTTTCATAATTAATTTAGTCCTATGATTGGTCTTTGGGGGGACTATCCCAAGGGAAAAAGATGACTGTGGCAAAAGAGCACGAACTACTTCAAAATCTAAACCGAACCACAGACGATCCAGTCATCAAAAAAAATAAGTGATTATAGTAAGGGAATAGAATATAAGAGGTATATACATATGTCAGTTGCATTCCTATATACCAGCAATGAACAATTGGAACTTGAAATTTAAAAAATCTAGTATCATTTACATTAGCACTAAAATGTGAAATACTTAGGCATAAGTCTAAAAAGATATTTGCAGGATACATATGTGGAAAATTACAAAATTCTGTTGAAAGAAATCAAAGAAATAAATAAATGAAGAGATATTTCTTGTTGTGGGTTGGAAGATTCAATATCCTAATGTATCAATTCTTTCCAAATTGATCTACAGAATTAATACAATCCCCAAGTCACAATCAGTTTGTGGATATCAATAACTTGGCTCTAAAATTTATATGGAGAGGCAGAAAAGACCCAGAATAGCCAACACAATATTGAAGAAAAAGAACCAAACTGGAGGACTAAAACTACCCCACTTTAAGACATCATTTAAAGTAATAGTAGCCAAGGCACTATGGTATTGGAAAAAGAATAGACATATAGATCAATGGAACAGACTAGAAAGATAGCCCAGAAATAGACCCACACAAATAGAGTAAACTAGTTTTTGAAAAAGGAGCTAAGGCAATTCAATAGAGAATATAGTCTTTTCAACAAATAGTGCCAGAACAGCTGAATAGCCACATGCAAAGAAAACGAGTCTAGACAAAGATGTTACAACTTTCACAAAAATTAGCTCAAAATGGATCATATTCCTAAATGTAAAATGCAATGCTGAAAGACTTCTAGAAAATAACGTAGTAGAAAATCTAAGTGATGTTGGGTTTGGCAATGACTTTCTACATACAACCCCAAAAGCACAATCTGTGAAAGAAAAAGTAAATAAGTTGGACATTATAAAAAGACTGGAAAATAGAAGTACTGAAGAGATTGTGACAGATGATTAGCAGAATTGATCACACTATGAATCCTTTGATCCCAAATCGCAAAATTGTAAGCAGAAGGAAAAAAAAAATCCATATCTACTCACATCCTGGTTAACTGAAAGCACCAAAGACAAGGAAGTGATCTTATAATCAGCTAAAGACTAAAGTTGTATTATCCTCAAAGTAATTTTAATTCCATTTAAAGCAGTGATAGAAGCCAGAAAATTTGGAATGTTTTAATAGCACTGAGAGAAAATAATCACTCTAGAATCACATACTTAGTCAAACTATCACTTGAGAACAGTATTGAATCAAAGATATTTCCAGACAAACCAACCTGAAGAATCTTGCCAAGCTCACTAAAATAATTTGTAAGTAATCTACTTTATTTAGAGAAATATTAAATGCAAAAAAGGACTGCAACGCAAAGAAAAATGAGACATTAATTAGTAAAACAGTATATCTAATATTGACAATATAAAACAGTATCTAATTTGGAGGATGAGAGATAGAAATAAGCATCAGAGAATAGTGAAATACAAATGCCAGGCGAAAAATTTTTGTATTTTGTTACAGGATTATAGAAGAACTGATTTATTTCGGAAATCTGTGTAGGAGTGCACACTAAAATTTAAAGATAACCTCTAAAAGAATGGAGATAAGGTATATGACAATGAAAATGGGGAGTTTCTAAAAGATAACTATACTCAAGGCAGCATGTGAAAATTGCCAATGCAGAAGTATAGTCTTACTGAAAATAGGGTGAAGCTCTCATAGGATCATACAAATGTGAAGTCCTTATAAAACTTACTGGAATTAAAGTTTGAGTTTTTAATTTAATATAAAATTTGAACTCATTCTATTGTGACAAGCCTACCATGAATTGACATTAAATAATTATCTCTTGAGAATGAGGTTGTACTTCCAAAGGGATCTAGAGCAGCAGTCTTTCTCAGAGAAATGAAAGGATGTCTGTCCTCTTTTCCCATTGCTTCATTAGGCATCAAGCTCTTTTTAGCAAGTATTGCCCTGGAGCACCCCACTTAGTCTAATGCTGTCTCCTATTTTTCTGTAATTAACCTTACCTTTGCTTTTGTTATGTGTCTCAGAAAATTCTGGTGAAAACATCTCTATCTGTTTCTTTCTTCAACCCACTTTTTAAAGGATGCAATAAAGAGATATGGAAATAATTTCAGAAAAATTTCAGGGAATTGAATTCACCTGCTGGACATTGAGAAACTTAATGACTATCAGTAAGTGAAATCCAAAAGAAAGCAGGCAGCAGTCTAACTATAAATAGGTATATTTCACATATAATTAAAAGAGATTATAGGTGTACATCGATTCTAGATATGCATAGTAATACAGGATATGTTAGTTTAATTATTCATTCATTCACCAACCTTTGTTAAGCCATTTAGAATGTTTAAGTGTAAAGCTAAGCCTACTGTGATGATGAAAATGTCATTTTTCTTTCACTCAGGATATTCAGTCTAGTTGGAAAAACAAGCCAAAATATCAACCAGTGATTACAGTAAAATGTGAAACATATATGGGAGAATTTCATATGTAGGTAGTGCTGTAGACTGAATGTGCCCTCCCAAAATACATGTATTACAATTTAACAATACATGTTAAATCGTAATATAATGGTATTTGGAGGTGGGGCCTTTGGGAAGTGATTAATTCATGAGGCTGAGTCCTCATGAATAGGATCAGTGCCTGTATAAAAGAGACCCCGGAAACACTGCCCATCCAACCATGTGATGTTACAGTGAGAACACAGCTGTCTATGAGCCAGGAAGCCTGTTTTCACTAGACACCAAATATGCTAGTGCCTTGATCTCAAACTTCGGAGACTCCAGAGCTGTGAGAAATAAATAATTGCTGTTTCTACAAGGCACCCAGTATGAGGTCTTTTTCTTATTGCAGCCCAAATGGACTAAGACAAGTGACTTTAGCATACATAGGAGGCTGAGATAGAGGTTAGAGAGATTCTCCAGAAAGGAATAATGCTTTGGACTTACTCTTAAAAGTATGAATTATCTATGCTGGAAATGGGGTGTGAGTGGTGAGCTTTTGTGGGGACAAAGGCTCAGTGGTGTAAAACAGCCTGATGGAGAAAGCACTATGAACTGGTACTCTGGTAGAGCCATTTTCACAATAAATTGAAATATTTTACATACTGTGTTTCCCCGAAAATAAGACCTAACCAGACAATCAGCTCTAATGTGTCTTTTGGAGCAAAAATTAATGTAAGACCAGGTCTTATTTTACTATAATATAAGACCAAGTATAATATAATATAATATAATATAATATAATATAATATAATATAATATAATATAATATAATATAATATATAAATCAGGTCTTATATTAATTTTTGCTCCAAAAGATGCATTAGAGCTGATTGTCTGGCTACGTCTTATTTTTGGGGAGACACAGTCGCTGTCCTACCTAATTATCTGTTTTACCCGACTGGTACTAAGAGTAGTACAGCAGATGCTATTATGGCGGGTGCTCATTCTATTCCCCTAAAACCCTTCTATCATTTTGATTAATGTGGTTAATGTCCCTTCTTTCCCCCTTGGTTGTGGCTTACACCTTCAGAAAATCTTGCATGGGCTACTGAAGGTATTAACTACTTCATAGGCCAAGGCAGGCATACTGTGTTGCAATTCATACTTCAGAGATCCCCTTGGCGTCAGCCTAAAGCTAGGCTTTCTCTATCAGTTTGTTTTTGCATAGCTTCTTCCTTTCCTGGCATATGCCCCTTACACTCATATGCTTTTTTCCTAAAAGCATTCTTTTATAAATCACTTTCAAAAATCCCCATACCAGGCTCTGTCTCTATGGAACTCAGCACAGACAGGGGGTGGGAGGTGTTGGTCTGTGTTTCATTCATCTTTGTGTTAAAGTACCGAAAGTGGAGACATGTTGTAAGTACTGAAAAATGAATGGACCTGCAAGCATACATGATAGTTTGAAATCAGATAATAATTAATGTTTATTAAATATTTACCGTGCTCTAGGCATCTTGCTAAAGTTGTTACATGTATAATCTCATTTAAACCTCTAAAGACCCCATCAGACAAATTGAATATTGTCTATATTTTACTGATGAAGCAACTGGGGCTTAGAGAATGTGATTCTTTTGCAAAAGACCACCCAGCAAGAATGGTCTATGCAATTTGATGTAAGATTTTTGGTTTTGGTGCTGGTAGAAATTTGATAATCTGAACTGCATTAATTGAAATTTAATTGATTTTAGAAAAGGGTTCAAAAACCCCGAATGGCAAATATATAACATATTTTTGAAGGCACTAACAAAGGAGCTGGATGCATTGAGTTATTCAATAACTTTATTAAGTGTATTTACATGCTTGTAGAAATATTTGATTTATGCTCTATGATTCATACTAAACAAATTGTCCTCTCCCCACCTCCTCTCCCAAACATGAGGTAATAGCATTGTTCATAGGCAGTATGCTGAGTTTCAATTTGGCATCTGGATTATGTAAAGCATAATTGGATTTACTCTGTGCAATTAGAATTGGAATTTTTTTGCTGCCAAAGCACTACGTTGCAGTTTTTGCTGGGAAACGAGTGTTAAGCATTTTGTTTGGTACTTAGAAAATCTGTCTTGACAGTGCTTCATAATAGAACCAATTATCAGGTGTGCTGTTACACATAGCCCTCCAGACCCCAATTTAAATAGAAAGTAGTGACAATTTCTTTTGTGAAATAGTCTGTATAACACTTAAAAATCAACCATAATGTGTAGACCTACGTGTTTATCAAGGCGACAACAAAGGACCAAGAATGCTTGCTATATAAACATGCACTATGCAATTGTGATGATTGAATTGCCAATCAAGAGAATGACAAATATGAACACTCTCTTCCCAAACCAGTTCTTGCTGAAATTTTAAAATAGCTATTAGCAGTTAAACTTATACTGCACTTGTATTATTTCTCTAAAAGCGTAAAATAATTTTATTGATGGAAGATCAGTAGGCTGTAACATACTCTGAAACAAAACGTATTTTGATTTTTTTTGTGCATTGACTTAGGTGAGCATTCAAAAACATTATCCACTCACCAGAGAAGCAAATAGAAATGCAGGATGGGTATGTAAACTTAAACTCAATAGTGTACACTCTTTACCTATGTTTTGTGCAAGTGACTTATACCTGAAAGTTACTAGACAATGTTTGTGTGTAATTACTTATACATCACAAGGGAATGCAGCATTGAGGAATAATTCTCAAATGCATACAAACACGCCAGTGCTTAAGAACTATTTGGCCTTACTTCCTGAGAGTTTGATTCAGTGGATATGAAGTGAGAGCCGAAAATCTGTATTTTTATTTTTTAACTCTCTAGGTGATTCACATGCATAGCTATATTTAGAAACCAATAGCTTTTCCCCCTGATGTATAGTTTATAACTTTTTATAATTTTTCTTTTAAAAAAGATTTTTATTAAAAATATAACTAACATACAATATTATATTAGTTTCTGGGGTACACCGTAATTATTCAATATTTATATACCTAAAGGAATGATCACCATGATAAGTTCAGCAACCATCTGACATCGTACTCTACTATCACAATATTATTGACTATATTCCTTATGCTATATCCTACATTTCCATGCCTACTTTGTAACAACCAACCTGTACTTCTTAATCCCTTCCCCTTTTTTCACCCACACCCCAACCCCCCTCTCATCTGACAACCATCAAAATGTTTTCCGTATCTATGATTTTGTTTCTGTTTTGTTTGTTAATTTTGTTCTTTAGATTCCACATATAGGCAAAATCACATTGCATCTGTCTTTCTCTGTCTGATATACTCCACTCAGCACAGTACTCATCCATGCTACCACAGATGGCAAGAACCCATTCCCTTCCCTGACTGAGCAATATTCCATTGTGTATATGTTCCACCTCCTCTTTATCCATTTTTCCCATAGACAGACACCCAGGCTGCTTCCACAGCTTGGCCACTGTAAACAATAGTACAATGAACATATGGATGTACATGTCTCTTCGAAGTAGCATTTTGGGTTTCTTCGGATAAATACTCAGAAGTGGGATTATTGAGTCCTTTGTCTCTTGGTATAGTCTTTGTTTTAAAGTCTATTTTGTCTGGTGTTAGTATTGCTACCCCAGCTTTTTTGTTTGTTTTGTTTCCATTTTCATGAAATAACTTTTTCCATTCCTTTACTTTCTGTCTGTGTGTGTCTTTCAATCTGAAGTGAGTCTCTTGTAGGCAGCATATAAGAGTTTTGTTTTCTTACCCATTCAGCCCTACTATGTCTTTTAAGTGGAACTTTTAATCCATTTACATTAACGGTAACTGTTGATAGATATGTAGCTATTGACATTTTATTTTCATAATTTTGATCATTTTTTTTTCCATGTTAAAGAAGTCCCTCTGACATTCCTTATAATACTGGTTTTGTGGTGATGAACTCCTTTGGCTTTTTCTTGTCTGGGAAGCCCTTTATCTGTCCTTTGAATTTAAATGACAGTCTTGATAGGTAGGATAGTGTTGGTAGTAGGTCTTGCTTTTCATCACATTGAATATTTTGTGCCAATCCCTTCTGGCCTGCAAAGTTTTTGTTGAGAAATCAGCTGACACTCTTATGGGAGCTCCTTTATAAGTTACTAGTTGCCCTTCTCTTACTAATTTTAGGATTCTCTCTTTGTCTTTAACCTTTGCCATTCTAATCATAATGTGTTTTGGTGTGCACCTGCTTGGGTTCGTCTTGTTTGGGACTCTCTGTGCTTCCTGGACTTGGATGTCTATTGCCTTCATTAGGGTAGGAAAGTTTTCAGATCAATTCTCAATTCCTTGCTTTCTCTCTTCTTCTTCTGGTATCCCTATGATGTGAATGTTGTTGCATTTCATGTTTTCCCAGTGATCTCTTAAACTGTCCTCATTTTTTTTTTTGTATTCTTTTTTCTGTTTTGCTGGTATGATTGGATGTTTTATGCTACCTTGTCTTCCAAATCGCTGATTTGATCCTCTGCTTCAAAGAATCACTAGTGCATTCTTTGTTTTGGTTATTGTATTATTCACTTCTGACTGGTTCTTTTTTATGATTTCAAAGTCCTTTTTTATGCTTGCTATGTCTCTGTTGAAGTTCTTACTAAGTTCTTTGAGTATCCTTATAACCATTGTTTTGAACTCTGTCTCTAGTAGGTTGCTTGCCTCCATTGCGTTTAATTCCTTTTCTAGGGTTTTATTCTATTCTTTCATTTGGTATGCGTTTCTTTGTTTCCTCATTTTGACTACCTCTCCGTGTTTGTTTCTGTATATTAGGTAGATCTGCTATGTCTCCCAGTCTTGACCGGGTAGCCTTATGTAGTAAGTGCCCTGTGGAGTCCTGTCACAGCTCCCCTGGTCACCTGTTCCAGGTGGTCTGGAAATATCCCTTGTGTGGGTTGTATGTGTCCTTTTATTTGAGCCTTGATTTCTATTGGCACATCAGTGGGTGGAACATCCACCAAAATCCTGATTGGCTGTGGGGTTTGACTACATCCCAGCTTATGGGCTACTGTGCTGGGGTGCTTACCCCACTGAGTGGGATTTGCCCCAGCAGGTTCTAGTGTCTGTTAAAACAGTGTGCTGCTGTGGGGCTAATTGGGTGGTTCTCTGCTGTAGTCTGAAGCCAGTCTTCAAGTATGTTGGTTCTAGGGCCTCTTGGGAGGAGCTCCAGTGCAGTTCTAAGTCACCTACTGCCTGTGACAAGCCAGGGAATACCTGGCAGGGGTTACAAAGCAATCCGCAGTTGTTCACTGCCTGTGCTAAACCTGAAGACATGTGGGAGAGGTACGTGTGAATTGAAGATGTCTGCCACCAGTACTGGGTCTGGGGTAGCTCTGTAAAAAGCCCAGGCACCCTGAGGCCTGCTGCCACCTGATGGCTCCCACTGATGGTTCAGCCACTGAAAAAGCCTTCTGAAGTATGCAAATTAGTTGAGGCAGGGTCTCAGAGAATCACTAGAGTGGGAACAGTTGTGGTCACCAGGTTAATGTAGATTCTGGTTTGATGCTGGTGCTGAGCCTGGAGGTACTCAGCAGAAGTCTCAGAGCACACTGAGACCAGTTGCTGCCCTCTGGAGACTGTGGACTCTCATAATTCTAAGAGAAAGAGTGCACATGGAGAAAGTGCTTCTGGCAATGGGGGAGTTGGGTGGGATGGGGTCCCAGTGTGTCAGCAGGGTGGAGCAGCAGAGCTCATCAGACCAATCAGATCCAGATTTTGCTGTGTGGGGTGGGACTCAACACAGGAAAGATGGTATACACCTGTCAGCTGTGCAAGAGAAGGCCCACTCACAGGGAAAATGGTGACTGTCCTCCAGTCTTGGTCCCACAGCCACAAATGCAGTCTGTCCCCACTGTATGCCTCTGTTGCCTCCCTCCGCGAGCCTCTGTCAGTGCCCAGGGTGAGCACCGGCAAGTCAGTGAGTCTTTGCGTCAGCCCCTTAAGAGGATGTCTGGTTTTCACCAAGTCTTCTATCCCACCCAGATGGTCAGAATCCCCACTATTTTTCACAGCCAGATGTTGTGGGGGCTCCTCTTCCCAGCACCAGTACTTTGGGCTGGAGAGCCTGGTGTGAAGATAGGTCCCTTGCCCCTCTGCAGGGGTGAGGGGGGAAGCTCCATGGCTGAGATACCTCTCCTGAATTTCAACAGCCACACAGAGGTTTGGAGCCAGCCCATTTCGCCTCTCTGCCCCGCCTACCAATCTCGACTTGGCTGCTTCTTTATATCTTTAGTTATAAAACTTCTGTGCAGCTAGACTTCAGGTGATTCTCCAGGTTGATTGTTCTATAATTCAGTTGTAATTTTAATGTGTGTGGAAGGAAGCAGGCACAGTGTTTATCTACTTTGCCATCTTGGATCTCTCCTAGAAACCTACAGTTTAGTGTTTAATATATAAATCTAAAAATATTTTCAGATATGTTGATAATTATATATTACATATTCTGACTGCTGATGTATACTGTTGTCAATATATCTGAATGTAATTATGAATATATGCATAGAACATATTTTTTTTTAAATATTGGGGTGACAGTGGTTAGAAAAATTACATAGGTTTCAAGTGTGCATTTCTATAATACATCATTTACATATCTCATTGTGTGCTTACCACCCAGAGTCAGTTCTCTGCCGTAGGGAAAGATATAATACTGCCATTTGCAACAACATGGATGGATCTTGAGATTATTATATTAAGCGAAATACAGAAAAAGTCAAGAACCATACGACTTTACTCCTCTGTAGGATATAAAACTGAAAGCCGCTAGAACATATTCTTAAACTTTGAACTTTAAGAAAGCATTTCCTGTTTTTATTTATATATTGAATAGAGTTTGGATATTGATCTTTTGCACTTTTAAAATAGTATCTTATGGCTGAAAGCTATTCCAAAGTCTCAACATGTCTATTCTGTCACCTTAAGACAAAACTATGTTCAGATTTCGGGTGAATTAATATTGATGGGAGGAAATCCCATGTGTGCTGTAAGATCCTGATTATTTTAGTGAGCTGAAATGAGGTGGCTAAGGGAACCAGGAGAAAATGCAGTTTATCTTAGTGCAGTGGGCATAAAACTACCATATATTTGCACCAGGGAGTACATAAAAACATTCCAAGAGTTTCAGGTATACAAATAGTAGTGAGGGATTCGATACCTAAATTTCCATCATCTGTATATACTTTTGTCTGTGAGCACCTACATCATTATGCAGATTCACATTTTCCATCTCCGTTTTAAAAATCACCCTTCTCACACTTCATAAAACAATGGAAAACCTGTACTCCTAATTTATTTAAGTAGATTGTGTTGGGATGTAAAAATCTCTGAGGCACCAAAGAAACAATTCACAGTATTGATGTGTTAATAAAATGAATGATTCAATGACTGTGTAACAAATGTTTTTTCAAATCAGTTCTTTTTCATTTTGTTTCTTTTTCTTTCTTTTCTTAATTGATGTATAATTCACATACAATATCCTATTAGTTTCAGGTGTACATTATAGTAACTCAGTATTTATGTACATTATGAAATGATCCCCACAATAAGTATAGTTATCATCTGCCACCATTCAGAGTTATTATAATATTATTGACTATATTCCCTGTGCTGTATATTATAGTCCCACTGATTTGTTTTATAATTGGAAGTTTGTTCCTCTTAATCCCCTTCACCTATTTCACCAGCCCCTTCAATCCCTTCCCACGATATAATCACCAGTTTGTTTCCTATTTCTATGAGTCTATTTCTGTTTTATTGTGTTTGCTCATTTTTGTTTTCTGATTTCACATGTAAGTGAAATCATCTGTTGTTTGTTTTCCTCTGTCTGACTTATTTCACTTAGTATAATACCCTCTAAGCCCATCTATTTTGTTGCCAATGGCAAGATTTTCTTATTTTTTATAACTGAGTTATATCCATTGTGGACACATACACCTTCTGTATCCATTTATATATCAATCACTATTTATCTGTCTATCACTAGGATGATTCCATATTTTGGCTATTGTAAATAATGCTGCAATAACATAGTGGTGCATATAGCTCTTCAAATTACTGGGTTTTAAAAAATTACTTTTTCTTTCAATTACACTTGCCATTCAATATTATATTAGTTTCAGGTGTACAGCATAGTGGTTAGACATTTATACAATTTATGAAGTGATCCCCCTGACTAGTCTAGTACCCACCAGGCACGGCACACAATTGTTACAACGTTAGTGACTATGTTCTCTATGCTGTACTTTACATCCCTGTGACTGTTTTGTAACTATCAATTTGTAGGTCTTAATGCCTTCACCTTTTTCACCTAGCTCCCCAGTCCCATTCCCTTCTGTCAACTATGAATTTGTTCTCTGTATCTGTGAGTCTGTTTCTGTTTTGTTTGTTCATTTATTTTGTTCTTTAGATTCCACAATAAGTGAAATATGATATTTGTCTTTTTCATTCTTACTTATTTCTCTTAGCATAATACCCTCTAGGTCCATCCATGTTGTCACAAATGGTAACATTTCATTTTTTTTTATGGCTGAGTAATAGTCTATTGTATATATGTACCACATCTTTATCCAGTAGTCTGTTGAGGAGCATTGAGGTTGCTTCTATATCTTGGCTATTTTAAATAGCGCTGCAATGAACATAGGGGTGCATATGTCTTCAAGTTAGTGTTTTTGTTTTCTTTGGATAAATACCCAGAAGTGGAATTGCTGGATCATATGGTAGTGCTATTTTTAAATTTTGAGGAACCTATTATTAAATGCAATCCTCATGAAAGTACCAATGACATTTTTCACAGAACTAGAACAATAATCCTAAAATTTGTATGGAACCACAAAAGACCCCAAATAACTAAAGAAATCTTGAGAAAGTAGAAAAAAGCTGGAGGTATGAGACTTCCTGTTTTCAACCTCTACTACAAATTTATAGTAATCAAAACAATGTAGTGCTGGCACAAAAACAGATACATGGATCAATGGAATAGAACAGAGAGCTCTGTTCTATAGCTCTGTTCTATAGAAAATAAACTCACACATATGTGTTCAGTTGATCTATAAAGAAGGCAAAAGTATGCAATGGGGAAAGACAGTCTGTTCAATAAATGGTGCTGGGGAAACTGGACAGCTACATCCAAAAGAATGAAACTGCATCATTATCTTACACCAATTGCAAGTATAAATTCAAAATGGATTAAATGGGTGAACACACAATTTGATATGTAGACTATGTATTATAGCATTGTACACTTGAAACCTATTAACTATTGTCATCCCAATAAACTTTAATTAAAAAAATACTTGAATGTAAGACTTAAAAATATAAAACTCAGGGAAGACAACATAGGCAGTAGCTCTTTGATATTGGTCTTAACAATGTATTTTTGGACCAGTCTCCTCGGGCAAGAGCAACAAAAGCAAAAATAAACAAATGAGATTAACATCAAACTAAAAAGCTCAGTGAAAGAAAGCATCATCAAAACAAAATGCAACCTATTGAATGGGAGAAGATATTTGCAAATCATACATCTGATGAGGGATTAACATCCAAAATACATAAAGAACTTACATAACTTAATATTAAAAAAACCTGATTAAAAATGGATAGAGAACTTGAATAGACATTTTTCCAAAGAGGACATATGGATGGCCAACAGGCACCTGAAAAGATGCTCAACGTCACTAATCTGGGAAATGCAAATCAAAACCACAATATTATTTTACACCCATCAGAATGGCTATTATTGAAAAGAAAAAAAATATAATATTGGTGGGGATGTAGAGAAAAGGAAACCCTTATATACTGCTTGTGGGAATGGAAAATGGTGCAGCCACTATGAAAAACAGTATGAAGGCTCCTAGAAAAATGTAAAAATAACAGTTGTTTTTAAATTATTGATTTGAACAATATTGATGGAAGTTCAAATGGATTTGTTAATGGAGAGTTCATTAATAGTAATTTTTGTTGATAGGTCGCCATGCAATTTTTGGTTATAATGCAGAGGTAGTGCAAACAATTGAATGACAGATTTTTTTCCTATCCATGTATTTACTAATGTGAACAAGATATATTATTTATATCTATTAAAAAAACTACATGGATCTAGTTATAAGTAATATTTCCTTACAAATTTTAAAACAAAAAGAGAGTCCATTTATTTGAATTCCAAATCTAGACGAATTTGTAGTCTGTAATCATACTGAAATATAAGATCAAATAAGTTATATCTCAAAATATCCATATATAAATATTTATTTGGAATATTGACGTCTTTACAATAGTCAGTTTTCCAATTTATGAAAATGTGTTATATTCTTTGATTTATTTAGAACTAATTTAATTTCTCTCATTTATGTATTCTAGTCTTCGGATTTATTTCTAGCTATTTAATAAGTTTAAGAGCTTTTTTTTTTAATGTAAGGAAAGAATAGAGCAGATTAAGTTTCACAGCAAGATAAAACAGAAGGTACAGTGATTTTCCAAATAACCCTTCCCCCCATATATGCATAGCCTCTGAAATATCAGCCTCCCTCACCAGAGTGGTACATTTGTTGCAGCTGATAAACCTACGTTGAACATCACAATCACCCATACTTTACATGATGGTTCATCTTACTGTTATACGGTTTATGGGTGGACAAATGCATGACTACATCATTATGAATGCATCATTATGGCATCTTACTGAATATTTCCACTGCCCTAAAAATTTTCTGGGCTATGCCTCCTCATCCCTTTATTCCTTCAATCCCCTGTCAACCACTGTTCATTTTACTGTCTCTATCGTTTTGCCTTTTCCAGAATGTCATGTAGTTGGAATCATACAGCAGGTAGCTTTTTCATACTGGCTTCTTTTACTTACCTAGTAATATGCATTTAATGTCCCTCCATGTCTTTGCATGGCTTGATAGATCATTTCTTTTTAGTGCTGAATAATATTCTATTGTTTGGCTGTACTACTGATTCTATATCCATTTATTTACTCAAGAACACCTTGGCTGTTTACAAGTTTTGGCAATTATAAATAAAGCAACTTTAAACATCTGTATGCAGATTTTTGTCTGGATATCAGTTTTCAACTCCTCTGGGTAGATATCAGGTTGCATGGTTATTGAATTATATGGTAAAATATGTTTAGTTCATAATAAACCAAGAAACTGTCTTCCCATGTTGGTTGGGAAGTTCACCATACCATTTTGTGTTCTCACCAGCTATGACTGAGTTCCTGTTGCTCCACATCCTCATTGCCTTTTGGTGCTGTCAGTGTTCTGGATTTTGGCCTTTCTAATAGGGGTGTAGTAGTATTTCATTGTTTCAATTTCCATGACCTTAATGACACATGATCTGGAACATCTTTTCATATGCTTATATGCCATCTTTATATCTTTGGTGAGGTGTCTGTTAAGGTCTCTCTCAAGCAGCAGTATAGCCAATATTAGATTTAGGAATAATTAGAAGGCATTTTACTCTCTTTCCTATGCAAAACCACTTTGAGTAGAAGATACTATTAGAAATGAATTGTCTTAACGATAACATTTCAGTGTAATGCTGCCGTGAGCTGATAACTCATGACTCAAATCTGTGAATGCCCAAACCCTCTAGGCTTGCTTTGGAAAGCTTCGTATATACTATCATTCATGCGCTAAAGAAGGATGTAATAGAAGAACCCCAGAGTGTCCTATAATTATATAATTTATTCTCTTTGTCTAAAAATAAAGCCAATTAGAAAAGGAGTTTGAACTTTTGGAAGAAAATAGCACATTTAAAGACTTAATTGGTTCTTTACTAGGAAATTATTTGCAGCAACTTAGTGTAATCTTTCTTCATTTAATAATCTAAAATGGAGAACACTGACAATGCACAAATATTGAATAATTTGCCAGTGTGGAAGAATTAGCAATGAGATGTTTTAATTATTATTTTAATATAAATTACTTATTGTTTTACTGGAAAATATTTGCTACAAGCATTTCACTCTTCTTGAATCTAAGGGACTAATGGATCAAGACTCATATTTCCAACTGTAAGGTGCAGACTGTAGTGGACATTCATTCCTTTAGCTGCCCGTTATCTGTGAATACCCTCTCTAATTTTGTTAATTGCTGAGTTTGTGCATCTTGTCTTTCCAAGGCAGAAAACAGAAAGCTTGCATTGCCAGGCTCCCATAAAACTGGGATTCACACATGTGAGTTAGGTTTTACCATCATATGAACTAACACACAAATTCATTAGTGAGCAATATGAGAGAATAAATCTTCTTACAAATGTGTTGTAAAATCCACCTGGTTCTTTACGGGAGAGAGCAGTACAGGTTTTGGCTTCCAGTTATGATTATTACAGGTACCTAAAATCAGTGACACGCGTGTTATCATTAGTAAACATCCCATGTGCTGGTTGGGCTACCAGACAAAATGCAAGCTACACAATTAAATTTGAATTTGAGATAAATAATAATTTATTACTATAAGTATGCCCCAGTTATTAAGTTACTTTTACTAAAAAAAAAGTACCTGTTGTTTATCTGAAATTCCTTGTTATCTGGTGCCCTGTATTTTTATTTGCGAAATCTGGCAACCCTTTTGCTTGGGGCTTCTGACTGCTTAGACCCAGCGTGGGTTTATACTCCCTTCTTGAGATTCTGTGAACTACCTAAAATAACTTTGTAAAGTTGCTTTCGGTTTAGCTCGAGTTAATTTTATTACCGGCTAAATAAAGTTGTAATGACAAAGACTCTTTGATATAGTGTAGAAGGAACCAAAAAAATTATAGAATAGGACTACTTGAATAAACTTGGCATGTGCAATCCACTTGTCCCTTCCTAGAGGGCAAAGAAAATTCTCTCTTCATGAAGACAATGGGAATTATGTTTTCTAATGAGGGCTAGCATCATTGAGAAGGACTGCAGTTACTCTCTTCAGTAAGCCAAAGATAGAGTCAGAAGCTTGGGCCTTGAAATTGACATTATGATTTTAATGGAGATGATGGACTTTGAGGTGGCAGAGGCCTCACTGTGGTTCTGAAATCTACTTGAATAATTACACCCACCTGGCCACTAGTGTTAAGTGCTACAAAGTGGGGGTAGTTATGCAAATAGGTTTCAGAACCAGGGTGGCAACCAGCATGACTGAGTACACAGTGCTGTTTGGCTGTGGCTAAGTTATCAAAGTTATCAAAAAAAATGTGACATAAAAAAAAATCCCTAAGAAATTTGTGCAAAGAGATCTTACTAGACTCAGTATCAAAGAATCAACGATTCTTGAGAATTTCTTAGAGGCAGTTTGAAAAGGGCAGATTGAATAACCCTGAGGAAGGAGTCTGGATAATGTTGCATGTTGTATAAACATTCCAGCTAGCTGTCTCCAAAGGGACCTGTAACTAGGGTAATTGTGTGCAGAGAAGAGCCAAGTACACAGAATATTCAGCGATTGACACTAATTCTGAAATAACCCTGATTCCTGGTTTAACTGTGTTAACACCATGTTTACAGATTTCTGGAGGTCAGGTAGTAAATGGTGTTTGGCCAAGTCTCCCTCAGAGTGGCCCAATTGGTTTATAAATATATTCTGTGGTTATATCTCAATTTCTGATGTGTGGTTAGAAGAAATATAATCAGCAACTGACAATATCTGCATTGGCTCTGTGTGGACAAAACCCCAAAAAACAGTTTCCAGGCTCTCGGCCTCACATAGAAAGGTGCTGGCTCGGGTAGTAAATGGCCATCAACTGTGATCAGATGCCAGCAGCTGTGGCTAGTTGGCCGTCAGCTGTAACCCGTAGGCCATTGGCCACTAATATAACGGCTGTGGCTACGCTAGCAGAGAAAAGGAATGGGGCTAGCAAGAAGATGGTGGCTGGCAAGCGCGGACTGCTGTTAGGCAGATTATGTAGATCCTGCTTCCTGTGTCTCCAGCCCAGACGCCAGCGAGAATATATTGGTTTGATTCCCCTATCTATGGCTCCATGGGTGTTCCTTTTTGGCCTTACCGTGTCCTGCGTTCTTGGGCGGGGAGTGGGAGCTGAGACCCTGCACGACAAATGGCACAGCGAGCAGGGTCCCCTGCGTGACACATGGCGTAGTCGGCAGGATACGGTGCCGGCCAAAGCTTTCCGAAGGGCAGTGGAGCAGTTTGTGCGTATGAAAGCTCAGTCTGAGGAAGACCAGGAGGAGCAGCTGCTGGAGAGCTCAATTCCCGTGGAGGGGTGGAAAGATGTGGATGGTTCCCCAACCAGCAGAGGCCGGAGAAAGCGGAGAAAGCGAAAGTTGTTGCCGCCCTGTGGGCTGGGAACTGCTTGCTGAGGCAGCCCGGATGCAGGACTTTTAGTCCCAGGAGAAAATGCTTGCTGAGTCCTCCTTGGGAGATGAGGGTGAGGTTAAGGTCGTCCCTCACCCCCAGGACAGCCCTGGCGAATGACTATGGACTATGGGGAATTGCCTTCTATCCCTAATTTAATGGACGCTTGACTGTTTGGGAACATACCATCATGTAGTGGGACTGGTTGATGTTTGCTTTTGTGTCTTGACTGGCCGCCATTGATAATATGTAAGCACCTTGATGTGAGCCGCTGTTGTTCCAGCACGGTACCCCGAGAGGCACAGAGAGAGAGTGGCAGTGCCCTGAGAAACCCTGGCTGTGTCCAGGAAGTCTGGCTGTGCCCAGAGAGAGTGGCAGTGCCCTGAGAGGCCCTGGCTGTGTCCAGGAAGTCTGGCTGTGTCCAGAGAGAGTGGCAGTGCCCAGAGAGGCCCTGGCTGTGTCCAGGAAGTCTGGCTGTGTCCAGAGAGAGTGGCAGTGCCCTGAGAGCCCTGGCTGAGTCCAGGAATTCTGGCTGTGTCCAGAGAGAGTGGCAGTGCCCTGAGGCCCTGGCTGTGTCCAGGAAGTCTGGCTGTGTCCAGAGAGAGTGGCAATGCCCTGAGAGGCCCTGGCTGAGTCCAGGAAGTCTGGCTGTGTCCAGAGAGAGTGGCAGTGCCCTGAGAAACTCTGGCTGTGCCTGGGGAAACAGGTGGTACCCTAAGAAGCCCAGGAAGTCTGGCTGTGACCAGAAGTACTGTGGTGGTGCCCTGAGAAAACCTGGCTGTGCCCAGGGAAAACAGGTGGTACCCTAAGAAGCCCAGGATGTCTGGCTGTGCCCAGAAGTACTGGTGGTGCCCTGAGAAACCCTGGCTGTGCCCAGAGAGCCTGGCTGTGTTCAGGATAGTGCATTCACCTCCAGGCTCCTTGCACAGGGCCCCTCGCAGAAGACGCTTGTCGCGTAGATTGTGAGGCGAGACCCTGTAGGGGTGGAGTGTGTGGACAAAACCCCAAAAAACAGTTTCCAGGCTCTCGGCCTCACATAGAAAGGTGCTGGCTCGGGTAGTAAATGGCCATCAACTGTGATCAGATGCCAGCAGCTGTGGCTAGTTGGCCGTCAGCTGTAACCCGTAGGCCATTGGCCACTAATATAACGGCTGTGGCTACGCTAGCAGAGAAAAGGAATGGGGCTAGCAAGAAGATGGTGGCTGGCAAGCGCGGACTGCTGTTAGGCAGATTATGTAGATCCTGCTTCCTGTGTCTCCAGCCCAGACGCCAGCGAGAATATATTGGTTTGATTCCCCTATCTATGGCTCCATGGGTGTTCCTTTTTGGCCTTACCGTGTCCTGCGTTCTTGGGCGGGGAGTGGGAGCTGAGACCCTGCACGACAAATGGCACAGCGAGCAGGGTACCCTGCGCGACAGGCTCTTAGATGTATGGGATAGTATGAGCAACCAAGTGGAAACACCTGGAGTGTCTCTTTTTATATCAAAATGGTAATCCAAAGTAAAGACTGCACCCCTGATAAAATGTGAAGTTTGGTAACAACATAAAAAACTTGAAAGTTGCAGTGTTCATGATTCTGTTTATATCCAAACCTCTGTAACTCTGGGATCTAGCAGTTTATACTACCCAAGGACACAACACAGTTCCATTTAATTATCTGTTAAAACTTCTGCCTGGTTGTTTCAGACTTCCTGGCACTGGAATAAAAAGGAAGAGAAAGATTATTGTGTCAGCTGGTTAATCGATTTTGATTATCAAGGGGATGTAGGCTTTTTATTAATCCAATCTGGGAAGAAAGACTACAAATAAACTCAGAGGATCCTTTGAGGTAACTTCTAGTACTGCCATGTCTTTTGTAAAATTTAGTCGATAGTAAGAGCATCACGATAAATGCAAAGTAACCATAGACTTCCTTAGAAAATTAAGTTTTGAGTCACCCTTAAAAGTAAATCACATTGACCAACTGAGCCATTAGCCGAAGCAAATGAACATGAAATACATATTGGAAAAAAGTAGTCTCAGTACCAACTATGGTCTTTTAATCAGTTGCAGAAGTAAGGAATGTGGTATCTATATCTATCTGTCTGTCTGTCTGTCTATCTATCCCTTCATCCCTCCATCTGTCTGTTATTTGGAAGTTTAAACAGGAAGTGTGAGTATTGTGCATGTTAATAATATGTGGCCAATGTTAAGGCTGTAACGGACATTCAGGATTTGCAGTGGTATAACATCTTTAAATACCCTATGTATTTGAAAATAATCTTCATTTTGATCTTTTTCTTCTGAATTTGCAAGTCAGGATATTGTTTTGTTCACAAGAATCGCTTGCAGCTCAAATACAGGGTGCTGAGGCATGTTCTGCTTGTCAGGTGTACTTAAAATTTGGAGGTGATTAAAAATGAAATGATGATCACATGAAAGGTAATCATTGATCTTTGAAAATGTGCTAATGGACATACCTGGTTCTTCGTGGAAGGCAGGGATGGTACTTCTGTGCTCATTCTGAAAGCATTATGGTTCCCAAATGAGACTGGTTAAAGGGTGTCTATAGAGAAACTTACGAGTGGCATTGGCTCTAGCTCCTGCGTGGCAGGCCTTCAAAATCTGGCATTTCCATTCATGGAAAGTCTATGAGCAAGTTAGTATCTTCCAATAAATTTATTTCATATGATTTTGTTTTCTATTGTTTTCTATTAAACCAGCTAATATGGATATTACTCAAATTCAGTTTACCCATGAAATGATTGTACTATAGTCTCTTTGAAACTAATTCATCCTAATGAAATTACCAGATATCTCAATGCTACCAAAAGTTTAGAGAAACAGGGTTTTAACTTTCAAATTTGATATCAACTTCATCTCTTTTTCTATTCCTTCATACCAATTGATACAACTTGAAGATTCCATATATTTTTAACTAAACAATAAAAGGACCACGCCAGAACCACTTAGGATAGTGTTCCAAATTACACACACACACAGTGATATTTAAAAATTCTGCCAGTATTTGTAAATTAGTACTGGGGTGGGTGGGTATAAGAGTAATATACAACATAGGTTAAGAAAAACCAAACTTCTCATGTTAAATAATATAATGGTTATAAGCTTTAGATTTCAATCTTGAATTTGATTTCAAATGTAAATCTGCCACTTATGTGAATGCTTGGACAAGTTCCTTAAACTTTTTTTCCAATATCTCTATATTTTCAAATATAATAATAATAATACCTACCTCATCTGGTTGTCTTAAAAATAATAAAATTTACAATTATACCAGCTTATCTAAATGCCTGAAACCTAGAAGGAATTTAATAGACACCTCTTCCTTTTCTCTCCCTTCCCTCTTCCTTTCCTGATGCCAACATCCTTCTTCAAAACCTCATTAGCTCTTTCCTAGTGTTTCCCCATTGCCTCATAAATAATAGTTAAACTTTTTACAACTAAATGATCTCCAAAATATGGTCTCATTTCAAATTTCTAGAAATTTGTCTTACTACTTCCTTATATATGACTTAAATTTATCTTTATACCTTGTGTATTGTTAAATGGGCCACCGATTTCTCAACTGTGTGTCCTTTACTTTCCTCTTTGCCAGGCAATCTTTGGCTTTGTCTGTTACAGATCCCATCCATTGTCAAACGCAGACTTTCAGGAAGCCTTTAAGTATCCAAACTAAGTGATTTCTTACTTTGTTTTGGTCTTGTATTATGGGTACCTCTGCTTTTGGTTGCCATATCCATTATCTTGCTTTTCTACCTTTGCTTTTCATGCACATTTTGATATTAAATTTCTAAAAACCTTAGACTTCCAGAATTGGAAAATGTTTTAAAATCATTCAATCCTGTTCAAAAATAAACAATCATTTCAAATTTTGTGTCTAAACCTGAGTGCAGAGCTACTATGTATAGTAGCCCCCGCTTATCCATGCAGGATACATTCCAAGATCCCAAGTGGGTGCTGGACAACATGGATAATACCAGACCCTATGTATACTCTTTTTACCTATATATACATACCTATGATGAAATTTAATTTATAAGTTCGGCACAGTAAGAAATTAACAGCAATAACTATTAATGAAGTAGAACAATTAAAATAATATAGTGTAATAAAAGTTATGTGAATGTGCTTTGTCTCTCTGTCTCGCTTGCCCTTAGAACATCTTATTGAACTATATTCATCCTTCTTCTTGTGATGATGTGAGATGATAAAACACCTACATGATTAGATGAAGTGAGGTGAATGATATAGGCATTGTGACATAGCATTAGATTCCTATTGACCTTCTCACAATATATAAAGAGGACTTTATGTCTTTTCTTTGGCATATATGAATTGCCAGCATCGTACTCTTGTGCTTTGGGGCCGTTATTAAGTAAAATAAGGGTTATTTGAACACAAATACTGCAACAATTGATCTGACAACAGAGATGGCTACTAGGTGACTGATGGGTGGGTACTGTCTGCAGTGCTGATACACTGTACAAAGGGATGGTTCATGTCCTGGGTGGAATAGAGTGGGATACTATGAGATTCCGTCTTGATAATCAGAATGGCATGCAGCTTGAAACTTATGACTTGTTTATTTCTGGAATTTTCCGTATAATATTTTCAGAATATGTGTTGACTTTGGGTAACTGAAACCATGGAAAGCAAAATCGCAGATAAGAGGGAACTACTGTAATCTGGGTATGAAGCCCACCTCTACAATTATTCTGAAAAATATGCTTTTATAAATTGAACTGCAAATCAGCACTCACATTAATATGTGTAATATTCACATCACAGTTAGATCCTATATTAATTATACAATGGAGTAAAACTAACACTTTTTTTTTTTTAAATACAAGATCCATTAGTTTATTGGGTACTCAAGCAGTTGGTTTGTTGGGCCCAGGTGGAGAAATGAAAATTTTCTCTGTTAAAAGTCCCCTTGATAAAGGCATAGGAGGTTCTTGAATCTAGATGACATTCTGCAAATACTTTAGAAGATAATAAATAAAACATTTACATACACGTATTAAAACAAAAATAAATATGATTTTAGATTAAAGGTTAAATTAATTATGTATACTTAGAAAATTCATTAAACTGCTTTGAAAAGATTAAATTAAAATCAAATAAATATCATTTTTAAAGGTACTTGACTTCTCTTGAAAGGTTAGCTTTGTAATGCTCTACTACCTATATCCATGTATTGAACAGGATAGTGTAAATACATCCCAGGTGTTCATAATGGAGGTGTCTATCATTTCTTCCCACTGGTATTAAGAGTGAATCTTTAGTGTACTGTAGTTGTATAACTATTTGAGGGATTGAGTAGGAGAATAATGGCATGTTGTATTTTAAGTTTAACTCTAATATTTAAGTTTTTGGATACCTGAGGTATTTTGGTTTCAAAAGTTCCCTGAATTTGACTCCCAAGCATTCTCTATTTGCAAGATTTACTTATTCTTCCTGGTCAAATTCCAGAATGTGCTATTATTTTTGCAGAGGACGGTAACACTAATTCTTACCTTTGAGTTGATATCATTTCTCTCCCTGATAAATTCCAAAGGATTTTGGTTATTAGACCCATTAGAACATACAAGGATCCCATTTTCCAGGCCCGAATGCAAAGAAACCTCATAAAAATGGAAATTCATAAAAGAAATAACATTGTGCTGCCAATATTCAATGGGAAACAACTGCTTGGCCAGCAGTTCAGACACAGGAATGAGTATTTTACAATATTGTATGTGTATGGTCCCCATCAATTTATATTGAGGACAGCTGGAGAAACAAACACAAATCCAGCCATTACAGCAGAGATGGCGGGAATCTAAACGTTAAGAAAACGTTTCAAGGGCTGAATTGACTTTAAAAGTGAATTTGAAGGACTTTACATAGGGACTTATTTAGCTATTTTTTTTTTTTTTTTAGAATATTTGAATTAAATCAATATGACTGAGGGTTGAAATCTTCCCTTAGGATTCAAATTGGACACAGATAGCTCATCAAATTGACACTCTCTGATTCTTTTTCATTAATGAAATCCTGTATATATGCTTTAACTGTCATCTGATATTCCTTCTGGAGAAGGGCAATTAGGAGGGCCAAGTAGCACATTTAGTGCTTAAAGGTCTGCCATGTAAAAGAGTTAATATTTCCTGCATGACTCTAGAGAACAGATCTAGGGCCAATAAATTGCACTGAGAGGGCACTCATGTTTGGCTTAATATAAAAGATATACATCCTTGAAATTGCTCATTAGCTGGAATAATGTGCCTTTCAAGGTCATAAGCTCCCTGTCAAAGAGATGCTTAATATCTGTAAAATTTTTCTATTTTTGAATTATATAGAGACACTGTGAAATTATTTCAAGTTAAAATTTCTAACATCTACTTTATTTTGTACAGGATTAAGCTAAATATGTACAATTTTAATGGATTCCACAAAACATTCTGATTTAATAAGCATTAAATATTCTTTTATTTATAATATTAAGCAGATTCATTTTAATGCAATGTCCTTGCATAAATTTATACTGAACAGGGGACAAAATTTGGATAACATTATTTTTATGTGTTAACCTAATTTGTAATTAGTAAAAGATGGAAACCAATATGTTAAAAACAATGTTTTTATATGCTTAATTTGTTGATGTACTTATACGTATACTCATATAGAGTGTCTACATTAGTAACAGCAATTTGTCATAGAGACCTTTAAGAAGAAAGGCTTCTTAAGCTAAAAAGAATAAATTGAATGATAAGGCAATTATTAAAGGTTATTTTTTCCCCTTGGACTTCAGGTTGTTTTTTCTTTTTTTTTTTTCTTTTTTCTTTTTTTCTTCTCAATGTTATTCCCTTAGAGCTCAATTTCTCCTTTAACTTGGTGATTCTTTGATATTCCAGAACTGGATTCCATTTTTATGTGACTCTTCATATAGTTGCATAAGATGAGAGAAGGATACACTTGATTTGTTCCTGAACTGGTTTTCATCAAAGGGGAATGACCGATACGTTTACTGAAAAAGCTCGAACAAACTTTGATCAGAAAACCAAAGAAATAGGAAAGATTAAATGTAGAAAGACTTGCCTCTGGAGGCAAAATTCTGATGAAGACAGCAGAATTCTCATACGGTTGTAGATACTTCCTTCTGATCAGGTTATTCACTTTTGTGTGTGTTAAAATCAGTAAAGATAGAAAAATGAAACACCTGATAGGGCAAGATTTGGTGAATTTAAGTGAAATCAAAGGTAATGATACTGGCCTGTTAACAGGGAATATAATTTAAGCATTGGAGGAATTAAGTCTCTCTGTGACTTCTCCATACTTTTATTATTTGCAAATGTTTCTAACTTCAAAAGAAATTATCAGTGATTTTATAAAATATAAAATTTGACTTTGTAATTTCACAGGCAAATATGTTTCACATTAACAACTGTGGCATTAAATTATTTGTGTAGGACAAAACTTAAACAGGAAAGAATACCTTTTTTTGCATGGTAGAATTTTTGTAGATAATACAGTATTTATTTATTTGTTTACTTAATATACACCTCTACAGAATATATTATGTGCCACACATTTTTCAGCATGCCTTTACAAAGATAATGCACCTAATACTTCTATGAAATAGGTATTATTTTTAGTCCAATTTTACCATTGAGAAAACAGAGGCACTGAATGGTTAAATAACTTGCTCCAATTTACAGGCTAGTTAGTGGCGAAGCTGGTGTTTCAAATGCAAGCGGCCTGATTCTGGAGTTTTATCTCTTAACCACTACGCTGTGTTCTTTTATGATATTTAAGCATACATTAAATTTTATTGAAGCCCATTAAAATCCTAAATAATGTGTACTCACCACCATTAGTTATGCAAATTTCAGATGCGTTCACAAGTTGCATTTACGTCCTTTCGATGCCCTAATGTGTTGCATTGAAGAAATCAAAATCAGTTACTTCTTTCAAATATTATTTTGAAAACCATCAAACACACTGAGACAAGATACCAAACTGTGAGGTAGAGAGATCAAAGTTTGATAAAAATAATAGTATTCCTTAGACACTCGCTTCCATAAGCTATCAGGATTATTATAGATTATTTCCAAAAAGACTATAGAGTACTTATGTGTATATGTTTCTGATTTTATTGTGGATGATACAAGAAGTAATTTTTGAAGAATTTACAGACATCAATTCTAGGGGATAGTAGCAGCTGGTTAGGGAGACATAATTTAAGTGCTTGAGCAGTTAAATAATAGTATAAGCAATGGAGAAAGACAGAGAGATTTACAAAATTTATGCCTGACTTGAATTTTCATGAATTTCCTATTGACTTATAGAAATAAAACCTTGTATGCTGTGATAGGATATTTAGATGTGTTCGTGGCATGCATTATGTTTGTATTAAATTCATCACGTACATTAAGAAGTCAAATGATTCGCATCACTTTTCAGGGGAAATGCATTAATTTTTGAATGTTACTGGGAAATGTCATGGTAGTACATAGATACAGAAGATATAACTTTGAAATTAAGTTAGCAATATAGATAACCACTTTCAGTTATCAAATTCATTTTGAGTGTAGTTTATAACATACTCATTATTCTGAACTTGCTATAAATAAAGAGGAAGTAAAGGAATTCAGGGAAGTTAAAAGCATGTTTAATGTATGTAGAGAAGCTGAAGATGAATATTTTACATTTTATTTTGCTTAATTTATATATTAAAAGTTTTCTATTAGATTTTTTTATCAAATAATATGCATTAGTTACTGTCTTTTTGCACGTTTTATTAGTTTACTCTGGCTGCCATAACAAAATGTTACAGACTGGATGGCTCACATAACAGAATTTATGTTCTCATAGTTCCAGAGTCTAGAAGGTGTTGGCAGGTCTGGATTCTTCTGAGTCGTCTCCCTTTGGCTTGCAGGTAGCCACTTTTGGGCCATGTCCTCACAGGGTCTTTTCTCTGTTTGCATATCCCTAGTATATCTTTGTGTATCTAAATTTCCTCATGCTATTGGGAAACCAGTCAGATTTGATTAGGACTCCCCCCCCCCCCCCCCGCTTCCCCCCTCACACCTCCAAAGAACAACCTCATTTTAATGTAGTCACATCATTAAATGCCCTGTCTCCAATTGCAGTCACAGTCTGAGATGTTGAGGGTTAGGGCTTTAATTGTGTAGATTTTGGAGGAACGCAATTCAAACCATAACAGCTTATTTATGCTCAAGGCTATGTTAGACTCTGCTTTCTGGTAATGCAAATAAGAAATAAGACACGAATCAGGGTTTTCAAGATGTTTATAACATAAGATAAACACATTAAGCATGAATCACATGTCAATAATGATTGGAATGATTTGTAGGACATGTTATTAGTACATTGTGGATTTGGCCCATCCTTTCAGTTATGGAGTATAATTGCACATGGGTTTATGGAAAGTTATTTGTCACTTTGATGCATGGCCACAGAAACCTACAGAAAAGAAAGGAATCTAAAGCAGAAGGGATTTTAGCTATGTGTAGAGAATAATTACTTAGGTGACAAGATACTGGGAGAATTTCTTGAGAAGCCATGGAATTTTCATCTTATTTTTTCAAGATCATAGCAAAACAGCTACCCAGGTAGCTTTATATATTTATGAAGCCTACAGATTGTCTCTATTACGCCTTTAGAAACTCTGAACATTTTATTATATGAAAATTAATGTCCCCGACAGGACTCCAGATTTGGGCATTATCAATTCAATAACATAGCAACTGATATGCTATTCAGATTGCTTCCAACCTACTCTATGATGCTCCCATTTTTGTATTCTCTATATTATCATGAAAATAATTATTTACTAAATTGCTTGGAAATTCCAAGGACTCTTACATTTTCCATGACTGTGGCAAGATTTTACCAGGTACTTCCTTGTCTCTGTAATGTGTTTATACTCTATTTTTTTCTCCCATTAAATCATAAATATAATGTGAGCTTCTATCAAACCGGTAACTTCACTATTCCTCAAGCAAATTGCATTTAGTTTGCCTTTTGTTTATTTTCTGGCCGTTCCTCCGCATTTTAATGTATTCCTTATTGCCTACACTGATTCTATGCATATGTACATTTTATGATACAGTGCAAACCATGTCTCTTTTAGCCCATTTTCCTGGATCACATTGATATATGGGCCTATCTTCCTTATAAATTTTATTTATAATATTTTGCTGCCCAAATTAACACTTATTTTATAGTATTTTATATGACTTCATAATCTTTGTATTATCAAAAATGTTTGAAAGCTTAAAAAGTATACACAGTCACACAGACATGACCTTTAATACTATCCCTGTCAGTGATGAGTAATTTTGAGGTAGTCACCTAATACCTCTGAAGCTGAGGGTTTTCTTAGTTACAAATTAGAGGAGATATCTGCTTCATTTGGTTGACTCGCGATGGGTGATGACACAATGACTCCATGTCGTGTAGTAGCAGTATTCATCCCCATTCTGTTTCTCCACCCCTTTGACTTCCTTCCCATTCTTCAAGATTTTGTTTAGTTTAATTTTTTTAATCAACATGTAGTAGCCACGCTACACTGCTTTTCTTTGATATCCTGTTTGTACCAGTGAGATGCATTCTGGAAAATAGTCTGCCTAAGCTTTGCAATCAGAAAGGCATGTGATATAGGAAATTTGTTATAGAAGTGTTAGAAATTAGAAGGACTGGAGGAACAAATATAAACAAGAAAGGTGATGTTACCCAGAGTATACTAAGAGCAAGAAGCAGTTGCTATCCCATAGGCATGCAAGAGAAAATGAGGAAAAGGCAGGGTTACCTGTGGATCACTAACTATAGGAACCTAACTATTGGGCTGAAGGTATGGATGAGAGAAAGTAGAGTTCCTGGGAAACTAAGAACCCACGTTTCTTTTGATGAAGGAACCTAGGAGCCATATCTGTTGACCAGAAGTAGAAAACTGTGTTTTACCTTTTTTCTATTTTCTAATTTCATGCAAGTACCTCCAACAGGCAGTAAATGATCAGAACCCAACTAGAAAAGTATTAGGTAAGGTCTAATTTTCAGGATTTCATTCTTGCAGGTACAGGACTCTATTTTCCAGTTCTGTAGGGTTACGCTATAGTCACAAACAAGGTATCAGTGGTTTATAGCAGCTATGGTATATTTCTCTCTCTTACATGTTGGCAGCTTTGCTGTGGTGGAATCTCTGCTCCAGATGTCTTCTTTTTGGCTGCAGGAGTAAACTGCATTTGTGGTATGCCATTCTCAGTATAGGATGAAAGAGCAACCCTCCTGGTGGTCACTGACATGGCTTTTAAAATTTCTCTTTTTAACTGGCCTTTGTGGCTTCAACTCACATTTCACTGGCCAACCAAGTCATATGGCCAAACCTTATAATGTGGTTGGCGAGTTTCATCCTCTGAAATTTACATGATATGGGAAAGGCTGTAAGTTCCTCTCATAGGTAAACAGAGAAGCGCTAGAAACAGTAACTCCACTCGTGACCATTTTGGTCACAAATACTCACTTGCATTCTTTCTCCCTCTTCACAAAAAGTGCCTGCAGAACTCTTCCACAGGAAAGAGCGTCTAAAAGCCCCATGTAAGATCAGTGATGGGCTAAAGAACTAAGGTCTTGTAATGATCTATACATCAACCTAATCTTGATTAAGAAACCTAATTTTTAAAATTTTTTTATTAGGGCATATTGGGGAACAGTGTGTCCTTTCAGGACCCATCAGCTCCATGTCAAGTTGTTGTCTTCAATCTAGTTGTTGGGGGTGCAACTCGGCTCCAAGTCACGCTGTTTTCAATCTAGTTGTGGAGGGTGAAGCTCATTGACCAATGTGAGAATCGAACCAGCAACCTTGGTGTTATAAGCACTGCTCTCCAACCACTGAGCCATCCGGCTGCCCCAAGAAACCTACAATTTTAAAAGAAAAAGAAAAACACAAAAACAAGATTCTGCCATCCCAAACACCTAAGATACATTGATAGAACAGAGATAACATGTAATAATGATTACTGCCATTCAGAAACAGGAAGAACTGGAGGCACATGGCAGTACTTGTCTATAAAAATGATAACATCTTGCTCTTGTAACAGCCCATAATCTTGGGAGTAGGGAGTGTTTCTTGACTTGGCCTAGGTTCTGGTCCATGAGACTAGTCGAATAGCCTCCCCCTTGGTTCTTGATCTTTACGCTACTCTCTGAGAAATCCTTTGTTTAGGACTAAAAGTTATTTAGTCCTAAACTAAAAGTTATCATTTAGGACCTGAGAAATTTCTTTTTTTTCTTTTTTTTTTTCCAATTCTCATCCTGCCACAGAAACTTGTCAGGCCGAAGGTTATTTAACATTTCAAACAATCATAAGATCTTTTAATTCAGGCTGGTAGGTAGCCTTTTTGGAAGTGCAACTCACTTAGAAACTTTGCAAGTTTCATTTTTATATGATTCCAGTCAGGCTAATTGTTCTAATAGCTTGGCCCTTAATTCTTTTTGAGGCATGCCTTTCTCTCTAACTAAGACACAGGCCATTTAAGTTTATCAGTCTGTGGGGTAGCGACACATCCTCAGTATCTTCTCCCTGATACATTTTGCCATCTAAAAGGCAAAATGGTGAATTAAGTGTGCCACTCTTTTTATTCTTTTCTTTTTTTAACAGTCACTGACAACCATATCCTGGATTTGATATGTGTCTTGTGACTGAAACTTAATTTATCTTCTGCATTTCTCACTCTTCAAGCCCTGAAATTTCTGGATCCTCCACTTTCCCCCTTCTTATAAACCAATCAACTCTTTTCTAAGACAGTCTGTTTCTTGTAGTAGCTTGTCAAATATAGCTAGTAACAACCAAGTCTCATCCGTAATATTACTTATTCCAACCTCTTTAGAACAAAACCTCATTCAGCCCATTATCTGCCTTATCACCGGTGAGAGTTTCACAAACTATTTTGCATCTTTATAACATCTTTATAACTGTGTGACCGTTTCAAACCTAGTTTACGCTTATCTTATGAAAACATGCCATTTTCATCACCCACTTTATTAGGTTATGCTTCATTTGCAAATCTGCATGACTTAGAAATATACTTGTGTATTTCTTATTCATATTGTATGTTAGTAGTTGTGAGTTTCATGTGTCTTAGTTTCATATATCTTCTCTTTCAGGAACTTGACATGACAGAATAGACCCTATTTGAGACATGATATTCTCATGGCAAAGGGAGTGAGCAAGAGAGCAGAAATACAAAATGGCTAGTTAAACTTCCACTTGGAATGGACTTGCATCACTTCTGCCCACTTTTTTTTTTTTACCAAAGAAAGTCAAATGGCCACTCTTGACAATGGAATCATAAGTTACACTCTTCCTGCAAGAAGACCCTATAAATCACATTGCCAAGAGAAGGATGTATCTTTATCTTACAAAGAAGGAAATGTAAAATTTTCAGTGTAAAAATGCAAGCTTTTATAAAAGCATACTGTAGGAAGGGGTTTGAGGGCCCTTAGAACCAACAGACAAAAACCAACATTTAATTTTTTAAATTTTGTATAAAAATTAAAAGTTTTACCCAACACTGATTGTTTTGCAGAATTCTTCTACAGAACTCCATGTGATTTTGTAAGTGGAAAACATTTGGGAAATCAGTTTTTCAGTGAGTAGTTTAATGTAAGTTCATTTGAGTGAGGTCTTGGTCAACTGGCAGTAGGTTGAGTGAACTGGAAAGGATCGCAGAATAGTGTTTGGCTCAAGCCAATTTCTTTTATTGCTTCCATCTATGGGTTCATCAATATTCATGACATTTGAACATGGAAAGGAAATAGGTTCCGCAGAGCTAGTGTGATAAAAGTAAGTACTTCCTGTCACATTTATTTAAATAAAAATAGACAAAAGATGTGATTGTGTTTAGATTCATGCCAGTTATTTTAACAGAAAAAAAATAAGCAAAATATAAGATTATGCTGCACTTAAGATTGACAAATAAGGGGAAAATTGCTTCTTTATGATGCCAATTCCAAGTTACTCTCATCCAAATTTCCACACTAAAATTGAATTAATCTTCTCCCTTGGGTTAGTGGAGTTGTGGCAGATTCTTTTTGATGATGAGGTGCCCTTCAAGGGCAAAGGATAAAGGGCTCACTCTTCTTCATTCTGTAGTTAGAGCTGTCTGAGTTAAGGGAGTGTTAGAGTCATCACCTTGGAGTGCTATGCCACAATTACTGAGAAAGATAGGCAAGGCCAAATAGGTTGCCAAAGAAGGTGGACACAGAAAGCAGGAGATCTGATAGAATTTTTGAACTTAAAAGATGAAATTTGAAAGCAACATATTTAGATGATATCAATTGTGTAAGGTTAGTATGGATTTGATGACATGGTTATGTAATTTACCTAATTGCAAATGGCATGTTGAGCCATTCAATAAACATAAACTCTCATCCTCATGTAACATGCAGCCGCTAAAATACTATTCATACTTTGTAGTCCATCACAGCATGGCATGGCATGAGAGATATAGTTAGCCTATTTTTATCCATGTGGACTGTGGATGGTTTTTAAGTATTGAAATGTTTTTAAAGTATCAAAATATTATTATACCAGTTGATAGTCATTTTCCTTAGCTTTTTGAGAATGAAGTGATGCAAATAGTCCAAAAAAAAAAAAAAAAAGGAAAAGTATCTTCACAAGCAGAAAAAAAAACCACAAGTAAAAAAACATTGATTTTACTTGTAAGTTCTATAATAAGTTGGTCATCATCCCTTGGAGAAATCAAATAGCAGTCACTTGGTGCAATAAAAGAAATTTATGTATATGTGGAACCCCTGAATCAAATATTCTATCATTTGAAAAATATACAAGGTTTTTTCCTGCTTTTCAAGAAAGTTTTAATTCTTTTCATAAGACAAGGAAAAATCCTTATTTCACGAGGTATATTTATCACTTTGTATACGTTTTAATATTCTAACCAAATATTAATTTTATTATGTATCATTACTCCTCATCATAATGATGATAGAACTATTTCTGTATGGTAGATAGCTATAGATGTGGTTCTATAAATTCTGCAGGTGGTAAAATTAAGTATATTAATGCAAAATGGTATTTTACTTCTTGTTTATAAGTCCTATCAAGTGATACCTCTGTTAATAAGAGAATTGCAAAATCAGCAGTCCCTTTTGTAAAGGACTATCCTGCAAGGGATTGTCAGGCATTTACATGCTGCATTTGTAAGCAAGCAGTGGTCAGGAAATCATTCTTCTTGGCAGGGAGGGTGAAGAAAAATACAACATCAGTACACTGGATGATCTTAATATGCCACAAACCTCTGTTCTCTCTCTTCCTCTCCTCCCTCCACGTTCGTCCCTCCCTTGCTTTCAACTCTTTCTAACAGAGAAAGAGAAAGGAGATATCATATATACATTATTCGTTAATATTCATGAATGATCCCTCTACATACTTGTAAAAGATTAATTAAAAACAAATAAATTGAAAACACCTTGTTTGCACATGCCCGGCGAGGATGAGAAGCACTCAGACATCAGAGGTGCTCTGAGCGACACAAGGAGGCTTTTGTGCGGGACAGTGGTTCCTTCTGAAGTGTCTTCCTTCCAAAAATACTTGCGATTTAAGATGTTTGTTCATTTTATATCAGATACAGTTGAAAAAGAACTATAAAGCTATTGTTTTCTTATTTATTTTTTGTTGTTTAATTTTGTTTCGTTCATACCTCATCTAGACTTCAGACACAGGGAACGTAGTTGAAGTTTCCTAGCCTCAGGCAAATATACTTATGGCTTAAAGCAAATTAGTATCCTTATAGTTTAACAACAACAATAATGATAGTAATAGTAATAGCAAACATTTATTTAGAGCTTACTAAGCACCAGGCACTATACTGAGGGTTTGTAAATGTCGACACATTTTATCCTCTCAAGAAGCCTGTCGCATAATGAGCTAAGCGTTCTCATTTTATCTAGGAGTACACTAAGGAGAAAGCCTTTGAGTAATTTGCCCAAGGTCACATTGCTGGCAGGCGGCAGAGCCATGATTTGAACCCAGGTGTTTTTTGCCCTAGAGTCCATGTTCTTAGTAGCTAGAATATGTAGCTTTTTCCACAGACGTGCCAAGTTTATTCCAGACTCACACTACCCTGCTTACCTGGAAAGCTCTCTTCATGCTGCCTTGGCATCTGAGCTGCAGTGGCGAGTTAAGGTCCTGGCCTCTCTGACTTCTTCAATCTGATTTGCTCCTCCTCTGCTTCTACCCACTAAAACTTAACTCTGGATTACCAGAGTGTGCACTTAGCAGAGTTTATTAAGCCATATTGTAATGTGGTTGTTGATTGATAAGAATGTCTCTTCTTCCTTCTACTTAATTGCAAACTCTTTGAAGAAGAAAATGATGCTTTATTCACCATGGCGTCTATGAAAGTGCGAATGAGCATGTTTAATGCCCAGTATATATTTACCCTGTTTCCCCCAAAATAAGACCTAGCCAGACAATCAGCTCCAATTTGTCTTTTGGAGCAAAAATTAATATAAGACCTGATCTTATATTATACCTGGTCTTATATTAAAATAAGACCTGATATTATATTTATTATATTACCCAGTCTTATATTAATATATATAATATACTATATATTGTATTAAAATAAGACCGGGTCTTATATTAATTTTTGCTCCAAAAGACGTACTAAAGTTGATTGTCCGGCTAGGTCTTATTTTCCGGGAAACACGGTGTTTACTCTATGATAACAGAAGAATGGATTCATACACATAATTGTAAAATCCAGGCCTGCAAAGCCTAAAATCTTTAATGTCTGGTCCTTTACAGAAAAAGTGCTGACCCTGATGAAGAAGTGTAGGCTGAATCTTGCATTAGCAGCATTTCCTCAAATTATCAGCTAATACACATTCTCCTTTTCTTTGTCCCAGACTAAACCTAGACTTTTGCCTTTCTACTTACAAACTTTTCTCCCATTTTCCATGTGTATGTTTTGTGCTCAGTACCATGAGCTCAAAAAATAGGCCTATCTATTAAAATGCAGCTTTTCTTGGGGAAGTGGGGGAGGGGGGGTAGATGCAGGGCTGCTTGAGTTAGAGACATTAGAGAAGAGCTAGAACATGTGGGAAAAACAAAGTGAAAGATTCCAGACTGAATGTTCTGGGAAAAAAAGAGCTTGAGGTTTTATGCCTGTCTTTTAAAGAGAAAAGTACAGATATTCTAAACTGTACAAAAATAAAATATACACTTCTTTTGTGTGGCAGTGAATCCAGGAAGTATGAAGAGGATTGCTTATTTTCCTATTAAATTTCAATGAGCTCTGCTACAAAGCAAATAAGCCTATTTATGAAATGGTTATTTTGAAGATTTCAATAATCCTGAATAAACTTCTATTGAGTGTATATCAAAAGAACTTTGAGCCTTGAAATGTATCTAACTAACACTCTAGATACAGCTTAAGACCGATCTTTAGTTAAATATTTTCCGTAAAACACAACTATCGATGATGAAATTTAGTAACTGGGATTCAGATGTAATTATTACTATAAAAATATATTGTCAGCCAAGAAGAAACTCTAGACAAAGGAAATAATGTATTAAATGAGCTTGGATCTAAACCTTCACAATATATATTGGAGACTCAATTTTATGTAAAAATTATACCTTTATATCAGTGTGAATAGTTCTTATATAAATTCTAAATAAAACAGGTAGATAAAATTAGAATACTTCAAAAATCTCTGTCTTCCTTATATATGTATAGACTTTCAAATATACCTTTTAAAATTTATTAAGTGTTTATAGATTCAAAACGGTTTAATCAGAAAGCTATGCCTTCTTTTTTGGTATTTTTTCTTTCAATAAATTATCACTCTTAGAGTGGTAATTATAAAAATATATAAAAATATATAGTATATATTTTTTCAAATTTCTTTAACATGTGACATTATTATACTTTACATTATATTAGTGTGTTTTTCATTGGTAAGTTGGCCAGTTTTGTTTTCCTGGGATGAGGTTCATTTTTCAAATTAATATCTCATGACTCCTTTTTCATAACACTTGGCTCATTTGCTTTTGTCCTTTCATGTCTGTGGCTTCATATGAGATAACTCAGGACAGAGAAAAAAGAATAATACATCTCTCAAAGTCACATTTGACCCACATGTTAATGCCCGAATGTTAATGACAGGAACACAAAATAAATACTCTCAATCTTCCATCTGTGTAATATAAAACTTTATATCAAATGTTTTATAAACTATTTTGCTATGAACTAAACTTACAAGGAGATATTATTCAATGAAAATTACTCCCTTTCCCATAAAGTACATTTGCATATAATTCTTATTCCTTAGAATGTAAGATGTGTTATACTTGCTCAAGGGCATTTTTTTTGTCTTCTTTGGAATTGATACTTTGAGTAATTTATCTGTTATTGATAAACTTGTTAGTTATTGTGCTACCCTCATACAAATATATTTCACCCAAAGCAGTCTATATTTTCATAACACTTGATCAGGTAAAAAGTAAAGGAGGAAAGAGTTTATAATTCAGGAAGATGACCAAATAATAAAAAGATTCATATAATACCATTTCTGTAGATATTTCTATGAAGTCACAGAAATTGCAGAAACATCGTCTGCTCTACGTGCTCTATGAGTTCTATATATGGAATCCTAGGTACCCCATTTTGATTATTGTATGAAACAAACTAGAAAAGTGAAAACTATTAAAAAACTATCTAACTGTACTTTGTTGCCAGGATATCCCATGGACCATAGGTTCATTAATAACTCATTAATTATCCTCAGTGATGGTTTGGGATGGCTTCTAGGAATTTCATCTGCTGATCCAGACTCAAAACAAAAGTTCATCCTTATTTTAGAAAAGCATGGAATATTGATTAAAACATAAGAATAATTATTTAAATTCATGTCTCTAATCTGAAACTTCATTTTGACAGGTTGTGACTAGATTTTTCAACTTGAATTTGTATAAATAAACTTAAATAAGTGAAAAAAAATTATGAAACACCTAAATATAGCCCAAGAAACTGATTGTGTCAATACAAGTTGAAACATGTGGGCCCCAAGCTTTGGCTTGCTCATTATGTGGGCTCTCCCAACCTGGGTATCGTCATTGCCTGATGCAGTCGTTTCCTACTTCCCGCTAAACATAGGTGTAGCAATACTTTCAAAATCCGTAAGCTTCCTGAAATCACAGGGTTTTACATGTTTCTGTGCATGCATAATTTGATGCAATGTTGTTGTCCCTCCTTCCATGTACCTGTTTGCAGGTACAGTTACCATCAGCTTTCATATTCTGTCTTAAATGTCAACACCTTCCCAGATGTTCAGGATATGCTCAATCCCTCTTCTAGAAAGTCATCACCAGATGTCATCATTCCTTTTCGTAAGTCACTCTGTTCACTGTACTGAATTCTCTCTCCTCACTAATTACATGCATAGTAATCCGATTGAATGTGTTTATTAGATTTTGTGCTCCTTAGGACGTGGGCTAATTTGTTTTAATTGAATTTCATAAAGAGGTGAGGTAAAAGTGATTTTTTTTTAAAAAAGCAGTAATGAGTGAGAAAAATAAGTGACAGCAAAGGGTTGAAATTGATATGAAATTTCATCCTAAGGAACAGAATATAAATGAAAACAATTTCTAAAGCAGCATCTAAGTCATTGTTAGAACAACAGTGAAAAGTAAACCCTGTCTCATGTACCTTTTTTCTATTTCTAACACATACTGTTTGATGCTTGGAAACATAGCATCAAATATTAAATCAGTCAATCCTGTAATTGTATTTGAATCCTTACTATGTTGTAAATCCTTTGGAAATATAGGCAGTGGATGTGAAATATTTAACTTTTGAAGGAGATTAATATATAGTTGGAAAAGATTAATGTGCCAGAAATGTCATGAGAGAAATATGGAAATAGCCATTTGTTAGAACCATCAAGTTTCTTAGATGAGGCACAGAGAAAGCTCCTAGAATATTTAGAGGGGGAATGACTTGTGTCCCACTAAGACAACATGGACAGGCTTTGTAATGGGGTTGTTATTACTACAACTCTCTGTGCCTCAGTTCCTCATCTGTAAAATAAAAACAATAATGGCACCTATCTCAAACAGTGTTGTGTTAAATGAACTGATAAATGTAGAACTTTTAGAAGAGCCCTTGGCACATAGTAGGTGCTTAACCAAAGCAAACTGACATCATTACTACTACTACTACTACTACTACTACTACTACTACTATTATTCAATAGGGACCTTGGCATATACAGCCTGGATTTAAAGAGAAACATGCAAAAATAAAGGTACAAAAAAAGTGTATTTCAAGAAATGGTGAAGAGTATAATTGATAGAAACATAAAGCACGGAAATGGAAGAAAAGGTCTGAACTGAGAAACCTGGTTTGACAGGAATACAGGTTTAGAAAAAAATATATTTATTTTAGGTAGCAAAGACCTACACATGTTTATAAACTTTGGTTGACACCCTTAATTTCCTCTATTACAGTTCTTCTCAAGCTTATATGTGCATACATATCACTGGGGCATCTGAAATCTATGGTAGGGGATTCTGAATTTCTAACATTCTGCCAGATGATACGATGGTACCATTTAAACACAACACTTTGAACCTGCTGCTTTACTTGTCCATAGCCGCCCCCCACAACCGGAGCAGAAACTGTTTCTGTCCTGTTCATCTTTGTATCTATAATGCCTGACACTGCTCAACACACCATAAGTGCTCCAAAAATGTTCAGTGAATGAGTGAATAAATTACTGGGGAAATGAGTGCAAAAACATGAAGACATGGAAATTCTAGATACAAGTGAGAGAGGGGTTGGTTAATGGGATATCTTTCCAGGGCATGAGAAAGGAAAGCAAGGGAAAGAATACAGATGGTGTAGGTTAGTTTTGGCCAGGAAAACAACAATAAAAAAAAAAACCACCTTTGTGTAGAAAATGGAGAACAAATAGAAGAGAACTCTTTTGAAGTAGAAAAGAGGAGAAAAAATGGAAGTCTCATAGAAGGTTCTGGATTGGCATAGACAATCAGATTCAAGATTCTTAATGCCTAAGCCCACCCACAGTGCAAAAAAGGTGAAAATCTTTGAGTTTTATGTGTGACACAGGAAGCTAATCTCAGCCTAGTCGATAACTATGTTGAGATTTGTTTTTTAAATACGTATTCTCAATCTCACTCCAAATCTGTGGAATTAACTGATAGTTTTAGGTGAAAGTCAGTGGAATATGTATTTAAATAACTTTACAATGAGCTAGTCTTTAGCAGAACAGAAACTCAAAGTTATTATAACTGAATTTTTTAATTATTTTACATTTTGCCTCATTGCTTTGAGAAAAGTATTTAGAATTTAACTAGTACTATTGCTAATACGCTTGATATGGTTCCAAAAATGTAATAATATTGGTCCAAAACCAATAACTTTAATCCAGGAAAAAGAAAAATAATAGATTAAGGAGAAAAATTGGGATCAGAAATGTGTTTTACAAAATCCTCCCTAAAACAGATGCCTTCTCTTTGGGTTTTCTTTTTTTTTTTTTAATTTATTGGGGTGAAAATTGTTAGTAAAGTTACATAGATTTCAGGTGTACAATTCTGTATTACATCATCTATAAATCCCATTGTGTGTTTACCACCCAGAGTCAGTTCTCCTTCCATCACCATATATTAGATCCCCCTTACCCTCATCTCCCTGTTTGGGTTTTCTTAACATGTGAGTGCTGGTGTTTGTTAATTGCTCACAAAAAAATGTGGTTTATGAACAACTCTAAGCATTATGAGCACTGCAAACCATTTGGTGGGGAAAGTGTGTTGTATTGAAACAATATGTCTTGTTGGCATAACATCTCTATTGCATAAAAGCAGCCTGATATTTGAACTTAAATTCTTCTTAATTTAAAGTAAACAACCTACTCAATGGCTGTTTAGATGGTTTAGAATGACTGTGCTACTGAGTGCTGAACTTGAACTGACATGTTCCTATTTCTAAAGATATTCGATGATATTGCTGTAGCTGGGCTTCAAGTGAACATGGAGGAAAACAAGAAAGTTGTGAAATTAGTATATTTCTTGTTAGCTTAGATGAATGAGCAAGTTTTTATTCTTAAGAAAATGCCAGGATAATACTTAGATATTAGCTTAACTAAAATGCGTTTTACAAGAGGAATTAAGAAGTAGTATAGGCAGTACAATCAAATCGTGATGTTTGAATTAATTGATTGAATGCCTTATCTTTGTAGCTTCCTAAAAAGGAAGAGTCGTTTCTTAAAATGCAGGTGCTATATTAGGTTACATGTGTTTTTCTTCCTGTCTTTGCTGAGAGAATTAAATTAATACTGATATTTAGGATTCTAACTCCATCTGTAACCTAAGGACATTAAATTCAGAAAATTCAATTAATGAAAACACTGGCCTTGCCTGTGGAATCATCAGTATAGATAACTTTCTCTTTCTCTGTTTCCTTTTCTTTTCCTTTATAGTGAAAACATATCAGGTTTTCACTACTAGGATTTAATGAGGAAATTTCAAACTGTGAATAATGGTATTTCTAATATTTCTTTGATTATATTCTCACATATTACATCAGTAAAAATATAATTTTGTATTGGAAACTGTTTCCAAAAATGTCATTTGTTCAGAGAGTGCTTTGTCAAATTTAACTCCAGAGGGTTAAATTCAGAAAACAAATTTTAGAAAGTCCTTCAATCACTGCAAGCATGAAGAATAATTTTTTTAAAGATCAGCATCAGTAGATTAAATTGATGATAGCTCATTTTAATGTATCCCAAAATTATTCAATTTTAACCTTGTCTGTTATCGTTGAATGTTTCATAAAACTGTGTGTGCTGTTTCAGTTGTTTACCCTGTTGAATGTATTCAGGAAAATTTTCCTTGCCAAACTTTCTGCTCACATTATTTATATATTTTGTTTGAATTTGTTGAGTGCTATTTTGGGTTTAATGTTTCCCCATGAGAATTACTTGAATCATTAGTGAAATAATTCATGTTGACAGTGTACCTTAAAATTTATTTAATGTTTTAAAGAATACTTAACATTTAATTAATATTTGATATTTGCTTCTCATTACTTCCTCTGTGCATTTAGGGGCTTTGATTGATGATGCACAAGACCCCGTTTTAAGTGCTGTCAAAGTTTTCCTAATATAAAGGCACTAATAACTTAAGTGGTATTTTTTTTTTCTCTATCATTTACTGAAAAACTTTTAATCATTATATTCATTGTTAGGGCGGATGCTGTAACAAATACCACAGCCTAGTGGGCTGAAATAATAGACATTGATTCTGTCACATTTCTGGAGGCTACAAGTCCAAGATTGTGGTGTTGGGTGGAGTTGTCCTGAGGCCTCTCTTCTTGGCTTCCAGGTGGCCACCTTTTCACTGTATCCACACGTGTCTTTCTTGTGTGCATATGTATGTCTGTGTCCTGATCTCTGTTTATAAGGACAGTGATCATATTGGATCAGGGTCTACCCATGTAACCTCATTTTACCTTAGTTACCTCTTTAAAGAACTTGTCTCTAAATACAGTTACATTTGAGGTATAGGACTTTGACATATGAATTTGGGGGGGGGGCACCATTCAGTCCATAACGAGCATCCATCAGGGGATGTAGTCTTGTAAATGTAATGTTTTATAATATTCACAAAATCAAATTACCTTTATATGTCCAAGTAATGTTGACCTAACGGTGTTGACAGTGCCGGCAGATTATTCTGACTTAGTCAATTCTACAGGAACAATGTGGCTGTTGTATGAAGCTTCTCACTGAATCTTATCTGGTATTAATGGCTATGTTCCTTCCATGACAGTAAAATCAATGGGTATATAGTAAACCTCTAAGAGAAAGGAACGTTGAGAATGTAGCTACATGGAGTTTAATGTTGTTAAGTAGAATAACATGTAAAAGCAGTGTCTACAATGTAGTTAAAAATAAGCATTGCTTTCCTGATTATACTTAATTTTTTCTCATTTGGAAGAACTGTTTAAAGCCATTCCATTTTTAACGAAAATTATGTTTACAAATACCCTTTTTCTCTCTTTTAACATTTCATACTTCCAGAAAAGGAGCTATCCTTTTTAAAATTGTACATTTTAAATCTTACATGACTATCTCATATTGATTTATGCACATAGAAATCCTTCTTTTTTCCTGTTGTTTTGTTTTCTTGGAGAAAACTAGTTTCTTGAGTGAACTGAGGAGCGCTGCTTGAAAATAAAACTACAGTTTTATTAATAGAAACAGTAATTGATCTAATAATCTTTAAAATTTGTTCTTAATTGGACTAGCATACTTTCCAATATGCTTTATTGCCATGCTACTCAAATTGTGGTCTGAAGCTTGTCCTGCCCCTGAAATTTGTACTGATCAGCAACAAGACAAGTACAGAAATTAAGAGTCAAGAGTAATCATCGATAAGACCTTTATAAGCTTTGAATAAGTTAACATTGTCTGTTGAGTCTACAAATAAAAAAAAGAGGGAATTCATCTTGAATTCTTTCTATTTTTATTTTATCTTGCAAGTATTTTTCTTTTGGATTTCACAAAAGTTTGTGAAGGTCTGAAAATTACAAACAAAGGAAAACACAAAACGTTACCTTTTAACAGAGTATGAGCAACACTGTTCTATGGAATGGGGAGAAGAGCTTTAGACATGATTCAGGCGGACTTGAATTTGATCCTGCCTCTGCCACTTAAAAGCTGTTGGGATTCAGGGCAAATTATTTACAATCTCTGAGCTTGTGTTGTCACCTTTTAGGTGACGATCACAAAATGTTGGAATTTTATCATATGTAGTACATAGACTGTAAACCAAGGTATTTCAACCTAGCACTACTGACATTTCGGGCCAGATAATTCTTTGTTTTAACATCCTCTGTTAAAAGAGGCCAGTCCAAGGCATTGTAGGATGTCCAGCAATGCCCCTGGCCTCACCCAAACTAGATGTCAGTAAGTATCCCTCCAGTCTTGACAGTTGAAGAAGTCTCCAGTCATGGCCAAATGTCCTGAGTGTGGGGGAGGTGAATTGTCCTGTTTGAAAAACACTGGTCTGATCTAACCACATAAGGAAAAATTCATACATGGTTAACCGAACCCTTATAAATGTCTTAAGGAATGTAAACATTGAAATGAAGACCAATGTACTATAGCTTAATAACTCCAACGCAACCTTTTTTTTTCTTTCTGCGTTAGATTTCATGTTTTCTGTCCTTTAAAAAAAAGAAAAACATTTAACTGCTGCATTTTTTTAGGTTGAGTAGTAGACAAAAGTTGATTTACATTTATAAGAACATTATTTATATATAAATAATATACACACACACACATATATGAGGTCTGACAAGTTTGCGAACGATGTTGCTAACCTTTTTTGATATCAGAGGGATTATTCATTATGAATTTGTACCAACGGACAAGCAGTTAACTAAGTTTACTATTTGGAAGTGCTGAAAAGGCTGCATGAAAAAGTTAGATGACCTGAAACTTTTCACCAACAATTCCATGGGTTTTGTATCACGACAATGCCCAGCTCACACAACACTGTCCATGAAGGAGTTTTTAGCCAGGAAACAAATAACTCTGTTGGAACACGCTCTCTGCTCACCTAATCTGTCCCCCAATGACTTCTGCTTTTACCTGAAGATAAAGGAAATATTGAAAGGAAGACATTTTGATGACATTCAGGACATCAAGGGTAATAATACAATGACAACTCCAGAGGCCATTCCAGAAAAAGAGTTTCCAAAATTGCTTTGAAGGGTGCACTAGACACTGGCATTGGTGCATAGATTGCAAGGGGAGTACGTTAAAGGTGACGTAGTGATATTCAGCAATGAGGTATGTAGCACTTTTTCTAGGATGAGTTCGTGAACTTAATTGTCAGACCTCGTATATGTACACACACCTAAAAACACCCACATATATGCTACCATATAATATGCATTATAATATAATCACATATAACTGCATATGTTATGATGTGATATCATCTGATACGATTTGCTGAGGAAACAATACATTCACTTTTGCAATCATTTCTAACCATAGAGTTATGGTGTTCCATCGAGCAGCCACTCACCACAGGTTGGTTACTTGAAATGTGTTTAGTTGGAATTAAGATGTGTGGTTTATGTAAAATACACACCAGAGTTTGAAGAGATAGTATGAAAAAAAAAGTAAGTTATCTCAGTCATTTTAGTATCAATTATATGTTGAAATGGTAACATCTTGGTTATTTTTAGTAAATAAAATATAATTAATTTTAACTCTTACCTTTGTTGATGTGACTATTTGAAAATTTAAAATTATATACATGGCTTGAATTGGTTTCTTACATTATATTTCTCTTGGGTCACACTGCTGTAGAACATATAGTCTTTGATTGGAATGTTGGATTTAATCATCTGTTGCACTTATATTAATGATTTTCTTTCTGATTTTTTTTATAGTGATGTGTGATGAGTTAAAGTATGTGAAAGGTGTATATAACAAGAGTTACTCTCAGGGTTAGGTTTACCGAAACCAAAATATGCAGGTTGCATAGCAAATAAGATCAGTAAATATTAGTTGCCATGATTATTCCTATTGTTACTATTATATAGTTAGGATTGTAGTTCTTCAGTAAATGAAACAATGAGAAGGAAGAGGAGGAAAACTTTTCAGTGCTCAGATTGTTCCTGTAGCATGCGTTGTTAAGCCAGCCATGCATGTCTTCCATTTCTAAATGAGATAAGATTTGAATACCTCAGTGCAGAATCCTTGAGTGTACGTCCATGTCTATTAGTTTTTATTCTCTTTACTTTTGTCTACCTAGCCCCACCGAGTGCACGTGTAGGTGCTCAGTATATTTCTATTGAATATCCTGTTGCCTTACTGAAAGAAACAGAAAATTAGAAAATTGATGTCCTCTTCTGTTATTTTGGGTAACTTTATTCCAGCCATTTGTATTACTGGTTATAAGTTTTGTAAAAGAAAATCAGAGGGAATTTTCAACTCGATTGTGTGAATAAACACACACTCTTTTAAAAAATAGAAGACATTCCTTTGTGTATTGAGCACATTGATTGAAATGATTACACAGGATATATGCAAAGAGAAGAGTGTATTTATTACTTTTCTGAATTTACTTTTAACCCTTTGATTTAAAAAATGTACTAATAAAAACAAAGAAACAAATGTAATCTTTTTTAATCGAGATTCTCTCCTAGAGAATTAAGTGGATGTTAATGCCCTAAGCACTCATCAGATGTAATTAATTAGCTTCTCTCCTGGAATCTAGACTAGTACAAGTTATGTAAGGATTTTGGAGAATGAGAAAATAGTAATCCCATTATTTTCTGTGTTATCATTCATTGTTCAGATGAGGAACTTTGAATAAGTTTCTATAGGGATTTTCTGTATTCGAATATTTGTTTTCTTCACGTAATCAGGCTTGAAGGGAGAAGCCACTTAATGAAGAAACAAAGACAATGCGATTGGTTGGATTGTTAATCAGAAGAAATGAGCACAGTATTTTGCTTGTAATTGCTATAAAATCAATCTTGAAAGACAGAAACAGAAGCCAAACATTCAAGGAAAGGGTAAAAAAATAATGTATACTTGTACATTGAGAAGATGGAAGATGGGGCAGTAAACACCAGAAATATTCAGGAGCAACATACTGAGGTTGCAAAGAAGAAATAGAATTGGAGAGAACAAAGTAAAAATTCCAAAATACAGTAAAGTAGAAAGCAGAGATAGCCTCTGGAGGATATTTAAAATTCTACATTAACATTTAAGGTTACTCAATATATGAATAAAAGTGCTATGGCCTATGGGGACAATTAGTGTAAGGGCTAGCTGAGTTTGACTTTTCTCCACTCTCTAAAGGTTATTATTTTGCTGTCAAAAGGATCACATTAAAAGGAATACCAAACTAGTTCATATCCACTTGAGGAAAGTTGTATTGCATTTTAGTACATGGAAAGAGGCTATGCTTGTGTGGGCTCCTATACTATGAATATTGATCCAAACAGAAAAAAGATCCCCAAACTAGAAGCAGCAGTGGAAGGCACATATTTAAATAATGTGGCATCCTCAAAGTCCAGTAAACTCAGTGATTCAAAAAGGAGGAGGTAGCAATTGTGTGAAATGCAGCTGAGGAACTTGGAGGCCTGGAATTTGTCAAGTCAGCAGTTGCTCCAGATCTTGACAAGGACATTTTCAGGAGTTTAATGGGCACAAAAGCCTAAATAAAGAGGTTTGAGACAGAATGCAAGGAAGGAAGCACAGAAACCGGTAGTCAATAACTTTGGGTCAGAGACTAGAAGATAAGCAATAGCCAATAACTTTGGGTCAGTAAGTGGAAGAAATGGGAGGGACCAAGGGAATTTCTGTTTTATGACAGAAGAATGGAGTACACTGCAGTCTGACAGGAAGAGATGTTGACAATGTAGGAGAGGAAGCATATGTGTAATGGACAGAAATCTTCAGATTGCAGGTCAGGGAAGAAATGTTGAGCACCATATGTGGATTTGACCTTAGACGATTGTACGGCCAGTTCATCAATATGAATGTCAGAAAGCCAGAGTATGTACGAAGTCTGGCAATTAAGTTTGCGAACTTGTTGCAATGATCTTGCTAAACTTTTTTGATATCAGAGGGATTATTCATTATGGATTTGTACCAACTGGATAGTTAACCAAGTTTACCATTTGGAAGTGCTGAAAAGGCTGCGTGAAAAAGTTAGATGACCTGAACTTTTCGCCAACAATTCATGGCTCCTGCATCACGACAATGCACCAGCTCACATGGCACTGTTCGTGAGGGAGTTTTCAACCAGTAAACAAATAACTGTATTTGGACACCCTCCCTACTTACCTGATCTGGCCCCCAATGATGTATTTCTTTACCCGAAGATAAAGGGAATATTGAAAAGAAGGTATTTTGATAACATTCAGGATATCAAGGGTAATACGACAGCTCCGATAGCCATTCCAGAAAAAGAGTTTCAAAATTGCTGTGAAGAGTGGACTAGGCGCTGGTGTCACTGCATAGCTTCCCAAGGGGAGTACTTCAAAGGTGACCATAGTGATATTCAGCAGTGAGGTATGTAGCACTTTTTCTAGGATGAGTTCGTGAACTTAATTGTCAGACCTCATAAGAATAGATAGAAGCAGTCTTGTGTTTTCTCAGTGGAGAGTCAGAAACAGAAAGTGATGTTGAACATTTAAGAAAAGAGGAGAAAAATGTGATTATTTTTTCTTTCTGAAAATGAGAGAGCAAACTATTTATGAAACAGTATAAGAATGCTACCAAATTCTGAGGGCCCACTTGATATTAGGACTCATAAAACATGTGTTACGTGTTAGTGGAAATGGTAACTTATTTTCATGGGTCCCTGCAGTTGAATGAGATGTTTCTACTTTCAAATGCATGACTTTGGCTTTGTTTCATACTTAGATAAAATATTTACCATTAATGTTAAAGAATGGTTTGACCTGGGGAAAAATATTTATCCTCTCTATGGGTCATCTGTTTCTTGGAAGTAATGTTACTTTTCTTACAAAATAATTTTGAGAATTAAATGATGTAACACATTTTAGCACAGTACGTGACAATAGTAAGCATACATCCATTGTAAGTTATTGGAATTATTTCTGTTATAAAACCAGACATTTTCTGTAGATCAAGTACTTGGGATTCAATAAAGTTGTAGTCAGAGATACAACTGGGCTTAATAAACAGAAAACTTACTTATGATGTTTTAATCAGATAGGTGTTTACTTTCCTAATCAACATGATGACAGTAAAGGGCTGGATCAGCTGCTCAAGGATGTCATCAGAAACCAGTGCTCCTTCCATTTTTTCTACTACCATCTTAGCACACGGCTTTTGTGCTCAGAGTTGCAAGATGGTTACTGTTTATATAGGCTTTGTGTCAGAGTTCCTAGTAAGAAAGTAAGGGAAATAAAAAATATGAATGGCTAATGTGTGGGCCAATTGAGAGAGAGAGAGAGAGAAAGAGAGAGAGTGAGCTACTAACCTGTTCACTTTCTCTTCCTTCTCATTGGCTTGAACTTCATGAGATACAAGGTAGCATAGAAAGGTATTTTATCAGGATAGATTGTGCCCTGAATAAAACTGGGGTTTTCTTTTTAAAGAAGCATAGACTGTGTATTTGTTAGGCAGCTAACTGTGTCTACCACAGAGGGTCAAAATGAGTTCTTTTTTCCCCTGGGAAAGCCCATTGTTTAGTGGAGGAGACAAGCACAGAAACCTGCATTCACAAATAGAAATGTGTACAGGGCCACAGACAAATGAGCACAGTGTATTGGATGGCAAGTTATTGAGCAGGTGTCACAACTAAACGTGGCAGGAATTATCTAGGTCTAGTAGATTGATGCTATGAGATCTGTGGACTCAAAGTGTTTAGCTCTGTCAACAGAAGTCCAAATCTGGATTCTTTCTTTCTTTCTTTCTTTCTTTCTTTCTTTCTTTCTTTCTTTCTTTCTTTCTTTCTTTCTTTCTTTCTTTCTTTCTTTCTTTCTTTCTTTCTTTCTTTCTTTCTTTCTTTCTTTCTTTCTTTCTTTCTTTCTTTCTTTCTTTCTTTCTTTCTTTCTTTCTTTCTTTCTTTCTTTCTTTTTCTTTCTCTCTTTCTCTCTTTCTCTCTCTCTCTCTCTCTCTCTCTCTCTCTCTCTCTCTCTCTCTCTCCTTCCTTCCTTCCTTCCTTCCTTCTTTCCTTCCCTCCCTCTCTCTCTCTCTCTCTCTTTCTTTTCTCTCTCTCTCTCTCTCTCTCTCTCTCTCTTTCTTTCTTCTCCTCCCTCTCTCCCTCCCCCTTCTTTCCTTCCTTCCAAATCATGAACTATATTACTGTGTTTTAATGTGCAGACATAACAAATATATATGGCCTTGACTCAATACTGTTCTCTGACCTATACGTGTTGATATTTTAAATTTTAATAAAGGCTTCAGCATGAGTATTGCCAGTTATATAGGAGCCTCGTGGACAAAGAAACTTATTTTGAAGAACTTTGTTTTCCTTTAATATTGCATGAAATGCAGTGTACCGTAGAATCATAAATCTTTACAATGGAAGGGACCTAAGTAATTATCCCATTCAACTCTTAGTTTTTACACGAAAAAGTTGAAATCCAGAGAAGTAAAATCAACATCAAGGCTGCACAACAAAGCTTTAGAACCCAGGTCTTCATTTGCTGGACCAGGATTTTTTCTACCTCAGCCTGCCTGTTTATATGAGTCAGATTGAGGAGTGAGTGGGAATTGACAAGGCGATTGTCTTAGTCCACTGGCCGTGTGATGCAGAAGTAATGGTACTGTTTTAAACATTCCTGTCAGTTCACCTTAGTGATAATGCCAGGGAAGAAGAATTCCTAGAGAATGTGAAAATAACTCAGTTGAAAGCTATTTCACAGCCTTTTAGTCAGTAATTAATTCTGCCAACAGGTTATCATTTCTGAAGGTCACATGGTTGCTCATCTTTTATTAAGATTTTGTAAGAAGGAAACAAATGACCCCAAATAAGCTCACATCAAGGACTTTCCTAATACAGTTGAGCATTTGAATTGGTTTCTTTCCAAATAATCCTACCTCTGAGTGAATCTGGACCTGAATCCATCGGAAAATACAATATTGGAGGTCTTTAAATCACTGAAAAACTTATAAAAATCTCAATTTTCCAAGGATCTGTTAGCATAGGATAAATTAAGTTAATTTTAGTGGGTTTTTTTCAAGCTGGAAAGGCTGCAATCTAGAAATATTTCTATCAGAATGTCTTAAATTTAGAAAATAATTAACTGCTTCCAGGAATTGATTCTTTAAAAAGTATCAGTTTAGAATACCCCATTTTTAGAATATTCTGGGTCACTATTATTTGTAACTTCATCTGATTAACCAACCCATTAGGCTTCCATGATGAGAAATTTAGCTTCATTCCTTTTTCTATTATGGCAAGTTTTACCCTTAAACATATTCATAATGTTTCAGGAACAAAACATTTAGAGGATACCTGGCAATTAGTTAAATTGATACTCACCTGTTCAGGCTGAATAGTTCTTCATTGTCTAATTCATAACTCAGTTGGAGCATATGTATGCTCTTTCTGTTTTTCAATTTAATTGTTTAGTTCATCCTTTTTTTTTTTTTTTGACTTTGTTCTTTACATGGTATTAACATTGGTATAATTCGAGAGTTCATTTGGTTTTTCCCTCTCTAATTCTCCCAATTTGTGCTAGGCACAGCACCACCTTAACATTCCTAGACAGACATATGTTTAGTTGCTCTTTTTTTTTCTTTTTTTTCTTTTTTCTTTTCTTGAAGCTCTCTAGGGAAGAAGATCCCATAAAATCCCTTGGTATCCAATTCTAGTGTTTAATGGAACATGTCCATTCATCTATAATAATATTTGTAATTATACAGCACATTTCTTCTGAGTAGCTTTTGGCACTTTAAAATAGTATTTCAATCCCCAAGACATTCCTAGAAGTAGGTGGTAAGCTTCATTATTCTCCTAGAGGGCACAAACAATGTTTTTTCACATGTTATATTCAGTGCTCAGGACATTGTGAAGGCTTTGGAAATGTTTAATAATCAGAATGGTAATTTTACAGATGGATGAATTGAGAGAAAGTAAATTTAAGTCCTCTTGCAGTGTCCACAATGGGAGAAACAATGAAAAATTTTTACTTAAATACACTGATGGGCTGCAATATTTTTCCATAAGCTTCTGCTCCTGTTTTTGATGCTTTGCTTAGAAATTAGATACTTTTATGGATCTTAAAAAAGAAAATACTCCTGTTTAGGCAAGTCTGATATTATTTAGTGAGTTATTATCAGTTTAAACATGTTGGAGACCAATAAACTGTGCATGAGATAAGCTTCATCATTGGAACTTATCATTTTGGGGTCCCTTTTCTCAAGGAACCTACTGGTTGCATCTGGTTCCTTGTTAAATATTCCATATTTTACAAGTATATTGGGCAAGGCTTCTCCAGAGTTCTGAAACTTTCAAACTTTTGCCAATTAAAATATTCCTGATTTGCATCTCATATCATTTGGGTCCTGGTAAGTCTCCACAATGCTATCAAATAAATACATTAGAAACTCCCAAATTGTTGTAGATCATGACATACCTTTGCATTTCAGCAGGGACCTTTTGAGAGCATAGTGGTTTAGCCCAAAGAATAAAAGGAGAAATTTCAGGAAAAATGTCTTGGATTAGTTAGAAGAAATATTTTGGCAGCAGCTGATTTTCTTAGAGCTGCATAAATTATACTGTATAGATATCTACTCTAACTTTGAGTAGGAACAGTCATGGACAGCTGTAAGACTTTAAGTTTTCATTAGCAATTAAATTTTACTGCATTACCAAGACTGGTAGATTGGAACCCTTGTCATGATCAAAACAATCAGTAGGTCTAAAATAGAGACTCTGTATCATAATAACCTTATACAGTGTTAGATGGTTACTAGACTTATCCTCGTGACCAGTTTGTTAGGTATATAAATATTGAGTAAACTCTATTGCACACCTGAAACTAATATAATATTGTAGGGTAAATATTTTAATAAAAAATGTAGTAGATATTTGGTGGGACTTGAATGTCTCAAATGACATGACTGGTATGGCAGCTTATTGGGTAATCTTTTTACATGTGCACGTCATGTTTTCAAAAGCAAATGTTCTAAGCAGATTCTGAAAGTAGGTCTAAATCTGAGATGTTCATATTTAACCTGATTTTCCTCAGGTGTTTGAAACTTTAAGATTAAATCTGACTGGCTTTTGGAAGAATGAATGTACTTAGATGAAATAAAAATAAAGGAGGGAGAAAAAAGGGACAAAGGAAGGAAGAAAGGAAGGAAGGAAAGAGGAAAGGAGGAATAGAGAATGCGTGTGGGGGTGGGGAAAAAGACAAAGAGAAATGGAGATGGAAACAGGGAGACAGCACGTTGGAGGGCTCATTCCAACAGGCTGAGTTTGAGAACGTCATCGACAAGGTTGTAAATGGAACTACTTTTATCGTCTCGCTAGGGAGCCTGTGTTATAAATTCTTAAGTACCCTTTTGAAGGAGACGCTGTTACCAAATGGAACATATAATTTCACTCAGGTCTGTAGCCCCATACAGACTATGAAGTATCAGAGATTCTTATAGAGAAATATAACGGGAAAAAAGTGTCTCACAGACATCCTATTGAAGGAAAGCATTTGTGATCTTCATCCAACTGACAGCCCCATGTACTAGGTTGTCCTCGGGAGAATTTGCTGTAGTGCCTGAGCACTGGGACTCTACTGGTGATGAAAATACTGTAAAATACCAGAAATCATGCCGAATAAAGAATGAAGATAATAATGCAGTAAATTATTTTAAGTAGAAACAAACAGAATTCAGGGCTTTTAAAATACAAAATTGTAATTGCGGACATGCCTCACATATAAAGTCAGTGCTAGAATGAATATATTAGTGAGGTACTCTTATAAGTGAAAAGACAAAGGAGTCTTTATTATCATGTCATTGAGCAATACTACTAAGCTTGACATATGAGTAAAGTGTGCCATCCAAACTAGATTCCAGAGGGAAAACAATTACATGTTGTGCAGTGTATCAAAATTTATGTTGTAAGAAATTCTTAATTGTTTTCAACGTACTCTTAAGTGGGTCATTGAATATTTATTCCATATAAAAGATCGCATATATTACCAAAATATAATTTAAAATATAAGGTAGAGCACCCACAGGCTTCAGAAATATAGTATAGTATTCTATTTTCCTAATTATATTTCTCCCATTAAATATTCGAGCTACCTACATGTCTCAGTGACATGGTACTAGCTCCTATAAATTGAAATGGTAGGGGTTGAACTTGCATGGGTATTATTTTAAAAAAAAAGGGGATGCAGGTGGAAATGGAAGCGTTCCATCTGACTGACAGTCTTGGTGCTGGGAGGAGAAAGGTAAGCTGTCAGCTGTTAGACACTCATGAACTATTTGGCTGAGTAAATAGATTCTCTGTGTGCAATGCGAAGCATGTTGTCTTTAAGATTATGTTCAAAATTAGATGCTGCTAATAATATGGGGAAATTTTATATACATTGCCTACAGCACACCAAATACATAATGAGATCGGAGAAACAAGGTTCAACTATCAGACAATGACTTTCATCACAAATACCTGTTCTATTACTTTCACTCTTATGACCTTGGCTAGATAATTTAATCCAATTAAACTTCAATTTATTATCTGAAAAATGGGAATACCAGTTCTTACAGAGTTGGTGTAAAGACGATTCAGATAGTGTTAAAAACGTACGTAGCCTGTATCTCTAGTTTGGTAAGCATTCTATAAATGGCAGTTATTTATTGATGAAACTCAGAAAAAAATATCCAAAATACAGTACTGCAAGATTTTTTCCTAAGCTGTGCACCTACATACGGTGCACTATTGGCAAGTTTTATAAGAAGAAACTTTTTTAGTGACGAGTCTGTTTGTATACCAGGGGTGCCAAAAAATGTATAAAAGTGGACACATTGGTCAACGTTGCTCAAGCAGCAGTTCACCATAATCAGAAGGCTCTGGATTCTGATGGTAACCACTTTCAGTACCTCTTGTAATTGCAGAAGTCAAATGTGACTTGAATTCATCTTTTCTTACCGTATATATTATTACAATTTTAAGTTTTTTCCTTTCTTAAAATGTGTATACTTTTTTTTGGCACCCTCTGTATTTGTCATTGGTTTTACATAAAACCATATATAATAACAATTATATAACATATATATATATATGTATATATATATATATATATATATATATATATATATATATATATATATATATATATATGGTAGGCATTGCAACTAAAAATCCCATTAAAAAATCCTACAAAAACTGAAATCTGGAGAATTTGGGACAGGTCTGAAGAATGTTCTATTAACTATGATGACAATAAAATGAATTATGTCTTTCGTATGAATATTGTTTTATATTTTTGAGGGCCTTATAAGTACCCTAAACTTACCTTTCTTTAATGTATATGGACTAGAAGACCCAAAAGTCAAGATTTTAAAGAAAGTGGCTAATGGAACAAAGACGCCAAATATAAAGGCAAAGACCAGAGGCCTTGTGTCATCATTTTGTTTGTAAAAAACTTAGTGAAGTTATTAAACGTATTTATACACTGATTTTAAATTTTTTTAGTTGATTTGTTAACTAATTCAGTTATTCACCAAACATGTCCTTCTTTGAGGTGTTATGATTCAGGTAAATGAGTGAGTGGTGAGCACCATGTTCCTATAGGAGTACATAGAAGCATACAGAGAAGAGACATGATTTTTTTTCTTGTTGAAGGTCTTCATGTACAATGGGAATATTAAAATTTGGAGCCACTGTCTCAGGTTACCAAGTTCTGGCTTTCTTCCACTCTTTCCATTCTGTGTCAAGAGGCTGGAAGCATTTATTACCTTAGGATTATGTTTTCTTTTTCATATTTCAGTCTCTATCCTCGTCTCTCTGGAATGCCTGGTTTCCTAATCATCCTATTCCCTGACCCATTGTCACTGGCACATAGCCTACCCCCAATGCAGCACTTTTGGGTCTGGTGTCTCCCCTAGGGGAGGACTTCGTGTAAGTCAAGGCCATGGCTTCTTTACTATTGCATTCAGTGTCTGTCACACTGGGAAATAACTCACATTCAGAAGTATTAGGAAAGATCCCAGTCATGATTAGCAAATACACGTCTTCACATTTCTATAGCTACTTCTGATCTTTGTTTCCTTGGATAAATTCAACTATTTCTGGTAAATCTGCCGTTTATATTTTTCCACATGCTTTTCTAATATTATGTTTGTTGGATGAATAAATCGTTGGCTGAATGAACAAGTGAATACATTTTGCACCTACATATGCAAAATGGTATTTGTTAGAGACCACTTTAACAATCAAAAGCAAAAACCAAATGACAATTCAACAAACATAAACACCTAAATATGCAAAAGATTTTTATATGTGTAAAAAGGAGTTGTCAGCTGGCGTTTAGGATAGTTGGGAGCTGGTCATCAGGCTTTGTTCTGTTGTGCCACCTCCCATGGACATTTCTGGTGCTATTCTCATGAGTTTCTTTGCCTTACTGTTTTTCTTATGGTAATTGTGTTTTTTGTTGTGTATGTGTATGCTTCCCAGGCTCTTGAATTTCTCTGCATTTGAAGATTGGCTTGGGGAGGTCATACTTTTACCTATAGTCTTTCAGTTAATTTCACTGTTTCTAGGCCCTTGTCTGGCTATCAGTTTGTACAGTACAATGTGTGTCAGAGTATCACAGCTCCAGGGGTCTGCAGAGCGCCAGCTTCCTTCTTGGCATTAGGCACCTCTACTCTTTAACTGGTTTTTAACCGGCTCCTTAATCATCAATAGTCTACCCTCTGTCTCTGTCTTGAATAAATTTCAATTTATTAAAATCTCTTGGGCAGTGATCCTCTTATACTTCTAGATCCCATTGCTCTGATAGTTTTGTATGTTTTATTATTAGTGGCATTAGTTTATTATCATTTTGATGAGTCTTGGGAATGAAACAACTCAAACATCTATATTGCTCAATCTTATATGTTATTCTAGAATCCTCACCCCTTCTCAATTTTGTTGAAACATTTGTTCAACATTTGGAACATGTGGGGGGATTATAATAAAAGTCACAAGCATTAGATTGAACATGAAACAAAGAACTTATCAATACTCTGATCATGACTGAGAGTCTTATCTTACTTAGAACTTTTCTCAAAGCTTTTCTGCTGCTAATACCTAGATATCAATAGTGATTATGCCAGTACAGATGGAGGTAATTTGCATGGATAGAGTGCGAGTGAATTTATTTTTGAGTTACTTTTTCTGTCTTCCGTATTGACTAAATTGGTCCCAAATCTCTGTGTTCTTGCTTCAGTTTTCTTTTATAATTTTCTTAAGCACACAAGTTCTTGGAAGGCATATTAAACAGGCATGAAATGTAGATAATGAAATACATCCAATGATCTTGGAAACAACACTGTGCCATACACTATTTTCAGAATTTCAATTGACTTGGACTATTTTCCAGAGATCCAAATGGCCGATCTCAAGATTGGAGACCAACCTGTGGTTGCAGAATAAAATGTACCCTTTTACCCCACAGAGATGGGTTGCGACTAACAAAATGTTTGCTTGTGTGTTTGTTTGTTTTTAATTTACCACCAAAGGCAGAGTCTCCTTCCCTGGGAAGGAGATCAATCTACATTTCATGTAGCTATAAATTATATTCTGTGTGAATTGGGTGTGGAAATCTAAGCTACCTGTTCTTCAGTACAGTTTTATCCCAGTAATGTTTATGTGCTACTTTTCAGATGATGTCCCAGGAAGCTGATCCCTGGTTTGCTTTTTTAACCTGGTTATAGGCACCAGGAAAGGGCCTTCAGCTCTGGTCCTTCAGTTGATTTCTGATGCTTCAGTTCTGCTAGAAGTGAAAAAATACTTATTTCCACTGGTTGTCAGTTTTTTTTTAATCTCATTCAGTTCTCCCTTTCCTTTTGAAACTATGGCTCTCAAAAGAGCTTTCATGTCTCTTCCTAATTGTAAAATAAGAGGAATCACGGGGCTATTATGCATGTGCTCTTATCGTCTATACAACAGGACACTGATTCATTCTGGCTTTTGTTTCCACCAGTGAAGAGTTTTCTTATCATTTACTATCCGGTGACATATTATTTCTTCATCAAACATCTTCTAGTGTTCCTAGCCAGAAAAAAAGAAAAAATACTTGCTTACAGCCATCATGGGAATTTTTGGTAGCATTTATAATTTTGTATTAAAACTAGTTGGAAAGACATTTGATCTCCTCTCTCAGATGACAAGTCCCTCAAATATCAAGCCCTTTCTCATTACTTTTTATAGTATACAGAGGGTGCCAAAAAAATGTATACACATTTTAAGAAAGGAAGAAGCTGTATTAAAATTGTAATACTCAATATATATACTGATAACAAAAGACGAATATAAGTCATGTGTATACTTTTTTTTGCACCCTGGTATGTGTGTGTGTGTGTGTGTGTATACACACAGACATGTATACATACACAATTATATATATATATATATATATATATAATACCATTATATATATATGATATATATATATCATGATGATAATACCATCAATTACACTAGGAAGCATACATTGAATGATTTCTCCATGCAGACTTTGGGCTCTATACATTGTCTTGTTCAATCCTCAGAACCCTGTGAGTTAGGAACTAACATTATCCTCCTTTACATACAAGAAAGCTGAGGCCTAGAGAGATTACCTAAGTTACTAAGAAGTTTATAGCTTCTAGAATTCATAGTTCTTTTCAAACCCAGATCTACCTTAATTCAACTGAGCATTTGTCCCTCCTCAAATGTATAGACAATTATGGGACTTGCACATACTAGATAATTAATGAAAACCCTTTGTGTAAAACTGTGAGTGACTTTGTGGCTTTTTTATGAGCAATTTAAATTAATTTTTTTTCCAGAGAACGAAGTAAAATGAATTTTACCTAGTTTCTGTAATATTTCCTCTTTGCAGGAATCACCCAGGGTATAGATTAACATAATAAAACAGTCATTGTTTAATACCCTAGAGTAGCCTTGCTCTCTATTTAGCATATTCAAGTGTTAAGACCCATCTGTTATACTTTGTAAGGTAAACTCCTTCTCATAGCACTTCTATAAACAGAATTTGGGGGGACGTATATCTTTGCCTGCAGAAATAGACTTTGTATTCTTAGGATGTAGAATTACCATCTGAAGCAGAGATCCATACACCAATTCACTTAAATGAGGTAGAAGTTCATTTTACACGTATATTAAAGTTGAGCTGGTGTGATGGCTCTGCTTTGCGGAGTCATGGAGACCTGGGATCCTTCTGTCTTTTTGCTCTGCCATTGCTAAGAGATTGCACTTGCCTGCATAGCTCAAGATGTTTCACTGTCATTTAGTCACAGCAGCCAGTAATCGAGTGTGAGGGCACAGCCACACTCAATCCCTTTAAGGGCCCAATCACATGCCACTTCTCTTATAACCCATTGCCCAGAACTTAGTTATATGGCCACACCTTGCTACGAAGGATGACAGGAAATGTAGTCTTTATTTTAGGTGACCATAGGCTGAGCTAAAGATTATATTACTGTGAAAGGCGGGGGCAGATTTATAATGGAGGATAAATAGCAGTATCTCCCACATACTTGATCATATTATACTTGCTTTTAAATACTGAAGAAACTTGCTGGAGTCTCTGCCATTTATTTTTCCTTTAATATATATGGTGGCAACTTTTAGATGTAACATAAAACTTAAATCAACTGAAAATATGTACTATTCATTCCCAAGTACATTTTAGGTATTTATAGGTTGGATTTGCAATTAGTGTCTGATGTTAGATAAAAGCAAAGGATGACATTACCTAATAAATGTTCTCATGCCAGTGATTCCAGCCTTCAATTGCTCCTCCTTTGAGTGGAGATACTTCATTGCATATTCGTAAACCTTAACCATATTAATGGAGATGAAAAATGCCAAAAAACATGGAGAATAGCATGGGGTATTTTGTGCGTAGGAATAAATTTTGTCAGTATTGCAAATGCACTGTATGAATAGAATAACTTTGACATATAAAAGATTTGTTAAAGCTATTAAACTCTGTTCACTATTTCAGTACAAAGGATCAAATAAGTAGTCTCTTTTTGTCTAGGAGAAAAGAAGAGTAAAATGAATTTTGCACTATGATCTGAAGAATCTAAGTTTGATGGGCAGGTAGAAGACAGTTCAGAAACAAGAAGGAAAAGTGGATGTATTATCTAGGGATGGTATTATATAGGGATGGTAGAAAAGATTGTGAAGGGTTAAGTGAAATTTTCAGAATTGTGTGTAACTTTACCAAAAGTAAATGGATAAATGATGAAATTAGAAATATTTTCTGCTCGTAATGAGTTGCCCCTTATACCTGTTTGTTATGACAGTTTATTTTTGCACACAGCACCTTTCCTATTTCTACATGATTTTATTCAATCAGTGCACATCCTAGCATCTCTTGCAATTCATCCTTTCTATGTGTATTTGGTAAATGAATTAATGAAAGGCCAGTGTCAGGATTTTTCAATATACTGCTGTAGAAATATTCAGTTAATATGTGATTACCCAAGTGAGATGACGTTTTATCCACTCCCATCCCTTTTTTAAGAAAAAATCTCAACATGTGATTGGAACATTCAAATATGGATGTATCATATCAAGGAGACTCAATCTTGGACACGTAAATGCTTAAACGCGTAAACATATTCTTCATGGTAATTTTGAAGAGTTTCTTTTGGAATTTTTATTTTCACATTCTGCTATGTATTGCCTAATTTGTTTCTTTCTATGACTCTGGTTACTTGGCAACAATATTCTTTCTTCCTAAATCTTAGCAAATACATTTAAAGATGACATTATTGTGAAAATAGTAATCTGGAAAATAAACGGACTAAGTTTTAATAGGATGGGCCTAGTTACGATGAAATACATGATCCATTTTAGCTAGTTATACAGCATCACAGAATTAGGTTAGATTGGGAGGCCTGAGAGATTTGGGGTCAAGTTCCCACATGCACAGATGAGAAGAGAGAGTTTGTGTTAGTTTTCATTTTCCTTTCAATTTTTCATATCAGAATCAGAGAATGCAAAGCATTAGGGAAGAATACAGAGACTGGGGTTTGTTTCTAACCTCATTGCTATAATATGAATGCTAGTATTTGGCGAGAGTTCACAAACATTTTCTGAACATTCCATAAAAGAAATGAAGTTTCACATTTTTGTTTACTTGTTTTGGACATAGCACATGTGTCTCCACCTCAACTCCTATAAACAATAAAGGCAGGGCACCTTAATTGATAGACCTGCTTGGACTGAACCTTGGAGAAAAGACTGATTTCCCAAAAGGAAGTCAACATGCGGAATAGACTCCTATAACCAGACAGTTCTATCTGAATGTCAGTTAGAATTCTCAAATTCAGAATGTCTAAACCAGAACTCATGGTTTTGTCTCCCTGTCATTTGTTCAGGACAAAAATTAAGATGTTGTCTTTGAGTCATCTCTTTCCCTCTTCATGTGCAATTTATTAGCAATGCTTATTGACCCTAACTTCAAAATATGTCCCAGATCCTGCCACTTCTCATCACCTTCATCTCCATTGTGTATTTGAACTCACAGTTATTGTTCATCTGAATTCCCATAACACACTCCTAATTTTCCTCTCCCCTTACGTGTTCCTCCTGTGCTCTTTTTTCAGTGAGGAGACAAAGTGATCGTTTTCAAAAAGTAAATCATTTTTTAGCATCCCCTCTCTCTACCAGGAAAAATCCAGAGCCACTTATAGAATAGATGCTGGGGGCAGGGAGGAAATGGGGACCAAACAGCAAATGTCCACGACAGGGGGAAGGGGAAAAAGCCAGCATTCCTTATCATTTTAATGATGTCTGTATACAGAGTTCAGAAATGCTGAATTTATTATGTGGGGGAAATATTGAAAGCCTGAGTGTGTGGTAAGCTGGTGAACTTCCTTAAAGAAATTTATACATAAAAACAGCAAGAGAGAAATGCATACATTGTTGTTTAATTATTTTTTAAAACAAAGAACTGCTTTGAGTTCAAGATGGGATTATACAGTGTTTAGGTTATACAGTGGTATGACTATAGAACAAGTGGTTGAGTGTTTTGCCCAGGAGTAGTTTCAAGTTATTTGTCACAAAAGTAATTGAAAGAAAGATGAAAGCTCACTCTTGAAGGGCCACAGACTTTTACAACAAATACAGAGGGTGCCAAAAAATGTATACACATTTTAAGGAAGAAAGAAAAATATTACTATTGTAATATTCAATATATACCCGTAACAAAAGATGAATACAAACCACATTTGATTTCTGCAATTACAAGAGGTGCTCAACGTGGTTGCCATCAGCATCCCGACACTTCTGATTACGGCGAACTACTGCTTGAGCAACGCTGACCAGAGTGTCCACTTGTCTACATTTTTTTGGCACCCTCAGCATGAACAAAAATGTTCGTGGTAAGAAAGCAGACACTTGAGAGCAGAGCAAGCTTCGAATACAAGCTTTGAGGAAGGCTATCATTCTACCTGGCGCCAGTAGATGGCGGTGGTGTGCCAGAAGAGAGACTGGGAGGTTATGACAGGCCTGCAGGAGGTAGTTTATGCAGGTGCATGCTAAAAAAGACACTGTTTTGTCTGAGGAACTGTAAATTGTATTCATAATTCACATATCATTATTAATTCATTTTGTATTCATTATCATACAGCAGATTCATTTGGCATTTAGGCAGATGTCGGAATGTAGGTACTTACGGGAGCTATCCGTGCAGGTTCAGACTGTTGTGCAGGTTTTCTTGGTCATGTAAGTGAAAAGATGAAATGCTTTTTCTTTTTCTAACCACAACACAGTTTGGCTGTAGATTGTACCAGGGATTGTCCAGCTAATGCCTTTCAGTGTCTAATTCTGTAACCACTATGTATGTTATTACTTCTCTCTGCATATTTTTGGCAGATTAAGTTCTGGCAGATGAGCATCTCCCGGTTTGGAGAGCTCTGAATGAGGTACAATTTTAATAATCTTATTGCTGACCCAGCCACTAAGGGTGGAACAGATAATCCTTTAATAATGAACTTCAGAAGCCTGGTTTGCATAGTCAGAGACCAAAGGCAGCCTGGTATAGTGGAAACAGAGCCTTTGAGACAGGAAAAATATGGGCTGTGGTGTTGACTCTGCCACTAACTAGCTCAGGGACTTTGGGAAAATCAATTAACCTTCCCAGGTCTCAGGTTCTTAATCTATAAAATGAAGGGATTGCATGAGATCATCCCGAAAGTCCCTTCCAGTGCTAAAAATAGCAAAATTTCCTGATAGAAAACAGTACATGCCAGATAGAGTTTTGAAACCCTCACATTTCCTTGTGACCTACTTCAAATCAGATGCGTTGTAAAGCTGGGCTCGCTGTGAATTGTAAAATGTATGTCGTCTGTGAGTACATGCACCTCAAGTGGTTACAAGTGTGATTTATCGCCAGTGGCTGGTGCAGTATCTCATGGAAGTGACAGTACTTGGTCTTGAAGCATTTCCTAAATCTCAGAAATGACAGAAGAGAAACTCTGTGAAGGAGGTCTAACTTCAGGACTGCATTCTCACAAATGAATACAATTTGACAAATTGCATGTCCTGCCATGGCGTATACTTCATAAATGTGTGAAGAAATGATGTACCTCGAAACATCTCCAAACTCTAAATCCGATATTCCTAAGTGCTTAAGTCACTCTAGAAATGAAGGAGATGTAGCAGATGCTCAGAGAAATCTCATTAACTCTTTCAGGACAGCAGGCACTTCTCTCCACTGCAATGTGGAAATTGCTTTCTCTAAAATGATTATAGGCCTCCATATGCTCTCTGATTAATGTAAGAAGTAGTGGGCCAATTGGTGACTCCCCAAGTAAAAAGCACTGACATCGAACAGTTCAACAGACCTAGTAGATAAAGGCCATCCTTAGGGAAAAACCATGTTTGACTAATCAATTTTTTAAACAAGAGATGGCTAACACACATGATAAGGATACATGTTTATAATTTCAGAACCTTAGACAGGATTTCAAAGGAGAGGTCATCCTTTCAAGAGCAACTGTCAGAAAAGGGAGAATGTTTTGTCATAGATCTCACACTTCCATCAGTAATAAGTGGATAAGGGAAGCATGAAAAGCACAATCCCTCAGGCATCAAAGCTGAGCTTCATTGTTTAGTCTGATTATCCAAGATCAGGTAGAGGGAGTCCCATGGTTCCCTCAGGCCTGCAGGTGAGTCTAAGCTCTTCAATGCTATTAAATGCTGGTCAGTTGGGATATGTTGTATGAGTATTTCATTAGGGCTGAAAAATGAGGAACTCCATTCTACAAACACTAAGCAATTACTGAGTGCCCAGAACTCTGCTAGTGCAGGAATACCGAGATGCACAAAAACAGTAAAGCGAGCACACAGACCTATAATCAGAAGATTACTGTGTGCCACTGTGATAAGTGCTATCCTGAGCAGTTGGGAGTCATGAGGGAAGGAGGGCATCTGCAGGGACTGCACAGGACTTCTAGAATAAAACAAGACCAGACTGATAAATAAATGAAGGATGAGTGGGAGTAATCTAAGTTAAAGAGCAAGAGAAGCAGTGTGTGGAAAGGTATGGGAAACGAAGAGAATGCAAGGCATTTATTGAACATTAATTAACATGGTATGGCAGAGGGAAAAAAGACGCCTGGGGTTAAGTTGTGGTAGATGTGGTTAGGGAGGGAGACAAGGCCAGCTCTTGAGGGATATACCCTGGGAACAGCAGAAGCTTCTAAGTGAAACAGATGCAGCTTTGAATTCTTTCTTGTCATGTACTATCATTGTGGGGACAAAGCCCCAGAAAGCAGTTTCCAGACTCTCGGCCTCACATAGAAAGGTGCTGGCTCAGGTAGTAAATGGCCATCAACTGTGATCAGATGGCCATCAGCTGTGGCTAGTTGGCCGTCAGTTGTAACCCGTAAGCCATTGGCCACTAATATAACTGCCGTGGTTACGCTAGCAGAGAAAAATGGGGGCTGGCAAGAGCGGATTGCAAGAGGCGGATGCCGCCCGCGAGAATATAGTGATATGACTCCCCTACTTATGGCTCCGTGGGTGTTCCTTTTTGGCCTCACCGTGTCCTGTGTTCTTATGTGGGGAGTGGGACCAGAGACCCTGCCAGACGCCCCGCATGACAAATGGCACAGCGAACAGGGTCCCCTGCGTGACAATCATGTACTGGGCAAGTCGTTGAATTCTCATTAAGTTTTCTGATCTTTAAAGTGAGGGTAGTGATGTCAACCTTAGAGGCTCATTGTAAGGTTTTGAAATGGGTCTCTACTGGTTGTAAAATAGAGATCGATATCTTAGCTTTCAGCTGGGGGCATATGGTTGCGAAGGTGGTTAGGGTCTCTGTTAGCAGTCTTCAGCTCTCTGTCCACAGATTCTGCAGAAGGAAAGTCATCCAAGCATGGCTCTCAGTTTTCTTCTCCCTCTCTCTCCACTCTTTGAATGAGTGAATATGATTGATTGCATTGCTAGGTGTGTGACTTTTTTTTTGTTTTTCAGGCACAATTTTTTAATTTTTGTTTTGTTTTTAAATCCATAAAAGAAACTGGGTCCTAGAAGCTGCAATGATCTAAGCAGCAGCAAGTTTGTACATTCGTCCGTTTTTGTTTTGTTTAAATACATTTAAATTATCACACTGCAGGCACATCTCATTTGCATGAAATTCTGCACCATACATACTAATTATAGTCAAGTTTACCCCCCCCCCCCATCCCAGGGGGCAGGGGGAAAATAAAAAAAGAAAAACTACTCTGGAAGATAATTTTCATTGAAATCTAACCAACTTCATTAAGTGGATTGCGACAAGATGACTTTTTAACGGCAGCCTGCCTAACACAATAACAGAGGAAGTCCCTCTTAACTTTCCCAGGTTGTGTCCCTTTAGTCCTTTTGGCTTCAGAATAAAGGTTCTGGTCAACCAAAGCTGTAACCGTCCTCTCTAAAAAGACCAACAATCTATGAAAACATGTCAGCTCCTATCTCCTGAGGACATTCCCAAAACACCAGCTTCATTCATCTTCTTGGACCTCTGGCCCACAGTTAACTTGGGCCCCAGAAACCTAAGAAATGAAGAGTTTGCACATTCAAATAACTCCTATTCAAAACTGCAGCCTTCTAGGAAGTTCACTTCCTATTCCACATATTGTCTAAAATATGACCCATCAGGTTATCCGATATTGCATTAAAGAGGTATGGCAATGTATGCAAATGGCAGCACAAAATTATTCCAAGTAATACAATTCTAAAAATGTTGTAAATTACTAAGTTGGATGTTGTCTGCTATTATTAAATTCATAAGAAGAAACCAAAGTCCCCAAGTTTAACCCCCCCCCATTCTGTTGTAAGTTAAACCCCCAAACAACTAGAGTACAAACAAATGTGTTTTTTTTTGTTTGTTTTTTTCTCTTCAATTTCTTTCTCTACTCTGTCTCAGTCATATATGAGTAGGACTTGGCCAAATCCTGGGGGAGTAGTGTCTCCCTTAGCAGCTATAGCTTGGGCCAATTTACTGGAAGTGTTGTTCATTCAGGACCTCTGAATTTCAACACTTTATTCAAAATCTCTCATGTGCCCTAGTTTTAAAAGTTCAAAGAATTAATAGGCCACACAGGAGTTCCACAGCAGTGGTCAAAGCCTTCAAATTTCTAGCGAGCATGGCATCTAGCAGAGTTATGAAATATAAATATTATTCTTATAACACAGTACTTGCTTCAATTAGACCCAAATTAAAGTTTTTAAATTTACAAACAAAACCGGTTTTGTTAAAGACCAAAAACAAAGAGAGGAGTAAGTCTTCTTGACTATCTCCTTACCAGAATCTCAATCAGCCTAGTCTAGTTGTCCAGACTAAGATCTGTGAGCTTTAAGACCACTTCCTGACATGTTGGCATTAATTATAGCCCTATGCTTACCAGATAGCGTGGGGCGGACCTACTTACAAACTCACGCCCATTTCTCAGAGTGATACTTGGGACATTTCATGCCTTGAAAATCTGCATTCTGCCCTTTCCAAAGGTAAAACTATTCCCTGAGCCACAGTCATTTAAAACATTTAAATTTCTCTATATTTTACCCCAATTTTTGATAAATTATGTGTAAACTTTATTTCTAAGATGAATGCAGGTGTTACATGTTTTTGCTGAATTTTGAGTTTTAAATTTGTGATAACCTACTTCAATAGTTCTTCAACTTAGATTCAAGTGAAAGCTGTTTCTAATATCATATGCCTTTCCCCTTTTCTTCCCTATGTGTTGATTAATAAAATCCACCTTTCTTTTGTGGATCAATCCAGTCTGGACATTGAAGATCTTATGCCATGTTCATAGCCCTTCAGTGACCAAATCAGAGTCAATTTAAAACTACGTGGTAAGAGGTGGCTCTCAGAGACTGCAAATATGTGACACAAGTCCAAGTGATTAGCCACTTAACATGTCTCATCTTCACTGTTTTTGGATTAGGATGCTCTCTCAAGTTTGGCAAGAAGAAGGAATTTGAAGCAGACCAACTAAACACTGACAGTGCAAAGACTAAAAACTCACCCGGTCATATTCCAGCCCACATGGATTTTAACCACCTTTGTAGATTGAAGCCTCAGCCAGCTGAGGATGAGAAACAGTACAAGGAACAAAAATTATTTCACCCCTCAGTGCCTGAGAGGCCAGCAGCCAGTGAGCCTTAACTGGAACTAAAAGACTCCCTTTCCCTCAGTAATCTAATCCGTATCTCATTCATGCCTGCTTAGGTCAAAGCTGCACCTGCATCAGTCAAGGTCAGCTACAAAAGGCAGTGTGAGATGTGCTTACTGAGCCCTGTGCTACTTATAAAATAGCTGTTAAACACCATAAACATCTGCTGCAATAAGCTCCTGTGACGAGCCACTGCAGTGCTAAAAGGTCAAGAAACAGAGCCACACTTGAAGCGTCCATTTATCCACATGGCATTTTGTTTCACATAACACCAATCCGTTGCTGGTTCTTTCAAGGTCCCTGGTCAGTGTACCAGTATATTGAAATTGTAGGGCCCTAGTAAATAGCAAATATGTCTTTCATTCCTCCTGTGCTAGGCACACCTTTGAGAAGGTAGACACATAAATTAAAATGGCAATTTTGTGTGCTCAGTATAGCACTGTAAAATTCTCTTTGGTTAATCGAATTTACCTACCCAAAATGATATGCTGCCTTGTTACGGACAGAGATTGCCTAAATACACAGCAGGGAGGAACAGAGAATATGTACATGAGCGACATCGCCCTCACCCTAAATAAATGTGGGAGTCTGAAATATACACATACTCTCATGCTAACCAACAATGAAACAATGGAAAGTGTGAAAAACGGTTCGTGTGTCCCATACTCTCCTCTCTCAAGGCTTGGCAATGGGACTACATTAGTGAACAGAACTAAGGCAATACGTATCACCACAGAGTTGAAAGTGGGAGAAATAGATACATGCCAAAAATTTGAACAAAAAATTCTAGCTAACAATGTACAAGGAGGTAAGGAAAGTTGTTTTTGAAGAAATGATAAGATATCAGTTTAAGTAGAAAGAGATGCTGTGTTTAACATAGAGATTAGAGCAGATTATAGATGGAAACAATACAATAGAAAGTAAACTGCAATAAAATTTTAAAAAAACAATTAAAAACACTGCATGAAAAAAATCTGAGTTTACAAAGTTAATTAGGTGATATCACAAAACCTTCTTAATATTGGTTTAAGAAGGACATCATCGCTAATACAAATTGATGCGTCCATTGGTTTTAGACAGATAAAGGAATGATACCAGCATGTGAGCCTGGGAGAATGGCAGTGGATAAAATTAATACAAATGACCTATGCATTTCACATTCAGAAATAATAGTTTCTATTTTTTTTCATGTCTATGAATCTGGCCACTTGTAATTTGGTTCTTTAGTGAGTGGTAGGTGAAAAGCTTCTGCAAGGTGCTGGCTGGACAGATACTGCATTGTGAAAATCACACTGTTCTGAGATAGTGCCCTAGGTTCACATGCTGTGACCACGCTATTCCAACCTTCTCCACGGTTGTTTTCATGTTTTAATATGAGGATGCTAATGCCCACTGTAACTTCATTTATTCATTCAGTGCTCAGAAGTTGTCTCTGATCTCTGTGTATCAAGATAGTTGATACACAGTGTACACGCATAGCCTACTTAATATGTTAGGTGCGACGGACATCCAGCCCTGACTGCTAGGTATCAATTAACATCTGTGTCATGTTTCATGTGATGAAGGTGACTTTTCAATCATCTTCCCATGAAGGAAATTGAAACTTAAATAATAACTTTGCTTATAAATTAATGGGCAACAGAATGGGGAGGGAAGGTATTTATAGGAACAAGAATAAAACACACCAAATTAAACTAAAGACATGAGTATGTGGGGCTAATATGCACTAGTAAAAATACGATGATATTAGCATTACATTGACGACATTTTTGTGATCCTGAATGATCATTATTTATTATTTTTTGTGTATATAGGAGTTTGAAAAAAAAAACAAAAAACCTACAACGTGACAGAAGAAAAGAGGCAAGGACTTTGGAGCCAGACTTTCGAGACTCAAATCCAAGCCCTATTACCTTGGGTAAGATAATCTCTGTGCCCCAGTTTCCTCATCGGTAAAATGAGGATAGTAGCAATACCTATCTCACAGGATTTTGTGAGATTTAAAGGTTTAACATTATGAACAATCTAAACTTTGTGTATTAATAGCACATTGTAAGCACCACACCTTTACTGAGTTGGTTATTGTTATGGTGTCTGGACTTGCATTTTCGATTAGGTTATCATCAAGAAACTTCACAAATATAAATGACCTCAGATACTATCTATGAAATAGTCTACATTTAACATTTGAAGATATTGAAACATTGAGAGGTGTGTATTTGTCAAGGATCTTAAGAGTTTATAGATGATCAGATTGGTTTAGGGCAGGGATTTTTCTCATTCCCAGCTCTGTCCTCATCCCATTTCACTGCTCTTCTTCATTATGTAGATGGCAGAATTGGCTCCTTGTCAGTGTGTTGAATGTATCACTTAAACAGTGCTTTAAGGGACAAGAGTGAGAGTAGAATGACCTAGAATGTTTTACATCTGAAGAGCATACTGGCACCTTTCCTTAGAATGATGTTGACATAAATGTGCTCAAATAAATTAATGTTCTCATCTCTACTGACTCACTAGGCAGAATCCAATTTGCCTGTCAAATGGAACACAGATAGGAGGAGACTGATTCAGTCAAGTTGACACATAAAATGAACCATCACAGGTAGAGAGGGGAGAAAACACCTTTTCAAATGTGCCACATTCAGAGTTGGTTAGATAAACAAAACAAAGACTAAACACTGACAAAAATTCTTTCCATTGGTAACACGTCCCCTTCATGTGTTTGTTTCCTCATCTTGTGCTCAAGTTAGTCTCCTTAGTATTTTATTGGTGGAGATTTTTGAAATTTAGGAAAGTAATATTTCCTTTGTCATGTCTATTAAATTTTTATTTAGTTTTCCAGCAGAAAATATGGTTAGATATTTTAAATTCTTAATCTCCTAAAATATTAACAAGCATATAGGGAATGAAAGTTGAACACATTCAAAATTATTCCTGGAGTTTTTCAAAAATGCAAATCTTGGACACTGTCTCTGCCCCATCTCAGATCTACCACATCAAAATGACCCTATTTCCTAAGATTTGGTCAAATTCAGTTCAACAAGTAAACAAACAGTTATAATCCACAAATAAGCAAAAAGTCTCTACTTTTTGTGGGTGATTGTGAATAGACTACTACAGTGAATTCACAGATTTGTGAATTTCTAATAGTCCCTGAATCTAAGGGATTCATTATCATGTTGGTCTACAGGTAGGATGAATAACGCCCCCAAGATGTCCATGTTGGAATTCCTAGAACCTGTGGATATGCTATCTTTTCTGATGAAAGGGACTTTGCAGATGTGGTTAAGTTAAGGATCTTGAGATGGGGATAGTATCCTGGCTTATCTGGGTGAGTCCACTATAATCACAAGGGTTCTTATAAAAGAGTGGCAAGAAGATGGAGATAAAGATGTGATGGTGGAAGGAGAGATTAAAGTGGTGCATCTAGGGGTCACGGGGTGCGGCAGCCTTTAGAAGCTGGAAAAGTAAGGAATCAATTCTCCCTGGGAGCCTCCACATGGAACTGTTGCCTGGAATGACGTTTTCCTTGGTCCTTGTCTCTTGAAGGAAAGAATTCAGTCAAGAGACAGAAGTGACCAAACAGCAAAAGGCAGAGTTTATTTGTAAAGCAAGTACAGTCCGAGCCTGGAGTGCGCTTACCTGAGGGTGGGTAGCAGCCTCTCCCTGTATGGTGTGAGGTCTTTTATCTCTATAAATAGGATTGACTCCTTTCTCTCTGGTACCTCCCCCTTTTTCTGCTGACTTGTCCGGTCCGTCCTCTCTTCCTGATGTTCAGGGCACAAGTGCCAGCCCACTAATTTCCCATAATTCACTTCAAAAGCCTACTAAGGAGGACAAAACCACAATGCAAATGAAATGATAATGACATTGTAATGACCTGGGGTCACTTGAGGGCCAAGTTTCTGGGTTTGTGTGCAAGCTCCGAGGTTGAGAAAGTGCCAGTTGTCCCGGGCACCGGAATAAACAGGATGTGTGTCCTGATAAGCAGGATGTTGGTGAACACAAGTTGGGGCAACAATAAGGGGCTTCGAGGCAGTCCCTCAGGGTGGTTTGAGCTGGAACCAGTTCCTCCTCCTCCTGCTTATTTCTATCTTTCTGTCCACTCTATCAGAACAAACCCTGCAGACAGCTTGATTTCATCCCTTTAAGACTCATTTTAGACTTCTGACCCCCATCACTGTACGATAAGACATGTGTGTTGTTTGAAGCCATTAAGTTTGTAGTGCTCTGTTACAGCAGCAACATGGAACTCATACAGTGTAGCAGTATCAGTGAGAGCTCACACAGGATTAGTGCTTACTTCTGGTATCAGACACTCTGCCAAACCCTTTACATAGAGATGATCAAATTTAATCTTGAAAGTCATGTGAGGCAGATAATTAGTATTATCTTTATTTTTACATAGGACAAACTGTAGCTGCTAGAGGTTAAATGATTCACACGTTGCTAACATGATGTGGCGCAGAATTCAACCCATGCATTCTGGTTCCCATCACACGCCCCCCCCCCCCCCCACTTCTGCTGCTTCCCTGCCTATCTGTGTTCATCTCTGAGGTTCCTGGTCAAAGGCTCTGGGCAGAGTCTGTAGTCACACGAAGTAATTGGTTCACAAGAAGTTAGAAACTGCAAGTAATTTGAAAGCAATGAGCAAATATTTAATAATAGCACTCAGTATATTGCAGGCATTTTATTCAACCGTAGATCATGCAGGTAAATGAACATCACTCCAACCCTTGAAAAGCTTATCGTCATAGCAAAAATGAGATTCTCTTTAATGGGGGCCTGCTATTAGGTTGGTACAAAAGTAATTGCGGTTTTTGCAATTATTTTTAACCTTTTAAACTGCAGTTACTTTTGCACCAACCTAATACATTCCTGATCTGTATTCAGTGCTTTTTTTTTTTTTTTTTTTTTTGCCTGCTTTATAGCCATTTTTTTTTTGAATCTTAAAAAATACATTTCCAATGCTGGGCCACTACAAATGCAGGTTTTTAGTTATTTACTATTCGAAGCATATGAGGAGAGGTATTTTACAAAAATGAACAGAAATCATGTAAATACAATTTTTTTTTTGTATGTTGCCATTGAAATCTCTGCATTGTAGCGTTCTTTATTGATGGTAAAACCACTTTTAATTTTCATTTCCTTTATTCCTGGAAAGCAAAATGAATTAAGCAGCATCTCCATTTGTTTTTAAATATGAAGGGAAGTTTCAAGTGAGGCATTTGGGAGCATAGAAAAAAATTTAAATGAGGCAGCAGTGAGTTTGGGGAAAGATTCACAACCAGGGAGAAAAACAAAAGAATGCTTTAAAAAAACAAAGAGTTTCTTTTTCACTCCCTCTCATTTCCTCATCTTAATACTTTTATGAACGAAGTACTTTGCAACCTTATGTTAAATGGAAACAAAAGGCTTCACTGCATATTATTAAATATAGAATTATAAGAATAAGTACATAAAATATATTGCATTTGGATTTCACCCAGCTCAATTTCTCCAGTGAATTTGAGCTCATTATATTCAGCTGGATCTATTGATTCTATTTTTACAGATTCTAAGTGATTTCTTGCAGTTTATCCATTGTTCCCCTTTTAATTAACAGAAGATATGTAATACAGCAGTAGGATGTATTTATTCCATAATATTAATTCTGTACCTGCACAGACATGTAGCACTTTATGCTAAATGACCACACAAGCTAAGCTGAATACCATACAAGGTAAAGCTCTGTAGGACGCAGTAGCGGTGTGATTTCCTTCTGGGCAACGTGGGTTCTGCTTCTTTCACAGTTAAATGAGTCACTTTAGCTATGTGGACCTCAAACCCTGCACCTGTAAAGTAAGGATGTCTAGGGTTCCTTTCAGCATCTGTGCATCAGATCCCTGTGAACACTTTCTGGCTCATGTTGTGTCCTCCGGTGCACTCTGGAAAGAATGAGCCAGCTGTGCAAATACATGGTTAGGAAAATCTACTTTCCACATGTGATAGACACTGAGATTCTGGCTGCAGGTGTCTTCCAGGTGCCTCATGGGAGTAAAAGAGTGACAAGTCTGCTTACAAACCCAGTCCTATCCCTTTTTTAATTTTTTCTTCGCTTTGTTAGACAGCATGTGTCAGACCACTAGGTGGCAGAATGGCTTTGGGTAATCCCCAAGGGGATGTGCACTCATCATAAATTCCCGGATCTTGGATCCATTTTAGAGCTCTGAGTTTTTAGAACCCTTTCTCAGTGTGTTCAAAGTCATCATCACCATGATATCTTGATGGAGGAGGCAGCCTTCTTCTCAGATGTCACCAAAATCTCATGTCCTATCGCAGAAGTTTCTTCCTTGGCAGGAAGGAGACAACGCGGGGTGGTAATTCTACCGGTGGGTTTAGGACTGGATGAAAATAAAGAGGGTGAGCAACAGACTGATTTATATTAAGGAGCAAAGAAAAAAATGATTCTAGATTCCACGTAGTTAGGAATGTAACCTTTAATGTGAAAAACATTGGACAAGGCACTGTCTCTGAATTAAGCCTTTAGAACTGTAACCCAGGTGAGAGGAAACAAATACTAACAATAATGGCAATACTCATTTTAAATGTTGGTACAGTTTAAAATTCCCTTCAAACTCCTCAGGCTTAATCCCTAGTACTTCTTCTGTCTTTCAAACAGTCTTGGCGAACACTCCATCGGATCCAATCCACCACTATTGACAGTGATTGAAGGCAAGGAAACTACTGACCCAGAGAGGATACTGAGAACACAGGGACCATTCTCTCTCCCTATCCCATCACAAGTTACCTTTTCTGACATGAGAAGCGTGAATGATTATTTCCATTTAGAAGTCTTCTGGAGAATAATAGGGATAATAATACCTTCTAGCCTTGTTGTGTGGACAGAACTAGATGAGGAACATTCATGCTGACCTTGGCATGTGGCAGACACTTACAGCTGTTACTATTCTCTTGTAAAATAAAGGAATATAATTTGGTTGCTCCCAAGCCCAAATCTTCTATATCTTTTGAGTTTTTTTTTTTTTTTTTGAGCTAGCTCCTCTAGTCTGAAAGAAAACAGCAGAAGGAAACACAAATTGTCTCTCTGTCAGTCAGAGAGAGATGTGGTGAGATAAGGCATCAAACTGCAAAAATTCAAGAAAAATAAGTATGGGTAACCCTGCTAAATGCAAGGCTTTTCTTTAAAAGGTAGGACGGAGATGCCTTCCTTATTGTACTTTTGGGCTAGAGGTGAGAGGTATTCTCTCCCATGTCAAGCTTTAAAGATGGATTTATGTTCTAAAATATAACTATCACTTCATATAATTTCTCATGTCTATACACAAGAAATTATATGAAGTGATATTTATATTTAACTGATTAAAGAGACACATCTTGAAACAAATAATCATATGTACTTTAACTGATTGAAGAGACACATCTTGAAACAAATAATCCTATAACCTAAATTTGAGATGTGAAAAATGATCAACTAGCAAAATATTAACAAAGAAAAAATTTACTAGCAAATAATTACCTTTAAATTGAGAAAATTTCAATTTCTTATTAATACTGGAAGGCAATATCAATTTGATAACATTGATTTCATAAAAGAAACAAGAATAATTTTATTTGTCAATATCATTAGTATAGTATGGTAACACATTTTATAAGGAGACACATTTTCAGACTAAGCATCACATCTGCAGTGATGTTTTTCAATTCTCCAGAGCATATTGTGGGGCTGAATGAGTTTAGCTTTAGCACCTGTTGTTTCATGTATGTTTTAAATGCCGCAAGTTGCTGCGAGTTGTAGAGTATTACTGGTGAGGAGAAAAATCTAGGTTTAATCAGAAGTATTTTTATGAAAGCATTTCTTATACATTGCCAAAAAGAATCCCCACAGGGAAAGGACTTGCATCTCAATATCGTCACGAATATGATGTGATTTTTTTCCCCCCTCATGTTAAACATTCATTTCATAGTGCAGTAGGCAGAATAATGGTCTCCAAAAGATGTCTACATCCTAATGTTTGGAATCTGGGGATATGTTACATGGCAAGAGGGACTTAATGTTGCAGATGTAATTAAGGCTGCTGATCAGTTGACCTTAAAATGGGGAGAATATCCTACATTATCTGTGTGGGCCTAATGTAATCATAAAATCCTTAGTGGAAGAAAGAGGCAGGAGACTCTGTGTTAGACTGATGTGATGAGAGAAAGAATCAACCGGCCATTGCTGGCTTTGAAGATGGGGCAGCAGGCCTCATGTCAAGGAATGTGGGCAGCTTTCTAGAACCTGCAAAGGCAAGAAAATGGAATCTCCCATAGAACTTCCAGAAAGAAAAACAGTCCTGCTGACATCCTGATTTTATCTCCGCGAGACACATTTTGGGCTTTGACGTCCAGAACTGTAAGATAGTGAATTTGTGTTGTGTTATGCCACTAATTTGGTCCATTGTGTTGTAGTAGCAACTGGAAACTAATAAAAATGCCTGCTTTTGGATTTGCAATTTACTGCTTTGTTTTCGTAAAGAGCCTGAATTGTATAGGTTTATGCACCCATAGAACCTGGCTCCGTCCTTAAATCAACCCTATACATGAATATTGATTTTATTAGCATGTCCACATTCTTTCCACAACATTTATTTCTTCATCTCCCAGGGATATAGGTATATTTTATGAGGCCACTGGCATTTCCCCTGGGGACACTGGACCCTCTCAATGTTAATGGAATCCCATGTCTTCCCCTAACCCAATCATCATAGGGAGACAAAAGACTATTAGATATTTTGCAACATTTCATACATTTGTAATCTTTAAGCCAGTTTAACCTAATGGAGGTTATGTAGTCTCTGCGCTAGTCTGGTGTTTTCTCTACATTGTCTACTAACATAAAGTTCTTTAATATAATTATTGGGATTCTAATATATTTATACTGTGTCTGTGAAAATTGTTAGGACTGTCATTTTCTGCTTTAATAATAGCTAGGGGCATATTCCAATTTAGGCGCATATTTGTCTATTATCTACCTCAGTGTTCGGTGCAAAATGATATCAGTATGCATTTTTTTAGAATATGTGTCAGAGTAAGTGAAAAGAGAATTAAACTGGGGAAGATTACACTGGGAGTTTAGTATATATTAACTACTCTGCTAAATGCTTTATAAACCTTTTGTCATTTTCATTCTTCTAACATCCCTATAGGTTAGATAGTTTCGTACTCCTTTTACAAACGAAGATATAGAGGCTCTCAAAAATTACTTGTTTTGCTCCAGGCCAAATAACTGGTAGGCCGTCAAATTGGAATATGAGTCCAGTTTTGGTTTGTATGACCTGAAAACTCATAAACTTTGAAAACCAATATCTGTCTCTACCTGTGCCTAAACTTAACTTTGGGATTTCAAGCTAGTATGCACGTGTGTATAGGGTGTTAAAACTATCTCAACTGTCATAGTGTGTCCTTGAGCACAACATGGCTTTTCCTGACTCCTATACCCTCTCCTCAGTCTTCTTTCCACTTAGCCTATCCGTGATTCACTTCTTCTTCCTAGTTCAGGAACATCTCCTCTTGAATATGCCTGACGTTCTCCCTGGGTTGTGCTGGGTGCTCTCTATAACCCAGTGTGTCAACTTTCTCATAGTGACCATGCCAAAGGATATGTGCATGTTTGCTTCTTTGTCTTCCTTGCTGCACTCCTTGAGACAAAGAGTCATGTAGAATAAATATTTATAATCCTAGGAACATCTAGAACCTAGTCTATGCTCAGTCAGTATTCAATTAATACATATACCCCTGGCTTTGATGTTTCTATAAAATACTTTTCTAGAAACAAAAAAAAACATAAGCATTGTTCTGACTGTGTTGACCTCGGGAAAATTAAGGACAATAGCATAGCCTGTTATGCATATTTTAACAGGTTCTTTTCATTATATTATCATACTTACTCTCGTGTGAATTCAGCTACCATGTTTCCCTAAAGATAAGACCCAAATGGAAAATAAGCCCTAGCATGATTTTTCAGGATGACATCCCTGAACATAAGACCTAATGCGTCTTTTGGAGCAAAAATTAATATAAGATCTGGTCCTATTTTGGGGGAAATACAGTAGCTTTATCTTCATTTCATAGATGCACGAACTATGGCTTAGAGTATAATCTGGGCCCAGGTTTAGGTAATAGCCATTATTATTATTATTATTATTATTATTTGAAGACATTCTTTGGGATAATATGCAATGGAGCTGGCTCCCTTCCCCTTTGGAAGTGACTTCCCCTGGGCCTATGGAGAGAAGACCCTTGAGAATATTAAGGTCTCCACAGCATTCGCCATATGAGGGAAGCTCCTGCCATCCATATGTCTTGTTGAAATAGTCTCTCAGAGCTCCGTAAAAGGTTCTGCCACCAAGTCAGAGTTGTGCATTTCTAGATTTCTAAAGCCTCACCTATGGGGGCCCTTCCAGTTCAGATACTGGTCATTGTGAGGGCCGGTCACAGATAGTGAATCCTCAAATGCATCCTGCCCAACTCTATTGAGTAGTAGTTCTTTTACAAATGCAGAATTATGACCCAATAATATGGTCTATGATTGTAAACAATTCAGGTGTCTGTCAACAGGATCATGGGTCTAATGGAATACTGCTCAGTCGTAAAAGGCACACAGCTAATACATGCAGTTACATGGATGACCCTCAAGAACATTATATTGCGTAAAAGAAGTTTATATTGCGTAAAAAGAAGTTTCCTCTCGATATTTAACAAATTACCACAAACATATTGGCACAAAACTAAGCAAATGCATTATTTAACATTTCTTGGAAGTAAGAAGTTCAAAATGGGTCTCCCCAGGTGAAAATCAATGGTGTTGGCAGCTGTGTTCCTTTCTGGATGCTTTAGGGAAGAATTCATTTTCTTGCCTTTTCCAGCTTCTAAGATGCTTCCCACATACATTAGCTGGAGCCCCTTCATCCTTCAAGCCGTCATTGTGCAGTAAACTATTTCTCATGATGCTATTTCTCTGTTTTTGGCTTTTCTGTCTCCCTCTTTCACATTTAAGGACCTGTGTGATTCCATTGTCTCCCCCCAGATAATCTAGGATAATTTCCCTATTTTAAGTAAACCTGATTCACAACCATAGTTCTATGCATTGCTTTAACTCCCCTTTGTCACCTTGCCATGTCACACAGCATGTGCACAGTTCTGGGGATTATGATGTGGACATTTTTCTTTTTTGGGGGGATACTATTCTGTCTACTATAAGCAAACTCCATAAATGGTATCCATGCATAACTATTTAGTGGAGAGTTCACTATGTCTTAGAAGTACATTGAGAAATGGAATAATGGGCAAAAACATAGATAAATAGATAAATAGATGTGCAGTAAATGAAATATAATAAAATTTTAGTTTTAGGTGGTAGGTTAGTTTTAGGTCTGGAGGTTTACTGTAAAATTGTTTGAATTTTCTGTATGTTTAAAAATGATGATGCAATGTAGGTGGAAAAGTACATAGGATTGCGGGTAGTGAGCCTGGCTAATAGCTCTGTTTCATATTCTTCCTTGCTGTCTCTACTATCCTTCTGGGCCCCGAGGTCGGACCTCATTCATCCTCAGTAAGGATGGACTCATCCTTACTGAGTTTACGAGCTCACTCTGACCCCACCACTCTCTCTCACTAATTTGCAAACTTAGATATTGAGAAACTTTGAAAAAAGAGTTTACTCCATTTCAAATCCATGCCTCACCCAAGCCTAGTAAAGGCAAAACTAGTCCTTTTGACCCTCAGCGCTGGCAAGATGGCATATGTGCTTGAGGGTGGCGGGGATGGCTGGTGGAGTTATGTGGGTAGGTGTTGGGTACATACTGATCATCAGGAATGTATTTTAGAAAATCCAACATACATCCCTACCATAGCAGAATCTCAAAACAGAGGCTGCAGCTGTGATCTGACTAAAGGAAACTGACTTCTGTTACCTTCCAACAGAGACTGTGTCCAAGAGGAGAAAACAGAGACCTGCTGTGTAAATGGTGACAGAAATCCTTGTCTCTTGAGCCCATCCGGCCTCTTTGAGGCCTACGTGCAAACCCATTCATTTGTCACATTAAGCTCTAGTGAAGCGTGTGAACAGCCCCTTACGCTCTGATGATGGATGCTGAGATCTTTTACCCTAACACAGCCAGTACATTTTGGGTATGCCCTTTGAAAACATCTGAAATGTGCCCTTAACTTCAGATCATCTCAAGTTACTTCTCCAAACTCTGAACATTCTCCTTTTCTGGGGGATGTACGCGGGGTTTTCTATACGCACACACAGCTTCTCATTGTATATTTATGGGTGTTTATAGATGCTGTCAGTGGGACTATGTTCCAATCTGATTTTAAAAAGAAAAGAACAGCTGTACTGTTCATATATATAGTTCTTTCTTTTCAAACACATTGACTTTAGCTTGTGATGATTCAAGATGTGATCATGGAGTCCTCCGAATTCTCTGGCCTAAATCAGGCCCTCTACTGCAAGGTCAATAACATGAAGCTCTTTAAAATCAAATTCTAATTTGTCTGCAGCTGTGGCGATGAGCATCTCTCCTTCTCCCCTCCTCCAGACTATGACAGACTACAATAACTAAGATAACATCACTACTAATAAGAGAGGATTTTTCCCTTGACACTGAGCTTAGCAACTCTCCACAGTCCAGATAAATCCAATACTTTCATATGAAAACCCAGGCCCAGAAAAATACAACCTCAGCACGTCCCTGGTGATGCTCTCCTTGGCAGTTGCTCGTGGATGATAAATTGCTTTGATTCCAGAGAGTGGCAATGGCTGCTACTTAAGTTGAAACTTATGAAAATACCAGATCCTACTTTGCTCACATGCAGCCTAACGTCTAATTATTCTTTGTTGGCTTCTTTTTTCCTTTGTCCCTCAGTGTTTCAAGCAACATGTTCATTTCTCTACTGTTAAATTGCTAATCTAGCAGTGCTGATATTTTTATCAATTTCAACTTACCTTTCTTAAATGACTGATCACTTTGTTTCTGTTTCTCCTCAAATTCCTTCTGATTTTTGTTCTCTCTTTGATTGGAGTTTTATTACTAATGAAACTCTTATTCATTTTTCTCTTGTTGTTTACATCATTTGTAAGAAGCTTAGAACAATCTCATGGTTGGATTGAGCAGACATTTCTAGTTTTTCTTGATAAAGAAATATGTTTCCAATTTATGTCATTGACTCATTCATTCATTGTTTTATTGATTCGACGTTCACTGTAACCTTCATATGTGCACTTGCTGAGCACTTTCAAATATGTACAATTCCTTTCAATCGTATTGACAATAAACCTAAACTTGAACAACTGTAATACTTGATAGAATATGTTATGTCATAAAGAAAGTAGTCTGTATCATCATAGTTTTGGGATGATACATCATAGTTTATGGGAAAGAGGATCATCGTTTGTATTACTTAAGAAAGTCATTGTATTCTAGCTTCACCAATTTCAGGCAGGTCCCTGAGCTTCCATCCTTTCACTTTCTTTCCTTTAGAACAGAGGCATTGTGATACCTCCTGGGAATATTGCCATGCTGTGCAATGCACTGTGACATTCCTGGGGCATAATAGCTAATAACTGTTTGACACACCAAAATTTTTGTTTTTGTTTTTAATTTGATGTTATTGTAGCTTTGTGTCATGTCTGATTTTACACATTACAGTTTTGTTTTTAAATACAGTTGTATGTTTGATTACCATGCCGGTTATATGTGATTCTGAATTTTCACCTCCCTTCTTCCTCAAAGATGTCTCCCCAAAAGAAGTTCCTATTCCTTTTTATATTTCACCCTATGAGTTCCCAGGATCCTCCTAATTTTGTGATTTTGGTTTCTTTACTCTTGTGCATCGTCTAGGATTACAGGTGTTCCCTTTCACACCATTTTCTGTTTTTACTTCTCCGTATGCTGAGTTCTCTCAGGTGCCAAAATAAACATTTATCCTTTTCTTTCCTTAGACTGTCTTCCAATTTTCCCTTTACTAGCTGCATTCTCTGCAGTGTATGTGAGTTACTTTGCCTGTTTGACCGTCTCAGGCTCATTTCCATTATTCCACTGAAACTGCTCTAAACATAATCAGTAGTAAGTGCTCAAATGTTAGATCCCATAACCTCTTCTTGACTTTGTTCCTGTTCACCATCCAGTAACTTTTTATGTCATAGACCGTAATATTTCTTGAAATTATCATCTTCTTTGCTTTTTATGACATTGTATTTATCAAAATGTCTCTTCATTTCTAACTTCCCTCTTTTGTTCTCTGCCTAACGCTTTCCCCCCTAATTGCAGATTTTTAAAATTAAATCCATATTAGTCAAGGTTCGTCAGAGAAACAGAACCAAAAAGACCTACCTATCTTATCTATTTGTCTATCTATCATTCTATCTATTTATTTTAAGAAATTGGGTCAAGTTATTATGGAGGCTGAGAAGTTCCAAGTTTCACAGTGGGCAAGCTGGAGACTCTGGGAGCCCATGGTGTAATTATAGTTGAAAAGTTGGCAGACTTGAGACGCAAGAAGATCTGATGTTTCAGTTTGAATCCAAGGCAGGAAAAGAGTGATGTTGCAGCTCACATAATCAGATAGGAGGAGGTCCCCCTTATTTGTGGGAGGGTTAGTCTTTTTGTTCTATTAGACCTTCCACTGATTGGATGAGGACCACCCACATTAAAGAGAGCAATCTGCTTTACTCTACCTATTCAAATGTTACTGTCTTCCAAAATCTGTCTCATAGACATAGGAAGAAAAATGTTTCATCAAATATTTGGGCACTCTCTTGCGCAATCAAGTCGACACATAAAATTAACCATTCTACATGTGATCTTCTTCTACCTAAATAACTTTTTCCAAGAGAAATCTTCTCACTCACTTTATGTTTCATAGATCCAATTATTTATTATATTCACTCCTTTAAACATACTCTTCTCCTCTTATCTAGACTAATAGTTCTGCCATTCCACTAACTAGAAGCCATCACTCATCCATTTGAAATCTTCCTCATCACCTATATAATCTGTCATGTCTGTCTGTTTCCATGCTTACTACTTATCCACTAGACCAGGTCTTCATTACGTTTGACTGCAACTATTATTGTAATAACTTCTAAATGTTTTGTTCTTGACTCCTTAATACTCCCATTGCTTCCAGAATTATCTTATACAAATAGTTTGACTCTTCCTTGATACTACTCTAGGTTCCAGACAAAACAAGGCAAGAATCATATTTCTGGGGATTCATCATGAGTAGAGTTGCCTGGGGCATTGATGAATTGTATGTGAGTTTTTTTTTTTTTTCATGGTATCATACGACAACAAAAACCAAGAAGACTCCATATCATGTTTCAGGAAAGAATACCTAGAAGTGGTTTTGAGCTATTGGCAGAAAGGATGTAAAGGAGTTCTCAAGGAGAAAGCAGATTATAAGTTCAAATGCTGGAGTGTGCTACTGTGTATAAGATGAATTCGAACACGTGGATTAGGACCAGTGCTGTGCACAATCTGGGGGTACAAGGCACTACTTGTAGATAAATGGAGGGTACATCAAGGTGGAATGCATAAGGCTCAGATGGGCTGACAAGACTGTGTCTCATCTGCCATGATGCCAGCCATGTTAATTCATTTCTTATAAAACAAATTCCATGCTCCTATCATAATGAGCACATGCATTTGCATTTTTATATAAATAGCTTCAAATATCATCTAAATTACACCATTTTCTAACCAGGACACTTGGAGATGTTACTTCAAGTCTCTTAGCTTATTTCTTCATCTATAAAATTGGGATAATAATGTCATCCTTGCCACACTGTTCTGAAAAATGGTTAATTAAATATCACTTCACACCCATTAGGAAGGCTGTGACACAACAAACAAACAAACAGAAGATAACAAATGTTGGTGAGAATGTGGACAACTTGTACTGCTGTTTGGAATGGAAAATAGTGCTTCCACTGTGGAAAACAGGGTGAGGTTTCCTTGAAAAAATTGAAAAATGGAATTACCATATGATCTAGCATTTCTACTTTTGGGGTATATACTCAAAAGAAATGAAAGCAGAGACTTGAACAGATATTTGTATACTAATGTTTATAGCAGCATTATTCACAGTAGCCAAAAGGTGGAAACAACCAAGGTGTCCATTGGATGAATGGATAAAATAAATGAGGTCTATAGATATAAAGGAATATTATTCAGCCTTTAAAAAGGAGTGGGATTCCGACACATGGTGCAACGTGGATGAGCCTTGAAAACATTATGCTAAGTGAAATAAGCCAGCCACAGAAAGACAAATACTGTGTTTCCACTTACACGAGATACTTAGAGTAGTCAAATTTGTAGGGATAGAAAGTAGAACGAGAGTTTCAAGGGCTGGGGAAATAGGGGTTTGGGACATTTTTGTTTAATGGGTATAGAGTTTCAGTTTGAGGAAATAAAGATAGTTCTGGAAGAATGGTGGTGATGGTTGCACAACAGTGAATATACTTAATACTGCCAAACTGCACACTTAAAAATGGTTAAATTGGTAAATTTTATGTTATGTATATCTTACCACAATAAAAAATGTAGTTTGTATGTATAATACATCTTAAACTCTCAGAATGAAGATCTTCATGATTTATCCACTCTCTTAAAACTCTATGCACTTCCTAGGCTTCTGTTATTCTGCTGTACACTCCGTTTCCTGAATGGACCTTGTATGTTAATAGCTAGATCCGTTCCCTCAGACCATTTTCTCATTCCACTATATTTGCGATCTCTTTCCTCGTGAGGAAATCTTAGTTTACCTTTACGATCCCATGTCCTCAGTAAAGAATTTCCATATATCCCATTTAACATCAATCAATTATTTTTTCATTTGTACCCTGTGCCATGATTATTTCTTGGTTTAACACTGCATTTATTTTTTCCTTTGTGATAGATGGTTGTTGGCATTTGGTGTCCTCCAGCAGATTATATAGGCTCTTAGAATGCAGGATGTTTCCTCTGGTTGAAAATGGTTTTGAAAAGGTTTTGCATTTCAATTTATGTGGAGATTTTTATTGTTTTCTATTTTTTTCTTTCTCTAGCTGCTAGACTTCTCTACTATTTCCATTAGTGCCACTTAAAGAGCTTACGGTGATTTTGTATTTTCAATTTGAAAAATATGGAGACAATATTATTTTAGTTTTTATACTTGCAAGAATTCAAAAACAGAACAATTTTTCTCAAGTGCTTTTAGCTAATGATAATAGAGTAAGTGGCAGTTACAGAATAGGCACCCTATTAAAACATCAACTATTTCGGGTGAACAACACCGCTTAACTGGTCTCATTGTTACATAAATTGGAAATCCTATATCGCTAATGATGCATGGCAGAGGCACAACCTTTTTCTCATTATTCTCTATAAGTTACCTGTACCCAGAAGGAGTAAGCTACACTATCGTTAACAACGCTGGCTCTTGAATCTCGCACCTGGTAGCGTTGTGTTTCTAGACATACAGAACGACTGGCTTACTTTCAAGAAGAAATCCTTTGACGTTGTACTTTTTTTAGGAAAAGTCATTGTGTACATTAAGATATTTCTCTGCCCCTTTCCGAACTCACAGGTCTGGGGAACTCTAAGTCAGCCTTGGATCACCTCCTATTAAAGAACAAAAGAACCTATCAAACTACTGGGGCTTGCCAATTCCATTAGTGCCCTCCTCACTAACAGACATGAATGCAAAATATTTTTTCTCTCTAAACTTCATTGTTGTAATAACCACTCATGTTCTGAAATCCACTTTGTCACATTGTTTCTTCCTAGCTCTTTCTCTCTTTTTAAATTTTTTAAAAAAAAATTTTTGGTGATTTTTTTTCATTCTCTGGAAGAGGTCCACATGTTGGAACAAGGTGCCCCCACTACCTGTCTACCCAGAAGTGAGTTAGTAATTCTGTACAGGAAGTCGCGGGCAGGGGGGCATTAATGATTGGGTACAGCTGAGCCTCTAAGCCTCATGTCCCAGACTGACACATACTGTTATAGAGCCTTCACAATACACTTGAGCTACTAAGGGAAAAGAATGACTCTTTTTCAGGCAATCCATAGTTCAATATTGACGGGAGCATTAGAAGAAATTTCAGATTGCCTATTTCTGCTGGCTAGAAAGTTCTGTAATTGTGGCAGGCAGGGGGCAGAATGCCTTTGGTAGCTGACAGTGAAAATATTTGATAGGAGCCCTCAAAGCCTTTGTAGATTTTTCTATCCAGATAAGAGCACCAGGGCTGCATTAGCTGAGTCCTTCAGATGGAATTGAGGAGGCAATGCTATTTTCCTTCTGGCTGAGAGAAATGGCAGAGCCTCTTTGCAACAAACGATCATAAATTGCTGGAGAGTCTCAGAGGCAATGAGAGGGCTTGCATGTTAGAGCTAATGCAAGTTACTCTCATACTTCTGAGCGGTGCTTGCTATTGGGAAGAAATAAGGGCCTGAGGATAAAGCTGCCAGGACATATCTGTATGCCCCAAGTAAATATGAATGAAAGTGAAAAGCTTTCAGCATCTCAGTTACTTTGAAAACAGATCCTCAATAATCAAATCAAAAGAGGACCAAAGCCAGAAATTAAGATCAAGTGAAATTTGGAAATAGAAAAGTGAGAAACTAAACAAGCTTCTCAGCCAGAGTGACACTGTCTTGTATCAGTGCTTTTTCCCCTAAATTCTTTATAAGGCCACATGGGTCATGTTATAGACCTGTGTAATAATAATAATAAAAATGCATATATTTTAAGTTTAAATTCAGAGGAAAAGTTCTAGTTTAGTTTTACTTAAGACCATTTTGACCAATTTTGAAATGATTTCGGTACACAATCTAGGTCATCTTTACACTTCTTGAGCTACAGTATTCCCTGCTTTTTTGTGAATCATTTTGTGAGTACACTTCAAATGTACAGACTTAGAGTAAGTGACTTTTGATGTACTTAGCTTATGCTCATACCTATGGTTATAAACTTTTCTTACAAGCCTTAGACTATCATATGTGTTTCTAGAAACATCTATGAGAATTGGTTCAGCATAACACAGACAGGATTGTGTTACCCAGTCATCTCATGATTTTTTTTTTTAAACCTAATCGTGTTGACTTATTTAAACAATTCATGTATAGAAATGTAACAACCCAAAGTACAAGTATTCAGTCAAAGGGAACTATTTATCAAATAAATGCATTTATGGATATTTTTCACTAAGCTATTTTTTTTAACCTGCTGATAATGACGTTGTTGATACTGATGGCAAGACATGTCCCTTGGGAGGTTTTTGCTAGGTAAGATACTCTGCTAGTTTTATACCCTGGATTCTGCCATTTAATTTCCTCGCCATTTTTATCAGGATTTTTAACTATATTCTTTGAAGAAACTGACGCTCAGAGAGGATAATTAAATACAAAGAGTATATGGAAGACGAAGACCTTTAATTCATATTATCCTAATTCCAAGTTCATATTGCCAACATAGAACAAATAAATATGACAGAAAGGGCACTAGAGTATTGAGTGATTTAGGGTAAAATTTGCACTCTCGTTTCCTAGCAGTGTTCATTGAACATCATTTGCTTTTGAGATTCAGCATCTAGTTTTCCTTATTCTGGAAGCAATATCCTAATCTTGTTTTGGTAAAACACCACCTCTAATCATCAGCCATGCAGATTGCACGCTGTTTAAGTCAACTCCCAGGTGTCTTAGCTCCCAGTTGGCTAGAGTACCGATTTTTGGCTCCAAGTATGGGTCACATATTTACCAGAGCTTCAAGGAAAGGAATCAATCTCTTTCCCCTTTCTTCTGCAAGAACTACCAAAGCTTACATTGCCATTCATTGGATGGTATGATTCCATGTGAAAATATGAGGTTTGGAAGTAAAACAACTATTTGGACGTTGTGGAAAAATGAGTCAGAACTCCCTATGGCCAAGCCCCGCTTACAGTGTGACTTTTCCACACCTTTCATTGGGAGATGGAAGATCTTTCCCCATCTCTTGAATTTAGGCTGGTTTTCTAACTTGCTTTGACCAATAGGAGATGAAAGAAATGATATTGTGCAACTCTAAGACTGAGCCTTTGCAGCTTGCATTTTCACTGTTTTGGAACCCTGCTCTGAGATCACCATATGAAGAGGCCAGTTTAGTCCACTGAAGGATAGAGATCCATGGTGTTCAAGATGACAGCAAGTTCAACTGTCAGGTCTGTGAGCCAGGCCATCTTGGACCTTCCAGCCCAGCTGACCCTCAGCTGAATGAAGCTACACAAGTGAGTATAGTACAGGAGCCACAGCCAGCCAACATTATTGTAAGAAATAAAAATCCTTGTCTTTTAAAACACTTAGTTTTGTGGTGGTTTATTAACCAATAACAATTAAATGCTACAGTCACCATGGCTAGGGAATTGGATGGGCCAGGGAGAGTGATTGCAAGGGAAAAAAAAACACACTTTCTTGATGTCCCTACATTAGTTGTTAAATCAAGCCTTACATGAAGTCTGCACCATATATAGACTTAACATTTCAGAGAGCCTTGACCTCCCTCCAAAGGAAGCCCCTTCCTACCATTGTTTTCTGCAGGGGGTAGGATGGAGGATGGTTTACAGCAATTATATTTCATCGAGCTGCAATATATAGTAATAAATTACCCCAGTCACCACACTTTGTTGTTGACTAATTCTTATAAACATTTAGATTCAGAAGTGATTTTATCTCTGGGTCTGTTTGCCACCTACAGGGATTAGTAGAAAGGTTATTATGAAAAATAAGATTCTAAAGCCACGATTATCCAAAGTTTGAGTAGGACAAAGCTCCAGTAGCTTTAATAACATCTTTTCTTTAGTCATTCCTGAAATGGATAAACCCTTAACTGACTCAACCTGTCTAATATTGACCCTGTAGCAGAAGCCTAACTTATTTTTAAAAATAACCTGGTAAACAAGATTTCCTGGTTATGAATCCAGAATTTTTAGATAGGTGATCACTTCTAGCTCTTTCTCTGTGGATAAGGTAGGACAGTTTTCAATATGAAATCACAGATCAGTACTTCCCCCACATGGTGGGGTCGATGCAACGTTTAGTAGTACCAATATTGAGGAAAAGGAGGGGGCAGAAAAGAAAACGTACTTTTTAAAAAAAACCAATCATATTAAAACATAGATGTATAAGTTTCTGAGATGTAATTAAAATGATCTTTGGAAATCTCTAAACCTCTAGACTTCATTATTTAGATTGACTTTGACACTGAATTCTGGCTATCAACCAGTCCTGTTTTTAAACATTGGCTTCCAGAATACACTAGCTGCAAAAATATCTCCCATTTATCAAATATGAGGATAATATAACCTGAATATTAAAAATGATGACTCTCTAGAGAAATGGTTGATTCCATACCTAAAGTGGGTAAAGCAATGTTATAAAGATCTAAAGTTTAGCTTTATCTGTAAGAAATAATCAAAATTGAGTATGGTCTAAATCTTGTTCAGCCCTCTGATAAAAAGATTCCCGGCAGTCTGAGAGCCATTCATTTACTTACCAAAGTTATTGAGTACCTACAATATGTCAGGCCCTTTGCTGAAAGGAATGGTAAATTTTCTCAGGGAACTCCTAATCTCAGGGATGAGCCAGGCAATTTTTCAGACTGTACAATAAAATGACTCAGGATAATTAGAGGTGGTCGGCAGTGCTGGACAAAGAGACAGAGTTAATTGGGTATTCTCCTCAAAAGGAAATGCTGGCCCAGACTTGCCACCTTACTTCATGGGACACTTGATTCAAACTGTCTTTATTTCTGCACCAGGGCAAAGACTTGTTCATGGGATTGACATACATATGAGGGGGAGTCATCAGTGCTAAATACCCACATCTGGTTCTTCTCTCCTTCTAGTATCTGGTAGGACCTTATTTGCTGATCCTGTTTTGGGTGGGTGGGACCAAGTGACTAATTGTAGGCCTTAAATTAGAAACGGAAATATCTTATGCCAGTCTAGTTGTGGCGCTTTTAACTTATAGAAAAATTCTCAGTAGCACTTTCTCCCTTCTCTCTGGCACTGCAGGCAGCAATATTCAAAATGGTGGCTGCTCTGATTAGAAGTAATCAGTGGTACAGAGCTGCCCCTGCTGATATGCAATGGACCTGTGGAAGGAGCGAGGTAGCTACCTTTCTTGAAATAAGGCACTGAGATTTTGGTGCCGTTTATTACTACTAGAACATTAGTTAATTCAGCCTAACTGGAAAAAAAAAGTTTTTGGATACTTTTGTAATTGTTTATTATGAAAGGCTAACTGAGCAAAAGAAGAGGAGAGGTTATGGAGTGCTCTATCCCAATACCTTTCCATAGTTTTTCAGACTTAACCTAAACACCAGTTCCTGCATTGTAAATCTTCTAAGTAGGCCCAAAGCTACAGATCGCACATACATGCATGCTTTGCATATACAGACATACATCCATGCACACAAGCTCAGAGTGAGTTTGCTTTCTTCTTCTGTACATTTATTAAATAATTATAATGAACTCTGAATGTATTTATGAGCTGTTTGCTGATTGGATGCTACTTGGTGCCATGGATGTTTTGAAAATAGACATTAAACCAGGTTTATTTAGAATTTTTCAAAATTCGTGTTACCTCACTTAAGGCCTCTATACTAATAGAAGTAAATACTTAGAGATCTTACAAAGAAAATGTACAGGAGAAATGAAGCACAGGAAACATGTTGAGCCAAATAAATTGAGGATAGGTACGTTAACTTCCTCCCAGACGTGTTGCAGGGGTTTGTAGAAGGTGTTTGATTATGTACACTCCAAAGTTGTTTTCCTAGAGACTTTTTCATTGGAGAGAGGTTTTATTTTTAGTGTAAGAAATAATACAAGAGCGTCCCTATTTCTGAAAGTTCTTGGGTCTCTGTTTACATAATGATGTTTTAGTGCTGTTATAAAATGCTATAGCTTCACATTATCCTTATCTGTGATTAATCCTTCTTGGGCTGGAGATGGGATGAGATTCTTTCCCTGAGGGTGAAACTTGAAGTTTCTGCAGTATTCATGTAAAATATGATTTGACAATGGAATGTAGCTTAGAGAATAAAAAATGATGACTGTTCTAAAGGTCTCTTTAGGTAAAGAAAGTAAAATAAGCATTCCATGTGTAGGGAAATTAAGTCTTAAGAAGCTGAACTCCCACAACATAAGCTACTTCTTGAGAATATATAAGGTACTTTAGAAGCTGTATTAATTCTTTCAAGATAAATTATTATCTCTTAGCATTAAATAGTGTCCTAAGAGGCCACATTTTCCTCTAGTTATTTCAAACTAAATATATGGTTAGTTGGAATAATAGGGAGAGTAGATTTAAAGGGAATACAGGATGTGGTTTTTCCACCATTTATTTATTTATTTATTTACTTTGCATGTAGACACTGAAGTATTTGTGGTTATAATTTCACTAAATATCTGTATAATTCACTTATAACACGCAGTTTCATGATATGTAGTAAACTTATTTTACTTATTTTTCAGTTGTGTTTGGCTCACGTTTATTAAACACCTGCTGTAATGCAGTATATGGGATGGCAGCAGTGAATAAAATGTGGCCTCTAATTTGAGGAATGTAGTTAGGTTGGGGCACAATTACATGAACAAGGGTTTTTGGTGCAATGCAGAAAGTCAGTAGCTGTACTGCATTAATTCTCCATATATATATATATATATATGTATATATTTTTTAATTTAAATGGAAAATCAAATTTATTGTAGTGATATAATGTAGCTCATAGTATGAGTGGAGAATCAAGCTTTCAAAAAAAGAACAAATAAGCAGCTTCAGGGGTAGAAATCAGGAAATACTCAACAGTCTTGTCAGGGTGAGCACGCTGAAATAACTGAATTTCAGCCATTTTCCTACCCTTATAACTGAATTTGATCTAGGTATTTCTTCTCAAGATTAATATTCTTAGGAGACTCTAATTGGCTTAGCTTGGGTTATGTGACCACTCCTTCTGCAAAAGTGTATGCCAGGACAGAATATCATGGGAAACAGATAATTCTCCATAAGAAAATGAAGATGTAATTGTCCATATATTTTTCTGAGAAGGCATTCTTTCCTCTTTGTTTAGAGGGTGAGGTATGTGAATAATTTTCAATAGTCTTGCATAGAATGGATTGGAATTTCACGTGCTGCAGCTGCCAAAGGAAAGAAAAAATGTGGAGAATTCAGCTGTAGAACAGAGTAATTATGTTAGAATTTATACCTAAAAACATCTCTTTTTGTAGATGCATGTGAGTTGATTGGCACTTGACCTTTTTTGAAAATACTAATAACCAAAACAATATATGATGAAATAATAACAAATTTATAATTTATTCTTATATACAAAATATTCATCAGTATGGCTGACATGACATAAATATCATTAAATGAATGATTCTCATATGGTTAGATATAAAGTTTTGGAGCTCCTGTGCTTTTCTAAATTTTTTAAATCTCTGACTTGAACAAATTGTAATTTATATCTTCCAAAGAACACATTACCTCTGCTGCACGAACACCCGTATGATCTACACTGTCAGATTTTATTATTATTGTGACAGATACTTTAGCATATAAATCTTAAACTAATGAAAAAATGTCATCTTCTCTTTGGAGCTAAGTGTTCAAAGTGCGTCAACTATTCGATTTGATAGACATCTCTTCAGAAAACTTGGGAGGAATTACATATTAAAAATATGTTGTATATGAAAGTCTTATCATTTATATCCACCTCCTCAGTAGATAAACTAATTGTAAACCACTTTTGAGAACTAAACTTCCAAAAAAAACCTTTTACCTGTAAAAATGGAACTCTAGAAATGCCAAATGATATTTCTGTGACTTTCACAGTATGCCAAGGAATTTCTTTTTATTTATCGGCTTAATATAAAAAACAGAAGAGTCATGTACAATTTTCCAGAGCAGAAGCAATACCTAACACATCTTTGAAGCTATCGTAGTGAAATGCATAGTATGTGGTCAACTGAACTAATGTGTAATTGTGTTTTCGGTTGGCCTGTAACTTGTGGACATTTTATTAATGATAGTGATGATTATTAATTCTTAGGATAAGAATTAAAGCTAATAATCCTACTGGAATGTTTCTCAAAATGCAGTGTGCATTAACTTATTTGGATGTTTCTTAAAATTGCAGATTATCAGGCTCCATCTTTAGAGATTCTGATTCAGAAGTTATCCTAAATAATTCTGAAGTTGGTGCTCAAAGAACACATTTAGAATAAAAGCAATACAGAATGTTCAGATTTATAATTATGACAAGAATAAAAGAATGCATATTATTTAATAAGGGTATTTTCCTTTAAAAGTTTTATTTATTATTATTACAATTGTTTCTAAAAGGAGGAGTTAACCAAAGTTAAATGTCCACAGAGCAACAATATTAACTTTCACTTTTTAAGTAATTTTCCTGACACTGTCTGCCGTATAATGTGGTATGGTATTAAGATATAGCAGCTCTGAAACATTTTTGCTCACTGTCCTCTAGGTCTTTCATCATATGTTACTCTGAACTTTTATTTCCACGACCTCAGTGTCAATATAGGTAGCACTTTTCTCTGTGCAGGTATAAGCCAAGCAATTCTTTGATAATCCAATAAGTAGTATAATTTTCTCCTCTGGAGAAATCATGACATGTGTTTAGTTCTATTAGGAAGGTAAAGGTCACAAACCCATTCTCCTGATCTTTACTCAGCACACACTTAAAAGGATGAGCATTTGAGACATAAATCTGAGAGAAGATGAGAGCCATTTCCATTGTTTTAATCATTGCTCATCACTTTAATACAGTGCATTGTGTATCTTCAGCTTCAAGTTCAATCACTTTACTCGAAGGTAAAATAGCCTAAGTGATATTCACCATGGAGATAGAGCGTTTTTGATCCTAAGAAATCTCTACATTTAGCAGAATTTCACACTGTATTTCAAGCACTATTAGTCCACAGAGATTTCCCTCAAAAAAAAAAAAAAAATGGTTCCATGGTAATATGGGAGAGTCTGCGTACCGTACTGCTGCTTTTAAAGATTCACACAAAACATTAATATTTTAAAGGTCTGGAGTTGCCTTGGGAATAAGAAACTCCTCAAAAATTGTTTAACTCAGCATTTCCCAAATTAATTTGTCTATATAGTCCTTTTTTCATTTTATATCTATCGATTGTAGATGACAATACATAATGTAGTGCAGCTTTCCCCTCTGGAGAACTCATGCAATATGTTTCGTTCTGTGGGAATGACGAGTCACATACTACTCTCCTGGCCTTCATTCAGTGCACAGTGAACAGTCTGAGTGTGGACCTTAACAATGAAAGAAGATGATAGACATTTTCATTTTCTTAATCACTCTAAGCTGTGTCAATCTAAAATTGCTTAACAGTGCATGAAACCTTAAATAAAATGGACCAATTAATATTTTTTCCCGAGGAATTTTGAATTGAGGCTTACAGTCCAGTGCCAGTTTAGTCAGTCTTTTAATGAAGGAGAAATAAATCCCAGAACTCTGGAAAGCCATGTGGACAAGGGAAACAAGGGAAGCTAGTCTTTAACAAAACATACAATGAAGCAGACCTACAGAAAGAAACAGAAATGTGAGGCAGAACAAGAAGCTTCACAGTATTTGGGTACCTGATTCCAGTGTATTCCTGAAATTTTACATGCTGTAATTGTATGTTCAAAATGTTCTGTTTGTTTTTCAAACAAGCTCATTATCCGTCTCGATACCGATGTAACCAAAAGTGCAAGGACTACTATAAAGTGCAAACCCATGCACATCCATGCATATACAAACCCACATCCATGTGTTGGAATGTTTACCTCTCCGTATTCAGAATCCTCCTCATCACTGAAAACACATCCCTTACTTAAAGCCCACACTAACCTGCCATGCACAGACACTGTCTATGCCCATTTTATTTAAAATACTTTTATAACACATTATAATTGTATCTTACATATTTTGAGTGTGAGACTACATTCAAGTTATCTTTTATAAACTAATGTTTATCCTTAACAGTGTGCTTTAAACATGGGAGATAGTAATAATAATACTTTTGAATTAAATTGAAGAAGAAATAAGACTCCATATACTTACCTATTTTCTCTACAGATATAAACATCTTGATAGGAAAAGCTAGCTCAAAATAACCTTCGTAACAGTCATGATGATAATTTTCTGGAGAGTACACTTGTTTTCCTATTGTTATCTCAGTGAATGCCTCAGCCCCAAACGTGATGAAGCTTTGCTTTTCTACACGTACATCCCTAGGAAGCGTGAGAAATCACATCCAGATTGTTGGTATAAATATGAGAAATGTCCAAGGCAGGCTTTTGCAAGGATCTCAGAGACTATGGTGAGGGAAGGAGCGTGATGGTTGAATAGAGCTCCCAGCTATGTTTGAAAGTCCCTTCCAATGCATGAGGGATAATATGCTTTTATGTAACACCTTCAAAATGTATGCATAATGCAAAAGGGTAAAATCAGTAGATATTAGCAAGTTGATAGGTGAATAATTGTTAGATATGCTTTCCGAAACCTAAAGGTCATCTAAATTATCATAAATGGTATTTAATATGTGAATTGATTTTTGATAGCTGAAGCAATACATCAACAAAAAGTGTGACTCATTTAAGGAAATAAAATATTGACAGAGTACCTAACATAGAGACTCAGCTTCTGACCTCGCCCCTTTAATAGCACTTGCTGAGTTAGGTACCAGAGTCCACTCCGAGAGGGTAAGTCTTGATAAGAGGGAAGAAAACCAAGGCTGGAAGAGTAGACAGAATTAGTTTCTTGCAGTGGACTTTTCCAAGAGTCCAATTAGCCAATATTTGTATTTTATAGCAGGCATTATTCTAAAGAAGTAGAAGGAAGGGCCAGGAATGTGAAAGACAAACCCTTTAAACATCTATTTGGTGCCAAGCAATGCATTAATTGCTTTACTGGTGATCAGTGCAGATAAAAGATGAAAGCAGGGAGGCAAGAATTTTTTTGAGACAAGTGTATGCAAAACAAAGGAGAATCTACAGTTTTAATAGTGTCCTTAAAAATGATAAAGGTAGAAAATGCCAGGAAATTTAGCAATGAAATAAAAACAGCCATACAGGTAAGTGAATGCCATCGTAGGACACAGATACTTGGTTCTGTAGTAAATGTCTTCATAGCATCTGAATACTGTAGACATTATTTACTGCATTTCCAGTATAAAGCATAGAACAGATCAATATTACCAGTTTGGTGCTGTAAAAGTGGGTCATGTAATGGGGAACAGTTTTCACCAATATTGGATTTCACCTTGCATCAATGTCTTCTTGGTGCCTTTCATCTTTGTGTGAGGTTTAAACTCAAAGGTAGGGAGTTTTCTTTATGTAGGACAACAGGCTTGACAAACTAGAATGAACAGTACTTCCATAAAGTATAGACGGTATCAGTGGGCAGTAATATTATATGTAGCAAGGAAGCTAGCATTGGCAAGAAAGCATACGTGACAAGAGAAAGTCAAAGGAAAGTATCTACTTCATCCTGGTCAGGGAGAGTTAATATGTTGGATGAAGCAAAGAGAGAGACCCAGAGAGGAAGGAGGGGAATAAAATATTTACATTTCTTCATTCATCATTCATTTAGCATACATTGATTGATTGCATATTGTGTTTTAGGCAGGGTTCCAGGTGCTGAGGTCTAAGCACCAAATAAAATGGACAGAAATTTTTCCCCTCAGGGAGTTAAGTTCTAGAGTCTAGTGAGTGGACACCATTCTTACTATGCACGAGGCATTATTCAAAGCACTTTACACATGCCAACTTGTTTGGTACTGGCTTTCCATTCTCTAGGACAGAGCCAGGATTAAGTGATGTGAGTACTAAATATATTGAACATAATCCTGAAGGCAGGAGCTCTCCCCATTTCCCGTCCAGAAGGAAATGGATTGTGAACTATCATATCCCCAAAACACCCCTCACCTCAACCAATCGAAGGCATGGCCATATGGAATGGTTGACAAAAGGAGGCAGTTTAATTCTTTCAGTCCAGTCTCATTTCCTTGTGGCATTGTGTATTAAATAAGGACAGTCTGAGCTACAGTCAGAAACACTCACCATGGATCAGTGGGTTAGCATGGCAAAAATTTATTTTTCACTGATGTTTCATTTACTGCAATAGTGTCTAAGTCATACTGTCACTCAGAAATGATGGATGGATACTCCACTATTGGGAACATACAGATTCTTTAATTACTTTGGAAGGAAACGAGAGATTCTGTATGGGCTTCTCAATGCCTTATTGCTCATATCTCTTCTGCTTATATTTTGTTGGGCAAAACTAGTCACATAGCCCAACCTAACTGCAAAGTTGGGAATTATAGTGGATCAATGGGAATATTTAGTGAAAAATGAGTAGTGCCTTCCGCCACAGATATTCTGTGAAGTTGAATTTCAAAAGCAATGAATTTGAGAGGCAGCAAGAGTTCCAGGGACTTTATAGGTAATAGATGCAGTAAACCAAATGGGGAACCAAGTGGAACCTGGAGGCTTGTGGTAAACAAGCAGGCACAGGGGCACATGGCTAGTCGGAAGAAGACTGTAACAGAGAGAGCCAACATGACACTGCATTAGCTGCCAGATGGAGATTGCTGATACTGGGTCAAGCCAAATGATAGCAGATCATGAGTTTCATCAAAAACCAATCTCACCATCTAAGTCCCACAAGGTATCCAGAGCCAATGAAGTTAGAAGAGCTCTGTGTGCCTCTCAGGTGAATGTAAAAATCTTGTAACTTCCTGTGACACCCCATTGCATTTTGGTCACGGAGAGTTATGCACTCCCAAATGCATTCATATGCTTTCTTACAGAGGAGCAAGAGAGGAATGTGCTGGGCACAGATGGGCACTGTCCATCCCCCTTCAAGGAAGGATGTGTTGTGCCAGGCCAGCAGACAGTCTCCAGATGATAGTTATTTGCTTCAGCTGGAGAGCCACCTTGCCCAAGGGCATGTCCTACCCAATGTGGCCCATATTCAATGATTGATGCAGGTAGGGGTTTAAAGACCCAGGTATTTGCTCCCAACACCTCTGAGGGCCATTCTTACTCCAGAGCTTCCTGTGGAATTAGCTGTGGTTTCTGTAACCCAGTAACGTAATTAGACTTTCCTCTGCACAGTCTTGCTTTCTCTCCTTTCTTTCCACAAGAGCTGATCCCTACTAAATGTCTTACGTGCCACACTTCATCTCATCTTCTGCTTCTGGAGAATGTAATATACACTAGCTAATGGCAGAAGTGGTTCAAGAAAAGGAGTGATAAAATCGTGTGATGGAGCTGAATTACCTTGCACCCCAGTCACTCACAGTAGGTGGAACTCAGATGGCATCCCCTGGCACCAGGCAGCAGTTCAGTTGTTAAAACTAGCACGGATGGTACTTTTGAATGGTGTGCAGGAGGAAGGGAATGCACTAGCTGTTGTAATTTGTCAGATTTTTGAAAAGTACAAGAGTAACTATACAGACATTGGTATTGGAAAACTATTGCTAAGTGCCATTGACATCTAGATACGATGACAAAAGACCCCAGGGGTTAATGAGCAAGTGAAAATTGGATGTGAAAACCACAAGGCTTCCCTGGAATCTTATAGAAGTTCTCACCTCTTAAGGGGGGAGCAAAGAAACAGGAGGACCTGGCCCAGAACTTAACAGTTAGATTGACTATATTCTAGAGTATGTAAATGCCCCTCAAAAGATATCTGTTCTGGCAAAGTCAGAGAACTAATTGGAAAATGAATAGGAATAGGGCCATTTAGGTGATGTTCCCAAATGTTTTGAATCACCTGTTAGCTCTGAAACTTCTGAGACTGCAGAAGTCGCCTACCCCTTCTCATTAGCACTACTTCCTTGCCTTGAAGACAATTCAAAAGTCTTGTTCCCCAATAAAGGCCTGTTAAAAAAATAACTTAAAAAAAAAAAGTCTTTCCCTTGCCAGACAATATGTTTCCCCTCAGGATATGCCCCCATGTTTTCCTTGTTAAATTGTTGGTTAATCCAGCTGGGCACATGTTGGGCCTAACAAGGGAGAGAAGAAGGGACTAAACCCTAAGGAGGTGACAGATCTAACCATGATGTGCTAGGGGGATCCTGGGATGTGTGGCTAGGATGTGGGGTAGGATTCTCAGGGTGATTGATCAGAGGGGCTGGATGATGGGATTAGATAGGGAAGAGTGTGTTGATTTTTATGCTGAATACTTCTAGGACACAAGGGAATATGATGAACTTACTATTAGGATGGCTCCTAGAAGCATGGACGTGATAGCCCTTTGTAATTAAAGTTAAATGCCAGAATTTGTTAGGTGGAGAAAGAGCATGTAAAAGAGATGTATAAATGCTGGAGTGGAGACATAAAAGCCAGACACCCACCAGTGATTGTGTTCCACAAGGATGCACCATTTATCACAGTGATAACAAACTCATATGCAAGAGTCACATCAGAATCGCTACAAAGTTTAAGGTCTAATTTGTAATTGGGGGAGGGTGGTGTGCTAAAAGAGAAATGAGGAGGGCTTAAAAGAAAAACAAAAAACCTGAAAATGTACCACACGAGTTCCATAAATTAATGTTGGTCCAAGTCAATTGATCTACTTTGATATCTAAAACTAAAGAATAATTGTCCTCTGGGAAAAACAAACGGAAACTCCAAAAGCAGTGACTAAGCCAGGGCTATAAACCAGGTTAAGCCATTGTAGAACTAAACTACCTGATAGTAATAATATACTTTGTAATCAATATTATTATCAATCTATTCATGGATAATAGATTCCTGAAATAATAGAAGCTAGCTGGAGATATTTATTCACCCAACAAGATACAAGCACAAATAGATAACTAGGAAACTGAGGGCAGTTGTACCTAAAACAGAACTCAGCCAGTTTGCAAGCCCGACTCACTGATTAAAGGGGAACCTAGATCTCCAGGAAAAAGAACTCTACGACACCGTGGCAAATTTTCATGAAAATGACTTCTCCAGTCCTCCCCCAAAGGGACCTACGGCCCAGGATGACTTCATGCCAGTAGGACCAGTGAAGGTGAGAGCAGGGCCCTGTGCTCAGAAAGGACACTGGCACTTGTACTTAATGCTCTGAAGTTGCCTTCTTGAAATTCTTAAAGATTTTATCCTTTAGTCTGTCGTTTTCTTTTTCCCTTTTTCTTTTTTCCCCTCAATGGAACGCTGGAGCATCTGCAAAGGCTTGGACCCTGCCTGCCTCCCATCAGCTCCCCGCCTCCCTGGGACAGAGTCTCTGTAGGCCCCTCGCCACCTCCTCCCCGCACCTGCTGCTTCCATGGGCTCCTGGTGAGGATCTGAGCCCCAATGCCTGGGAGGGTGCAGGCAGTGGGGGGTCAGTGTCACCTGAGAAATATCCTTGTGCCGGGGGGAAGGCACATCAAGTAGCAAATAAAATACACCATGACAGGTTGAGAGACTGCTGAAGAAAGGAAAAAAAGCTGCCTTTCCTGCTTTTGGATCAATGGTGCTGCATTTTCATTTTGCCCTTGGCCCAACAAATTATAAAAGCTCTGTCTTCAGATATTTACTCAGATAAGTGTGCATTAGGAAACCAGAAATATCTAAGCATTTTAAGAACTACTGGACACAGTGTGTGAATTCCCACTGATACTGACAGGCCTGAGATGTCGTCATGGTATCACTGTGTTAGTGTTGAGACACATTCTCTGGGTCTACTGGATCTGTGGTCCCACTCGGTGCTCATTTCCCAGCTCCCTGAATGTATACTTGGAATTACCATGCAGAATAGTTGTCTCCACACTGTGTCCTTCGCCCGTGTGGTAAGAAATATGGTGGAGAGGGCCAAGTGGAAGCTACTGTCTCCTCTTTCTGGCCAAGATGTTCATCAGAAACTGTATCTCGTGTGTGTCTGTGGTGGGGGGAGGCAGAGACCAGCACCATCTTACAGGGTCTAAAGGATTCAAGGGTAAGCATAGGATTCCTTAGCCTCTCTCCTTTAATTCACCACTCTGGTCTCTGCCTTAGTACTGAAAGTCAGGGTTCTGCAGGATGATGGCACCACTACTATAATCCAACCCAGGGAAGCCCCGATTGCAGCTTCTGTGCCTGACAATTAATATGGCATGTGGTGGGTAATTTAGCAGCAATGTTGTAAATACATGCTTTTCTATTCTCATGAGAAAGGAAGATCAGACAGTTAGTATTCATACAGACGAGATGACAGTACGTAATTCCTAATTTGCTCCAGGGATATATTAACTCTCCTATCCTCTGTCTAGTCTGGACGAAGTAGACATCCAACAGTCGTACTGATCCATGGTAGCAGGCTGAATCGAGAGGGAGTAGTTCAGAAGATGGAAGCCTTGAGAAGGCACACGTGCTCCTGTGGGAGGTATACAAAACTTTAGGAGCTTGACAATCAAGTAAACATTTTAGAGTTTTGTTAATAAGAGGTACATCAGGACATTATCTTCAAAGTAAAAGACTAAATATTGCATCTTGCAGGTTCTGAATAACTGATGTTTAACGACATCCTGGAGGTGGTATTTTCCAGCTAGGACATTGATCTGATCCATATACAGGACATGTGAAAATCAGCCATGTTTGAATTGGGCACAGAGCAGGACAAGGCTGTGGACCACGTCTAGGCTGTCGGGCAAGTAGCCATGATGCTTGGGCCATCCAATCGGGAAAAATCTCTGGTTTTAGAACTGTTAGTGGTGGTGGTGGGGATGGATGTCATGTAGAGCTTGTAGGAAATTCCAGTGGGAGAACTGCCATCCTCAAGTTCTGGAACAGGGCTGTGCCATCTGCAGCAGAAAATGGTATGTCTTTTGTAAAACAGCTCCTAGAATGCTTCTGGGCCCTCGCCATGGCAGAATGCTTGACCATGCGAAACCAAAGGACCATACATCTGGAACTCCCCATTATGATTTGGGTTTTATCAGATCCACAAAGCTCAGGTGCACCCAGGAGCAAGCCAGCATGTGGTGGAAGACGTGCATCAGAACTGAGAAAAAAAATGATCAGAACAAAACACACAAAAGCTGTGGGAGTAAGTAGCTACGATCCCCACTCCCAACGCACAAGTATACGCCCCTCAGCTTATACCTATGTCCAGGCGGAGAATCTCTGAGGATCAGCTGTTAAGGGGAGAAACATGTCAGAGCATGGTTTACACATGGGTCAGCTCCGTATGTTTTGTTGGAAGCCAAAAACAATGGCGGCTGCACGGTCGCCTCACACACTGGAACACAGTGGAGAAGTTAAAAATCCTCTCAACCTGGCCAGGCACTTTGTGTGGGAGGAGAAGTGAGAAGTGGCTCTCCAACTCGTGATGCTAAAATGGATGTCAAGCTATCCTATGAATATGATATGAAGATATGAAGGTAATTGAGAAAAACTACAAAATAGATAAAAGCAATGAATGTGATTGGTGCTTGAAGTCGCAAACTGATTTATATCAAGAAACAGTTGAACAATCATTATTATCTCTACAAATCATTATCATTTAAAAATTTAAATAGTGGCCCGCATTAGGCTGACTTAAAACCCAAACACTCACACACACACACACACACACACACACACACACACACGCACAAGCATGCTCATGTGCTCAAAAGCATGGCATCTACCAGTTACCCTTGATACTTACCTTCATCATGCCTTTTCTATTTCCCAAATGTATCACACATTCTGCATTGATTCTTAGTCTGTAATACATAATATCACAATTGTCTGCTATTGTGACAGCTTTCTATATGCTGCTGTCTGTCCTCTTTTTATCACTGCTCTGGACACCCAATCTCCTCATTGTAGCCAGAGTAATTTTCCAAAGCTACTTTTTGATCACAGTGCCTCCTTGTTTTACTGCCTCCAAAGCTGCCTCTTAAATAAAGTCCAAATACATAATATATGGCCTATATTTTGCTTCCTCCTCAACCTCTCAGCCTTAGCTCTTACCAAGCTTTGGGCTGATCTCTCCTCTCCAATCATTCTGAAATGCTTTTCATTCTTGGACTATGCCATTTAACTTGCACCTCTCTGCCCTTGAATATGCCATTTATTCAGCCTGGAACTGTCTGTCACTCCCTGTGCCTCCACTTTTTAGGTCCTCAACTTAAAAATAACCTTCATCCAGGACCTTCCTTCCCCTGTATGACTAGGTTGGAGCACCCTGCCATATGCCTCTGAGCATTTTGTAGGTTCCAATGAGGAACATGTCATGTCCTTTAATTCCTTGTGAAATACACATCTCACTTTCTAATAGTAAGCTTCCTGAGAACAGAAGCGACTGTGTCCATAGAGATGTTTTATATATTATATATATTCTTATATAGATTGCATATATTCATATATATATATATATATATTCATATATATTTATTTTGCATGTGTTCAAGTGCTTTGAGTAAGTAATCATTAAGACCAGGTTTTGATTTAAATAGTTACATAGGACCAGTTAAATTTTTAGAAAACTTGAAATTAGAAGCAGAGCTGTAATAAACAGAAAAGAACTACATTTTAGAGGAACTACAATGCTTTCCAAATCTGTTTAATAATTTCTCAAATAAATTACTCATTGAAAATGTGATGGGCTGGGTAAATGTTTGATATTCAAGAACTCCATAGTTTAATTCTTTAATTTCTCCTGGTGGAAAAGTATGGAGAAATTCATTTTCTAAGTAAAATTAAAAAAAAAAGTCAGTAATATTATCCTAGATATAAATTACCTATAATGACAAGTGATGAGTAAACCAAGTATTTTATACTGCTTTTTTCAAAATAAAAAACAATTTTACCTTCTTGACGGATGCAACTGTCAGGTATAATCACATATAATTTTCTTGGTTCACTAAAAATTGAGAAACAAACAAACAAAGAAAAAAATGAAAGAAAAATCAGCAAAATTGGCGTTAGTTCCCTTACACCAGGTGTCCTCAATTACTTACATGGGATCTTTTGGGGGATGCTGCTTTCTCCCTATCATAAGTGCCCCACCTCACAGCCAAAAAGCAACAGCAGAGCTTTTATTTACTCTGATTCTATTATGCGGCTCCTCTCAACCTGTATGAAATGCCTTAGAGAAATATATGGGCATCATCACTAATGCTTGTTATTACAGCCTTCACTTCTCTTTAGCTTGGTGAAAGAGCTCATATTTATTATTTTCCCCTTGCTACATTGCATGCATAAATATTATTAGACATATCACAAAGGCAAGACTTATTAGGTTGGTGCAAAAGAAATTGCGGTTTAAAAGGTTAAAAAGAATTGCAAAAAACCACAGTTACTTTTGCACCAACCTAGTATATTTTGTCTTCAAGTTGTTTTTGCCTCTCTTGCATCAGTTTGAGTTCTGCAGTCGTACCTTGTCTGCCCATGCCAATACCGATGCCTTCAAAGTAGACCCACTAGAATATGCCAGAAGAGTCTCTAGTACAGGCCCCCTTAGATGGGAATTTTAGCCCTGTCTTGCTTTGCTTTTTTTTTTTTTTAATAACATTTTTTTTTGCAAGATTTATATTTCCATTGAAATTCATGTTTTTAGGGAGTACAGTATCCTTGGTTATTCTCCTGAGCTCTGATTCAGCCTCATGGGTCTGAGGTAAAGCAAAACAATTTCTAATATGTTTCCTTTAAATGTGTATTTTTCACAACTGAGGCAAAAGAATATCTGAGCAGCGAATTGCACTTTAAGGAGGATTGTGATAAATTGACTGTTGACCATTTATGAATTTCTTGAGTGCTTATTATGTTCCCAGTACGTTGCTAACAATGACTTTTGATAGAATTTAAGCGAGGCTGGTGGTCATTCTGCAGATGTCAAAACCCCACGGTGAATATGCTGAGCTGTATTTTTGGAATAGGCTGCTGAAATATTTTTAGAACAGAGGTAATTTGGTGTCTCTACTTCAGTTTGTGGTACATAGAGGTGGCTTCAGGGACATTTAATGTTTAAAAAATTCAGTTCTTTAGAAAAATCACACAAATTAAAAAATAGTTACTCTGAAAGAGTTTTATGGGAATACATTTTGGAGTTTTAAGATGTTCTACAAACTCTGACAAACAGTAAGCTGTGTTGCCATAGCCATAATCCTATATGGACATTTCAGGATATGTAATGAAATAATATGTGGGAGATATTATGGAAAATGGAAACATGATGGAGTGGAATCAATAAAATGCCAGTGTAAAGCCCAGCATATTCACTTAACAGGCCTTAGGGTCATGTGACAGGTTAAAGGTCATTGAGCCTTAGTTTCTCCATACACGTAGGGTGCCAAACAAATGTATACACATTTGAAAAAAGGAAAACCCTGTATTAAAATTGTGATAATATATAGTCATGTTTGACTTCTGCAGTTACAAGAGGTGCTCAAAGTGGTTACCATCAGCGTCCAGACACTTCTGATTATGGCAAACTACTGCTTGAGCATAAATATGATCTCTTAAAATATGTATACATTTTTTTGGCACCCTCTGTATTAAATGGGGGTTCTGTCACATAACTCCCAGCTCTTGTGAGTGTAACTTAAAATAATTGTGTAAATCTCTTGTTTAATAGTAAATTGTTCAATAAACATTAATTAGTTCTCCTCACCAAGGTTCACTGGTTGCTTTTTTTCTGGAAATCCTGCAAAATAATTCTAGTGATTTGGTGACATTCTTTGAAATTGATTTTTGTTTTCATTTGGCTTTTTAGTGCCCTCTTCAGGCTGCTTCCTGCTGGAATAATTGGTCTATGCGTTCTCACATGCTTCATCCATGCACCCATATATTAGGTGTAAAATAACTGTAAATGCCTACCAGGTCCAGCTGGGCTGGGATCCCACTCTCCCTAAGAACTCTGCTTGTAGTGATCTGTTCTCAAAGGTATCAGACCAGACTGATTCCAGAATTTATAAAACGCCTTTCTACATGTAGCATCAATTTTCTTTAACTTAATTGTTTTATTTACCATGTGTTTCAGAAAGCACTTCATGCATATATTAGAGTTATGTTTTATATATCACTCAGATGTGTCACGCATGCCACCTACCTCCTTTTTATCTCAGTTTCTTACGGGAACATAGGAAAGCTGAAAGAGTGAAAATACCCGAATGAAAGTTAATATATAAATCTATTTAATGTCTTTATGAGCCTATAAGCAGGTTGTAATATTAAACTCATCATTTAATTAAACTCCACTTTTCAATAAAGCACTTTTTCACTCTATAAGTACTATAACATACTAAGTGGTTAATAAGTATCAAATATCGGAGAAATAGGTTCAAATGAGGTTGACTGTAAGGAAACGTTCATTAAACTTGTATTTGAGATATTATGTCAGTTTCCAAGGAGACTTTGAATATTTTTTGTGTACTGTCTGATTTGATGTGAGTTTTTAATAAGCATAAAAAGCATATATATACATATTTATGTCTTTTCTTTTTATTTTATTCTAATTTATTTGATCAGTCTGTTTAGAAGTGTATCAATTCCTTGATCTTTTCAAAAAGCCAAATTTCAGTATCACTGATTTTTTTTACATACATATATTTGTTGATTTTTCTCTACATGTATGTATACATACATTTGTGTGTGTTGTTGTATATATATATATATATAATTTTAATATATACATTATTCTTTCCCTCTTGTTTTAATAAGACATTTTCATGTTTCCTTGATCATTTGTTCCTTTATATTCCATTTGGCACCAGAAAAATTGACCATGACAAAGGGCAAGTATGTGACTAAATTTAGGCCAAACAGATTCTATTTCAGGATTATATATGTATATATGTATGTACATAGCATATTTATTTGTGTGTGTGTTGAGCCTAACTTCTTTCATGTAATTTTAATCATTAGAAATTTACGTAATCTATAAATACTACTTAGAGGGTGTATCAGTAGTTCATTTCTTTTTATTTCTATGTAGTATTCTTCTGTCTGGGTCTTCTATAGCTTAATCTATTCAGTTTGTACTTTTCAGAAGTTATTAGTATTGCTATTATAATCATTTCCGTATAGATTTTTGTTTGAACCAATGTTTTTATTTTTATTGGGTACTATTCATAGAAAGTCCCCAATGAGGAATGTGAAATACACACACACACACACACACACACACACACACACACACACACATATATATGTAATAACATAGTTTAATCCAGTATAATATAATGCATTTATCTATTTATATATGTATATATATACGTACATATATACATATATACACACATATATATATATATACATATATACATATATATATATATATATTCCATTGATGAGCTTTATGAGCTTTCTTAGTTTGTGTTGCTCAAGGAATTTGTTGATTGCATTTATGTTGTCAAATTTATAGACATAAGATTTATTATAGTATCATCTTTTTATAGTTGATGTCCATGGAATCTGAAGTGATGTCCTGTATATTTTACTTCATATACTAGGAATTTATGTCTTCCCTTTTTATTTTATGCTATTCTAATTTATTTGATCAATCTGGTTATTGCATTGATCTTTTCAAAGAACCAAATTACAGTCTCACTGATTTCTTTTTCTAATTTTCTTTTTATTCTTAATATCATTCTATTGTCTTTATTATATCCTTCTTTCTATTTGGTGTGGGATTGATATGCTTTCCTTTTCCTAATTTAGTAAGCGATAAATTGAGATTTCTAATATAAGAATGTTCTTATTTTCTAATAAAAATACATATTGATATAAGATATCTCCTAAGCACTGCTTTACCCACATCAAACAAATTTTGCCTGTTGTGTTTTGTATCCATTTAATTAAGAATATTTCTATTTTCCATTGCAAGTTCCTTGTTTTATTCCTGATTATTTAGAAATGTATTGTTTACTTTCAAACATTTGCCATTTTCCAGCTATATTTTTGTTTTATTGATTTTCTGTTTTAATTTTGTTATGGTCAGTCAGTATATTTCATATGATTTTAGTTCTTGAAGTTTTTTGGTACTTGCTTTTGGTTTGAGATGTGGTAAATCTTGGTGAATGTTTTATGTGTACTTGACAAGACTACATTCTGCTGTTGTTGAGTAGACTAGTTTATAAATACTACTTAGATTACTTTGATAATGTTATTTATTTATTTATTTATTTATTTTTTTAGATCTTGTATATATTGACTAGTTTTATGTCTACTTGTTCTATAATTACTTAAGATTGTTGAACTCTCCCAATATAGATATGAATTTTTTCCATTTCTTCTTGCAGTTATATTAATTTTGTTATATGTGTTTTGTGTTTCTGTTTTTAGTTGTCATGTTTTCTTGTCAATTAGCCCCTTTTATTATTATGTAAAGTCCTTCTCTATCACTGGTAGTATTTGTTATTCTGATGTGTACTTTTCTGATATTGACATAGCTAGCAATTTCACTTGATGAATTAAGTTGAATATTGTAAACACTAAATATTTTTGAGAGGCTGTAAATAATAGCTCAACAGTGAAGATAAAATGGAACTATAAAAAGTGTTTTATACAATAGTAAGGTTGACAAGAAAAAATAAAGGACAGATGGAAGATAGCCAAAACAACTATTAAGTTGATAGACTTCAAGTCAACCACATCAGTAATTCTATGTTTCCCCGAAAATAAGACCTAGCCGGACAATCAGCTCTAATGTGTCTTTTGGAGCAAAAATTAATATAAAATCTGGTATTATATTTATTATATTATTTATATTGTATTATATTGAGATATGTCATGTAAATACTAATCGAAAGAAAGCTGAATTTGGTATTTCCATTCTACTCTTCTTATAGTTTCTCTCTACTGAAATTTCTCATTTGTTTATATTTTCTGACTTTTTTATGAGAGAATTAACATATTAATTGTATTAATTTAAATACCCTTTCTACTAATTCCAACATCTATCTGTGTATCTCTGAGTCTCATTTTGTTTAATATATTGTCTCTTGACAGTGTATTGAGTTCTTTTTTCTCTTGGAGTGTGTGTGTGTGTGTGTGTGTGTGTGTGTGTGTATGTGTGTGTGTGTGTGATGTGAAATTTTCCACTGATTGACAGACATAGTGTATGGAGCAGTAGAGACTAAAGTAGTATTTATTCCTGGAAATTAGCACAATTATCCTTCTGCTATGTTCTTAGCATGCGGATTGAGTCTATCTACATAGAAGTTAAGCTGGCTCTGCATTTTGTTGGTATTACTTTTATATTCAATTCACAGTTACTTCAAATTACTCTGTTCTGTTTTATTCCTGGGATGAGGATGGTTTGTTAGGTTCCCTCATCCCCCCCAATTTTCCTGCTCCACCTCTGACTTTAGCCTTCCCTGTGTGTCTAAACATTGCAGATTAGCTCTCTCTCTACTCTATTGTTCTTGTGCAACAGTAATCCCATTTGCTTGTTATTTGGTAGTTGCTAACTTGATGGTGGGTAGTTACTGTGTTTCTTTGTTGTCCTCATATATCCTCATTCTTAGGCAGGATCTTTGTTCCTAGGCCCATTGGATGGTAATTTCTCTGTGACTCAGCTCCTTCCCCAGCAGTGGGCAATCTCTAACTGGGCCCAGGAAACTTTCTGCTCCTCCTCTAGGGTTGGATGTTTTATTTTTTTAAAGCAAACTTTTTTTTAAAGAATAACATACAAGAAAATATGCACAGATCACATTGGTACAAATGTATATAACTTGACGAAATTCAAGAAACAGAATACAGTTGTATAACCAGCACATGGTTGAATACAAAGAACTTTACCAGCACCCCACCAGCCTCCCAGAGACTCCTTTACTGTCACTTCCACCACCGAGGGTAACCACGGCCCTGACTTCTGAAGCGGACGTTAGTGTTGCCTGTTTCTCTGTTTATACAAATGGAATCATCACATACTCCTTTGCGTCTGGCTTCCTTCACTTAACCATTACCTTGAGGGGAGTCATCCAAATTGATATGGGCAATTAGAGATTGTTCATTTTTGTGGCAATATAGTTCATTCATCACTCAGTATCCACAGGGAATTGGTTCCAGAACAGCCCGTAGATGCCAAAAACCTTGGATGCTCAAGTCCCTTATATAAAATGGCCCAGTATTTGCATGCAATCTATGCACATCCTCCCGTGTACACTTTAAACCATCTCTAGATTACTCAATTATAAGTAATGTACAATGTAAATGCTATGTAAACAGTTGTGGTACTATATTGTTTCAGGGATCATGAAAATAAAATAAAAATCTGCGTGTGTGTGCAATACAGACGTAACCATTGTAGGCCTAATTATATTGTACACGTCAGCAACAACGTGACATTTCTTTTCAAATATTTTTGATTTGTGATTGGATGAATCCACAGATTCAGAACCCATGGTTCCTGAAGGATGACTGTATTTCATTTTGTTTATCCCTTCCACTGTTGATGAGCTTTATGAAAGTTTCCAGTGTGCAGCTATTGTGATAAGACCTGCTAAGAACATCCTCTTACAAATCCTCCAGCTGCTCTGGGGATGCCAGGGTTTAATACCTTTTCCTTAGTGGTTTAAACCTTTGTTCCTTAGGGCCTTTGTGGAACTTCATTCTTTTCTGTATTGCTGGCTATTTCACTCTTCTAGACCTGCACCATTAAAGGAGTGTTTCTCCAGTTTCCTTCCCATCACCATTCATTCTTATGAGCATGCAGTAGAAGTCCATGAAGAAGAACCTGTAAGAAGTTGCAATTTCCCTTTGAATCTATAGCATACAGAGTTTCTTTACTGTCTCAGGAGCCCACACTCAACTTTTAATAATCTGTTTAAAAGTTCAGTGAGTTTTTCTTACCTACTTGAATGAAATGGAGGTGCCATCTTTCTCCCAATGCCTAGATGAGCCAGTACTCATGTACAATTTCTTCTGGGTAAACCTCATTATACCTTGGATTTTAGCCTATTTCGTTAGTGTGACCTCAGCTCTCTGGTGGGTTTGAAAAAATTACTGTGAGATTTTACTGTTTTTATATATGGTTCTATTATATTATTTTGCCTTTTTATAACTTTTATACCTTTATTTTACTTCAGTTATAAAGCAAAAACCAATATTTTGATGATTTTACCTAATTTACTTGTATTTTCTAGAGCATATTAATTAAATCAGATTAATTCCTTCATAAATTTTCAGTATACATAACAATTAAACTGTTTGTTCCTATGTTTTTACAGTTTTTAATTTTTTACTGATAAAATTTTCGTTGTCATTGTCATTTGTAGAATATAAATTCTACAAAAATTGATTCATTTACAATTTTCAAACTTTTACCTCTGTGAGGATTTATTGTGGATGTTACTTTTACAAAGTTTGATATTTCCAGGTCAAAACTTTTAAATCTAGGTTTTTGTAAAGAATGTTAAATTGTCCTTTAATTTTCTAGGCAATAATAATTTTATTTTGTACTCTATATTAGGTATAATCGGTATCATTCTATGTTGATTATTTCTACTTTGCCTAATTTTTCTGGGATAGTTTTTGTAGATTTTAATTGTAGCAGATGGATAGGGTATACTTATGGTTATATCTCTAGTATATGAGTATTTTAGTGTATGAATTTTAGCTATTGTAATTTTTCTCCTATGTATTTTATGGTAATATTTAGTAGGCATTGGATAGAAGGTTATGTTTTCATTGTTGGAACAAAGAGCAGCAAACATAAACAGGGCAAACGGTGTTCAATATGGACATATGGTAAGGTCAAAATATATTGCTTTTGCAGAGATATGTAGAGATATCATTTCAGGCTGCAAAAAGGGTATGAATAAAGTCTAGTAGAAAGCAAGAATCATCAAACCCATGACAAGGGAAAGGGTGGGTAGGTAAAGAGACCAACTATAAAGAAATAATGAAGTAATACTGGGAGAATAGGAGACAAACTCTATTGCAGACAGAGTATTAAACATTTCAAAATGGCCTGTAGAGCTTGTGCATCACAATTGCTAAATGGGCCACGTTGAGACGTAATCTGTGCTGAAATCTCAGCAAACTCTTCCCTACTTCATAGAAATCTGGGGAGAGGTTTGCAGGCAGTATTTTTGGAGTACAGAATTTCTTTGGAAATATATTCCTTCTGCAAATATGAATCAGGAAAATAAAATATGTGCTGTACATCTTGCGTGGGAGCTGCATACTTCTGCCTGAGTATTTATTAGGAGCAGTGTTATGTCCAACTATACCCAATAAATAATTAATATGAAATCTTTAAACATGTCTTTGAAGAGTTTACAGAGTTTGTATATAGAAAAAAATAAATTTATTATTCACACACAAAAAAATTAACAAAGACAAAAGCAAGGATTTTTTTTAAATTTCACATTGAGCCATATAATTGTTTTTGAGCGTGTGGTGTGTGTGTGTGTGTGTGTGTGTGTGTGTGTGTGTGTGTGTGTGTGTATGTGTTGGTTAAGAGAAATGCTGAGCAGTAATTTAATCAGATAATAAAATGTGCTGCTTTTCTTATATTTTGAGATCTTGAATGAATTTTTACATGTCTGTCAGATCTACAGCTAGGTATATTTTGATTATGTTATAGGTACCAAAATCAACCTTGATGCTTTCTAGTATTGAAAGAATAGGCAGTTTTATGTCAAGGCAAACTCAGAGAAAAAGTTTCTCAAAGATCTACGGATGAAGTTCACTCATTACTGTTCTTTTCATAATCACCCCCAACTTTTTACCCCTTTTCATTATGTTACTATTATTAACAACTTTTAATGAAGAACAACATAACTTGTTACAAAAATAAATACAAAGGAAATAATCTGGTTCATTTGACATGTGGAAGTTTTACCTTCATAAATTCAATTCATTCCTTCATTCCTTCATTTGAGACAATTAAGCACCAGAAACTAGTCTAGGCACTGGAGATATGCTCATAAACAAAACTTACTAAATGCCTGGCTTCATGAACATCTCATTCTAGTTGGATGCGCAAAGTATGTAACATATTTGGTGATAGTATAATGGGAAAAAATAAAGAAATAAAGGAAGATAGGGAGTGTATGTGTTATTAGGGGCCATTTTATTTGTCACTGAAGGATTAACTGAGAAAGTAGAATTTTAGCAACATCCTGATGGAGGTGTGGGAACAAACAACTCATATGTTTTAAGAAGAATGCAAAGGCAATGGAAAAAGCAACAACACGAAAATGATTTTGATTAAAAACAAGTAAGCTCTTATAAGGATGTTGGAATTTAGTCTGACTGGGATAGGAAGGTTTTAAAAGGTCTGCATATAAGGATAAAGTGCTATGTCTGTTTCAGTGGGATCACTTTGGTAGCTTTATGAAGCAGTCTACTGGCAACCAAGAGCAAAAGCAGAGACCATTTAGCCAGTTAATGAGTCATGGTAATGGCCTGTTTCAGTATGTTTGTGTGGGAGCAGTGAAAAATAGTCTCATTCTAAATATATTATGAAGATGGAGGCAGCAGATTATGTTGATTGGTAGGATGTGAATAAAAGCCAAGGTGATTTAAAGTTTTTGTTTTTTGTTTTTTCCCCTCTTTTTTTCCCTGACTGTTGGAAGGATCGAGTTCCCAGTAAGGAAAGGGGAAAGACTATATAATATCAGGTTTAGAAAGAAAGATCAGTATTTGACTTTTGGACACGTTACTTTTGAGTGGTAAAGATGAGATAAATATGGGGGACAAGCTGTTGGATATACAAGTCTGAAATTTCAATGGAAATCTAAACTGAAGGTATAAAGTTTGGGGTCACTATCACCATCATCATCATCATCATATGTTCAGTATCAAAGACATTATATTGGATAAAGTTTTCAAGTTAGTGAGTATAAATTTTCAAGTGCGAGGAGGAAGAATCTGAAGGGTCCAAGGGTAGAGCACATTTGAGAGAGTCAGGAGAAAAAGAGTAACCATCAAAGGATAATGAGAAGGAAAGAATCAGAGTCTACTCACTGTCATTTGTTACTTTTAAATTGCCAGGCATTTAAACATGCAATTTAATTTAATCCTTAAAAAGTTGGTATATAAGAAAAAATATTGTCTTCATGACATAAGTGAGGTAAATAATTTTGGGAAACATCTTATTCAAGGTCACATGTTTTAAATAATGGAATTGTGTTTGAATCCTGCTGTTGGGATTTCAAATCAAATAAACTTTGTATTATTCAACTAAGTCACGGTCCCTTCATCCTATGTGGCTTTGGGTTCACAAGATACAAATACGAGCCTTAAACAGTGATTTAAATATTGCCAACAAAATATAGTTAGTATCAGCCAAAACAATTTGGTAAACGTCATCTGAGATAATACACAAAACCAGTAAGTTTGAAAAAAGTTTAAGATGCGTAAGGAGGAATGGAGAAACTGAAAGAGCGAATAGGCAGGGAAGATGAACAACTTGGGACTCTGCACATGAAAAGTAGACTTGAATGGGTTGCTCAGTAGAATTCCTGGGCTGTCAAGTACCAGGATGACGCGCTAAGTCCCTGAAGTGTAGAATACGAACATGATGTCTTTGTTAGATGTGAGATGAACAGGGGAAAAAAGGCAAATAGCACAATATCAGTTTTACTGAAAGCTCAGTAAACACTTACTAAATACCTGCTAGTATGTAATGTGGTCCATGCTGGCTCAAACATACAAATCTAATTCTGTGGTGTGGATACAGCTCTTGTTTTTATGTTTCCTATTAATCCTCAAGTTCCATATTTCTCTCCTTGAGGGAATTTCAGAATCCCAATTTAATCCATTTTAGAGCTTTCAAATCCCTGGGAGTATCTAATGTTAATTTTTTATTTAGTATTTATAATATAGAAGCCTAATATTTTAATAGATACAGCAGTGAACTAAAAAGGAAAAAGAAGGTAAAAAAAAACAACTTTCATTTAATCTTTTTATATCATTGCTTAGGATCTCTTGTGTTAGAATATCTTATAATGCTAATAATTTGCATCATGGATATATATATATTTGAATAGAATTATTATACATCTTACTTTTAAACATGTGTCTAGAACTTATACCCACATAGATTTCTGTGTGAGAATGAAGAGTTTTCAAAGTTATAAAATATCTCATCTCCCCTATTTGAGGTCTATATATAATATTGCCATGATTTCTAATATCAATTTTCAGATTATTGCCTGGGGCACCACAGTGATGTCTGGTGACAATCACTTTATTGACATTTGTAAGTAAATTCTATGGATCATAAAACTTGCTAAACGTTCACAAGTACTCAATACAATAAAGATGTTTCAAGACAAAAATTAAATATCAGGGCAAGCTATGTTCCTAGAACATTCTGGGGCTGATTGAGAAAAACTATGATTCTAGAGGTCTTAGAATCCTAGTGAAAGTATCTGGGAGTCATGATGGACCCATAATGTAGCCAATTTCATGGCATTGTAAACACTATGAGGAAAATGCTTACCTGTTCTGATTCTGCTTGATTGTAGTCTCCATCTGAAGTTATGTGATCCCTGATTTGGCCCTAATTATTTGTATTAGGACAAAAGCCTGAGAATATTTGGCTTCCAGGATTGAGAAGGGAGACTGAACTCTGACCAATCTGCTGTTGCTCTTGCTTTACACGAGTACTTCTCTGTTTTAAGCCAATAATTTTTAAGTGTAACTTATGAATACCCGAGGGGTCCCTGGGATAATTTCAGGTGATTTTGAAGTTCAGATTTTTCCCCATAATGATATAAAAACATTACTTGCCTTTTTATTATGTGGGCATTTGCACTGCTGGTACCAAAGTAATGGTGAGTAAAAAGCTGGGGTATTTTACTTGCTGTTACTTGAAAAAATGGCTGAAAATTTTTGATTACTCAAACTTGAGGTTTTGGTATACATTTTCTCCAAATGAATGAAGTGAGTTTTTCCCCTGGCAGTAGTTGTTGATACAAACTGAACTTTCAAGTGAAACTTAGAACTTTGGAAACTTGAATCAACCACTGTGAGAATGACAGCTTTCCAGTATGTGTACTAGTTTCCTATTTCTGTATAACAAATTATCACAAATTTAATGGCTTAAAATAATAATCATTTATGAACTTATAGTTCTGTAGGGCAGGAATATGGGTGTGGCATAGCTGAGAGCTTCGTCTCATAAGGATGAAATTAAGGTGTCAACTAGGCTGCATTTCTTTCTGGACCTTGAAGTCCTTTCTTAGGCTCATGTGCTCTTTGGCAGAATTCATGGTTATAAGACTGCAATTCCCCACTTTCTTATTGGCTGTTTTCTAGGGATCACTGTTAGTTCTTTGAGGCCACTCTCAAGTCCTCACCATGTCCCCCTTCCCCCCCATCTTTCAAGCCAGTAATGGAGAATCTCCTTTTTGTCAAATATCTGTCTCTAGAAAGAAACCACTTCCTTTTTGTAGGTTGTCCTGATTAGGTCAGTTTCACCAAAGATAATCTCCCTTTCTTAAAGCCATTTGTGCCATATAACATATCTTAATGAAGCTCGTGAATCTCATCATGTACATAGATTGAGCCTATACTCAGGGAGAAGGAAGTATGCAGGGTGTACACTGATGGTTGGTTATCCACGACCTCACAGGCTCAGAACTACCTCATCCCTGAGCATAGAGTGAATTTACACAAGTACCCATTAACCTTCAGAATACAAACAACTTTACTGGCTGCTGCTTCTCCCATAATAGGGTTATTTTCTGATCTTCTTGGAAAACGTTACTCTGTGCCAAGGAAGCTCGGCTCCACCCTCCTGTGGAGGTGAAGCTAAAGGTCCCAGAGTCCGCAATGTCCAATCTCATTCTCCTTATGAGAGAGTATTCTTTTCACTAGCTTCAAGATCCTTTTCTGATATCTGTATTACTGTGACAAAGAAAAGGACGACAATAAGTAAATGCTCTTGCTGTTAAAACCCCTGAACACACAAAAAGTATCTGAAGCAATAGCCCCACTCACCAAGAATCTTAAACAATGATAAAAGACAGAAGTCTAAATTTAATCCTATTGCTAAATTATCCTGGCTCTAGTTCCCATACTGCTCCCCACAGTTTTTATATTACACAGAAATGATCTGTCCATACACTGAGAATGCCACTTACTGAGCACTCATACTGTGCTGGGTGCTTAATAATGATGATGAAGACAAAGATGATACAAACCACATATATATTACTCACTTTCTTCAACATTGTACCCTAGTGCTATATGTCAATATTACTGTGGTACTAGTATTATTCCAGTTTTACAGACAGGGAAACTTTTGCGCAGAGGAATTGCATATGGTTTGCAATGCCCATGGTCCCACAGGTTGTAAGGAGCAAAGTCAGGCTTATAGGTCAGGAAGTCTAGTTCCTGAGACTAAAGTCTTTACACCTTGGCTCCTCTCCCAAATCTCCTAGGATTATGCAAAGATATAAACTTCCATATGACACTCACTATACACAGCATCTGACATCAAATGTCTAGTAAAGGACATAAAGAGTCTTTCCGTAACAATTCTCAGGAATCCTTTGGAGCTCCACTTTGATGGGAAGATGAATGTCAGGAGAAACATATTTAGCTATAACTATTTCTTGTGAATTTAGCAGGACACTTTTATCGGCAATTTCTACCACAGCTAATATTCATACGTGGATTGTTTTAATCTCCTTGAATATGATATAGGCCTAAAGGTTCAGTTTTTTTCTCTCTCTCCATCCCAGAAGTTAATCAGATAACCTCTTCCCGGATGTCCAGGGCAGATCATGGGCTATACAAAGAAAACTCATTCCTTTTATATCAATCGGAGCAGCATTTCACATTATCTGTGTCTGTTCCCAGGTGAATCTCCATTGTTGTAGAAGGAAGGTCCTGGGTGTTAATTAGCTACTTCAGAAAATGAAATGACTTTTCCATCTTTTTTGTTATTATTATTTTAGCATTGAAGAGTAATAATTTGACTTTGATTGTTACAGCATCATGAAGTGTCATTAGAAGAGACGCTGAAAGCCACGTCGTCAGCATGACTTAATAGACAGAAACACTGAGACGCAGAGCATTTAGGTGAATTGTTCAAGGTTATACGTCTAATTAATTGCACCACATGGATTAGAACATAGATCTCCTGATTCAAAGTCTAGTGGTCTTCGTCAGGATTATGTGATATCCAACAAAGCCAGCATGTATTAACATAATCACATTTCATGACCATTCTTCATGCTGTGGGTATCTGACAACAGGGGCTGGATTTTAAAATTTATTTTTCTTTCCCTTTAACTTTCTTAAAATAAAGTGTTGAAGTGAAAGAAAATTATATTCTTTGTTTTTAATATGAAGCTTTCATTGACTTGAATAACAATCATAAAGCCATAATAAGAGAGGCTCTTCCTAAACTTAATTATAGATACACTAGTAGTTCCTTGCATTCAGTTCTTCATTTGCATGTATTATCTTTTCACATTTAAATGTATAAAGCGAAACAAAATGATTGTTGAAGTCTATATACATTAAGCAGAGCTTTATTCCCCCCTATGCTTTGAAAAATACCCCACTCTATTTTGGGGTTTAAATAAACAACGATATTTATTAATTCACAAAGACATAGCTTTGTGATTATGAACAGGGACAAATATGAAAAAAAGGCAGTTAACAAAAAAATCTTTAAAGTAAGCACAATTCCATGTTAGTCAAAAACATTAAAGCTTGATGCTTTGAAACTCCCAATTGCTTAAGCCTTGGGCATAAAACAAGAAAGCAATGAGGTTGGTTTAATAAAAGACACACATTCACCAATAGTTGGCAGGTTTTGAAAGGTTAAGTTATATATGTGTGTGTGTGTATATATATATGTGTATATATATATATATATATATATATATATATATATATATATGCCAAAAATGTATACATATTTTAAGAAAGGATAAAACTATTAAAATTGTGATACTCAATATATACCAATAACCAAAGATGAATACAAGTCACGTTTGACTTCTGCAATTACAAGAGGTGCTCAGAGTGGTTACCATCAGCCTCCAGACACTTCTGATTATGGTGAACTATTGCTTGAGCAACATTGACCAAAGTGTTCACTTGTATACACTTTTCTGGGACCCCAGTATATTTATAAATACTTGTCTATAGGTGTTTTAAATTACCTAGAGGTACCATACTTTAGCAAAATAGAAAATATTTTAAAAATTCATAAATCAAAAATGCAGTAAAAGAAGCATGAAATGCAATATTTGAAACAAAATTTTGACATGTGTGATGACCATTAAATAACTAAAAAAATGTTAAAAAGTTCCTTTCTTAACATTGAATATTTTGGTAGACTTTGAAATGTAACTTTTGCTATTACATTAAATGCAGAAAGTCATTTTCCTTTATTTAATCAACTGCAGTATTATGCCTACCAAGCAATGCTCAGAAAAGGTAGAACTGTTATCAGAAAGCCAATTGAAGATTTATTTATTTATTTATTTATTTATTTATTTATTTATCTGTTGCCTTTTATTTTTTTATGATTTATTTATTTTTTTTTATTTATTGGGGTGACAATTGTTAATGAAATTACATAATTTCAGGTGCACAATTCTTTTTTTTTAAATTTATTGGGGTGACAATTGTTAGTAAATTTACATAGATTTCAGGTGTACAATTCTGTATTACATCGTCTATAAATCCCATTGTGTGTTCACCACCCAGAGTCAGTTCTCCTTCCATCACCATATATTTGATCCCCTTTTCAGGTGTACAATTCTGTATTACATTGTCTATAAATCCCATTGTGTGTTCACCACCCAGAGTCAGTTCTCCTTCCATCACCATATATTTGATCCCATTTACCATCATCCACCATCCACCTCCCCCCTTACCCTCTGGTAACCACTAAACTATTGTCTGTGTCTATGAGTTTTTGTTTCTCATTTGTTTGTCTTATTCTTTTGTTGTTAGATTTAAAGATGGGGAGGATGAATTTCTACTTGTGAAGAGAGCCTGAAAGGACAAATGCAAGATCTTGCATCTAGGGTTTTAGAGCAGGACCTTGAGTGAAATGGCTCGGTAGAGCCATTATCAATGCAGTGTCACTTTAGTGGATGTGACTTAGGACTGTCATTCTGAACAGATCTTTATTTAATTATGCCAGTTATAAACTAGAAAAATTATCAACTAGACTTATTCTGGTGATCCTTTTCCAATATATACAAATATTGAATCATTATGATATACACCTGAAAGTAATACAATTTGTATGTCAATTACACCTCAATAAAAAAGTGAAATACAAAATTGATCAAGACAGCTATAGAAAAGTATTAATTTAATTGCTTTCCCTCCGAATGCAAATGTTTTTTGGACCAATTCAAGAATGCTGTGACAGGTGTTTTATTATGTAAGACTCTCAAATGCTTTGGACTGGCCCCTGTTGATTTCAGTGCTCCTCTTTCCATTCCATGTTACAATTTCTACTTGTACCCACTTTACCCTTATTTTCCATTTTAAATGTGCCCCTGTTACAAT